>NC_062984.1:15719604-16919604 GCF_023078275.1 Leguminivora glycinivorella
AGTCTCTTCGGACGCATATTTGTCTTCCTGATATAAGTAAGTCTCCAGTGGGGCGATTTTTTAATCTCGCATACGGGATTTTGTCACTAAAATACCGGTTGAAAACGGTGACTTGCTTATTATTTTCAGTGACAATTTTCTGAATTCGAACGCGTGAGACTCAAAAATCGGCCCCCTGATCCTCATCAATAAAAACAAAGAACGAATTTTAATATTTTTTGGCATACAAGAATAGGGAATCAACTCACTAATGGCATAGCATACCCGACCCAAACAGTCCCTATCAAACGTTAATATCCGAAAATTCGCTTCATCACTGCTACGGATTGAATTTAGCGGATTCTGAAACGTTTTATAAAAACAAATAGCTCACAGGCGAGTGCTTATTCAGCGCCATTAGCGGCGGAGCCGACAAGTCAATAAATCATTTCTCGGCATATCGGCATCTCTGTCGATTCCATTCTATAGCGATTTACTCGAAGCGTAAGAACAAATAAAGACACAGAGGACCAACTGAAGAAAACTTACGAAAATTAAACAACTTACCTAAAACAAAGATTCGTCATAAAAATGCCTTCAGAAAGTTTCTTATACATTCCGCGGAGATTGAAGTTTTCCATTTCTTAAAATAAAACCATCGTTTAAGTCCTATGAAATTTTTCTGAATTTTTCTAAGAAATGCTCCAAATTTTTATAAATATTCCTACAGGTAATTTATTTACTGAGGTAAGTAATGTATTTCTCTTGAAACTGTTACAATAATTCGTTAAATGTTACACAATAGCTATGTATTTGGAAAAACAATATTTTTTAAATAAACACAAATGAAATCGCACCGCCATCATTTCATTCAGTAAAATGATCTTAATTTCTATCTATAAAGCTATGAACTGAACACTCGATAAATAATTACAAAGCTAGCCTGCTGAGTTTTCTCCTGTTCAGTACACACGGACAGACTCACTGTTTTTCAGACGCAGGGCCCTAATGCGCCTACAGAATGAAGGACGCTTGTTATCGCTCCATCTTTATTTATCAAAAAATGGAAACTGTTATAGTATATTTCCAATAATATCTACTTTCGGAACTTATGTGCAAAATGTCATTTGATATTTGCCAGTCGCTTTTCGGTGAAGAAAAACATCGTGAGGAAACCGGACTAATCCCGATAAGGCCTAGTTACCCTTCGGGTTGGAAGGTCAGATGGCAGTCGCTTTCGTAAAACACCTTCGCCAAATCTTGGGGATAAGTTGTCAAAGTGGACCTCAGGCTCCCATGAGCCGTGGCAAATGCCGGGATAACGCAAGGAGGATGATGATGATTTACTTGATACTGTAACTTTATTCACATGCTCATGCAATTATCTGGAACCTGAATGATCTGAATCTAGAATAATTATGTGACGTATATCCGTACCCGTAACATAGCGACATGTGGATTAAAAGGGACTTTTACTTTCATTTCCATCAACCCCAAGATATACCTTCAAGTCTTCTTTTGGCAATTAGTAGCATGGCGCTGCTACGGTTAATTGGTTATTCGTATTAGGTATTAGTAAAGAATAGGTATTTCACTTGAAGCACCTGAAGTATTCTAAGAAAAAATTAAATTATTTTCATAGAAAATATTTTAATTTGTATTTTATGTAGTCACACTACTATTATACTTCATAAAGATGAAATAAATGTCATATACAAAGAAAATGTGACCAAGGCCTCCAAGTGTCCCGAGCTGGAATGAACCAGGGTCTCCGTTTACCGGACGGATACCTAAACCGCTCGGCCATCGGGTCACGACGGGTAAAGGGCGCCACGAGCCTTCGGAAATGTCATATTATACTTGGAATTTTCGACCCTTGGCCGAGCGGTTTAGGTATCCGTCCGGCAAATGGAGGACGCTGGTTCGATTCCAGCTCGGGACACTTGGAAGCCTTGGTCACTTTTTCTTTGTATATGACATTTATTTAATGTTCACCTGAAGTATATTTTATTTTGACTATGGTGTAGGTGCTACCACACCTCGGACACTGGCGATGAAACATATGAAAGAGGCGCGTTCCGAGCACACAGTCTAAGCTCGTGTAGGTGAACGCGTACTATGCTTGTATGAGTGAGATATGACAGGTCGACTGTTCGCGTTTTTGACAGGCGGTAACTGTCAGGTAACCGAGAGGGGGTGGACGGCACTTTCAGCGGGGAGCGGCAGTGGCCATACTGTACGATAGTACCCTTTATTATACTGTGGTGCTACTGAACAAGTGGACATGTAGTAGAATTTGCGAAAGGTAGGTGTTAGAAGTTCGCGCCGTACCACACCCTGCAGGCGTAGCACACTAGTTGGATAAACTTTATCGCATCGGTGCGTCCCTATCGCTTACAAATAGTGCGAAAAGGACGGCCTGACGTTTTATCGTTTATCACGGGACCATGTGCCTGCCAGTTGTGATCGGCTAAGCCAGAGCCCGAGCTTAGGCGAGGATTACTGTGTTATTTGTTGGGCCACCGGACCAATGTGCTGAGTAATTAAATGGAGACTTAATCAAAACGCGAAAAGCTTAGGCCGTTTTCACATTATCCGATCCGATATCGGATGTCGGAAGGATTGCGTTTTCACATTATTTGATCCGATAATTCCGATATCGGATGTCGGAAGGATTTCAATGGAAAAAATCCAAGATGGCGCCTGTAATGTATGGGATATCGGTCCTACATCTGATATCGGATCGGATAATGTGAAAACGCACTTACGCCTTACAATGACACCCGAAACATTAGAAAGGTTGAAGGTGCGTTGTCGGTATTTAATATGGGTTTACTCTCTATGAATCCCTATGAATCTATCGGTCTATGAAAATACCGCAGGCAGGAATGGTGGTAGAGAGAAAATAGCGCGCATCTTAGCGCAAGCGGTTATCGTTGTTGATCTGTCCCGAACTTTATAAAATATAATATGTAATACAATATTAAATTGAATATTATTATTAAATTGAATGTCTATGTCTATGTCTATGTCTATTACAACGCACGTAAATCTCCTTTTTTCAACTAATCTGACCCTATAAAATACCTACTCGGCGTAATAATTTTAAAAACCACTTTTGTTTAATTTTACCGCCGACAAACTTAATCTGTACAATACCTATACATAATATACGTAAGTTTGGTTCTTAGCCTCCTTAGAGTTCTAACTTAGTTGTTCTTCTCGAGTGAACTATTACTATTATTTGTATCTCCCATCAAGGAACAATGGTGTTCCGGACCTTTGCGAGGCATGCGCGGGGCCGAAGCCAACGCGTAGAGGCCCTTTTGACACTTTAATGAAATGTAAGGGGTACACCGATTATAATAAATATTAAATGGAAGAGGTTCCACGGTACTTAGTGAAACTAGATTTTTTTAATAATCTAATCCCATATGAACACCTTATCCGTGTCAGCTTTAAACCAATATTATGTAACTTAGCACTGACAAACTTTCAATTTGCTAGACGAAAACTGGCTTAAAAGACCCTCTCTCGGTTTCAAGTTCTATAAATGGATAAATAGTTATTTGTTTTACAAGGGGGCAAAGTTGTTGTTTAACCACACGAGCCAATATTGATACCTGAGCAAGCGAAGGGTTTCAAGGCACGAAGGTTAAACAAACTTTGCCGCCGAGTGAAACACAAAAATTTTCACCACACCAACACGAACAAAATACTTAAATATTACTATGTATAAAACATCAAACTAAATCAAATCTATCAATCTAATCAATATTCAAAATCATCATTTACACGTAAATTCTACCAGCCAGCTCAAGACATCAAGTTAAAATTTGTATGATAATTTCATCAATCTTTGCACTCTTGTGGATAAAATGTAATTTTGCTATCTGTTTTCGAATAGCAAAGCAAGCCTTTACCAGTTGGTGTGGTGAAAAACCAATGGTCATTCATTTTAAAAACGAGGACATGTCTTCTAAGACAGTTTTCGCACGGAATCTGGTAGCTGCCCTAACCGACTCAAAACAAAATCCACCTATTTAATAATATGTTCGGCTGCTCATAGTTCTCAAAGTTGCCCTTTCCCAAGCGAACTAATAAGTATCCTAATTAACTTGTATTAATCTTTATTAAATGGAATAGTTCAACAAAAGCAACCTGCGGATGTCAAACTGAACTTCAATTAGTTGCGGCGGGAACAAACAAGCTTGTGTACACTGAACGGGTTGACTTTGGAAACTCGCGTCTATTGAAATTATTGGCTTAATTTTCGTAAGAGCTAATTTGTATGGTTAATATGTTTGCTACCTATGTATACATAAACTATGTCTAATATGATTTCACAGAAGCTCGTGCTTCGAGACATATTTTTTAATGCATGTCTACAATGTATGTGAGTGTGTTTAGTAAAACGTCCCACTTTGTCGGTTACCATCAAGGCGAGATTTACTTGTATCTTTATATGAATAAACTGACAAAGCGGCTTTATAGCAATCTACAAAGTGGGACGTTTTCCCGTGCACACTCACATATATACATGGTGTTTCTTAAGACCAAGAATAATTTACGGAAAGAATATACATTATCTACTCTTCTCAGATTGACATCGGTATTTTCAATAATATACATCATAATTTTTTTGTTATAAATATTAAATCAACTATTATGTTTTCGTTCTCAAAAATTGTTTATGGGATTTTGAGTGACCTAAAATGTTCTCTTTTACACCACAGTAGATGTAGTGTAAGCAGCAATGTGAGAAAAACACGAACTTTGCCAAGTAAAACCACTTTGTAAAATCACCAACAAAAACCTCCAGTAACCTTTTAACCCGTTCGTTTACGAGTGCGGTCGGCCCAAGGCTCCTTATTCCCAAGCCTCGACGAACATTGAGATCAAATAACCAGTACAACAATAGCATCCAAAAACGTTAAATAGGTAAATGTCATATAGGTACAAAGAAAAAGTGACCAAGGCCTCCAAGTGTTCCAAGCTGGAATCGAACCATCGTACTCCGTTAACCGGACGGATGCCTGTAAAACCACGCGGCCATCGGATCACGAAAGCATGGGTCGAAATTTTCAAGTATATGACACAATTACCGAAGGCTTGGCGCCCCCCGCCAAAAAATCAGTAATCGCCTCCCCGGCGGATATCTACAACTATTGTATGATAACCCTTCATTGACGTCAGCTGCCGCTCCTTGTAGGTTGAGGAATGACAACCACCGTAAGACAGAAATCAATTCAGTCATCACCTCCAGTTTGATACTCGTACTTTATCAGATGATTTAAAAGTCTTCGTCCGGTCCAGGAGGTAGTTGGTCATGGAAACCTGTTCCTTATAACTCGCGTTCTTCTTCGTAAAATTCTACTTTCTTTGGCGCTTCACAGAGTTCATGTTATACTGTTCCGCAGAACTTCACGTGTTCTCGGAACTGAAAGGTAACCCTCCGGACCAGAAACGCTGAATTTCCGTACCACACCACACCCTAGCGGAAGGTGCGTGAAATATAAATCAGTTAGCTGTGATTTAGGTGAAGCGTCCCGGAAAGTTTTAATTCTGTTTGCCCCGAGCTCTCTGCCATTTAATTTATCAATTATTTATAGCACGCCGGAACTTAGACAGTTTGTTCATTACCTTTTCAATTAGACTATTATCTGCAAAGGATATTGTATGAACGAAAACAACTTAGCTGGAGGGTAAAACCTAGAACAAAGGATGCCTCTGAAAATATTTTTGAATGGAAGCAGTTTTGAACTTTTAACTGGCGAATAAAGAAAAAGAGGTAGGTACCTAAGTTCCTGATTTATTTCCCACCTTACCCACCTATTGATATGGATTAAAATCATGTCTATTTCTTGTATTTTGGATAGATGACATTGTTATTATTATTTATTTATTCATAATAAATAATTACACTTATACAATACAATTAATGCGCCAAACGGGAATAACCAGTTTGTTGGCGCTGCGCTCAGTTCTAACTTTAATCCTTATACTGGTTGATAGGTAACTGTTTACATGTTGTGTCTTATGTGATGTACTACTTATTGTTAGTAGAAATAAAGCATGCAATTATGTTAGGACAATATTTTGAACTAAAGTGTTTATAGCTACTAATACCTATTAGTTACATCATTCGCTTTTTAAGACTATTAAGGTACATTTCCGAAATTTGGTCTAATCCCAGGTTATAATCCCGGGTCAGGCTTTCAAGACAGTTAGAGCCTCTATTATGTTCATGTTAATGATTCTTATGCATTATTATTACTAAAACAAGTGTATTTGATACTTAATCCTTAATAATTGTTCATAATCCAGTATGGTCTAACACTGATTTAAACTTTCACGATTTTTACACATATTTTAAATTGCAAACGGGACTTAATCGCGTATTTACTATGTTTTAAACACTAACCTCCGACGTTTGACCCGGTCATTAGTAAATGCAAGAAGAAACAAATATCGCAGGTTTAAAAACCGAATATCGTGAGTGTTGTGTGTCGACAAGGTGACATCCCTAGTGCACAAACTGTTCAAGTGGGTAGTCAGGACCAAGTGCGGGTAGTTCGAAAAACTCGTACAGCTAGAAGATGTTGATGTCAACTTCAGCCAGTCTGCTTCGAGACCACGGGGACAATGCCGTCCTTGAAACGTCGGAGGTTAGCGTTTAAAACATAGTAAATACGCGATTAAGTCCCGTTTGCAATTTAAAGCAGTATGGTCTACTCTACGATACCGCAAAGCAAGTTAATATTAAAGCGCTTGAGATCTGAAATGCAATATGTTCCATTCCTATTACTGGCAAGTGGCAATAATTCAACGCGAGAACACTTTAGCGTAATATAATTACCTACTGCAATTAAAACTGTATCATATTAATATGAAACGTAACATGTGTCTGAGGGGGGGATTATACCGATTATACCTACAGAATGGATTTGTAACCATCTCAGATATGCCACTAAGAGACGGTAGGTATATCCATACTATCCATACTACTTAATATTATAAATTGGGAGTGTGTGTGTCTGTTTGTTTGTCCGTCTTTCACGGCAAAACGGAGCGACGAATTGACGTGATTTTTAAGTGGAGATATTTGAAGGGATGGAGAGTGACATAGGCTACTTTTTGTCTCTTTCTAACGCGAGCGAAGCCGCGGGCAAAAGCTAGTATTTAATAACAATAAGCTGTCAAAATTCAACATCGAATACGGTCCGTGAACTAACTTACATAGCGAAAATGTATAAATTAGCCGAGTTTAATGTTTCACGTTCAGAGGCCCGAGAGGCATCCGGTGAAACGGCAGAGGAACTTTACTCTTCCCACATCCACTGTATCTGCCTTTCAAAACTAGTCCAAGAATGCACTTAAATGCGTGACCACAAGGTATATTCTCGTTGGGTAATTTAAAAGCACTTTGGGCGCCATGTTAAGCGCGTCGGCTTTGTTGCATGCATGCAAATATCTCGCAAATTTATTTTTTACTACTTTTATTGTAAGGTACAGTCCACGAATTGTTCTGCAAAAGTTAAAAGGGGCGTGTTCCTCATTTACAAATAAAGAATCACTAGATAATAGGTCATATATTAAGTCACATTTTCTGTCGCGCAATTGCGAACCATGACAATAAGTTACGTTAGCTGACCCGTAATGTTTATTGGTTTCTAAAGGTATGATTACGTGGAAACTCTTAGGACCGTGGGGGCCCAGTGCGAAATCTCTTTTTAATGAGATAGCCCAGCGCCTCGTAGACGCCTCTGGTGACCAGAGGGCTGGCAGCTACTTAGGCCAGAGATTAAGTCTGGCTATCCAAAGAGGTAACGCTGCCAGCCTTCTGGGCACCATAACATATAGCGACGACTTAGGGAGTATTTTTTATTTATAAGTTAATTTTAAGTTAGTACATAGTTTAGTTAAGGCTGCTTTCAAAAAAAACGTCAAAAGAATGTAAAATTGGTAGTTTTAGTCGGCGAAATACGACACTTTCCGTTATTTAATACATTTATTTAATTCAAGTTTCAGTTAGAGCATCTTATTATCTTGATTTTTATAAGACTAGATTTTTGAAAACTAACTCACTAAATAAATTATGAATTTTTCTCTAATGCACGTTTAGAAAAACTCACGTATAGAGCTGAATTAGTCGATCTTATTTGTAAAATTTGGACAATTTTGAATACTAAAACAGGTAAATTTATAATTCGTAAATCCTGTACTACAATATTCTCAGACTACATTTTTATTATAAGGTTTTGAAAAAGAGTAAACGAGGCTAAGACGAATTCAATTCTTTTCAGAAATCACCTAAAATTAAGTGACAATTTCTTTGGAAATCTACATCACATCGAAGTAATTTTTGTACTTAATTAATCTGCAACGTTTACTTAAATTTTTGTTATGCCTTAGTGATTATAAATTGCTGTTATTTATTTTTGTCAATTTTTTGAAGACGAGCTTTCACCGGCACAATTATTAACACTTTTGGACATTTTCTCATATTTTGTTAGACCAAGTAGAAAAAGTCCTATAATGTGATATATATTTGTAAACTACTCGCAAAGCCCTTTAATTTGATACCACACACGGTATGATCAAGCGCTCGGTTGCGATTTCACTGTTTTTCACACGAAAGCCCTCTTAATGTATTTTCTTTATTGTATATATTTCTTATCTTTTAAAATAAACGTGTGGATATTACAATAGTTATTTGTTTTCCAAGGGGGCAAAGTTGTTGTTTAACCGCACGTGCCAATATTGATACCCGAGCAGGCGAAAGATTCCAATATTGAACCGCGAGCGTAGCGAGTAGTTCAAAAAGTGGAATCTTGAGCGTTGCGAGTGTTTCAAGGCACGAAGGTTAAACAAACTTTGCCGCCGAGTGAAACACAAAATTTTTCACCACACTAAAACGAACAAACCACTGACTATAAAACATCAAACTAAATTAAATCTATCAATTTATGCAATATTTATGATTCGAAATCATCATTTATAGGTAAATTCTACCAGCCTGCTCAAGATGTCAAGTTAAAATTTGTATGAAATTACTTTGCACTCTTGTGGATAAAATGCAATTTTGCTACTTATCTGTTTTCGAATAGCAAAGTAAGCCTTTACCAGTTGGTGTGGTGAAAACAATTTTCTCAAACTTTAAGTGCGTTTTCACATTATCCGATCCGATATCGGATATCGGACCGATATCCTATACATTACAGGTTTTTTTTTTTTTATTGAAATCCTTCCGACATCCGATAATGTGAAAACGGACTAATTAATATGAAAATACATGGTAGTTTCAAGAGTATTTAGACTGACTAAAGTGTCTAATTAGAACTACCTGCCCCCGCCCGAACTCGAACTTTGACTGCACCAGCGTCATAACTTTATTGTTGCTGACTGTACGTAAACGGGCAGACGTATGGTAAATTAGAAGAATGTGACTACCCTACCGAGGGCGCGAAATGAGAACGTATCTATAAAGATAACTGCTGAAGGATTAATATTTCTATAGTTATTTGTTTTACAAGGGGGCAAAGTTGTTGTTTAACCGCACGTGCCAATATTGATACCCGAGCAAGCGAAAGATTCCAATATTGAACCGCGAGCGTAGCGAGTGATTCAAAAAGTGGAATCTTGAGCGCTGTGAGGATATCAAGGCACGAAGGTTAAACAAACTTTGCCACCGAAACTTTGCAAACACAATTTTTTTCACCACACCAACACTATGAAAATATGAACTGTAAAACATCAAAATAAATAAAATACTTCAATTTATTTAACGTTTATGATTCAAAATCATCATTTATACGTAAATTCCAACACCCAGTTTTAGACATCAAGTTAAAATTTGTATGAAATTACTTTGCCCTCTTGTGGATAAAATGCAATTTTGCTATCTGTTTTCGAATAGCAAAGAAAGCCTTTATCAGTTGGTGTGATGAAAAATTATTTTTTTGCACGGTAATAGGGCAACGATTTCGACTGCAAGTAGGTAATCTCAGTGCACTGAAATATTTTTTGTTTTAAACTATTACTATTAGTGTGTCATGTGTGTCCTAGTCAACACACGTGCCATATGCGACCAGTGAAACGACTGTTCATTAGTGTATAAATTGTAAAACATGGAAAATATCAATTAGTTTTTACCCGGCAGTCGAAATATGCCCATCTGTATCTTATACTGATATTGCTAGGTATAGCCTACATTCTAAATAACCATAGTATGTGCATGTAGAGGTAGGTTTTATTCAACTGTAAGCCTCATATACTGCCATCGACGTTGGATCGGTTCTCTCTTCGTAGATCATTTTCATTACCTAAATAGGGTTTTCCCGTTTTATCGGTTACGCTCGTAGCACGTAGCTCTCGATGGTAATGAATGTGAAAATGGAGCCAAGTTAATGGCTGCATTGGATCTTATTTTTAACCGCCTTCCAAATCTCAAAGGAAGGGGTTATCAAGTCGTCTGTATGTTTTTTTTTTTTTAATGTTTGTTCCTCGATATCTCCGTCGTTACTAGACCGATTTTGAAATTTTTTTTTTTTTGATTGAATGTATATGCATACAGATTGGTCCCATTTTTCTCAGAACCCAGTTCTAATGATGGGATCCTGGAGAAATCGAGGGAACTCCTCAAATCTGAAAGGCATACATATGGTGATTTTTGTGTTTTTAAAGGAACAGCATGCATTTACGTACGGAACAGTGACATTTGGTGCAGTGGAACTCCTGATGATGGTCAGAATAGAACTCCTCAAATCTGAACGGCACACTTATAGTGACTTTGGTATTTTTATAAGAACAGCATGCACTTACGTCCAGAACAGTGATATTTGGTGCAGTGGAATTGCTGATGATGGTCAGAACGGAACTCCTCAAATCTGAACGGCACACTTATAGTGACTTTGGTATTTTTATAAGAACAGCATGCACTTACGTCCAGAACAGTGACATTTGGTGCAGTGGAACTGCTGATGAAGAGTGAGCCGCCCCTGGTTAGAGTTCCGTTCTGATAATCATTCTCATCTGTAAGTACTTCAGAATCATCCAGATTTCAAAATTGGTTCAGAAATGACGGAGATATCGAATAACAAACATTAAAAAATATACAGACGAATTGATAACATAATCCAACATTTGAAAGTATTTATCACCAGAACCCCAAAGGAAGGCGGTTTTTTTTTTCTTAAAAATTATTCAACTCATTTTGTAAGTACAAGCATTGATAACTGGAGTACCTTCTAAGTAGTTTAGTAAATAAATAGTAATTAGAAGAGTACGAGTAGGAGAAGGTCAATCAAATAAAATTCAAAGGGTTAAGTATTTCGGTGCTCAGATTTGGGTCATATTTTAAACAACATAAACTATACGAATAAACCGTCATCTAGTGATAACAGCTTGCTTACTTACATGGAAATAAATGAAACGTAGGGGAACTGTGTATAAGACGGGGACGCTAAGGTAAAACAGAAAAAAACGGAGTTTTTGAAGTAGCATATTTATTATTTATTTATGGCACATACACAACTAAATCAAGTTTAATTTGGCATACGTTTTAATGAGATCAATAATCATAGGATTTAAGGAAAAAAGAAAATAGCAAAAAGTAGAAAAACATCATCTTACCCCACGTATGGGGTAAGACGAGGACATCATTGCATCTTTTGACCACGTCCCTCTATTCGTTTTTCTTTTATATCTTCGTACCATTGTGTTCACCTGAAACGATACACAAACAAAAAAATAACAATTACCCAACAAACATTTACAAGCAATAACCTTCACAAAGTTATATGAGGCAAGATGGGGGAATACCCTGTCTTACTTCAAACGGCTTGCCCCGTCTTGCCCGCACCGCCATTTGTGCAAAATAATAATATTATTAAATCACACGTCAATATTCAAGTACCAAGCCATACATAGCAAGACGCTCAATAAAATCTTAAACGTGGTTATAAATCAACAATAAACACAGGCTATTACTTACAGTTTTATGTATATATCTCTAGGCTTCAAAAATTAGATCGCGACCACACGAAAATACGTTTCGACCTGTAGCTCCGATACGCGTGCACGCTCGCTCACTGTCGTCACCGCATTAATGGCGGCTTGCAAATGGCGTCCGGTCGGCTGTTGCATGACGTTTGTGTGGTATCTAGTTTGGCGTATGTGTGCGTGACCCCATCATACCCCGCGTCCCCGTCTTATACACAGTTCCCCTATATATCACATATAATATAGACACAATAACAATTGCTTTATATAATAATTTCATATTTTTTACATTGTTATTAAGTACCACATTTTCAAATAAAATAAAGTAACATCCCTTACGGAGCAGACGCGTTGAATTAGCATAGTTTGACCGCAGCGAACGAGCCAGTAATGAGAACTTACCGCCGCCACGGCTCCGAATCCAAACTTGGACTGCTAAATTATAATAACGTTATTTCAGAACGACAGGTTAATGATTCTAAGGGGCGGTTGCTGTGGATACATTTGCCGAAATTATTTATTCTATTAGAAACTATACATAGCCTACAGCCTACATGCTAACACGTACATAGATAAGTATCTAGGTAAGTATGTAGTAGGTAATGAATATTATATTACCGTAATATCAGTGGCCTGTTTCACCCACCACTGATAATAGGCTACTAGACTCATATCTAATTTGGCACAAGAAATGATTGTCTTCTATAATATTTGACATAAAAGAAACCAATTTAATGATTTTGGGTATTAAATGTATACGATGACTCCGTATTTTTAATTCAAAAATGTGAGTAATTTTTTTTTAATTTTGGCCACCGAAAGCGCTGTCGGCCGTGTAGTGACGTCATAGAATTCATGTCAAATCAATCACCGACATAATGACCTTTATGCCTCGTAGGTACTTAAAGTGTCAGAAAGCGTTGTTTTCGCACTGGATGACTTCATTCACAGAAAATCTATAGATGACATGGCTGATGTTGTTTTTGCCTGATTACGTAAAAGTATTCTTTAAAAATATTTTTTGCGGTTTATAAGTCATAATAAAATATAGTGATTTTTTTTTCGGTTAATTGGACAGTAAGTAATAATATACGACAAACTTTAAAAAAGGGTCAAGTAGCCTATAGCCGCCAAACAGTGACAGTTCGCCGTTCATTGCCGGTCCTACAAGGAAATATTGACGCTAAGTAACAATATTATTTTCACCACACCAACTGGTAAAGGCTTACTTTGCTATTCGAAAATAGATAGCAAAATTGCATTTTATCCACAAGAGTGCAAAGTAATTTCATAGAAATTTTAACTTGATGTCTTAAGCTGGCTGGTAGAATTTATCTATAAATTATGATTTTGAATTATAAATATTGAATAGATTGATGGATTTGATTTAGTTTGATGTTTTATAGTCAGTATTTTGTTCGTGTTGGTGTGGTGAAAATTTTTGTGTTTCACTCGGTGGCAAAGTTTGTTTAACCTTCGCAACGCTCAAGATTCCACTTTTTGAACCACTCGCTACGCTCGCGGTTCAATATTGGAATCTTTCGCTTGCTCGGGTATCAATATTGGCACGTGCGGTTAAACAACAACTTTTCCCCCTTGTAAAACAAATAACTATTGTCGATTCAGAAATAGGCACAGAATAGTTAGTGGCAAGTGTCAATGTCACTGTGCATATTAATATTTGTTTCTTCGTCTTTCACGGCAAAACGGAGCGACGAATTGACGTGATTTTTAAGTGGAGATAGTTGAAGGGATGGAGAGTGACATAGGCTACTTTTTGTCTCTTTCTAACGCGAGCGAAGCCGCGGGCAAAAGCTAGTAGTCCATAGATAGATGCGGTAGGTTTCATAATTATTTTATTTAGACATATTTCATTACCCCCGTGTGGTGACTAATTAAGAATTTCACCACCCCCTTTTCTCCCGCGGGCCGCGTGGGGCGTTCCATTGTATTATGGGCGATGGATGGTCTGGCTACCTTTCACTGCAATATCACGCCAAGAAATGCACTGAAATTTGAGCAGTTTCATGTGCTCTGCCTACCCCGTCTGTTTATTTATATGTATATTTAGACTATACTAGCTTTTGCCCGCGGCTTTGCTCGCGTTAGAAAGAGACAAAAGTAGCCTATGTCTTCACTATGTCTTCAACTAACATTTTGATATCTGTTTTCGAATAGTAAAGTAAGCCATAATATGCAGTTGATGTGGTGAAAAATAATTTACCTGGAAGCTGAGTTATCTTATCTGAAACACTTTTAGTAAGGTTCAGCCTTTTCCCAGTGGATATATCTCAGAGTACAAATCGTTCATCTATATATTTAGTTCGCAAACATGCTTTAGAGTCAAACAGATTCTTTATACTTTAAATCCCATTGCAGCTAAAGTATTCCATCAAATAAAGTGCATTTTATAGGCAATGCACTGCAGTACCTAACGTTAAAATTCATGAGAAGCGAAAGATCTCGGCTGACAAACGTTTACTGGAATGGCTACTCTCGCTAGCTACTTTACGAGAAGCAATTGTAAAGTTATCGTACGTAGAGGTACACTTTCCAGAGTAGGTATACCATGAGTTTCTGACGTTTTAAAATACGTTACGTTACACGATAGTATAAACGTCACGGGAAATGACATTCGTTGTATCATTGTACGGAGAAAGTGAACATACCTCACAAACAATAATAAAACTCCGTCAAACTCTAAGTAGATGCTGATGAGGTAAAGGTAGAGGTCTAGATAAATAAATAAAATAAAATAAAATTCATTTATTTCGGACAATTAAAATCCATATCGTATTACATTAAATAAAATAAAATAAAATTTACAATTAACAATTTACAACACATTACATTATATAATATTAAATTATAGTTATATTCAATTAAATTAAGTTAAATTATATTAAATTTATTTATTTGGCTCACATGCATGGCGCACCAATGCCTCAAAAGGCAACTGTCCCACCGACTGGCTGCTACAGTTAAGAGGCTGTGGCGGCTACCCCGGACCCTACCGAGCATCGCGGCACAACGCTTGCGAAGTGTGGCATGAAATCCGTCAACACTAGCGTCAGCAAACATACCGGACGCACTACAGTACCGCGGCAGCCGCAACAGCACCCTAAACGCATCGTTGTATTGGACCCGCAGAGCATTTAGCGAACGCTGAGTATATCTTGTCCATAGGCTACAGGTATACATCGATGTACAGTACGATCTAAACAGTGTTATTTTTACTTGGGCTGTACATCGTTGAAACCTGCGCGCTATCATATTCGCTCTCATTGCCAATGCTCTGCGTTCCCTTTCGATGTCGGCATCATCACGCAGGTCTTCGGTTACCAAATGCCCAAGGTATTTGAAAGACGATAAAGGTAGAGTATTATTTTGTGGCAATAATCTGCTATGTTTCTTATAGTAAAACCCACTTGTATAATTGAAACATTCTTGGTGGAATTGGGATGTTTTTGTTTTGTAGTACCTACTCTCGATTGTTTGGTTTTTCGCTGGTAACTACAGATTTTTTTTATCGTTCTAGACTAAAATATTCCCTACCTTACTTACATTTATAACTTTCTAAGACATCGGGATGTGTCCCAGCTTCACTATTTCTGCCTCCACCCCCGATGGTTAGCTAAATTCATAGCTATGTTGGTAAGTAAATTATAAGATAGGAATTAGAGTTTTCTCACACATATTATATGTATTAATAGAAACAAAAAAAAACATTAACTCAATAAAAACAAAATGCAGTACCGTGGGGTAAGGGAGCGCGTGGGCTTGTAAGGGATTTGGGGAAACGGTTAAGGGAGGCAACAGGTGACCCTCGCGCCGGCAGCTTTCTCGTGCAAAGAATTGCTATTGCAATACAGCGCGGGAATGCTGCTTGCGTGATGGGCACCCTGCCGAGGGGCCAGGGCCTGGAGGGTAGTTTTTAGGTTTATTTATTTTTTATTTTTTATATAAGTTATAGTTTAAGTTTTTTTTTTTCCACTAAGTATATTATATTAATGAACAACGAAACGGATGTGATATTTTCCTAGTCCACCAACGTCATCTAGTCATTTTATTTGGCAATAATTAGACAACATGCGAACAAACTTAGCCAGCGAAGCGATCACAACTACGTCGAGGCCGACCAAAAAATATAATTTGTAAAAATTGTGTTTTGAGCCAATATTTTGATATTAAAATAAAGTTTTTTGATAGTTAAAAAAAAAATGCAGTATTATGTACAAAACTAATTAACTTAAAATATATTTACAAATATAAAATGCTCCCCAGGTCTTCGTCGGCGGTAATGGTGCCCAGTATAGGCTGGGAGCATTGCCTTTTTGAATGGCCAAGCTTAATCGCTGGCCAAAGTAGCTGCCAGCCCTCTGGTCACCAGACGCATCAACCAGGCGTTGGGAAATTTCTTAATTCATGATTTTAGCACTCGGGCCCCACGGTTAGTTACGTACGTTTGTTCAATTTCAGAAGTTACTTATGTAGTAGGTACTACCAAAGAGGATCGAGTATTATAGAGAGTTACTGTCAAAGTATAATGTGTAATCACAGTGCATAGACTGCCATCTCTCGACACAAGCTTAAAACTTTTGAACCTCAGTTTTGGTGTGCGTGTGGATTGAGTGAGCACCTTCCGAAAATAAAAATAAAATATGCTGATCATTTAGTAAAAGTTCTAAAACAATTGTAAAACGAATCTCTGAATTTGTAAAAAGATAAATCAAAAGATACAGTCATTAACATGTGCTCAATTAGTTCTCACAAACTACCAACGAAAACAGTGAATGTATTCATTTAACATATAATATTTATATTACACCAGTTTTGACAATTTGGCCCATATTGTTAGCTTGATGTGTTAAAATGTCAAATATTAATATTAGCGCCATCTAGCCGAGCGTTCCCCAAAGGTGTAACGCCATCTAGGCCACAGTACCTTTTTCTCTAGGGCTTTGAGGTACGTTTTTTTCTTAGACTTTATCCGTCTATACGGAGTTACATATGTCTTTGGTACTACATAGAACAAGTACCTACTAAATAATTTCTGTTACAACCATGCTCTCTTTGAAACATAAAGTTTAGCATGTAATTAAAAACCGGCTAACACGTGTCACGTCTCTAGCCTAGTTTATTTAAGGCGCCTGTTTTTCGCGAAAATGTCTCCATAAAGACTTTCATGTATGCGCATATTAAATAAATGACGGCATATTCGCGCCTCCACAAAATCTGGGTGACGACATGAGAAATTTATGTTGTTAATATGGGGGAACATGGCGTAATTGCTGGAAGTTATGTGATCACGGTAACGAACGGATTTTAGGTACCTACTTACCTATCCAAGTACGTATCCCTATATACGTCTACTTTCCTATATAATAAACTAGCTTTTGCCCGCGGCTCCGCCCGCGTTAAATTTGAAAATTGCGGAATATGCTCTATACAAACTTCCACCCCCCCCCCCCCATTTTAGAGAAGTGGGGGTTAAATAATAAATAAATGTTATAGGACATTCTTATACAGATTGACTGAGCCCCACGGTAAGCTCAAGAAGGCTTGTGTTGTGGGTACTCAGACAACGATATATATAAATACTTATATACATAGAAAACATCCATGACTCAGGAACAAATATCTGTGCTCATCACACAAATAAATGCCCTTACCGGGATTCGATTTCGAACCCGGGACCGCGGCGGCGCAGCAAGCAGGGTCACTACCGACTGCGCCAGACCGGTCGTCATTAGAAAGTCGTGGGTCGGGGTTAGAAAGAGACAAAAATTACCCTATGTCACTTTCCATCCCTTCAACTATCTCCACTTAAAAAATCACATCAATACGTCGCTCCGTTTTGCCGTGAAAGACGGACATACAAACAGACACACACACTTTCCCATTCATAATATTAGTATAGTATGGATTCGCAAAATAAAATACAGTATCATAATAGGCCTTTTTATCAAAATAATTAAATAAGTATGTATGAGTTAAATTACCACTGCAACCCGTCACTGCAATGTCACAATTTCGATTTCTTTCAACCCCTTTTTGCCAAGTGTGGCACTGAAACATGAGTAGTTTATGTGCTCTGCCTACCCCTTTATGGGATACAGGCGTAGTTATTTGTATGTATGTTATGTGCTTATGTGAGTTAAATTACACGTACTTAAATGTCAGCATTCAATATCTAGGAATTGAAGTAAGTACCAGCTATTGCAATTTTAAGCAGAACAAGTGCGGCAGAAATGGCAGATACATACTTCTGCTCAAAGACCTTTACAGGGGACAGCGCAATCACATTTTTGCCATACTAAATTGAACCTTATCACTGAGACAGAAAGGTGATCATATCAGACTAGCGAAAACGGTCCACATGAGAGGGCATTGTTAGGGCGGTGTCCCTCTCGCACGTTTAGTAGTAGTATTTTTATCTGTATATTACCTGACTTTATAACTTCTTATATTATTTTAGTGTTATATTCAAACTAGGGTTTCGATATATTTTAAAGAATTGGCAAATAATTAGGTATAATGTAATTATTTTGATGCTAATTAATCAAAGATTTGTATAATTAAAAAATACCTTCAATTGGGTATTAGTAGATTTGGTAGTAACTTTGAAAATTGACTGGTATCCCCAATTTATGACAGTGATGACGTCACTGAATAATGTTGACATTGTCAGTAAGTGCGAGAGGGACACCAGCCCAAACAATGCCCTCTCATGTGGACACACTTTTTGACCTAACTACTCATTCTGGTTTAACTATAATTCTGTGCTTCTGCTACTGTTGCAACTAGCCGACTGTTCGAGTAGATTCTTGGGTGGCACATCGTAACTATGATGAATTACCTAGTGACCTATATGAAACTGAGACTTAGAACCGTTGGAACTCTGATAGACGTTTACGATTGATGTTAAAGTACCTACTGGTCTCCCAATAGTCTCAGCGGAGTCACCCAAAAGAGATTTTTTTCCACTTTTAAATTTATTATAAGAATAAACAATACCAATACCCATGTAGGTACATATCATCTGTTTCTGCACGCAATCTTGCCTTTTACTAAAAGAAGTATCGCCTTTGTGAGCGACCTTTAACATCTTTAGCGTAACCTTCAAGAGAAAACTCCACGTCTGTATATCTATGAAGCTCTTACATTATGTATGCCTGTACATCAATGCAGCAAATACGATATTATGCGCATACATTTAGAGTATCGTGATGCCACATTACCCTCTGCAAGTAACGACGCGTGAAGAGTGGCGTCTAATAGACCCATCGGCCTAGCCGAATGACAATTGACGCTAGACGCCGATCAAAACGCAGTCTGTCTCTGTCACCCCAATCCGGAATAGCGATAGAGATAACTCTACGATAACGATATTATAGTAAGCGTTTGTGGATTTGGCTACGTGCTCCTCGGGGGCGGATTCTGCCTTGGGTTATTTAGGTTCTTTGGAGATTAGCCTTTTAGGTACTTGAGCGAGGTTGGTTTTAAAGTCAAAATGTAAGTAGGTACTTTCTCTTGGGTTCTTCATAAAATTAGCTTTGAAAAGCAATTCGGATAACAATCGAGGGTGACCTAAAGATAAAAGTTTCGTGTAAGTATTTTTACTAAGCTATAAAAGAGTACAGAATTACAGATGTAGTGAATAGTTTTCCTTCATATTTTCCGTGTAAAGCGTATTTTGTCATGCTAGAAGTAGTTAACGTCATCGTCAGTAGGTACTTCTTGTACTAGACTACTAGCTTGGTCAACGAGCGATTCTAGATGGAATGGTCGAAAGCAGAAAGTTTTATTACGGGATGTTGTTAGGGATAGTCAGGAGACATACATACTAAAAGTCCTCGGACTTTGGACGTGAGCTCGAAGAGGGGAGGATGAAAAAGGTCCCATTTTTTGGTTTTTTGCTCATACTTCAAAAACTATGCGTCATACCAAATTTTGGATTACTACACTTCGAAAGCTTATAAAATTCTCTATAACTTTAATCTAGAAACTTTTTTTCTATTCTTAACCATTATCTAGGTATGAGCTCTTAAAAACTGTCAATTTTTAAAAATTCGTCATCCCCCCACTTTTTGCTTTATACATACATACATACATACAAACAATCACGCCTGTGTCCCATGAAGGGGTAGGCAGAGCACGTGAAACTACTCAAGTTTCAGTGCCACTCTTGGCAAATAAGGGGTTGAAAGAAAACGAAACTGTGACATACATTATACATTGCTTGTTTATACATTGATCCATATCTTGAAAAATATTTATCTTAGACAAAAGTTTTTTTTTTTTAATCTTGTAGACCATTCAAATACCTTTCATAATATGTGTACATATGCTGATGTGTCATGTACCGTTGAACAATTATGCGACTATAAAAAAAAGTCAATTTTAGCAATTTTTTCAGTGAACGAAATGAAACAACAAATGTACGAGTATGTGATAAACGTGTAAAATATGTATGTAATGAACTTGATTATATTACGATGCTGTATACATGTATTTACACAACAGGTAAAAGTACAATTAGCTGTACATAAAGGCCTTCTCACACCCACATCCACCACTACTACAATATGTGTTGCACCGGCAAAATATTAACTTCAGTATTTCTTCCGTAGCAGCTGGTACTTTGGTTTGCATAGGGATCAGTAAGTTGCTTTCGTTCCGTGCCCATCCCCATTCATCATCCTTCTTGCGTTATCCCGGCATTTGCCACGGCCCATGGGAGCCTAGGGTCCGCTTTGACAACTAATACCAAGATTTGCCGTAGGCACTAGTTTTACGAAAGCGACTGCCATCTGACTGTCCAGCCCGAAGGGTAACTAGGACTTATTGGAATTAGTCCGGTTTCCTCGCGATGTTTCCCTTCACCGAAAAGCGACTGGCAAATATCAAATGACATTTCGCACATAAGTTCAAAGTTACATAACTAACATATTTGTTCTCGTAATAATAACATAAAAATTCGGATTTGTTTTAACGAAATCATTAAGGTTATTTCTACATTCACGAGAATTTAAAATTCATAACAGTTTATGATATAAGAGTACTTGATCCAGTGTACGAGTATTTTAGCGCACTTGGTCCAGTATTCGTCAAGTAAAAACCTTTTTTTTTACGTTAAAATTTGATTTAAAGTAGAATAGTAGTAGAAAACTTTTAAGAGTTAGGACATAATTGTAACTTAATCTGTTATTAGCAGTTTTTACCTCCGAAATAAGTTAGTTAGTTGTATTAGTATTCCACACTTTTTTTTACCTCCCTCCACTATAACTGCACGGGGTACAGTGGTGTATGTGACTTGTCTCAGTATATCTATACTGTTCGATATTAAAAAATATGTTCTTAGTTGCATCAGCATGAGTTGTCAGTGGAAGGTATACCTAGTAAATCGGAAAATTGTCGCTTTTCTCAGTCTCAGTACACTTAGGAGGTATCGATATATTACTAACTGTCTTCTGGGCCTATTTTTTTTATGTATAGCTAATTGTAATTATACAGCATCGTAATACAATGAAGTTCATTAAATAGGTACATATTTTACACGTTTATCACATACCTACATTTGTTGTCTCATTTCGTTCACTGAAAAAATTGCTAAAATTGTAATTTTTTTTAAAGCCGTATAATTATTCAACGGTACATGACACAGAAGCATATGTACACATATTATGAAAGGTAATTGAACGGTCTACAAGATTTTTTAATAAAACTTTTGTCTAAGATAAATACTCGTATTTTTCAAGATATGGAGCAATGTATTTCGTGGCACTTCATTACTTTCTGTCTTGTTGTTATTATGTGTTCTTTGTCTTGTCTGTGTTCACGAATAAATGTTTATTCTATTCTATTCTATAAAGCAAAAAGTGGGGGGGTGACGATTTTTTTAAAATGGACAGTTTTTAGGAGCTCATACCTAGATAATGGTTAGGAATAGAAAGAAAGTTTTGAGATAAAGTTATAGAGAATTTTATAAGCTTTCAAAGTGTAGTAAACCAAAATTTCGTATGACGCATAGTTTTTAAAATATGAGCAAAAAACCAAAAATGGGACCTTTTTCATCCCCCCTCTTCGAGCTCACGTCCAAAGTCCGAGGACTTTTAGTATGCATGTCTCCTGACTATCCCTAACAACATGCCGTAGTGAAACTTTCTGCTTTCGGCCATTCCACCTAGACCCCCCTTTTGAGCATTCATTGACTGATCTATACTAAAATAGCATCGCACGTGCGTTCACGTGAAAATACGACAAAAACATTTTGAATTACATCTGTAGGTATCTACCTACAATAGATACCTACAGTTTATACAGTGCTCCCAATAGTCCCAATAGTAGAGAAGCTGCCGAAGTTAATGTTAATGATTAGGTAAGAAATTGGTACCTACCTAATATAATGCTCCTTTTCGGTGTCAATCGTGAAATAATGTATCCAAAGTAATTTTCTTTCAGCTTGTCTAATAAATAACCTACCTTCTGAAAGATTAATTTATGTTTGTTCAACAAGGCGCGGCCAAAACTCATCAGCAATCAATAAACCTAATCCATCATAAAATACTGTTTTAAAACTTCGCCGTAAACACTCGAATTGCGACTTGAGGAGAAGTTGACAAAATGTATTTTAACAAGCGCGTAAATTCGGGATTTATTGCAAAACTTGGAGCTTGTATACATTAAGCATTTCCTCTGCGTCAGTGGATGTATTGGATAAATTATCTATGTTTACGTAGAACTTACAGGCATTGTGGGTTGATAATTACAATATGTACCTACCTACAACCCTTAACTTCGCAGCGCATCTAATGCAGCTAATACCTACTTTTTTGAAGAACCCCATAGCTGGGCACCGTTAATCAAATAAGTAGTTAACTTCTATAATCGCTAATCCGTTACTGAAAAAGTTAACTTCGTTAATCGTTAAAGCGATACATTTCGACAAATTTAACGCAAGTTAACGTTAATCGATAATCCGTTAATTTTTCCGCTTTTTAAATATATCAGTTACTTTTGTGAAAGATTTATATATGTAGCGATATCGAACAGGCAACTGAAACAACGTGAACTTATTTTGCACGAAAACATAAAAAATCCAAAACTCAGCTACAGGGATGTGGGTACAAGATTAAAATTTCCACAATCCACTGGTTGTTGCGTATTGAAAAGGTTTCAGGAACGCCTAACTTTAGAACTAAAGCCAGGAATTGGTGGGTTGCAGGGTACAAAGGATAAAAAAAAGAAGGAACGCATCTTAAGGATATTTGCTTCAAATTGTATGATGTTACCTCGTGACGTGGCTAAAAAGTAAAGATGTCCCAATCGTATGTTCAAAAGGTGAAACGTAGAGCAGGGCTAAGAAGTTCTAAAGCACAAAACGGCACCAGATCGGGATGCAAGGCAGAATTCAATAGCAAAAACTCGATCGAGAAAATATACGAAAATTTACTAACAAAATTTGACTGCGTTCTGATGGACGGCGAAACTTACATAAAATCCGAATTCTAACAAATCCTTGGCCAAGATTTTTATACTAGCAAAAATAGCACAGAGGCTCCCAAAGCCTGATAAATAAAAAAAGATATAAGTTTCCAAAAAAAAAACCTAGTTTAGCAGGCAATTTGCAGTTGCGGGAAAAGAAGCAGCTCTTTTGTCACTACCGGAACAATAAACGGCAGCATCTATCAAAAGAGTGCTTACAAGAGCGGTTGCTTCCGTTTTTTAAGAAACACCACTCCTGGCCTTTATTTTGGCCAGACCTTGCCAGGTGTTACTACGCGAAACCTGTCATGGAGTGGTACAAAGCAAATGGTGTAGCCGTGGTACCGAAATATAGCTATCCACTAAATTGCCTAGAACTCCGGCCTATCGAGGAATATTGGAGTATAATGAAAGGATTTCTTAAAAAGAGAGGCAGGGAGGTTAATTCCGCGGAGGAGCGGCGAAAACTGTGGACCTGGCGACAAAGAGGTATCCTGACGTGATGGTGCAAACTCTTATGAGTCGTGTTCGAAGAAAAGTAAAATCGAGGGCTTATTCGTCGAGAAATCTTGACTAATTATGGTTTGCATTTAAAAAACATTAAATTTGCTCATATTTAAATCAAACATCTTTTATTTATTTATTATATTTTTTAGGGTTCAGTACCAAAAAGGTACAACAGGAACCCTTATGGTGCCACTCTGTCCGTCTGTCTGTCCGTCTGTCACATTCCTAAATATCTCGAGAACTACTAATGCTATCAACTTGAAATTTGGAATAGTTATGAACATTGTAAACCTCTACAAATAGAAAGTATAATTTTTTTAAATATATTAATTTTAATTGTAGAAAATGGCCAAAATGAAAGGGGGGCAAACTGTAAATTTCAAGTTACTAGGTCAAGTGGGGTATCGTTGGAAAGAGCTCAAATTGAACGTAAATAAGCTATTTTTTATAATTTTTTTGTTGTGAAAAAAAAGAATTTTGAAGGAAAATGTAAAAAAAAAAATACCGTTCCCCCCCCCCCCTTATCTCCGAAGTTTACCAACGAAAAATTATGAAAATTTTAGTAAAGATTGGTTTTATGCTAAATATTACAGGAAAAATATAATCGTGTTTGTATTTTGAATACTTTTTTTTTAATTCACAAAAAACTTTTCAGATTTTTACTTTCAATTTACCCACCCTTGCGGATGTATACCGTACTTCAAATTAATACGAGATGTTACGTAAACCATCTTCTGTCCAATAAAGTAAAAACTGTTTAAATCGGTTAACATTATAAAGAATTATCCCTGAAAAACCAGGTCGCGCAAATTAGTTAGCAAATTGACCGGGAGATGGCGCTATACACAATAATACTCATTAGTGCCTATACTTTTGTCTTCTAGTCAAGTCATTAGAGTTATATGAAAATATGAGATTATTTTTACTAGGTAGTTTGAAAGAAAGTTTGTACGGAACCCTCGGTGGGCGAGTCCGACTCGCACTTGGCCGGTTTTTTTTTATAATAAACATTTAAGTGTACCCCATTTTTGGCGTGTTCAACCTTTATATACGCATATATGGATCAAGGTAATTGAAACGAATACTTTCATAATTTTCAATTTATTGTATAGATATACACATTCGCATATAAAATTGTCTAGTAAGACTATCTAATAAATTAGACCTAAGCCATTTCATACATAGTTGCTATCTGGTGGATTTGTAAATATAGATAAATATAACGTACCCTCAATGTACACAATATCTATTAAATATCGTAACACCTTAATTTTACAATAATTATATGAAAGAGTACACAAACTATATGAATGTTAGAATCAACAATAAAATGTAACTATAGGTACATAATTGATATTTAAAAACTGCAAAATTCATTAATGAATGGCATGAAATCAGTTCTTACCAAAACAGTTTATGTTCCAGATTCCAAAAAGATAAGTGCAAATATTTTATAAAAGTTGGTTTTTTTTTGCATTTTTTGTTGCAACATATAATGTCATATATTTTTTTAAACTTCCCTATTTCAAACACGCAAGTCTGGACTAATCGTGCAGATTATAAACACACGAACAATAAATGTTACAAGCGTATGATTTCACAATGCACATAGTACGAGGAAATAAAATATACCAATATGGCTTGTGCACTCTTAGTAACAAAATCTCACCATTTTCAGATAACTAGTCCAAAATCGCTGAAACATTGTTAGACTTGACACAACACAATTTTACAATACAATTGACGTACAAAACTTAATACACTCCCATTTGGTGGATAAACATATCATAAATTATATTGCGAACATATACTTCACGGAATCTTGAGACCATGAGGTAATCAGCAGTTTGCAAAACCTTATATACTATTGGTCGCTCGATTGAGAGTGGCAGTGCATGTTACACAGTTGATTATTTTATATATAAATAGCAAAAAGGCCATGTGCAAAAGGACTTTTGTCCATGAATTTAGAAGATTTTTAAAAGTTTTCTTTTGCTTCTACACCAAAAGGGGAAATTTGAAGCATAACAAATAATGAAATAGTGGTTTATATAAATCTAAATTATTGCTTTTATTCCTGTTATATTGTTGAAAATTCAAATGGAAGTACAATGGAAAATTTAATTTTATACATATAAAATGGAACTATAGTTACGACAGTCTCCCAGAATCAAACAGGGTCAATAAATATAATGTATATTATGCATGATAAGTATCATTAGACAATTCCTTACGTAACATTAGGGAGCCTGCACACTTATCGACTAGAATCAGCTCACCATCAGCTGCAACTGCTACAATACAATATTACAATGATCATTTTTTTAATAAGTAAGGAAGGACTCAGCTATAAGACACTTGGCCATGGAGAGAAAGAGTTATCCATTAATTGATCATTTCTGACTTCACACTGCCCACAAGCACTTTTTCTAATAGAAAAAGCCCGTGCCCACTTAGAAAGCATGTTCTAACTACGTCTCGAGTGGCCTGAGTCGAATTGATAAGTGTGTTGACTCCTTTAGCTGATTGCTCATGGGATATTTTGCCATTTTCCATATTAAAGGGGCATAATCGCGTACATCGCACTTACAAAGACAAAATACAGCAATTTTCAATAACAATGCATGCCTTATGTTGTCTTCAAAATACAATTCATGCAATCTTTGTAGGACTGCAGGAAACCGAGATTGAAAGGTACCGAGTTTGATATTATGAGCATGTATAATTGCAAAAGTTGTTAGTTATGCGACCTACTTGGAGTTTGCTTGTCTACCTGTGAACAAAAAGAGACATTAGTTTAAAATTGGTTAGATATTAAAATAATCGAAGTTATGTTATGGCTCAAAAATAGAATTCTAAACCCATTATAAGAATCACAACTAATATGTTTGCTTTTTTTTCAGGTGGAAATCATGAACAAATACACATTGTATTTTATTTGACAGTGGGTCAGCGAGGGCAATAACTAGCTCCCCATGCTGCTAATTGAACACTGTCTTAGTAGACCTTCCCTCCATTTCGAGGTTGCGAGAAAACAGTAATTATTAACCAAATTTTTATGTTATTCAATACTATATCTCTATCCAGGATCAAAAGCATGTATTGGACCAAAAAACTAGATAGATTTCAATGAAACTTCCCATACAATAAAATTAAGATAACACCTTGTTATAAGACAATTTGGTACAGCTTTACATAGTTACTTTACCAGATCCGAAAACCTTCCCATTTTACCATGTTTTATTTGTTTTCTGTTAAATTCGACACGTCGTTAACCCTAACGACTTCGTGTCGAATTTAACAATTAAGAGGAACCACCAGGTGTATGTAGAGAATTTTCCCACATAAGAACATGGGGAATGTTCGGTTCGGTTCTCATACCAACGAAAAAATATTTTCCATAATGATATTAATGATACAACTATCTAATTAAACCCTTAGGGCCAGTTGCATAAAACAGTTAACAGAAACATCAACGTCACACACAGCAGAATTATATGGAAATTCCAATACAAAAATAATTACAAACGCTAAATTCGGTATCGGACAGTTTGGTCACACCTCGGACACTGGCGATCAAATATATGAAAGAGGCTCGTTCCTAGCACACAGTCTAAGCTCGTGTAGGTGAACGCGTACTATGCTTGTATGAGTGACATATGACAGGTCGACTGTTCGCGTTTTTGACAGGCGGTAACTGTCAGGTAACCGAGAGGGGGTGGGCGGCGATTTCAGCGGGGAGCAGGAGTGGTCATACTGTACGATAGTACTCTTTATTATACTGTGGTTTGGTGTAACCAACCCTTATTCATAATGATAACAAATAGTGTTTACCTATGCTATGATAACAAGAGACAGGAAGCAGTGGAAGATTTCAGAAGAGGACTTCGTCAAATGATGAGTTGGAGTTGCCGATATAAATAAATAAGAAATAATGTAGGTACTTGGAACACAGACTATTAATAAGTTACTAACGTAACAGATCCTTCACTTGCCCGCAAAATTACGAATACGCTTTATTTAACTAATACTAATAAGTTATGGCATTAAGACCCCTTACTCCTTAGAGCGCTCATCAATTTCACGAAACGGCCATCGATAGATGGCGTTGGCGCTCGGTACGCGAGCACCGGCAACTCAACGCGCGTTTCAACGCAGACACGAATAATCTTGATAGTTTTGAATTAAATTGCTAATAACATAATTTTCAATTTTATATGGGGACTCTTTATTTAATTTCATATTCATGGTATGGTAGTAGTAAATAAGGTATATGAATGTAGTAAAAGTATAGTATTAGTCTACATGTACATATATAAATTCAGGTTTCCTAATTGATTGATTCAACAACCAACACCGCTGAGCCGAAACTACGAAAGCTAGAAAGTCGAAATTTGTATAGATTGCATTAACAAAATTTCGAAGAGATAAGAATCGATTATGAAAATTTACACCCCTAGTAGAGGGAAAAAGGGGGTGAAAGTTTGTAGCGGGATCAATTTGTTTTTTTTTATTAGGAAAATTTTAGTTAGGAACTTGAAATTAGAGAATAGTTTAATAGTGATTTCTGTTTTTTAGAGTTCCGTAGTCAACTAGGAACTCTTATAGTTTCGCCATGTCTGTCTGTCCATCCGTCCGTCCGTCCGTCCGTCCGTCCGCGGATAATCTCAGTAACCGTAAGCACTAGAAAGCTGAAATTTAGTAACAATATGTATATCAATCACGTCAACAAAGTGCAAAAATGAAAAATGGAAAAAAATGTTTTATTAATGTAAAGTGTAAAGTGGGGGCTGATTTTTTTTTCATTACAACCCCAACGTGTGATATATTTTTGGATAGGTATTTAAAAATGAATAAGGGTTTACTAAGATCGTTTTTTGATAATATTAATATTTTAACTATAAAACTCCCGACGTCGCCCGCGCCGCCGACCCCCCCTGCGCCTGTCCTCAGCAGCCGCGCGCACCGAGCAAGCGCCCGCAGTATGCGTCGCGCTCTCGACATGTAAAGGCGGGGTGTCGCTACTCTTGAGAAAGGTTCTCGAAATTGAACCGAAACATGTCGAACGCTATATCGACTTAATACGTGAGTAACCCGCTTAAAATATTTTTTAAATATTAATATTTTCGGAAATTATCACAGTTATACTGACTTTCATATTTTTATAAGAACAGCATGCACTTACGTCCAGAACAGTGACATTTGGTGCATTGGAACTGCTCATGATGTGTCACTTTTTAACCGTCGCCTCAAATCTGAGAGATTTGAGGCGAGGTTCTCAATTCGTCTGTATGTTTATTTATTTTTTTCATTTTTTTATGTTTGTTCCTCGATATCTCCGTTGTTACTGGACCGATTAAAAAAAAAATTGAATGTATATGAATACAGATTGGTCCCATTTTTCTCAGAACCCAGTTCTGATGATGGGATCCTGGAGTAATCGAGGGAACTCCTCGAATCTGAAAGGCATACGTATGGTGATTTTTGTGTTTTTAAAGGAACAGCATGCATTTAGGTACGGAACAGTGACATTTGGTGCAGTGGAACTGCTGATGATGGCCAGAACGGAACTTCTCAAATCTGAACGGCACGCTTATAGTGACTTTGGTATTTTTATAAGAACAGCATGCACTTACGTCCGGAACAGTGACATTTGGTGCAGTGGAACTGCTGATGATGGTCAGAACCGAACTCCTCAAATCTGAACGGCACACTCATAGTGACTTTGATATTTTTGTAAGAAAAGCATGCATTTAAGTTCAGAACAGTGACATTTATTTAGTTATGTTTGTTAAGCATAATTATTGAGTTTTCAAGTCAAAGTTTGTCAAGCTTCGATTTCTTATAATCGGATTCATGAGGAATTGAGAAACTCCTCAAACCTTAGCGTTATACGTATATTGATTTGTGTTGCCATCAAATAATTAAAGCATTAAAAGCAGTTTTAAAAAATACCTACACATTTCTACATAATCCAACATTCGCAAGTAGCTTTCACCACAACCCGAAAGGCGGCGGTTTTTTTTTCTTAAAAAATATTAAACGTTTTTTTATGGGATAGGAGGCAAACGAGCAGATAGGCTGCCTGATGGTAAGCGATCACTACCGCCCATGGACACCAGAAGCACCAGAAGTGTTGGAGGTGCGTTGCCGGCCTTTAAGATGGATGTACTCTCTTTTCTTGAAGGTTTGATGGTCGCATTGGTCCGGAAATACCGCTGGCGACAATTCATTCCACAGTTTAACTGTGCATGACGTGACCAAATTTGCAAAACGTTGCGTCTTAGAAACATTTTAAAGGATGAAAATCAAAATATGTACTACATGTTCGTTCTAAAAGTAGCTGATCAAGCATCGTCGGTTTGGAAAGCCTGCGGTAAAATTTTTGCTCATTACTATACATATTCGATTTAAAGGGTTTTGAGATTTAGGAAATAAAACAACGCTTCATTAGATTTAATTTAATAGCATTATGTAATTATAATCTCAATGTAAGTGCAAGCAGTCTTATTTACAATAAACTTAAAAGCGGAAACAAATATATGCAGAAAGAAAAAAAAGAAGCTGTCAATACTGAATCCCCTAGGGTGGCTATGTATGAATAGCACAGAAAAGTATTAAAATAAAATAAAAACCGGCCAAAAGCGTGTCGGGCCACGCTCAGTGTAGGGTTCCGTAGTTTTCCGTATTTTTCTCAAAAACTAACCTATAAAGTTCAAAACAAATTTCAAAGAAAGTCTTTGTAAAGTTCTACTTTTGTGATTTTTTTCATATTTTTAAACATATGGTTCAAAAGTTATAGCGATTATTTCCGAAAATATGAAAATTATCAAAAATCGATCTTAGTAAAACCTAATTCATTTTTAAATACCTATCTAACAATATATCACACGTCGGGGTTGAAATGAAAAAAAAAAATATCTGCCCCCTCTTTACATGTAGGGGTACCCTAATAAAACATTTATTATTATTAACGACCTTCCACATATTTATAATGAGCCCAAACATGATGGGGTTATGATGAGGAGAATAGCAGTTCTGTTGACCACCTCCTGACTCCATCATGAGAACTTGGACCTCGTCTAGTTCGATGGTGCTCGTCAGCCCAAATCTAATGAGCCCGAACATGATGGGATTATGATGAGGAGAATAGCAGTTCTGTTGGCCACCTCCTGACTCCATCATGAGACCCTGGACCTAATCTAGTTCGATGGTGCTCGTCAGCCCAAATCTAATGAGCCCAAACATGATGGGGTTATGATGAGGAGAATAGCAGTTCTGTTGACCACCTCCTGACTCCATCATGAGACCTTGGACCTCATCTAGTTCGATGGTGCTCGTCAGCCCAAATCTAATGAGCCCGAACATGATGGGGTTATGATGAGGAGAATAGCAGTTCTGTTGGCCACCTCCTGACCCCGTCATAAGACCTTGGACCTCATCTAGTTCGGTGGTGCTCGTCAGCCCAAATCTAATGAGCCCAAACATGATGGGGTTATGATGAGGAGAATAGCAGTTCTGTTGACTACCTCCTGACTCCATCATGAGACCCTGGACCTCATCTAGTTCGATGGTGCTCGTCAGCCCAAATCTAATGAGCCCAAACATGATGGGGTTATGATGAGGAGAATAGCAGTTCTGTTGACCACCTCCTGACTCCATCATGAGACCTTGGACCTCATCTAGTTCGATGGTGCTCGTCAGCCCAAATCTAATGAGCCCGAACATGATGGGGTTATGATGAGGAGAATAGCAGTTCTGTTGGCCACCTCCTGACCCCGTCATGAGACCTTGGACCTCATCTAGTTCGATGGTGCTCGTCAGCCCAAATCTAATGAGCCCAAACATGATGGGGTTATGATGAGGAGAATAGCAGTTCTGTTGACCACCTCCTGACTCCATCATGAGACCTTGGACCTCATCTAGATCGATGGTGCTCATCAGCCCAAATCTAATGAGCCCAAACATGGTGGAGTTATGATAAGTAGAATAGCAGTTCTGTTGAACATCTCCTGCCTGACTCCATCATCATGAGAACCAGAACCTCATCCTGGTCCCAAAATATAATAATAATTCAAACTCTCAACAAACTTCACGTATAACTTAAAATCCAAAATCATATGAAAAGCATGTCGAATGCTAAAATTGCATAAGGTGTAAAAAGGATCAAGATTTGTTTAGTCGCAGTTTACGGCACTTCTCGGAACTATCGAGCTGCTTACGAAAGCTAGGTGCGCCGGACGATCAAACGCAGGTCCGTTGTCTTCGAGCGCTCGGCGCAGACTGAGCGGGCTCGCGTTAGCACTAGGGAATGCTCCCGGGAATTCCCGGTACCAAAAGTACCGGGAAATCCCGGGATTTTAGAACTCTTTGGGTACCGGTACTGATGTTATAAAATCCCGGTTCTTCGGTACTTTTCGGTACTGAAAAATGGACAAAGATTACAAACTAAAACGCATTTAATCACTTCAAAAATTTGAACGTAAACGATGGAATATCGATTGAATGCTGTACAAATGTAATGTAAATAGTTTCAAACGCGTTAGACTCGTCCCGCTCGGTATTCATCGGCTATGATCGGGACCTCGGCCGCGGTTATACTTAGAGGGTAAACCAAACTAACTTTGCTAATGTTAGAATTAGTTGAGGTCTGTAATGGTTTCTTGCACATGTCGTCCAGGTTTTTGAAAGTATGCTTAGAATGCAGTCTGGTATACTATAATTTTGGTCCTAATAGGCGACCGGAATAAAATTCTAACAATATTAGCCACCAAATTCTAAAAAACCCTTTACTCCGAATCTCCCACACACCCACAGTCTGTGCCTGATTTAGAAGAAAGCTTCAAAGCTATCCCGCCAGTTACGGAACACGAAGCACATATGGCTCTTCAAAAAATGAAGTACGGGAAAAGCCCTGGCGAGGATGGAATCACCACCGAAGCACTGGAAGTAGGAGAACATACTTTGATCCCGTATATCACCAAACTGTTTAATACTATAATAAAATTAATAACCACTCAAACTTTTCGACAAAAAATGTGCCACTCCAACATCATTCTCCTTCATAAGAAGGGAGACAAGTCTGATATAGGAAACTCCCGTGATCCCGTCCTATCAGTTTTGTCTCTGTATGATATTTCTTAACATCGTAGAAGATCGTATCTCGGGAACACTCGATCGGCACCAACCGCCCTAATAGGCTGGATTCCCTTAATCAAATTATCGAAAAATGACAAGAATACAAAATCCCAGTTTACATCGCATTTGTCGATTACTCTGACTAAAGCTTTCGACAGTCTTCGTCACAATTCCATTTTCACAGCTTTACGCAATCAAGATATAGATCCCAGTTACATTCAACTCATAACTTAAGCGAAAACTATGAGGACATGGGACACCACGCTGCGCTCCAAAACAAAAATAGTCGACGTAGTTCGGAAAGCGGCAAAGCTGAAGTGGGACTGGGCCGGTCATGTCTGCCGAATGCCGAACGAGCTATGGGCCAAGATTACCACAGAGTGGCAGCCCAGGCCAAAACGGGGACCCGGCAGACCAGAGACCACGTATGTAATTTTACAACAAATGTACTAGTAAACCCTCAGTACCGAAAAGTACCGAAGAACCGGGATTTCCCGGTTCTTTCCCAGAACCGGAAATCTCAGTCCCGGTTCTGGGACTGGTACCGGTTCTGCATTCCCTAGTTAGCACAGTGTCTTTTATTCGAATTTTAGGTGTTTTAAAAACATATCTATCGACAGAAAGGTATGTCTTATATGTATGATTTTTTTCTTATAGGTCAATAAGAAGTTCTAGTTTAGGATAATATTATTTAAGAGTTACAAAAAATGCAGGAATCGCAGGAAAAATACATAATGTAAACCTCTTTTTATCGAAAAAATGGGGAGGATACGGAAGGTTATTTATCCACCATTTCAAGTAAATCTTAAAATGTCAAAGTATTAGCTAACTCGTACAGGATATAACAAATAGGATTGTGATCATTTATTACCCCAAATAACATTTTTAACAGCACAATCACGATTCTAAACGAGCTATCCCACTATGAAAATTGAAAACGTCTTCCGAAAAAACTGATTTTTCGGAAGTATAAAAAGACATATTTTAAAGTAGTACCAATTGACTTTCTAGCTTAAGATATGTACTTTTAGGAACATTATCATTTTTTTAATAATCATTTATAGTTTCTTTATAATTTTGAATGAAAAAGGTTCTATTTTGCAAAAAACGCTCGTCTTTAGGAATAAGGCCTCTTAAGTTCGCCTATTGTAAATTGTGTTTCTTTGTTCAATAAAGATGAAATAAATAAATAAATGTTACTACGTAAAACTCAGAAGAATAGTAGGGACGTGCCACGCGACTACACAGGCGGGCGTGTGGCGCCCCTCAGCCACTTGTTCATTCGAATGAACGGCAAGCGTGTAGGTACTTAACGCGCGACCGCGAGCGAGTGACGTAGGGTAGGCCTGCTTGAAATCAAACTTCGACAATAAAGGCTATTTTATTTTATTATAGAGAAGGAAGTCGAAAGACGAACTGAAAACGCCTGGAGAAGCAATTGGTCCATGAAACATATGAAAGGTGTGCATACTTCCAATTCTCACCTACGGTGCCCAAACTTGGTCTTTGACGGCGAGTCAGAGGTCCAAACTCGGGGTTTGTCAGCAAGCTATGGAGCGCAGCATATTAGGTGTAAAGTTAACGGATCGTATCCGGAACACCACGCTGCGCTCAAAAATAGTTGACGTAGCTCGGAAAGCGGCTAAGCTGTAGTGCGACTGGGCTGGTCATGTCTGCCGAATGGCGAATGAGCTATGGGCCAAGATTACCACAGAGTGGCAGCCCAGGCCAAAACGGGGACCCGGCAGACCACGTATGCGATGGCGGAACGAGCTAGACTCCTTTTTGGAAGAATGGCCGAGGACTTCTCAACACAGGGAAGAATGGAAGAAGCGGGGGGGAGGCCTTTGCCCAGCAGTGGGACATGACAGGCTCTCAATAATAATAATAAGCCCGCGGGGGCAGCTTGTGGCGAGCTGACGGTAAGTGGCGACACCGCGGACCCCTATTCCAGAGGGCACTTCCATCTAGCCCTCGCCTCTGCGCTTGCCTTAACCGGCCGGCCGTTAAATAAAAAAATAAAAAAAATAACGCCGGCGGCCTGCTGAATGGAACACCAGGAACCAAGCTACCGCAGACTCACCTCTCGACAACCTTTTAGCCACTCTCAAGTGTTGCTCTGTTGTCGCACCGTGCGTGCGGCCGTTTTGCAGGGCCCACTCAATGAGTTGGCAAGTCACCGCCTGTCTTCTACAATTCCGAGACTAATTGTCACGGCAGGTGTCCGATAGTCTCCTACCATAGCCCATTAACCAGTCCATCCAATTTGCAAAACAATAGCCTCATGACCTTAGTTCCCATCGCAACACAAAAGTGTTGCACTGCAATAGTCTTTGCACCTGGCGGGGACCATCTTCGGGTGTAGATATCACATTGTGCGCTCGGAGATGGTATCCGCCACGTGTATCCCTTGCCTTTAGATTAAAATGTCTAAAAGGGCCTCTGTGCTGTTAGCTTCGGCCCCACGCATGCCTCCCAAAGGTCCGGGACCCCACGGGCCCGAGATATATATATATTTATTTATATATTATATATATATATTTATATATTTATTTATTCATACAACATACAAGCTTACAGTATTAAAACCAAGACGCTTACATGCTACATAATTTACAATTTACTTACACAAAAACAAATACATATTTAAACATTACACACTTAAATTTAAAAACATATATAACCCAGTCAAAAATGACCCTGGGGAGTCAAAAAATACGTCAACCTGAGGCTGTTCGACTGAAAGTTGATTTAGGAGTGAGAGTGCCCGATTGGTGGGAGCATTACCAGCTTGCCGCGTGCGCACCCCGCCTGCGGCAAACAGTCTTCTTCTGCGTCGTGGCGGCAGAGCGCCACCCTCATTGGCACCAGGTACACACGTTCTCGGCGCCTGAGCTAGCAGTCCTATCCGCTCAAGCACCTTACTGTTATTAATTCTATTACGCAACAGGTTATAGTAATGCATTACTAATAACATTTTCCGCCGTAGTTCTAGAGTATCTAGTCCTACCATTCCAGACACAAATAATGAGGGAAAAAGTAGTGGGTAGTATCCGTACGTCCTTTTGTAGACATAACAGGCAAACTTTCTCTGTATCCTTTCCACCATGAGAGAATACTTTGCTTCATGAGGATCCCAGATACATGCACCAAACTCCAACCTACTACGAACATACGCATTGTACAGAGTCATTGCCACTTTAGGATTCTGAAACTGCGACGCAGTTCGCATGATAAAACCTAGCATTTTATTAGCACGCTTACAGATCTCAGTTATATGCGCACGGAAATCTAAATGTGATTCTAAGGTCAAACCAAGATCGCGGACCACATCGACCCTCTCTAGTGGTACCCCTAGCAGATGATATGACGAGGGGGTTTTAGCTGCACGTGCTCTGGAGAATGAAATCAGCTTACATTTAGTGACATTAAAGGAAAGCCGATTTGCAATACTCCAGGCCGCAACATTGCTGTCACGCTGTAGCGCTTCACAGTCTGCCATATGCTGCACGCTTCTAAACAGCTTTAGGTCATCCGCGAATAGAAGGCACTCTGCGGTGGATATCACATCAGGTAAATCATTTATCATGATGTTAAATAAAGTAGGACCCAAGGTGCTGCCCTGGCTTACTCCTGATCGCGTGTAGTATGGTACTGTTTGGCATCCATCCATCTGGACAAACTGACTGCGGTTGCGTAAGTAGTTGGAGAGGAACCTCAGAAGCTTTGGTGTAAATCCCAAAGCAGAGCACTTCTGTAGCAAAATGTCATTACTAACCAGGTCAAAAGCTTTGCGGAAATCGAAGTAAGCCGAATCTACCTGGTGGCCCAGTTCCATTTGCGACATAATGTAATCAACATACACAATAAGGTTAGTAGTGGTCGAACGGCCTTTCCGAAATCCATGCTGGGAGTCAGCCAAGCTCACTGCAATCTGCCGGCTAATATGTCTTTCGATCATCGTCTCAAACAGCTTCGCAAAAACTGAAAGAACCGCTATTGGTCGATACTCGGTAACTTCTAATAGATTTCCTCCTTTGGGTACTGGTGTCACGCGAGAAATTTTCCACCTTGCTGGATATTGGCTAGATGCTATGCTAATATTAAATATGTGTAGCAAGGGGACCTCTAGTGCAGATATGCAATCTTTAACAAGGTAAGGAGGAATTCCATCAGGACCGGCAGATGAACGAGCCCTAAGCTTTTTGGCAGCGCCGCGAAGTTCCGACCCAGACAGGCTTTCTAAAGAAATATGAGCCGCATCACGAGTATTTCTGCTTGATGCTGCTTGCGACGACGCTTCCTCAGGATCTAACTTAGGCACATCATTCAGAAACACTGAAGCAAAGTATGAAGCAAAGGCATCGGCTGCTTCTTGCCCAACCACTGACTTTCCCGCATATTTATACTCCTTACAGGTGGACCTTTTTTTAGCTTTGGACTTTACATAGGTCCAAAATGATGCAGGGTCTTGGCCTATATTATGCTCCACTCGGTTGATATATTGACGATAGGCGTCATCAATTAACATTTTGACATGAGACCTGTAGTACCTGAAAAGCTCTCTGTTAAACTCTTCACCTTTCTCCTTGTACCGCTTTAAATGAAAATACTTATATTTAATGTTCCGTATTATGTCAGCTGTATACCAAGAAGGATAAGTGTAGCGAGAAGCTTTGAACGGTGGCTTGCAAGGGACATTATTCGTGATGCACGCATACAACTTTGTATAAAATACATCGACGGCGGTATCCACATTATTTTCTGCTAAGACTTCTGACCAGTCAATGTTTGCAATATCAGAATACAAGGTAACAAAATCAGCCTTGCGAAAGTTCCATTTAGGGGCAAAGTTGTTATCATAGGCTGGAGTTGGAGGCTGTTTAGAGGGTATGGCTCCTCGTGGCACCGACAGTGTCACCTCTAGCGGAGGATGATGCTCGTCAATTGGTACCAATGGCTCCACATCATCAGTCACACTCACTCTTTCAGGTTGTAAACCAGTTAAAACTAGATCTAGAACTCTCCCATGAGCATTTTCTACACCATTAAACTGGTTCAATTTACAAAATTCAACGAATTCATTAAATTGATTTCTTACGTTTAAACTACAGGAATACAAATTAAAATCCCCTATCAAAAGTATGTCTAAATCTGGGTATTTACAGACAACATTTTCTAGACAAGCCAAAACACTTAGATATTGATTGTCTTTATAGTTAGGTGGGAGATAGACTACACAGCATAAGAATTTTACAATTTTACTTTGCACTATCGCTATAATTATCTCCATGTAATCTTCAAGACCATCAATATCCACTATGCGATGTACAGAAAAGCAATTTCGGACAGCCAGCAAGACGCCACCCCACCCTGCGTCGCCCGGGCGATCCTTCCTTAATACATCATACTCATGCGGGAACAGCTCGCAGTCCATAACTGAACTAGTGAGAAACGTCTCTGTAAGTGCAATAATTTCACTAGAACACGTTAACATATTATTATAAAATGAGTTAGTTTTTGATCGCAACCCACGCACGTTTTGATAATAAATGCAAATATTTTTAAGCTTATTATTTAGTTTACGCTTGCTTTTGCGATTTCCTTCCTTGGGTACGAAAAAATCTCCACGGCTTAACACAAATGTCCTCAGCCCACCTGGCTGGATCCATAACGCGCTCAGCAAGGGACGAAGGAACGCTGAGCTTGAAAGACGCATAGCTACCTTTGGGATTGAGTGCCTGAACCGTGCAAGTATTCTCACCACATATATTTTCCAAGTGCGCACGAACTTGTTCAGCTGTAGTACCAAGCTTTAGGTAGTAAACGTGGATAAGACTCGGCCTTTCGGCTGCTTCTAGTTGCGTCGCGCCAGGAATTGCCGTACCTCTAGTCACCCCTGGGGACTTATTACGCGATCGGCGCTTCCTCCGCACTTCTGTAAACTCGCCTTCTTGGTCTTCTTGAGCACTGTTTTCAGGTGTTTCTGTTACAATTTGTTTTCCCTGCTCGTGCGTGGCGGGTGCGCACGTTGTTGTTTCGTTTTCGCGCCTTTCAGATGGTCCTAGTTTTGGTTGCGCTGGCGGATATGATTGAGGTAACTGCGCAGGCTTTTTGGTAGGAACGTGTTTTAGCAAATCTTTAGTCACAGGACTCTGCTTGTTGGGGATATGGAAAAGACAGACAAATAATAATAATAATATAGTGTTACCTCTTCTTGGGCCCCTCGTCCTTGGCCTTCTTCTCGGCCTCGCGCTTCTTGGCGGCCTCCTCGCGCTGCTGGCGGATGATGGCGAGGCGCGCGAGGTCGGCGCGCGCCTGCTCCGTCTTGCCCTCAGCGTGCGCCTTCTGGTACGCCGCCGCGGCGCGCTGCCGCTCGATCTCTTCGCGCTCGCGTCTGTGCACAAATAAAACCTTATGTTTTCTCAGCTTTTTTGTTATCTTCTTCTTCGTCGAAACCTGATGACTGAGGGTCGTGATCGCCGTAAGTCGCTGTACGTTGCAGTACCCTCCGCCGATCTTTTAAGTGCGTTTTCACATTATCCGATCCGATATTGGATGTAGGACCGATATCCCATACATTACAGGCGCCATCTTGGATTTTTTCCATTGAAATCCTTCCGACATCCGATATCGGATAATGATAATGTGAAAACGGACTAACGCGTGTGACCTTCATGATTGTGTTGAACCAGCACGTAGGTAACACACGTCACGCATTTCACTCTGTGGGCCCGCCTAATCAAGTACCTATTAGGGCCAGATATATCAATCACAGTTAACAGGCACATCAACGTCACGCAGCAAAGTGTATGGAAATTCCCATACAAAAAATTTTGCGAACACCAAAATCAGTAACAGACGGTTGGTAGCCTTTTGACTTATGACATTTTACTTGACACTTAGGTACTTAATTGGGTCATTATCCCAATTTATTTTCAATTAATTCTTTTTTATGCCAATTTTTATTTTTAATTTTAAAAACTCAAGAGAAAATATCAAACAAACACAAAATTTTATAAGAATCAGTTGAGAATTCCAACCTGTAGAGAACAACCAAGAGAGAGCAAACAAAAGCAATTTTGAGACACCATATGCTCATATGCTGCTTAAATAACACTACTATGATATACTCACCTAGATAACTGAGGTTTCTCTCCTTCTCCTAGTGAGGTGTTCAAGTTGGACAATTTCTTGTTCTTCTTTACCACTCTGTTGGGATTTTCTACTTCAATTAATCCAGAGACTCCCTTTGCTTTTGTAGGATGCTGAAAAACAAAATTATTAAGTTGTTATGATTTCCAAAGTTTTCTTATGAAATTTAGCAAATTCTGATGTACTGATCATAACAAGTAACATTTCTAGCAATAAGATAGATAGATAAAAACTTTATTGCATAAAAATATCATGACAAAAAAATTAAGAACTAGAATATAACTTAGGTCTACAAAAACAATTACTAGGTCTACAAATAGTAATTTGACAATTTAGATCTTTTTTATCACAACACAAGTGCGAAAAGGCACCGACTCAGCAAGTGCCACAGACGCCAGTGCTGGTATTCTGTCGGGACCTAGCAGTGCGCGCGCAGATCTGTGTATAAGACTTCTCAGTCATTTGAATTGATGCTATCAATACATATCAGCAAAGTCACCCATAGAACACTGTTAAACATGATCCATTTCAATCTCAATAATCCAGCACTGTTGCTGACATGGAGGTAATATGGTGGAAACTTCAGAATACTGGAAATTTTAGCCAATCCCATAATTATATTTGCAGGTCTTTTCATGTTACATTGTCTTTGAATAACTTCGTCACACCTCGGACACTGGAGATCAAAATATATATGAAAGAGGCGCGTTCCTAGCAAACAGTCTAAGCTCGTGTAGGTGAACGTGTACTATGTTTGTATGGTCGACTGGTCGCGTTTTTGACAGACGGTAACTGTGAGGTATCCAAGAGGGGGTGGGCGAGACTTTCAGCGGGGAGTGGGAGAAGCCATACTGTACGATAGTACTCTTTATTATACTTCACTTCGTAATATTATAAATTTGTCCACATATAAATTCTAATTATTGAGTCAAACATGCATCAAAGTATAAGGAGGAGTAGGTACCAAAAACTAGGAGTAAGTGAAAATTAATAATATAACTGACATCCTACTCCTAGCACAAAATATAATAAAATAAAAAGTGCCTTACATCTTCATCTGAGTCACTTTCGTCACTGCTGCCCGAGCCAGATTTGTTATCTGCCGATTCCTCCTCGCTGGAGCTCTCGTCTCCTCCATGCTCCTTTCTCCATCTGTAATTAACATTGAGACAAACATTATTGATTTTATTATTATTCGTCGACTCCCATGTGTGAAATAAAAAAGCTAAATTCTCTAAATTATGGTCTCTGAGGAGATGAAGATGTTAAATCAAGCTGCACTTGTAAATACTAACTCATACTCACTATTCAAATACTGAAATGAAACCCTGAACACTGTACTCAAGATTTTTTTCTGAATATGACAGAATTTATAACACCTAAACCATTATTTAACAATGATGATGAAATCTTACATCATTTACTCAGGTATTCATTGCATGAATCATATGGTATATTTGTATTTATGCGAGATTTCATTTCAAAGGAACGAATGTTACAACTTTTGTATTGGTACAAACTGTCAATGTAATAATAATGTAATAATAAGTAATAAAAAGATAGTTGTATTCAATACTAGTAGGGTATAAGCTTAATCAGTACTTGCTATATATGCGAAGAAAGATAGGTTATAATAGTTTGTTTATTGAGTTATGACAGAAGAACGCTAGCTATTTTGGCATTAACACGAACTACTGCCATTGCATTGAGACGCAAAATATTCTTACTTTTGTTTCAACTCCTCCTGCTTTCGTTGTTCTTCCAATTCCTCGGGGCTGGTGAACTTGCGGTTGCGGCCCTTATGATTGGTGTATTTACCTGGAAAACAAAAAAATCATGACGTGAAAACAATAAGAAAGCACATTTTATAGTAACATTGGATCAACATTGAAAAATACAGGATTTCATTAAGCGTACTTACCACGTGGCATGTTGAATTAAAACAAAACTACTTAATATAAATAATATTAAAACAATTTTATTGGGTCGTTTAGAGCGCTAGAAGATTTTAGTCAGCAAATTTTATTTCGTACAAATTTAGAGTTGACGTTCTTGCCGGAACTAAAGCACAGATAAACCAAAAATATTGAATTTAATATGATACAGACTGCCACAAGTGCCACAGGCAATCAAACATCACACTGAAAAAAGTAGTACACCAACATAACCAAAAAAGTTGAACAAATAAAAATTAATATTCATCTAGTTGTTTAGTAGTATTTTGAGGTGAATTATATATATAAAATTCGATATAAGTAAAATTGGCATCTTTTATGTATATATTCATCTAATAAAAAAGTAGGAGTAAGTTGACATGACGTGTTATGAGTTTTAACCAATGAACCAATTTATGAGAATTATGAGATTACAAAATGGTCGAATATTATACAAGAATCTTATATACCATGGATATTGCGTGCCGACCAATGAGTTGAAGCCAGGTTCATTCACCTTTACTCCTATGTTCTATCTCTTTCCGACACTGTGATGTATTGCCAGATTAGTTACTAAAAAGAAACGTATAAAACATTCTTCAATCAAATTGACTTAGTTTTCTTTGTATTATACAAAAAAGCACTCAAGCAAAAACCTTATTTCTCCGGTATTTACCTCCTGCGTACTATGGGAACACTAATAATAAAGAAATATGCCCGATATGTCAGAATTGTCAAAAGTAATTCACCAATTCAGAGTTTTCTTTTGTGATATAAACATTTTTCGTCGGTTTCCTTAAGTTATGCGCAATGTATTGCATAGTGCAGCATTGTGGAAGTAAATGGAAACCGAAATCCGACATAAGATTTCACAAGTAAGTACTTATTTTACCAAAATGTTCATAAACCTCACTGGTAATCAATTTTCTTCTATTTTGCTTGTAATCTTGGTTAGTTCTAATCATTATATTGTTTTCATTGTCTCAAATGATATCAAAATTCCCGCGAATAGGTTTAGAACGATAAATATGACCTTTAAAGAAAAATAATGCTATGTGTGGTTTTACGACTAGGGTGACCAATCCTTTTTCATGCATGGAGCTAAATCTATCAACTTGGTACGGTTTCTATGTTCATAATTCATATCACAGTATATAATACCAAATTTATTGTTCGTGTCTTTACAAATTAACATGAATAATATTAAACATTTCAGTGTTCCAAAAGATGAAGCAAGGAGACAGCTTTGGCTGTCAATTTTGCCGATAAAGGGAAAGATTTCAGAGCGTTTGACAATTTGCAGCTTTGCACTTTAAGCCTGAAGATTATGGCACTGAAAGGAAGAAAGAAATTTTTAAAATCGGTCCAGTGACGACGGAGATATCGTGGAATAAACATACAAAACACGGGCGGCGCTTAAAAATAAAGATACTGTTGTAAAACGTCCTAGTATTTCATTATTTCCCCAATGAAAAAATTATTACTTTGAAAAAAACTTGTATCTTCTTCTGTCAATTAAAAGAAAATGTAGTAGTATGTATGGAATGCATATAGACTTACTGTGTTTTAACTTTGAGGAGAAGCATGAGATACGAGATTTTTGAAAAGTAGTGACGAAATACTTCCCTTATATTTCTGGGACTATTCCCACTAGTTACCACCAAGTTTTACCAGCCCTAACTACGGGGATTTTTCCCACATTGTTAACTACCAAACCACCTGGTTTGGTAGTTGACTAGTTAAATTAGTTTTCCCAGTAGTTCTACCAAAATATTGTTGTGATGGTTTAAAGTGACTGAAACATTTTTTAATAAATACAGGTGTCAGTTAGTAAAAGAAAAGTTATATTTTAAGCCTCGTATTGCAACACTCACCACGCTCTTATTCTGGAACGGTTCTGAAAAAAAAATCCCAGTAGTTTACCACTGGTAAAAACTGTACCGTATTTTGTGGCGTAAGGCAAAGTAACTGCAGAGTGGTGTAGAAATGGACCTTATTGGCGGTTGACAAATTAGTAAGGTACATTATTAGAGTAATTCCGAATGACAGAAATGTTCAGATAATTCCGAAAGGGGAATCTTGATATGACGGAAATAATGGTGATTTCTATGCGACTTTCCTAATTAGACGACTTTCGGAATTGCCCTAATGTACCTTACTTTTTGAGTTTGTGAGGATGGATGTTCACTTTCGTGATGAAACGATTGATTTAATAAGTTACAAAATTAATCAGTCGTATAAACGTAATACGTCAAATTCCGCGGGATATCCCTAATGTGTGCTTAATCATGGACACCCTAAAGAAAGAGATGCAAGACCGGCGTGACGTAATTCAAGGTCAAATTTTCTGGCTTCAACGTAATGTTCGGCACGCAATATCCATGGTATATAAGATTCTTGAATATTATAATACAATATCTGGGCGACCGAGCTTCGCTCGGTTCTATTTTAATATATCACGTCTTTAGATTAAAAAAAACTCTTATAAATACAAAAACAAAAAAAAAAAAGCCAAAAAACAAAAACTTAATTTCTGGCCGGGATTCGAAACCCTGACACCTACGATCTATCTGCGTACATTAGACCGACCTCGTTCGACTGAGCTAAGCGGAATCGATGCGCGCGCGGCGAAATTAAGGACCATATTTTACGTTTACAAACGCGAAAGAAAAACTCATGAAAACTCGAAAATTCGCGTTTTCCGGGATCTAAGGCTACGCTAGATCGATTTTTCACCCCCGAAAACCCCCACATAACAAATTTCAGCGAAATCGTTAGAGCGGTTTCCGAGATCGTCGGTATATATAAATAAATAAATAAATAAATAAATAAATATACAAGAATTGCTCGTTTAATAGTATAAGATGACATGATCTTTTGTGTAAATTATCAACCGGAGTTGTTTTTTGTTAAGTTGGTTAATAGTACTTTTGTCTCATTTTTAAACGGTTTAGTCTTTGGTTTAGTCTGTCTGTCTGTCTACTACCCTCAATGAGAGAGTGTATGCAATCTGTGTAATCCTAGGTTTTTTTTTTCTTCAGCTACTGTACAAAAAGGCACTGGCACTGGCTCAAATGCTTCAAGAACAATAATAAAATCAGGAAAACACACTTCTAATCTGTCAAGCCGTTACCGTCATTAGATAGTCTATGGGAAGTCTATGGATAAAAGCGGCAAATTTAGAAAATGTAGTCATGAATGTCTATTGTTTTATTAAAAAAAATAGCATTTTTTATAGTGACAAGTTGTTTGACTGGCTATTTTATTTATATTAATATTTTAATATATTCAGCCACACACACATAGTAGTAGTATGCAATTAATAAATGTAGGCGTGGTGCATTCATTTCCCATGGAATTTACTTTGGTGAGCTTCTCTACTTTTACTTATCCATCTTGATAGTACAAAAAGCCTAAAAAGGCAATTTTCTATAGGAAGTTGAGTGTTATTGTCTCCTTTTTCAATAAAGCATTAAACAATGTGCCAGAGTTCCTACTATTTGTCAAGTATAGTGTTCCCCTTACTCTGGTTTGCCATGCTTGTTCTATAAGGAACTTAAAATCCACACTAAAACCGTTTTACCTACAATAGATCAAAAACAAGATATTAAATAAGTAGGCCTGACACTATTATAACTTCACTTTACTCTGAAGTAATGATAGTTGTAGGATTAGTCATAGTGTAGGGATAGGGATCAAGTAGGTAGTAGATAATATAGGAATGACGCTAAGTAATGAAGTTAGATTTATAGACAAACCGCTTTTAACATTTTTAATGTGAATATGAATACCTACCTAAACGATCCTACTCGTCTTGGATACAAACGAGCAATGGTTTCTGGATATCTCACAAAAGGACAAAAAATAGGCAACCAAGAGGTAAATGTCCTGGCCGGCGTCCTAATAGCATCCCTACACATCTGGTCTATTTTTATGCCAGAGATCAGGTTCTATAGTATCGCGCAGGTACTTATTTCTCGACCGAAAGGCGTTGCGTAAAAACAAAACGTAATCGAAACCCGGTTTATCTGTACGTGTAATGAGAATGATCGATTTTGTAGTCGCCATCAGATATATCGAACGCCTCGACCGAGGCGTTCAAAAATATCTGAACAGTCAGTTTTTCAAAAAGTTGGACAAGGGTAGCGAGAATATATTGCTATAAGTAGTACATTGTGTATTAAGACGGGTGGAAAGTGAAGGATTACGAACGAGAGGCTATTTAGCCCGACGCCTAACGGCTCAGCCACGACATGGTCTAAGCGCGACAGCGGTGAGCGGCGGCCATACATTGGAGTGAGACACAGCGATGGGACTTTTCATTCGCACGTATGGCTGCCGCTCACCGCTGACGCGCTTAGACCAGCAATGCCGTGGCTGGGCCGTAATAACTCTTGTTTGTAATTCTTCAGCCATCCGTGATATACACAATGTTTTTCATCACACTCCCCAAGTAATAACCAAATTTTAAACTAAATATATTGAAATACCTACGCTGACATTTCTTGTAATTTTTGACAGGTCGTGGAAGGCCCCACCCAGGCCCCGTAGCCGAATGGCATTTCTCCGACGCCAAACGAAAGCGATACGCCGCTGGCTCTGTCGCGCCAATACGCAAGCGCGATAGAGATAGATATCTACTAGCGCTTCGTTTCGTGAGCGTTTCGTGAGCGATTGTGCCATTCGGCTAGCCACCCAGATATTCACTTTACCGCCCTAGGGCGGTAAATAGCTCATTACGTATCAGTATTCAGGCATGACATAAAACCGTTTACAAGCGAGTGTGATGAAAATTGTATATTGCTGTATTAGTCTGACCATCTATACTTTCCTACTTCCTATCAATGGTACCCAAGTCCTCGGTAATATTTGCAGCTGATTAATACCGCAATGAATCAATATTGGTAAGAAGGTAGGCTTTTATATTGCCTTCATTCGTACCCTTCCTTCCTTCCTGATCCATATATCTACAGATTTAAATAGGTATGTAATAAATTAGATAAGGTACAGCGGGGCAAATCCCGACTGGGGGGCAAATGTAACTGATCCATTTTTTCCATGTTTTACAATGTTTGCATTATTAAATAGAGTGCACTCTAAAAATGGATCAGTTACATTAGAGTGCACTCTATTTAATAATGCAAACATTGTAAAACATGGAAAAAATTGATCAGTTAGGTACATTAGAGTGCACTCTATTTAATAATGCAAACATTGTAAAACATGGAAAAAAATGGATCAGTTACATTTGCCCCCCAGTCGGGATTTGCCCCGCTGTACCTTCCACCGGTTATAAGTATACGAGGAGTGTCTTTTCAAAAGGGGACTTATTTCAACAGAGGTTATTATTATCTATGTCTTTCTAGAGAAATAAACATTGATGACTTATAGAAATAAGTCCTTTTGAAAAGACAGTCCTCATATAGTAGGCGTCCTCATATGGTAGTGGATACATGTAGAACTCAACATCATAGTGTAATAATGGAAAAATTGGATTTGTTACAATTGCCCCCCAGTCGAGATTTGCCCCGCTGTACCTTACTTACATTATACAAAATGTTTTTAATACGATATTCTATACAGACTTAATAAGCCATGACGGGGTTTCCTTGTCAGAAAAAACTGATGCGCAGATACCAACTAGGAAAACATTTTCTTTGAATTCTAACATCTTCCCAAGAAAACGAGTGATAAAGAGATTTCCATAAAAAATCGATCACAACGTATTACCTACTACGTACCTAACCTACAATCGCAATAATTTAAGAGGAAATATAGACTAATAGGTACCTATACTTTACGCGAGGTAGATAAATGTACAGTAGATAAATTGCGTAAATGAATTGATGAACAATAGTTATTTGTTATACAAGGAGGCAAAGTTGTATTTTAACGCCGAGTGTGGAATTGAAAAACGAGCATGTGAAAGGATTCTATAGTTGACCCACGAGCGAAGCAAGTGGTTCGAGAATAGAATACTGAACTTGCGAGTTTTTTAACACACGAGAAGTAAAATACATTTGCATCCGAGTGTAACACAAAACTTCTTCCCTCACTATAGCGAGGAAACTACAACGCAAAAAATGTTTTTACCCGCTGGTATTAAAGGACAAAACACGTGTTTCCGAGCTAGTGAGGGGAAAAATAATAATATGTAGGTATATTTGTAGTGGTCAAATTGAATCTTGGAAGTAAAATTCAACTCTTCCCGTAGCTTCTTCGATGAAGCTGTAATTTAGCTTACATAGGTACCTACGGATCATACGACAATATCCACAGATAACTTTGAAACGATTCGACATTGACGTTTTGAAGCGGGTCGAATAAGGCCCCAGATCTGATGATGGAGACGCGCCAGCCGGGGCTGGCCCAGCCCCTTGGGATATCTGCAATGAAACAACATAGGCAACCTAAAATGTTAAAGTATTTAGAATAAAATTGTGTCCATGAGTATTGGTTTGACTCTGGAAAGAAAATTACAGTCAGTGATAAAAGCGTGTATATACTAAATAAAAATAAAATACCATCCCCGAATCATGACTGCATGACCCGTTTGGTGCAATCAGATTGTTAAGATTCCAATATCATGTCATCATGAAGAGTAAGTGTATATAATTATTTATTTCATATTCAAAAGATACAATCCTACCTAGGTCAATGTCTTATTTACTCGACCTTAATTTTATTCGCCTCAGATACCGACACGGCCCAAGGAATGCCCTGAATGAATTTATCCTGTTACAGAAACCGCCTAAAACTATACGATTGGTTACCTCGATAAAAATGCTATTCCTGTCATCAATCATGAGAGCATTCGTCTCTATGACCGATCTAAACAGAGACCTCTAATAAAGTATAGTTGTTTCTGACTTCGAGGTCTATATTGGTCGGTTACGAAATCAGAGCCAGAAGTGTTTATTGCCATTGCCAAGTCAAGGTTGATCGCCAACTTACTATGTAACGTGCGTACACGACATCGAAACCTAATGTTTTGACAATTGTTTTGATGTAGATACTAAACAATGGGCAATGCAGAATTGGAAGAAAGTGAGGAGAAAAAACGCACTAGTAACCTAGTTTACTGGAATGGCTATTGTAGGGATCGCACCGGGTCGCGTTTTACACTAGCGTAATAAATAGGTACAATGCCTTATTTAGATTTAAGTTTTAAAGTAAGTGCTTATTAAGTCGTTCATTTGTTGTATTTTAATAAATTGTAGCTTGTTCAGTGCGTAGAAATTTGCTGTGGGAAGATGAGTATTAAACACCAGTAGGTTGAAAATTGCAAACTTCTAAAGTAGGTACCTGAATAATTTAGAATTAAATTATTTTCCAAAGAAATCAGTCAAAATTTGACACTAAGTATTAACGTTATTTATTTTGATGCAATTCTTGTGTTTTTTTTCAAGTTTATTGCATGGATAACATCAAGCAGTTAAACTGTATCATCCTACACGATTTAATTCTTCACTGTAGCGGTATTTCTGACATTATCATACGGGGCGTCGGTATTTATTGGGCACTTTTGCAGAAATTGAGTTGCGTCTTATAACACTTTTTACATACAAGTGATAACGTAAAAGGTTTTCAGATTTTATGGTCCTCAAAATATGACGCCCATAAAGGTGGGATCGTTCTAAAAGTTGTCTAGGATTAGATCAAAACTTATTAAAAGTTTGAAAGCGACTAGTTAAGTTACCCAGCTTTCATTGCATTTCTTTAATCAGTGGTCAGAGAGCTGGTGGTGGTTTCGGAGTAGGTTCTTGAGGCAAGCTTATGTTTCTGCTACGTAACTGGAGTAAAATCAACCCATATTTTTTATAATTTTATTTCGGAGCACAAAAAAAAATTGCTCTCCTAAATTATAAATACCAGTCCAGTGCGTCTATACATATACATATAATATTATCGTCTATTGTGAATCAGTAGGCCTTATGGCATTCCACTTCAAACTTTCTTACCTCCACCACTGACAAAAAAAACTGTCTGTATACTTTGCCAGGGACCTTAACAACCTGGAAAAGTTGGTATTGCCACAGAATATAATAGTACAAGTACAGAAGACCCACTGCTTTGATGTTCACGACATGCCGCCTTTTTAAATGCCTACAAAATTCTTACAAAGAAATGAGCCGCACGTGCACGGCGTCCGGCGATAGGGTTGCCTATGGATTAAAACGAATTAATACTGAGATAAAATTTTATACTATTATATTCAGATTTTGGTTACTTTTTAGGTATATATATAGTATTTTTTTTTTTTTTTATACTACGTCGGTGGCAAACAAGTATACGGCCCGCCTGATGTAAAGCGGTCACCGTAACCTATGGATGCCTGCAACTCAAACAGTGTCACATGCGCGTTGCCACCCCATTAGAAACACAAACACAAACACAAATTTATACATTTTTGTTTAAATTCCAACATCACAAGCCTTATTGAACCTTTCCGGGAGACTTAATCAATAGTAGATCTGTGTAAAAATGTCCTATGGTATTTATTTTATTCATGATATTTATTTAACTAAGCATTATTAGCCATTCCACACGCGGACAACGCATATGTACCTTAAAAAATACTCGCGACGTAAAGTAACAATAGAAAGTGCGAACGTGCGTTCTGTGAGAATGCGCGCCACCCCTGATTAGGCCGCGAAGTCGCGGCCGCCAGCATGTACTTGTAGCGCGGCGATATAATCGCGGAGTGAGCCGCCCCTGGTATTGCCTATAGATGTATTTATACCGTTTACTATAAAGTAAGCAAACGTTATCATGCCAAATTGCGGGATCCTCAGCTTTATCAGACGTGTTAAACCTGACTTGACACAGTTCTGGAACGTCCAACTCGCTTTATTTTTAGGGTCAATACATGTGTTGTAGGTACAATCAGCAATAAAAATGTGCCAATGCCATTATCTGGGTAGGGTACCCTATTGTCGATGGCACTTACGGCGTTATGAGCGATGTTCGTGTACAAATACGAGGCCGCAGGACGTAAGCGCCATCGACAATAAGGTCCCTTTACCCAGATAACTTCACAAATATACTTACGCTTATAGTATAAAAAATACAAGATTTTATTGCTTGCACATTAAGGTGTATACATATTTTTTGCACTTTGGCTCTTTACATATCTCTGTCAACTGTACTACCATTGTGGTATAAAAATACTCGTCCTTTTATTTCAAATAAAAATACGCCTTGTAACCTTACAAGGCATAATTTTATAACAGTTCCGTTGAACAATCATTCACTTTGAAGTTGTTGAACAACAACTTTGAAAAATACATCCAGTTACATACCCACTTGGCACTTTTAGGTAGGTACATACATGGCGCTTAATGCATGTTTTGTAAGAGATAAATGCCCTCAAGTGGTCTCCATAAGGACACCATAACGGTTTGCTTGGGACGCATTAATCTGATGTCGGAACGGTATTCGAAATTCGAATCATTGCCATTTTAAATATCGGAAGGTTTTAAAATCCTGACCGAGTGTTCCCATTTGATTCCATGCACCGGTGTCCAAGGTCTGACCTCAAGACCCATAATGGATAATAACTAAATTAAGATAGCGTTTATACTGGCTTGATTGCGTGTTAGGAGAGCTTGTGAACAGAGAGCAATTGGAATAATACACCCTGATAGCTCTTAATTAAAGAGATAACTGGAAAAACGGGTAACGACAGGTTCAATACAGCATCAAAGGTGTAATAAGAGTTCGTTAAATTTAGACGTTTTTTTGGATCGATCCAGATCAAGCACAGGCAGACGTAGGTCTAAGTTTACTGTTAGACAGGAATAACACAGACAACAAAAGTACCTATGATTGACTATCAGTTAAAAATAAGCCAGCAACTTTCTTATACAGGAATGATTTATGATGGGCTCCGGTTCCTGATTCACGATCAATAAGGTCGTCTCGAAACCAATTCAAAATCTCACAAATCGTCAAGTAAGAATCGACCTCCTGCCCATTATCGGCAATTGTTGAAATAGTAAAACGATTCAGTACCTATTCGTCATCATCATCAGTTCAGTCATTTATCGACCATATCGGCACTCTCTTCGGGTATCGATATATACCTACCCGTCTACTGATGTCAATATCAACCAGAGATGACCAGCAATCTTGCTATATTAGAATGTGTTGATACAAATCCGATTTCAGTGTCGGTAACAATATTCTATTTGCAGGACTCGTGAATTCATAAATCTTCACATCACCATTTTGGAAAGGGACCTTTTCTTCCCTGCTAGGAGAGAACAAAGTGGCAAGTTCCCATCCCTGCTATGAGGGAACAAAGTGACCCTTTACCATTCAAGGACACATTATTTTCCATTTATTTTTGCGTATTTTTTTAAAATAAATTATAGGTGATGTGAAAAGCAATGGGTGTCACATGGGAGCAAAATTACTTAATACTTGAATACCTCACTACGCTCAGGATTCTATTTTTGAATCCTTTGCTTCGTTCGGCATTCAATGTACGCCGTCACCGTGGATCTCACTTTGCTCCCTTGCTTGTTACACAATCTACAGTAAATTAGGTTTAATTAGGTTTAGTACAACTTCTTAACCAGATCTACAGTCCGGTCTGGCAGAATTGGCAGAAAGCATGAAACTTGGCATGTATAGGTATATCTTTATATGGTATAAGAAAAAATAGAAGTGTCAATGTTTCCCCTCCTTCCCCCCACTTTTGTATTTGTATGTATTTAAAATTGGTTAAATGCAATTTCACGGCTCAAGCTCCATTAGGGTGTTATATTTCGCATCAGATCGGTGTAAGTAAATAGTTTGCCTTTTTGCTTTTGTACTTTTAGAGTCACTTGCACTATTGAAAATGGAGGGTTAACCCGAGGTTAATCCTCCATTTTATATGGAATTTGACAATTGACATCCCACTAACCTTGAGTTAAGCGGGTGGTGCAAGTGGCCCATAAAATAAAAATCATTCCAAAAGATGTATTGACCACAATTTTTTCTTCTCACTTCAACCGCATGTGTGTCCAAAAGGCACCGTGCTCGTTAATTAATTTGCGTTGTCATCTACTGTTATTTCGATATAAATTGCCATATTAAATTCAGTTAAATGTTTATTATTGGGAGCTCTAATATTATTTACAATATTTAAAGAGATTGATGTAACTGATGTAAGTAGGTACATACATTGTAGACTTGTACGTTGTTGTACGATAAAAATATGTCTCGATAAAATCAAGTATTACAACATTTACAACAAAAGATGTGGTGACAAATAGCCTAGCCAAAGTAAAAAAACCGGCCAAGAGCGTGTCGGGCCACGCTCAGTGTAGGGTTCCGTAGTTTTCCGTATTTTTCTCAAAAACTACTGAACCTATCAAGTTCAAAACAATTTTCCTAGAAAGTCTTTATAAAGTTCTACTTTTGTGATTTTTTTCATATTTTTTAAACTTATGGTTCAAAAGTTAGAGGGGGAGGGACGCACTTTTTTTCCTTTAGGAGCGATTATTTCCGAAAATATTAATATTATCAAAAAACGATCTTAGTAAACCCTTATTCATTTTTAAATACCTATCCAACAATATATCACACGTTGGGGTTGGTATGAAAAAAAATATCAGCCCCCACTTTACATGTAGGGGGGGTACCCTAATAAAACATTTTTTTTCATTTTTTATTTTTGCACTTTGTTGGCGTGATTGATATACATATTGGTACCAAATTTCAGCTTTCTAGTGCTTACGGTTACTGAGATTATCCGCGGACGGACGGACGGACGGACAGACAGACATGGCGAAACTATAAGGGTTCCTAGTTGACTACGGAACCCTAAAAAGTAGGTAAAGTGCATTGACAACGCCAAATGCATAGACAAAGTGTATTGTGGAACTTAACTAAAAGTTCATACATTATTTAAGTTTTATTGGCGACAACGATTGTCACCGTCGTTTTGCCTATGCCTCCAGGGCGCGGAGGCAAGTGGCTAATCATTCGTTCCTAGAGATCTCTATGACGCTCTACCGTTAGCCCGATTTGGCCACTTATCTGCGTAGCCAAGCTCTCAGTTGTTGGGAAATTATGTCAACCTTTTCGAAAGGCAGCGCTAACACCCCTGGAGAAAAAATGCCATAGGATTAACCTAATACATAAAGTGAGGCTTTATCAAGTCATTTTATTACCAGCAATAAAATAACAGTTAAAACTCCATTTCGCAGGGTTTTTTTTAACCCAAGTCTTATAAGCTATGAAATTATTTATGGTTTCATTTATGGTTCGGGAAATACCTAAATGAAGTTGTAAAGATGAAGATGTTTTTCAAGAAACTGGTTTCATGTGTGTGTATGTATCTGTTCGCACTTGCAAATACAGCCAGGGTCGTAAAGGAGTAAATCAAAGTTCATAAACAAGCAAGTGCCTACCTATCTCTCTTCGAGAAATATGTCCGAAATATCAGGAACGGAACGACTACTTAGGACCGATCAGTGTATAAAAAAAATGTGTATGTACATACATTGATGATCGCGGTAGGCCCTAAAATCATGATCAAATCTCAAGCTGCTGCTGAGAATGAAAACGAGAGCAGGGAATAGCAATCTCAAACACCGTTAATGCATAAACACTAACTGCGTAACAATTGCTTATTATGGCTAGGCTATAGTTTAGCAGCGATAGCGAGTACCAATGAAATCATAAGCTTAGTATACTGTATAAGTAGTACTTCAAAAAATACATCCATTCAAATATAGGAATTATTGGAATGAAGAATTTTATTAACTACGTGATGTTAGCTTGTATTGATTTCTTATTATATATTACTAGCTTTTGCCCGCGGCTTCGCTCGTGTTAGAAAAATCCCTTCAACTATCTCCACTTAAAATATCACGTCAATTCGTTGCTCCATTTTGCCGTGAAAGACGGACAAACAAACAGACACACACACTTTCCCTTTTATAATATTAGTATGGATACCTATTAGAAATTATTGACATGTCTAGCTTTGAGAAAAATTTTGCAGTAGCCACGATGAAGTGCGAAATGTTTTTGCTTCGTATTTTCACCGAAAGTCACGAACGTATCTGTTACATATTTCAGTCTGTCTCAAGTAGGTACCAGAAGTACTACCTACTAACGTTGACCGAACTAACATGACACGTTCGTGAGTTTCTGGGTAAAAACTACATCTTAAGGCTTATTTTGAAACGCAGACCACCCCTTGTTTAGATACCTACTGATTTATAAGGTACAATTAAAGCCTAATTATATCGCATTTAATTTTAAATTAATTAAATATGTTAATAAGGTGCAAGCGTACATAGGAATTCAAATGAGTCTTTAAAAAATAAAAATTGAGTTAATGAGCTCGGTCTATTTTTTCGTCCTGGCTCGAGTCAGTTATTTTGTCGTACGTATAAGAGGCGAAGGAACCACGGCGCGCGTCCACACACTGCCTCGCCGAGACCTTGTGCGCTACGCAAGGACGCGCGCAGCCCCCACGAAAAACGCCCACAACCTAACCAACGCGCCCGCGGGAAAGTACACTTTGAAAATAGAACTCGGTTTTCTTTTTCATAATTTAAAGAAATTTTAGTTTTTTTTTTTCTGAAAATTGCCAGTTATTTTTAAAGTTTGATAATTTAAAAAACTTTTTGGACTGTAGAAGTGACAGTGTGTTCTGTGTTTGGGGTATGTAAGGTAAGATCTGTTTTTTTTTTTTTTTAATTTTTACGTATTTTACTGTCTCTTCTGTAACAATTAAGTTTAGCGGTGTTTACATTTATATAAGCGCGCGTTGAACTCTTATATTAAGCGAAACGTATTTGCATCGTATTTTCGCACCCCATAGCAAACATTTATGGTTGTTATGTAAAAAGTTGTAGTATTTTTAGTAGGTATTTACCCTCCTAACCCTGCGTATTGTTTTTTTTTTGTACATAATGAAAATCAGTCACAGGAGGCAATAAGAGACTGACAGGAAAATAAAATGACAGAACAAATATCTTTTTTGCTGACGGTATTTATTTTTACTAACCCTTTACATACTATAAATTATTACAGAGTGACCTAAAAATTAGAGGACAAATACATGCGATGTTTACAGTAGCGTATTGTATACAAGGATTGTAACAAGAGTTTGCGTTCTTGGATGACAGTGTCGCTATAGCGACTTGTAATTAAGAAGAATATGCCTATAAGTAGTCTTTTAGTGAATATTTTTTAAATAGAACTTACAACTTTTAGTTAAAATATGGCAAACTAAAATTGACTCTTGACTTAAAATACATAACGATCAATTTTAGGGCCAGTTGCATCTTTCACATTTAACAGACACATCATCGTCATGCAGCAGACGATGATGTGTCTGTTAAATGTGGATGATTCCCATACAACAAAAATTTAACGAACGCTTTAACGGTGACAGACGATTTAATGCAACCGGCCCTTTTGATCTAACTATCTTTGCTTGCTAATGAATGTAAAGAAAATCCGTATTATTTTTCCAACATCAACACGATACAGATGTCTTCAACATACTTGTCGTACCTACACCACTTTTTGTGCAGGTCAATAAAAGTGATTAGAACACTCATTATCCAACGACTATTCTTTTTAATAGTTTATTCATCCTATCTTCCAATCCGTCGTTACGATTAGGATCGCGGTGAATACATTTGGCGAGTCACCGGGCTCGCGATGTACTCATGTCTCATTATACTATCGTGATTCGTGACGGACGGATTCCGAGACCGCAGAGCTGAATATGATTTAAGAAAATTTTCTGACTAATACTGGTATAATTTCACAATGCATTGTGTATTTAAATCCGTTATTTATACCGTTAATTTATTTATCTCTTAATGTTGACAAAGTTTTTACAAATGTGTGTCCTAGAAATCATCAGTTTATACGAAACTAGGAATAGAGTTTTGTTTTCAACCCCAAAGTTACAATAGGTTGAACCGGTTATATCTATAGGAAATACTTACGATTTCCGAATCGCACATGTGACGAGTAATGAATGTACAAAGGAGATCGATTAATCCCATATTTTTCATACATACATATTCATTAATCGCCTACATATAGTGTTTAATATGATAATAATGTAGGTAAATGAGACCTATTTGTTACTGTAACGTTTAATTTCGTGTAATAAACAGATCTGTACGAATTTCCAATCAAAGCTAGCAAAATCAATGAAAGCTCTGAGGGCCGATTTTTGAGTCTCACGCGTTCGAATTCAGAAAATTGTCACTGAAAATAATAAGCAAGTCACCGTTTTCAACTGGTATTTTAGTGACAAAATCCCGTATGCGAAATTCAAAAATCGCCCTCCTATTGACAATCGTGCACTGAGAGAAATTTGCATTGTGAATTTAACAAGTTCGACTTGTTGCGGTTTATCCGTTTGAATCAGAATTGTTTAAAACAATATGTGTCAGGTTGTTTTTATAAAATCGACTTGTTGATTCAAATATATTGCCGATTCAAATGACAAGTAGCTTGTTGTTTGAACCAAAGAGCACGTAGGCGCTATTTTAACCAAACAACTTGTTGAACGAACATGAAAACTGGTTGTATTTTCTCTGTGTGATTCGTGAATTCATAGTAATTTAACGTATAGAATAACAGAAAATAAAGACATAAATAATCTTCTAGAGTACATATTGACATTTGACATTCCATGGGGAATTAAAACATTTACCATAAAGAGGTTAAACGTGCACAACCCATGTACCGAAACAAATAAAATATATGCGCATTGGGACGAAATAAAGCGCAGTGACATAGCTGTAAGTGCATTCTCGAATCTAGATCATTCCTCACACTCACACAATTGGATTTAAAGCCTTTTTCTCTGTTTGCCCATACATTGTTAGTTGGTAAGGCTGTGGCTTGAGTAAGCGCGAGAGCGGAGCGATTAGCTTTTGTTAGGTGTGTAAACAATTAGTTGTTACTGTGTATAGGTAGAGTTCTAACTACATATGTGATTATGGTGGAACAAATAATCTCACATACATACTTACACATATGAACGCTGAAAACAATACACTCTTTTTTTGGGGCAGTCTTGTAAAAATGACCATAATCTTGTATTAGAAATGAAGGTTATAAAATTTTCAATATATTAAAAAGGAAAAATAAGAGCGCTAACCGATTCGTTGTGTGTTCCATTTTGGAAAATTTTACGCGGTGGCGGCGAACAATTTTTTCATAACACGGCTACCGTGTCATTCGCAAGAAAGGGACGATGACGTACGATCGCCCTAGGTGACCCTAGGGACAGAGACGATTTTGAATTCTGACATATTTTTCACTCTGGGTAACAAACACTACTTACCTATAAGCAGTCCAACGTAGAGACTGTCAAATTTGCTAATCATTTTACAAAATTAAGCCCAAACAAAGACCTGAGGGAACTCTCGCTCATTATTTGCCGCAAGAAATATAGTCTTTCAATGTCAACGTAAAACAAACCCCGCTCATTCCAAGGTTTCAGCCTCCCGGCGATGCGGCGATAGGCCGCTCACGGCTCATGCTAATTCAATCGATGCCAGCGTTCCCGGCAGATAGCTTTGCACGGCAGGAATACTGGCATTCACTTATATATTGCTTTGTAAGGATATGGCATACGAGCGCCAAATATTTGCCAGCACAGCGGTGTCAGAAACCAATGGCGCTATTCTTAGCATGTCGTGCTCTGAATTTGTCCTAATACGCCACGATCACGATCATGCACCTTTCTGGTACTGCCGCTGCCTTCTCATGGGCGCCCACTGTTTATAAACACAACAGCCGGCGTATTATGATTCCAATTTTATCACTTATCCACGTGGATAAAGCATCCGTCACGCTTTGGCAAGTATGTCAGTGTGAGAGTGACAGTTGTCTTATCCACGTGGACAAGTGATATAATTGTAAGCATGATACGTCGGCAGAAGAAGTTAAGATGCTGTACGGATGAGAATCAAGCGTGGAGTTTATGTGTACTTAATGCGAAATAATCTTCGCGTTGTAGTTGGACTTGGATGATTCCACCAATACCTACATTTCCTACAAATGAATTTTCAGTCAAAATTATATGAATCGCCTTATCCATACTTTTGAATTCTTTGAATACAGGCATTTTTACGATCAACACTTCAGCAGACTTTTATTTAATGTCATGGGAATTACGAAGAAACGTTTGTGGTCGCACCTGTTCTGATAAAAATAATTAGCCTTTGAATGGTACGTTTAAGTATCTAAGATAGAGGAGCGAGTTTTATTTCAATGGCCACATCCGTACATAGTATGTAGGATGAGTCGAACGCGATAAATGCAGATTGCGTTTATAATATATGCATAAAATTAGTAGACACAGCGGCGTATCTTATGACTCATATGTACATATACTCGTATACCTGGAACACTAGAACAGCCCTTATTTAAAAGTACGTTCGTTTTTCGGAAATCTCAAGTCTTGAACGTGATGTCGTCAATTACAGGGCCAAAATTAAGAGAAACACAAACCAGACATACACAATTTGAATTTATGTTTTATTATTTGTTAGGTATTCAAATTAGGGGTATTTTGATCCAAGGGCGTGCGAGTACTGTGAGTAGACTTGCGAAAGATTATTAAATTTGTACTAATTGTTATCGATTTAGAACAAAACCTTTAAAGGCCCCTGCCTTTAATCAATCAGACTTCCGGCATAGCGAATACATAATTTTGGACATTTGTAAAAAATATAATAATAAAAAGTAAGGACGATACGATTCTAGCAATTGGAGCGATCCATCGTATAATGATATGTTGACTGCGTAATATTTTTTACCAAAAAAATTAAACGCGAGATCTGGTCAATTCGACTATACTATGCTATTTGAGTCATTTTACGCCTGTGCCTACTGTGAGTGGGCTTTCAAAAGGACGGATTTTAGAGCAATAATTATACGAGAATTAAATTAAATTTAAATTAAATTTTTAAATTATTTATTTCATAAATACATAAATGAATATACATTCATTTCACGATTCTCGTCTCTTTTCACCCGAAAATCGAAAGCCTTTTTGGAATTTAAAGTTTAGACAGGCATTTGCCTATAATAGTGTGGAGGTCGAGATATAAATGTATCGATGTGAGTCTTTTTTGGAAATATTTTTTTTTATCTCAGTGTAGTTATAGGAGCCGCGGGCGAGACGCACGTTAATAATATAACACGAAATATCATTCTGATGTCAGTGCGCGTTCGAATGGCGCGATTGGTGCGGTAATTATAATGTTATGGTTTTTCGATGGCTACCACATCGAAATTACAATAATTACATTGGCCACTCGTTTCGCTCAACGGATCTTTGGCTATTGAATTTAATGTTGTTTAGGTACCTTAGTTAGGTAATTTAGTTTAAAATATACTACGTTTTGAGTTAATTTGCCTGTAATATATTACAAAAGTTTTAGATGGTTCAATTTAATAACTAGGTATGATTAAATGAATAATTCGAAGCCTTTTATATTTTGTTATTTATAAACTAGACATTGACATGTAAAAACAAGACATCTTGTTACCTTAATAAGGGATACACGTCAGAGACGTCAGAGTGCTATTTAAAATGCGTGTATTCCTACCTTATCCCATAATACAAGCCCTAAGCTTATTATACGTCAACAGGGTTTTATTACTCTGCCCTCTGCATTTTTAAAGCCAAGCAAATGCATCTAACAAACCAGTTAAAAACTGACTCCTCAAAACACTTGACATCTACATGTAAATAGAAGATCGGTTAATAATGGTTCTGATACCAACGTTCATGGAATAGGGATGGGATAGCAAACCTAGTATACATACACCTATTTCAGATGCAGAAAACCAGTTGGCGTCCCGGGCTCCCAGTTTTATGCATTGGAATTATCGGGAGGAAATGATAATGTCACATGCAAAACGATAGCGATAAAAATAGTGGATGGTATAATTTTTCAAGTCCCTTATATTGCTTTATTTTTTATTAAGTACAGTCGGTCTATGATAATGTTACGCATATAGTCATATATATGTATACTTTGAAACTATCTAGGTACATATCGATGTAGGGAACAAATCAAATTATTTTATTAAATATTTTTGTGTAGCGGTCGAACACGTCAGCCGCGATAGCTGGAGACCCGGGTTCGATTCCCGGCTTCGCCACCAGTGGGCTTGATCGCTTTTTCTTTAGTGTATGGTATCTATTTCAGTTTATAGTATGTTATGTAACGATAGGTAGTAAGTTTTTAGTTCAATTCTATTAGGGTAATTCATAGTTAATCATAGTTATAGTTGTTAGGATTAAGTTCAAGTTTGTTTTTGTACTTCTTACTTATTAACTTTATAATGTAATCTATAAATCTTAATACTTATCGAGATGGGCAATATTTTTTATTTGTTATGTCTCTTATCGTTTTAAATATAGGTAATTTCCTTAAATAGTAAAAGGGGTTTAGTCACGTAATATCTCGTAAGGTGCATTGGGGTAATTTCGAAAGTCACATAAAAATCACCATTATTTCCATCATATCAAGATTCCCCTTTCGAAATTACCCAATCATTTCTGTGATTCTAAATTACCCCACTGCACCGACTTATACGCGACTTTATGACAACGCAAAATACATAATAGTAACGGTTATGGAAAGGTTGTTGACATGGGAATTTGAGAATTAACACATTATCAAGTAAAGAGATGCAAATTTGATGACATAGGTGCAAAAAGTTAACATGCTAAGTAGCTAACAAGAATGCTTACTATTTGCTTAGCTGTTACGGCAGTTTATATCACTTATAATTAGGTCAAACTCGGCTCCAAGGTTTTAAATTATAAAATATCGCAACGTTATCTTGTTAGGTAAATACACCGTGCTTTTATTGAATTCCGTTAACTTCGGCATATAGTTAGGTCCATTATTGGAAACAGAATGGCATAGTTAGTTTTCTTAAATTCGTACTAACTATGCTATTCTGTTTCTATAATGGACCTAACTAATTCAATAGAAACACGGTGTATAAGAACCACGTACGGTGACAATTACATAGCAGTCGGATAACGATCACTATTTATTGTCAATACATAATTAATTGTCTGCTGTCAATACGTAATATTATAAAGCCTCCCAATGTATTCAGAACACATAATAATCATATGCCGTCAGAGCAATTAGACATGTTCCTCCCTCCGACCAAGTTCAAAGAGTAATTCACGCAGTAAAAAATATACATTCATTTAGTTGTTATCTCGAACCACGATTCAAAGTTTTTGCAGCTAGTGTATGCAAATTGAGTTGCTATTCTTCTGCTGCGATCTAAATTATAGCGGCTATCATAACGATCGGTCATCGTGGGTGTTGCCCTCTTATAACTTAGGTGGAGGGTACACTCAGCGTGTGAAGCACGTTACTCGTGTAAAAAGGGCATAGTCATTCTTTAGGCCTATCCACATTTCGCCAGTGGCTGGATTATCATAGAATAAGTTAGTTGCTTTGATTATTTACCACTAAATCAAGAAAACGAAAAGCTTTTAAAAAGTTCCGTCGTAGTACCGATTAGTGCTTAGAGACATACAGACTGTTATGCACCGAATGTACCCTGGGTCACAATAGAATAGTATTTAAGTAGAAACGGGACCTTGTACTATTATATATTCTGTGGCGGGACGTAATGTGTACTATACCTTTTCAAAGACTCTAACCTAATAGTCTGCGCGGAAAGAGAAAAGTCGTGGAATGTATTGGACCCATACATTTCACTATTCTTGTCTTTCCGAACAGACTCTAGTTTATTATGGCTACTTCTGTGATAAATGGTGGCACAATAACAAAAAAACTTTGCTTTCAAGTGTAATACAATGTCCGTGTTTTGGCCAACATACTTATAGGAAAATTCTTTATTCATAAATTTGATTTTTCCCAACTGTCTCCTAAATTTCAATAGCACGTGAAACATTTGTTTGGTACACTCAAACGAGATAAACGTCCGAGATAGTGGCTCTGATTACTTCTCGTCGGCTCTTTCAATGCCTCTCATCATTAAATAGGCATACATAACCGTCCTCTTTTATTCGAGAAACATCAGTGTGTCCGCGCTCTTACAGCGGGTACATAGTTGAGGAAATGGCATAATTCAGTGTGTGTTGATACTATCGCAGCCGCAGGACACGGGCACACAGGCGCGTGGGCGGTGTTGTCATAATGTAGTAGGCTTCGCACTATGTGTTTAGCTTGAGTGTGCATGGAACCTTACGGTATATTTTCAAGATATCTCTATTATCTTAAGGGAATGTTGTAAATATTCAGGCGTCTCACTTAAGTTCTCTTACCTATCTCAAGAGTAGTTTTGTTGTATTTGTTCCTTTCATCCTGGCCCGGAGTAGTTGGGGTGTGTTTACAATTAAATACGTCACATTATTGATTCACGAACCTACACCAATATAGACAAAAAGTATAGGTTATTTATACCAAATTATACTCTCTCCTTCTTACAAACTCTTCTGAAAAATATACTTTTATTATGCGTTCTAGCTGTTGTTGGATGAGCTACCTAATTTATTATTTGAATATAGAGAATTAGAGTCCCTAGCTAACTGGTCATAAAGGTTTTCTTTATACCTATAATAAAAAGTTATACAATTTGTCAAATTTCACGAACAGCCAGTAGAAAAAATGTAACCCTAAGTCCATTTTCACATTATCCGATCCGATGTCGGATGTCGAAAGGATTTCAATGGAAAACATCCAAGATCTGTCTGTAATGTTGGGATATCGGTCCGACATCCGATATCGGATCGGATAATGTGAAAACGCACTAAAACGGCTGGAAAATACAAATTAAATAAATAAATAAATACTATAGGACATTCTTACACAGATTGACTGAGGCCCACGGTAAGCTCAAGAAGGCTTGTGTTGTGGGTACTCAGACAACGATATATTTAATATATAAATAATTATATACATAGAAAACATCCATGACTCAGGAACAAATATCTGTGCTCATCACACAAATAAATGCCCTTACCGGGATTCGAACCCGGGACCGCGGCGCAGCAGGCAGGGTCACTACCGACTGCGCCAGACCGGTCGTCTAAATCTGAAGTCAAAAATAAATAAAATCTGTAAATCTGAAGTCGAAAATTCACCACTGACATGATTGAGGGTCTTTATTGCCCTCAATGAAAGTGTTTGAAAGTTTACCGTAAACCCGGTAAACCACGGTATGCGGCACATTTGGCCACGAAGCCAAGTAGGTTCGATGAGCAGATGCGTTGCCAAGAATTCGACATTTCTCCCCCAATTCCGATCGCTTGTTGCACCATTTCCATAACTTAGCCTTGACTTTGAACTTTTTACGCGGATAAACAACAAAATTGTAATTTATAAAAAAGAGGCAGGAAAAAACGTGAAAGCAAATGGGCCAACAAACTTTTGCATATTTGAGTAAGTAGGTAGGTAAGTATTATTTTCGACTAAACGCTGCATTTTAATATCAACTAAACTACACGTGACAACTGCAAACTGATAGCGAATGCTGAGATAACTACCATAATAGGCTTCTATTGGTTAAAATTACCTAATTAATTTAGAAAAGAAACAAACAATGTTTCCCGCCCATTATCGCACCAGAATAAATACATGGTAAAAACCAGAAACTATTTGTCCACCATTTGTCATAAAAAGCTATAAATAGACATCAGATTAACAAAACGCCAAAGATTATCTTTTCCTCTATATCAGCTCCAGAGGATAATACAATAAGATACAACGGTAAAGTCTCGTATCACAACACAATGGGTGTGGATTTTGGCTCCGGTGACAAGTCACGCAAGTCGTCACGATGTGTCACCAAATCCTTATCGATCAATTATAGAATAACCGTTCAAAAATTGAAAACAATAACTTATTTGCAAATCCAAACAATGATTCGATAATTTCTGAAAAGGATAAGTGGGTTATTCCAATGTGAGACTAACGAGGGATAAGGAGCTTTACAAAGTTGAATGTTTACAAATAACTTGAACGACAATCGTGTTTATAATTTGTGCATGTGTGATATTATCGAAGTTTATTTTTTTACATTATTATTTAGCGGGAAAAATCTGCACGAAAATCACTAGTACCAATTTTATAATAAGTAATAAATTCAATCATAATTGAGCAAATTAAAGGTCTTTAAGGAGTAGCCAAATTGAGTAAAATCTTTTTGAGCTGTAGACTTCCCGATATGCTTTGAAATCGTAAAAGAAAGTCACCAATCACAATTATCGTATTTTTCAACCCTATATGATAATGTTCACCTTTCGAAAAAACCTGAATCGACAAAAATATCACAGTACCTAGTCATAAAATTCCGCGAACGTATCGATTGAGAATTGAAACCTAGTAAGAATAAAATCCCGACGTACAAAAAGCAAAGAGTAAAGCATAGACCTATGAGCTGCTGCGAGTATAGCACCGGTAAATAATTAGTGTTTCTGTGGTTATACCCTGTAATTTTTGACAATGTATAACTGTTGTAACAATATTTTTTAGAACATTGCGCAGAAAAATGACCATTATGCAAATCTATACAGACAGGATGGTTCCATTTCATGAACCACGACATGTTTGCAGGTTTGAAGGCTATTACAGTGTATTGTTCATTTTCGGAATTAATTAAAGGATTTTAGGATATGATGTCATTCTGATACGAAACCGCAGCTCAATTCGAACTTTGAGAAACTTCAAATATTATCTCTAAATACGATACGGACCGGATATCTATACTTAAGTACAAAAATATTTTTATGAAGCACCGTGATTTAGAGCTGTGTTACCATATAACATAAATTTAGAAACAGTTGCTACTAACACTTATTTACTTAAGTCGCTAAAATTATGTCTCCATTAACGTTTACTCGTTTATACTTATTTACTCCTAGAACGCCGTCCTGTAATAAAAGATAAACCAATCGATACCTATTACAAGTTACAAGGTACATATACATATTTAGAGAACTTACCACTTATAAGCAACTAACATTGTTGTATTTTAATTCAACAGATAAGATTAACACATTAATATCATTTTGCACTTCAACAATAGAGTCATCGATCTTTTTTTGAAATGAATACTTCCTAATATTTCATCAATCGTTAGTTAGATTTTATCAATCAAAAATATGTCACCTATTCGTGTTATTCACTGTTTAGTTAAAGTGATAACACAGCATATGCCTGAAGTACATAATATTCGACTTTACTTTGTAGGAACTGTTGACATTGCAAAATTACTTTATATCTTTCTCTTTGACTTATTAAATAGAAATTATGTTTAAACATAACTGCTGTCCATATTTTACTTCTAATTCTGTGTTGCTTTATTTCGTGCACTGCATAAAATATTTTATTTTAAGTAAGGTGCATTAGGGTAATTCCGAAAGTCGTCTAATTTCGAAAGTCGCATAAAAATCACCGTTATTTCCATCATATCAAGATTCCCCTTTCGGAATTACCCGAGCATTTCTGTCATTCGGAATTACCCTAATGCACCTTATAGGAAACTAGCCTATTAAATTTACTTTCTATGCTGAATTCCGCGTAACTAAGTCTGCACACTATGTGTAGTAAGTAGTCATGTTATGTACCATATAAACATCTGTCTTAAAAACAGGTGGAATTTGCTCCCTTTATATTCGGCAAGGTCGCTGAACTTAGCCGTTTATGGTCCTAAGAAAAATAATTACTTGAATGTAAGATCACTATCAGGGTGCCGATCTGAATAAGGATGTTCTGTTTTATTCAGTAACAAAGACTTTTTTGTGAATGCTCTTAATTAGGCAATAAAAGGCAAAACGAGTGAATACTTGTTTTACCGTTGGGACCGAGTGCGAGCGAAGACCTGTGTAGGTAAAGTGTATACTTAAATTACATAATATATGTAAAAATAATCTATAGTGCATATGCATATCGTCCAAGCTGGCCAGCCTACCATAATTGGACCGGTGATTTTTGCGTTAAATTTTTTTTATAAATGTTAATTTTACCATTACCATAAATGTACCAAATTATGTAATAATATTATGTTTTGCAATAAATGTTTTTCGTATTAACAACATGATATGGAATGTACCACACACTCGGATGTTATACACAATGTATACCATGTAGCCAGTATACAAACTATTTCTAAAAATACATGAATTACTTTATCCTGAAACCACATAATAATTTCGGCGTACATGATATGTCGTATTTAGGGTTTGCTCCCGGGAAATACCGGTACCGAAAGTACCGGGAATTCCCGGGATTTTTGGCCAAGCAAAGAACCGGGAAATCAACTTGAAAAATCCCGGTACTTTCGGTACTTTCGGGAAATACTTTTTAGTGACTTTTTTGCTACAAAATTTATTTATTTCTGTTTATATTCTTTATACAGTTAAAAAATAGGCGTAGGTACAGTAACACGCGCCTAATTGCTATTTAATAGCGGGTGGCAGTGGCAGACTGGCTGTCGTAGCCACCGCGATACCCTAGCTAGTCCCGCTAGTCGGTAGTGAAGTTTTGTATTTTTGGTGAAGGTTTGTTATATTCATTTGTGTATTTATTTTTTGTCTCTCAAGTCTCAATCTTATTTCTCATTTGACTCCACCCGACGCGTAGGTATGTCTGTGTGTTCGCTAATTTTGCGATAGACTCAAAAACTAATATACTGAATTTCATACGTTTTTCACCTATGTATGAATATAGTGATTCTTCAGGAAGGTTTAAGGTTTTGTTATTATTAATTGATTAAAACATGACGATATGTGTTAATCAAGTCGGTAAAAATGACTTAAATGACGTTGCTTAAGAGCTTCAACCGAAAACCCTGCCCATACCGATCGACATATAACAAAATAATGTATGGTGGAATTGTACCTCTTATACATATACATATGTAGGTCTAGAAAAAACTTGGCGATGGCTTATGTTTAACTTTTAAGGATAACTGCTATAAACATGTTAACTTTTAGAAAACGTTTAAATATAATGTGGTGTCGCGGTATTCCAAAGTTTCCAGAAAATTACCAACTTTCTCGAGAACGTTCCCTCTGATTAGCCAAAAATAGTACACTATGTTTTGTTTCCTTTAGTTTACATCCTTTGCTTCAAATGACGTGTTTGGGGAATTTTGTTTAGGTTTTACTGCCGGTCTATAATCAGTTATTATATTTCTTTAGTAGTATTTGTTTTATTTCTTTTACTAAGCGATTAAAAATCTCCCAGTAATGTCAGATCGCTTAATCGGAGCAATGTATTGCAACAGTAACCATTGGTGCCTATGGTTGCCACATGGTCGGATTGGTCGGGTTTAGGCGGAATTCTCAAGATTTTTTGCTTCTTCTCCCGAATTCCGATTTATAATAAGTAATAAAAAAGACAGATAAAATAATGCGCCGAGCGAAGCCGGGGTGGCTCGGTTATAGTAATATAATAATAAAAGACGTAACATCCCAAAAAAATGTTGTGTTTTATTTAAAAAAGCGAAATAATTAGACCCGTCCCGAAAGTACCGAAAATCCCGGGAAATCCCGGTTCCATATTGCTTCGGTACCGAAAATCCCGGTTCTTTAAAACAGTACCGGTACTGCAATCCCTAGTCGTATTGGAAACTTATCGTATGCGACTTTCCATCCAGAAGGTTACCTCATGTTTCATTTACAATGTCCTGACCATCTGAAATCCATACTAATATTATAAATGGGAGAGTGTGTGTGTCTGTTTGTTTGTCCGTCTTTTACGGCAAAACGGAGGGACAAATTGACGTGATTTTTTAAGTGGAGGTAGTTGAAGGGATGGAGAATGACATAGGCTACTTTTTGTCTCTTTCTAACGCGAGCGAAGCCGCGGGCAAAAGCTAGTTGTAACATAAATTCCGACAGCAAAATATTCCCGTTGCATAGGTATGAAGTATTATTAGGAGCCTTCTCTAGTGGATAACCACATACATTTTTATTCATTTTAATTGAGTTTTAATCCTTAGGTAGGTCCAGTGCCGTTTTTTCTCCAATTTAATAGGACCATAAAGTTTATGGTGTCCATTGGTTTTCACGACCATCTCAATTAGCGAATGGGATGGGCAAACGGTACTTCAATAAATATAATTTTGCTAACAATTATTCGCATTTTTGTTTGGCTATCACACACGGTATTTTTTTAAAGGGGTCTTCAGATGATGGACTTACGTCAAGTATAATTGACAATGAGTCAATAAAAAACTATGCTACGCATCAAAATGCCGATATCATGACAATATAAAACTGTACGTCTCAATTACATACAACATTTTTTCTGCCATAAGAAACGTTTATAAATAATAAGTTTACATTAATGAGTTTTGCACACCGTTAACTATTCTTTTGATATTGTAATTCTCAATACCTACCGCATTTGAATCATTCGCATTATTGTTATGTTATGATACGTGTACCTACAAGCATTCTGTTTTACATAATACTAAAAATAAAAACGCTAACCGTAAAAATAAAATATAAAAATATCATAGACTAACTACACATTACACCTTGTAAGTAAGTATATCCAAATGTAAATAAACATGGCTTACAGTGTTAGCCGCTACTTTTGAATATTCATTAATTTCATTATATTAGCTATAAAGTCATCAAATATTTGTCAATAATAAAGTTGTCAAATAAAAAGTTAGTATCATAATAAAGGAATAAAGAAGGCACTTTGCGGGCAATTAAATTCAAAACAGAAACAAATTATGTACTTTAATTGGTACTATAAATACTATGATGTATACCGGTCCAAGAACGAACAGATTTATATTTTTTTAAGTAATTTTGCATAGTAATTGAGTTTTGTATATTACATCCTGAGGCAAATTGGACTATGAATGATGAACTGATGAGTCTTGTTCGAACTATGGTTAATTTAGCTTAAACAATACGATGGAGGTCAAAGATAATTTGTTTGACCTCTTGTCAAATCGCTTGTTACAGGAACAGTTACAAAGTGTGATATGTTTTGATCCAACTAACGGAGAAGAAAAGATTAAGTAGGTAATTCGAGTGGAATCGGGGATTCAGTTACGGCATATAATATTACCTACCTACTTTTTCAACGTACGTTAGACGTATTACAAAATCATGTCGTAAACGATAAATAATTTACCATGGTCATTCTTAAATATGGTAAAAATAAGACGCTACCACCCTTAGCTCGCTTTTTATTCAGAATGACATATATAATTTATGTCTCCCAATGCATTACTTTTAAAGCCTAGAATTATGCATCATAAATTTTACTGTAAATAACAATTGGCAGCAAAAACATAAATTACAATCTTTATTTTTATCAATCCTTCGTACATACCAAGGCCAGGTCCCTATGCCATTGATCCACATACTACCTATCCTATATAATTAAGACGAAACAATAAGAAAGTGAGGATCTAGCATCGATTGCGCAAGATTGGCTACAGAATCGCCGGATGACTCGATACGATCGAGCTGGGCTCCGTGCCGTGAAGAGTTGCCAAACTAAACGATTTGTGTCGGATTGATTTACTGTGCTTTAACAACTTATAGATTAACGGGAGTCGGGGGAGTGGAACTAATAGCTTAGAGTAGGAGAGAGGTTATGCCTAATTGTCTAAAGGTATCATCAGCATTGTATCGTAAAATCGTTATACACATGCCTCGAAACAGACAATGATGGGAATAAGACTACAAAACGAATAGGTATTTTTACTTATTGATCATATTGTTATGTGTAGTATCTCCCAGCAGTTCAATTAATGGAGACACCATTAAAGCCTCCGCCACACATAAAGCGTTTTGATAGCGTAGCGTTAGCGGAGCGCAATGATAGTGGTGCGCCGGCGGAACGGCGTTCCGCCTCGTAATCCGCGCTCGTTCGTTCCCGCCGGCGTCCGCTGGGCGCAACGCCAGCGTTCGTCCGGCGCACCGCTATCAATGCGCTCCGCTGACGCACCGCTAACGCTCCGCCTACGCTCTCCAAACGCGCATGTGTGACCGAGTTTTAAAGGTTTTATTATCCATTATCATTTTATCCGGTGGTATCTGAAATTAAATAATTAATTAACAACTACCGTATTCTTATTGTTCTACTTCCATACCTCTAGGAAACCCTTATAAAAGCAACAATAAACAAAGTATAGTTTGCCACTGTCACTTGTCTTATACAGAGTGGGGCCTGTAACAAAAGCAAAAAATTAAACTGTAAGCTATTCTCCTTATACTGATCAACATTTGTTCAGCGACTTTTAAAAATAACTTGTATTTTGATTTTTATCACACTAGAAAGTTTTTTCTAAGAGGTAATGTATTGCGAATTTTGTTAAGTCTAAAGTGTGACAGACAACGTCAATGACAACAATAATGGCGTACATTGAAGCTCATATTTATTTTGTATGAAAAATAAAAAAATAAAGACTTCATAATTTTTAAAAGTCACTGAACAAATGTTGGTCAGTTTAAGGAGTATAGCCTACAGTTTAATTTTTTGCTTTTGTTACAGGCCCCACCCTGTATATCTGTCAAGCGCGTACGTTTAGAGAATTTTGAGGGAACGTGTATATTTACGACTACCTAAGTATTTATACAATACCTAAACGATGAAGTCACCGGTAATGACAGCTCACGTCAGATCTGCATGAAAATCGTGATTGTGAAGGAAAACTTAATCTATTACTTCAATTGCACCTTCCTGACAGACAGGCAGCACTATCAGAGTTTTCTAAAAGGGCATAAATAAGTCCTAGGAATAGATACTTAGGCTGTGTTTATAGTAGCAGGGAAGAGTAGGCCAAGGCGTGATGATACCAGCTTGATAGGGTGCGTCATAATCATCCGACAAGAAGTTTTACAGGTTTGATTTATTGAGTCATCATAGAGCTTACTCCGACGTACTTAAGTAACGTACGCTTCCTCAGATGTTACCTGTGAATTAATTCGTTCCACAAACTTGTTTTGATTTTGTAACAAAATTTTAAATATTTTTAATGTAAAGAGACCCAAAGATAGTTCAACCCCAGCCGCAGCCCAGCTCCCAGCCCAGTAGCCCAGTTCGCAAGACGATATCAGCTTGTCAGTAATTCGTCGCTGTTACTTTTTGCGACTAACTGACCGGCCTATATTGTGCAGCAAACTGATATGTCGGCTTTTTAAGCCAGTACAATCATTACACTAACATTGTGGTTCTCTAGTAATAAAAAAAATGTTTTTTAATGAGACACATGTCCCTCACTTGCTTTATTAAATGTCTCTAGCCGTCATAATGTGCAGAACTTATGTACCTAAATAAAACCCGCTTATACAATTAAGACTAAGTATAAGTCTAGTAATGCTATAAAACAATTCTGCGGGCGCAAATAACCTACATCCTGTGGAAATAAACCAGTTTATTTCTTGCAAATAAACGGAGGAAAAATGTATCAATAGGACTACTCCGCACTTAAGCTCTTTGCCTATTAAGTCACTTAAATAGTCGATACTGAAGACATAAAAACTCACTCCTCTCGGGATTTGCGGGATTCTGTACTCTATAAATTGAAGTTTATCTTAAATAGGCTATTAAATTTGTTTATCTTTAACTATCCGTGTTAAAGATAAAACAGAAGTAGGGCTATGAATATGTAACAAGCGGAGAGTAAACTGCAGTAACTTTTATACGGCAAATTGTGAACAACAATGTACCTGAACTAATTACAGAGACATTTGGATATAACTATGAAGATTTATGAAACTGAACAATTAAATATAAAGCTCAACTTAAATTACTTAAGTGAAAATCTATTATTTAGTCTCTATATTTTTGATAATTTTTTTCGGGTGTCAAGTATGGCTTTCATGAGTTTCAGTTTGTTTCAGAATACGTTACTCGATGGCGACTACGTCAATGTATGCCATGTATATATAGTTCTAGTACGTAACCATTCGGGGGCGCTGAACACTTTCTCATTACATTTTCCCGAAGATTTTTACTAGATAGTGGCTACACAATACAGGTCACGAAATACTGGTTTTCCTGTGGCGTGCGCCCGCGCAGCCAGTAGAACACGCGCATGCGTAGACGGCGTAGCCTCGATCTTGAACTTGCTACGAGTTGTGCAACTGCAAGCATTACACAAATTACAAGCAAGACTACCACTGCCCGCTGTAATGCGTCTGCGTAATTTTAGTCAAGTATGAACTCGTAAGTAGGTTGTTCGAATACAAATGAGGTTAAGATAGTGAGAATATAGACGTAAAAATTACATTGTATTCATTATAGTAAGAAAATCCTATCACTATTTGATATGATTTGCAATAGGAGGATTGCAAGCTGGATATCCGAATAATAGTACAAAGCGTATTTTCCCAGTCTGTTATTTTTATGGTGGCTATAACCCTCGTTATATTTAATGAAAAAATGCCTAATTGAGAAAATATTTATGAATGTAATATAAGTACAGATGTAGTGCTAAAAGTTTCCTTCTAAAGGTTTCCTTCGTATTTTTACGGAAACGTTCGTATTTGTCATGCTAGTTCAGTCAATGCAGTATATCTTGTACTGAGATTGACTGAAATAGCATGACGCGTTCGTACTTACGTTTCCGTAACAACACTAAGGCAAATCTTTTCGCACTTTATCTGTAGTTTTATTTTATGACGTTTCTAAACATGATGACTGTATGCAATGTTCAAGGAAATAATTAAGCGTATGATTTGATGCGCGTTTTTACTCACGCGTCTCACGTGACAAAAACTAAACGACGGAAAAATGGCCTAATGCGGTAAACGTTTAGATTTGGGGGTAAAAAAACCCAGCTCCGGGTCTCTTTTTGCCAAATTACATTAAATTCGTTTCGGACGTCTAATTTAATAGAATGTCTAAAATGATTTACTAACGTAAAAGTTAAATTACTACACCATAAAGTCCATAAGTTTAAATCGAAAAATCTCAATACTTTATTAGTTTTATTACAGACGAATAAAACGAATAGAACCTACAGATAAGCGCAATTCACTAAAAAAACCCAGTCTATAGTGGTCTCTGCCCTATGGGAATATCGATCAGACCTGTAAACTGCTTATAAGAGTTATATTATAAGTCATAACTTTTATCTTTATGAGTCTTATAGAAAATTCTTAAGGCTGCTTTCAAAAAAAACGTCAAAAGAATGTAAAATTGATAGTTTTAGTCGGTGAAATACTACACTTTCCGTTATCCAATAGATTTATTTAATTCAAGTTCCAGTTAGAGCATCTTATTATCTTGATTTTTATAAGACTGGATTTTTGAAAACTAACTCACTAAATTAATTATGAATTTTTCTCTAATGCACGTTTAGAAAAACGCACGTATAGAGCTGAATCAGTCGATCTTATTTGTAAAATTTGGACAATTTTGAATATTAAAACGGGTAAATTTATAATTCGTATATCCTGTACCACAATCATTTCAGACTAGATTTTTATTTTAAGTTTTTGAAAAAGAGCTAAACTAGCCTAAGGCGAATTCAATTTTTTTCAGAAATTACCTAAAATTAAGTGACAATTTCTTTAAAAATCTACATCAAATCGAAGTAAGTTTTGTACTAAATTAATCTGCAACGTTTACTTAAATTGCTGTTATGCCTTAGTGATTATAAATTGCTATTATTGATTTTTGCCAATTTTTTGAAAACGAGCCTTCACCGGTACAATTATTACCACTTTTGGACATTTTCTCATATTTTGTTAGACCAAGTAAAAAAAGTCCTATAATGTGATATATATTTATAAACTACTCGCAAAGCCCTTTAATTTGATACCACACACGGTATGATCGAGCGCTCGGTTGCGATTTCACTATTTTTAACACGAAAGCCCTCTTAATTTTCTGACTACTTAGCACCGACGTTGCTAGCATTTATAAAAGGGAATTTGTTTATCCCAACATGGAACAGAACCACAGACACCTGAGACACCATAAACTTTAAAAAATAACCAAAAAGATACAGTCTATGTTTAATCTACCATTGCAAAACAAGTTCCCGTAGCTCAAGTTGCTCCTAGATACATTATCGACAATCTGGTGGGCACAGGAATGCCGTCCCTGACCACAGCATCTTCGCTAACCCGTTCCTCCCATGTGTGGCGGTAATAACTCTGCGATGCTAAATGTAGTTTTACTCTCGTTGGCATAAAAGTAAAAGGAGACTATAGTAATGAGTCGGACGAGACTTGAATCTAATTGGATTTATGCTAGTCACCCGATATTATAAGGGATACATTTGTATGGAAACAGCTGCGGACCTATTATGGCAGATTTTTTATGGTGGAGTGATAAAACATGGGAAAGTCTCCAACGGCGTGCTGTAAATTTTATTCAGGTACTTAAAAAAATATACACATAGTCTATCATAATTAGTAGGAGTCCGGTAAGTACATAAGTATGGAAAAGACACGTGGAAAGCCATTATTGAATATGCACTGATTCTTTAATCATTGAATTATGGTATAATGCTTATTATAAACTTAGGTAATATTGAAGATATTCAATGAAACCACGGTTGTACTTTTGGGCCAATTTTGGAGGCCCCTCTTCAGGCATATACCTAGGAGTTCACGCGGCGGCTAAACTCCATGCATCGTGATATAATAACGTGAGTACAACCTAGAGTTGTGCCTGCTCGTTCACTGTTAAGATCGCTCCCAACTAGTACGATCTCCGAAGTGTACTAGTTCGTTCCTCTAGGACATTTAGGACAGTAGTACACCGAGAGAGCGAGAGATAAATTGTGCATATGGCGTTCAGTAACGTTCGCTCGTACTAGCCAAGAGCTGATCGGCCGTTTTCGCGCGCTCTCGGTCGGATCACACTTGATCACACGGATCGCTTTGCTGTCATTGTCACTCCTTGTCTCTTCGCTCCTTTCGCTCCCATTCTGTTGCGCGTGTGTGACTTGTGTGAGTGTACTAAATGTACTAGAGAGCAGAATCATTTGGGAGTAGTTCGGTCTAGTACAGTGCAGGGAATCGTGTCTTTTGTACTATTAGTACATGTCCTACACAAGCCAAGTACAACCGTAGTTTCATTGAATATTTGAATGTCTCACGAAATATTGTCTATAATATTGAAGATCGGTGGAATAAGATCAACATATTATTTTGTTTTACTCTGGACAAGTATGAGTGTTATTCTTGTCCCAATGTCCTATCCCCCTCTTTTAACCTAGCTTATAATGTTATCGGATTACCCTAAGTAAAGGAGATTCTAAAAAAACTACACTGTATGTAAATGAAACTTAATGGACGAAAATACGCCATAGAAAATTATTTACATATGCACAAAATAATATACGAAACGTTGAAACATGATCCTTATTGTACTAGAGGTGTACCCATCTAGTGTCTAATAACTTCACTGTTTTCACGACCATGAGAAGTAAAATATAAAAAGTCAGCACTCGGTTATTAGTAAATGCAAATGTTAATGTGAACTGCAATTTGCTCATAAGTGTAAACGTGTATCTCGTTTAATTGTTTGTAATAGGATCTGATAGCTGATAATAGAAGCAAAGTGATACAATCATCATAGTTCAGCTGCTTACGATTCCTATTCCTCGTAATTGCACTAAATGTACATTTCATGTAAATGGGTTTCATTCAGTCTTGGTCAGTGGGTAGGCAGGTGACTCATATTTTTAAATGCTGATGGCGATTTTCGATTGGAGATCCTTTTCTTCTGTTTTAGTTAGCTTATACGATTATTTATTGACACTTGGGTATTTTTAGTGATTTAAATTAGGAGGACAGAGCCAATTAAAGTTTTAGTTTTGGAACAAATTAGTTAAAAAAACCCAATTCTGTATATAACATCTTATTTATTTTTATGACGTACTTACCTATACCTAAGATAGTGAAATGAATTTGGTTAATACAAATTCGAAAACAGGGTACTTAGTTTAAAACCGGCCAAGAGCGTGTCGGGCCACGCTCAGTGTAGGGTTCCGTAGTTTTCCGTATTTTTCTCAAAAACTACTAAACCTATAAAGTTCAAAACAATTTTCCTAGAAACTATTTATAATGTTCTACTTTTGTGATTTTTTTCATATTTTTTAAACATATGGTTCAAAAGTTAGAGGGGGGGGGACGCACTTTTTTTTTCTTTAGGAGCGATTATTTCCGAAAATATGAATATTATCAAAAGACGATCTTAGGAAACCCTTATTCATTTTTAAATACCTATCCAACAATATATCACATGTCGGGGTTGGAATGAAAAAAATATCAGCCCCCACTTTACATGTAGGGGGGGTACCCTAATAAAACATTTTTTTCAATTTTTTATTTTTGCACTTTGTTGGCGTGATTGATATACATATTGGTACCAAATTTCAGCTTTCTAGTGCTAACGGTTACTGAGATTATCCGCGGACGGACGGACGGACGGACGGACGGACGGACGGACAGACAGACATGGCGAAACTATAAGGGTTCCTAGTTGACTACGGAACCCTAAAAATCACAAAATCAGGAAATTGGAATGATTCTACAGAATCGGCCAACTTTTTTCAAAATATTCATCATGTTATCCAATCACCAGACTAGTTGGTAACCGTATTGCAACGAGTACAGTTCTTTTAATGTGATATAGGTACCTAGTTAACTACTCCATCGCGAGTTTCTACGAGTCAGATAGTAATTTAAAGCGGTCATGAAGGTATAGTGAAGATTACGCTGCACAGCTCTAATAGCATTAATATAAAAAAATGCAAGACGACGTTTTTATCGCATAAAACATCCTCGCCGCATATACAGAACCCTCGTTATGTTACACTATTTTTTCCTGTCCGCAATCATTCGCCAAAGGCACGTTTTGTTTTTGCCGCGGTTACCTGGTTATTCACTCGTGACCTTTAGTAAAGCGTGAGGAATTACCTGCTGGGAATGCAAGGGAGACGGCGGTACCAATTTGTTGAATAATCTTACAGCAAGGGTTTAAGATAATTACCTGGCCCTGAATCTCCATCGCGCAACGCGAGCACAGACTAGTGTGTTCATTCACTGGACAAACCAGTTTCACTTTTAAAAAATTGTACCAATTGATAATCTCACTCGCAATCATAAGAGCTGTCAATTTTTAGATAAATCGAAGAAATGTGTGCCAAAAAAGTTTTGCGACATATTTTCAGTATTTTCGCCTGACATTTGTATGGCATGGACCGTCACTAATTTGCTACCTGAAATTTGTATGAAAAACTAGAGACAAAGTTTTCTTTGATTCAACCATCAATCTGTTGGCAATCACCTAGCAGTAGACGGTTGGGGCGGCCTTGTACCACGTGGAGGCGGTCAGTGGAGAAGGAGGCTGGTGCAAGTGGACTAGGCTGGAAGGATTTGGAAGCAGTCGCCCAGGATCGTGAAAAGTGGAAGATTCTTCTAAGAGCCCTATGTCCCTAGTGAGGGATAACAGGAATACATCATCATCATCATCATCATCAATTCTACTAAACCATGGTAGTCCTGATTACCGTGTAAAAAATTTTACCTCCATAAATGTCTCTAACCTCTTTATTTATTAAAATTTCGAGGATACAATTATACTGGCTGAATAGAGGAGAATGCTAGCGAGCGAGGAGTAATAGGAGTAACAGCCGAGATAAGAGCCCGTTTATCCTTACCTTAGTCAACATGGATTATTTTCAGTTTTGTTGCTAATAATATTTATCAGGCGCAAAGCGCAAGCGCATAAGATAATTGTAGGAGGCTTTACATAATGTGTTTTTTACTTATACCAGACATCATATAAAAACAAAATTTAGGTACATTGTGGCAAATTGCTATTCCGATCAATGTTATTTACGATGGAACAAAATAAAATCCGGTGACAAATAATGAGGTAGGTAGCCAAACAAGAACAATTTCATTATTGACATGTATAGTCTATTAAAGTTTCGGTTCCCAAAATTAGAGTAGGTACCTAAAACCGAAATTTTGATTCGGTAAAAACATGTCTCGCTCGGACATAATATCATAATCATTTCATTTATCTTGCATTGATTATTAACTCTTGGGTGGAAGTGAAAAATCATATAATCTGAAGTCACGGTGCACGAGGGGGACACATTAATTGACAGTTTTTAGGGTTCCGTAGTCAACTCATGCCTGTCTGTCCGTCCGTCCGTCCGCGGATAATCTCAGTGACCGTTAGCACTAGAAAGCTGAAACTTGGTACCAATATGGATATCAATCACGCCGACAAAGTGGTAGAATAAAAAGTGGAAAAAAATGTTTTGTTAGGGTACCCCCCCCCCCCTACATGTAAAGTGGGGACAGATTTTTTTTTTCATTCCAGCCCCAACGTGTGATATATTGTTGGATAAGTATTTAAAAATGAATAAAGGTTTACTAAAATCGTTTTTTAGGGTTCCGTACCTCAAAAGGAAAAAACGGAACCCTTATAGGATCACTTTGTTGTCCGTCTGTCCGTCCGTCCGTCTGTCAAGACCCTTTGTAGTATGGAGCGAGATGTAAATCAAACAGCTGATGGCGTATGACTGGTTTATTAACTATCGTGCATTTACCCAAGTACCCACATTATGTTTATAAGTATACCCACTACATCTTCCTTCTTATACAATGAATAAATACAGGTCTTTGACCTTTACTGTTAAACTCTCATGCAATGTACAAACTATCGTGTATTAAAATTAACATTACAATATAGTTTGATAATGACACTAAAGAATATGATAGAACATCTTTCATTATCTATTATCTTCTCCCTTCTTTAAAATTCGTATACCTAAGTGCATTATCAATGGTACATATTTATTTCTAATTAGGTGGTATTATTTATACACATGTAGTACTTCTAGTACCTACTTCCATTAGTGTTCAGAAATGTTACAAATAAAATCAATTTTTTATGAAAAAAAATACTCAATAAAGTGTAAAAGCAATGTTAGGGACACAATGAAATTAATACAATAGTTATAGTACTAAACCATTAAACAAATTATTGGATTTTATAGGTGTTTGACTGTGCTTATTCTTACAGAATAATGTTCATAAATTATTTTAATAAAAAGTGATTAGTATTAAACAGTATTTTTATCTATAGTATACCAAATTATATACCAGATATAATGAGCATATATTGATTGAAATTAAATATACACATAAATTAGACTATGAGACATAATGTAAAAAAAAATCTTTGACATACATAGGTACCTCACATTTATAAACATTAGGTACCTACAATGTAAAAAATTAATGAATTAATATCGCTGAGGCGGTTGTACCACTCTGCCACTTCGAGTTACATAATACCTATCAGCTGAAGTCGATGGTTGCAGGTGGGGCCTGGCGCTCGCGACGCCGGCTGTCGGTCCCCCAGCGCCCTGAAACTGGTCCCAGTCTAAATAACCTCGTGTACGGCCAGTGTTAGGTGGACTACGAGTCACTGATTCGCTGGTCGTATTTGGAATTGGAACCTTAATTATGTGCTGACGGTTCCTTCTATAAACTCCCCCGTCGTTAGTCCGTAGCCAGTATGAACGACCGTCTTGAGCTTGGTCAATTATTTGGGACTTTACCCACTCCTTATTTTGTTTCACGCGTACTGTATCATTAGGATTTAATTTTGGCAGGGCCCTTGTCCCGCGATCATAATCAGATTTATATTTATTTATTCTGGCTGATCGTTCGTCTTTAAATAAACTACGATCAATTGCGCGGGGTGTCAATAACGCATCTGTTACAGGTAATCGTGTTTTTAAACTTCTACTCATTAATAATTGAGCTGGAGAGTAAGTTTCTCCTGTCACAGGAGAATTTCTGAAATTCAGAAGACTTAGGTACCAATCACCCCCAGTCTCATATGCTTTTATCATTAATCCCTTTATCGTGCGCACATTTCGCTCTGCGAGAGTTCGTTAGATCTCGCGTACAATGGTGAACTGGTGACGTGAGCAAATTCCCATTGTTTACTAAACTCTTTAAATTCCATAGACGTAAATTGTGTCCCATTGTCGGTGACAAATTTTTCTGGTATCCCATGACGACTAAATATTTGTTTAAGTGATGTAATTACACTACCACTTTGTAAGTTACTTAAATAGCTGATTTCAACAAATTTAGAGAAATAATCTACCACCAGTAAAAACTGTTTGCCTCTAAACTCAAAAATGTCACCCGCAAGCACCTGCCACGGGCGCTCGGGCACCTCGTGCGGCTGCAGGGGCTCGCGCGCGGGCGCCGCGCGGTGCCGCTGACACGTCTCGCACGCCAGCACGGCGCGCTGCACGTCCCGCGCCATGCCCGGCCACCACATCACGCCGCGCGCGCCGCTGACACTTGTCTACGCCCAGGTGTCCCTCATGAACTCGACGCACCATCTCTTTGCGCAACGATGCTGGTATCACAATTCTATCATTTCTAAATAAAATACCATTTACATCGTGAAGCTCACCATGCACTTCCCAGTAAGGCTTCACGATGTCCTTGACCTCTCTTTTGTTATCGGGCCACCCATTATGATAGTATTCGCAAATCGCCATCAATACGGGGTCTCTCATAGTCTCATCCTTTATTTTACCAAGCATTTCGGGTGTCGCCTCCACATTATTATATAACATGTTGACGTGTACAACCACATCTTTGCACACGTCACTATCGACGCCTGCCTCGCTAGGCGCTCTCGACAAAGTGTCCGCAATAAACATCTCCTTTCCGGGCTTGTAGCGGAGATCAATATTATAATGCTGCAATTTTAAAAGCATACGCTGCAGGCGCGCCGGTGTTTCATTGAGTGGTTTTTTCATGATAGCTTCCAGCGGCTTGTGGTCACTTTCAACAATAATAACACCATGCCCATAAATGTATTGGTGAAATCGAGTGCACCCAAAAACCACCGCAAGTAACTCCTTTTCTATCTGTGCCCAGCGCGTCTCCGCAGGCGTGAGCGTGCGCGCCGCATACGCAACGGGCCGCCCGCCCTGCATCAGACACGCGCCAAGGCCACGTGAACTTGCGTCTACCGATACACACACCGGTTTATGTGGTGTATAGTATGCTAATACTGGACTATTACTAATTTTTGACTTTAATTCTTCGAACGTTTTGTCATGAATATGGAGCCACTCAAATTGAACATTTTTTGCTAATAGACTGCGCAACGGAGCCGATATGTCTGAGTAGTGTGGAATAAATCTCGACAAATAATTAGTAACTCCTAGGAACCGCTCAAGGTCTTTTTTATCAGTTGGTTTCGGCAAGTTAATTATTGCTTTCACCCGACTATTGTCTGGTTTCATACCCTCAGTATTGAAACTGTGGCCTAGGAAAACAATTTCGGCCACTTTAAATACACATTTATTTTTATTAAATTTCACCCCATTTAGCGAAGCCCGTCTCATAACCTCTTGTAATCGATAATCGTGTTCCTGCTCAGTTTTTCCCCAGATTAAAAGGTCATCACAATAGACCTCTACCCCTTCCATTTTAAATATTTTTGACATCTCATTGTGAAAAATCTCAGGTGCGCAATTAATTCCGAACGGCATCCTAATATACCTAAATCTACCCTCAGGAGTTGAAAACGTACAAAGCTTAGAGCTTTCATCATCCAAACGTAACATCCAAAAGCCATTTTTTGCATCACATTTTGAGAAAAACTTGGCTCCCGCGAGATTACTAGTTATCTCTTCCAGAGTGGGAAGCAAAAAATGACTCCGTTTTACTGCTTTGTTTAAATGTTTAGGATCCAAACATATACGGAGTCTATTATCCGGTTTTTCCACTACCACTATGTTTGAGACCCAGTCCGTGGGCCCATCCTCCCTTACAATCACACCCAACTTGACCATATTATCGAGTTCTTCCTTTAAACGAGGACGCAGCTTTATTGGTATTTTCCGCGAACATGCAACCACCGGCGTTACAGCCTTATCTAATTCTATTTTACACACCGTTGGCAAACAACCTATACCTTCGAAAACTGACTCATCAATATTAACTGCACTAATTTTCAGACTACTATCACTCTTAGTCGAATCACTAGTTCGGGCTATAAGATTCAAATTAATACATGTCTTCAACCCTAGCAAATTATTACAATTCACTCGCAAAACATAAACCTTTTGTATTATTTTCCTGTTATTACATACCAAGGACGCATTAAAATAACCTGCTAACGGTAAAATTTGTTTGTCGATTTGTCTTAGTACAGTGTTACATTGCCTTAAATTTTGCGTATTAAAACCTGCCTTTATGTATGCATTTAATGACATTACCGTAACGGCCGCGCCACTGTCCAATTTAAAATTGATATCCACCCCGTCTACATTAATCATTTCGATCCACGACTCGGTACACTCGGCCGCATCAATATCAATATTGTACAAAATAAGCTCACCAAAGTCCTCGCTTACGTCACCGTCCTCGTCACCGCCATCACCGCTGACCATCTCACGGACCTGCGGCTGCACAGGTCGCACACGACAGCACTTCGCGAAATGTCCAACCTTATCGCACCGATAACACGAAATTCCCGACGCCGGACACCGGTCACTAACACTATGCCTTAAATCACATTTGTTGCATACATTATTGAAGTAGTACTGTCGTGACGCCTGACGTTGAGACGCTCCGCGCCCCTGTCCGCCACGGGCGCCGCGGCCGCCGCGCCACCGGCCCCGCGCCGCGGGCGCACCCGCCGCTCGCGCGCCATCGCGCCACAAGCGCTCAATCGCGCCACCGCCGCTTGTCGCGGGCTGCACGCTGCAGCCTACCGCTTGCTGACCCGCTCGTTCTGCCGCTCGACACCAAGTCACCGCCTCTTCTAAACCTAACGACGTTTTCGCCAGCAGCTTTTCCCTCATTTGTACGTCTTTTAAACCACGTATAAGTTGCGTTAATATTAGGCTATTTTTCAAACTGTCAAAACTACAATTTTTGCTTTTCACTTTTAACACCCCTAAAAACTTATCAAAAGTCATGTCATTTTGATACGTCTCAAAAAACATATGTCTTTCATAATTGACGTTTTTTAGAGGATCACAATAATCACTAAATTTTTTGCACAAAACGTCATAACTAGATTTTTCCGATTCGGCAACATCTAACTCCTCATAGATTTCCCGGCCATATTTTCCTATGACATGCATAAATAATGCGCATTTCTCTGCGTCGGTAACCGATGCCTTGTCTGAGGCAATCAAGAAATAGTCAAACGACATTTTCCATTCACGCCAATTGGTAGCCATATTGCCTTCCTGTTGCAACGGCGCTGGCTGCTGAATTGCCGCGTACACGCCGACCTTTTTGTCACCCATTCTTATATACTTTACTCGACGTTAGTCTCGCAAACAATAAATACACAATATAATCACTTTTATGCACCAAAACACACTTTAAAACCACACCTGACACCATGTAGTATGGAGCGAGATGTAAATCAAACAGCTGATGGCGTATGACTGGTTTATTAACTATCGTGCATTTACCCAAGTACCCACATTATGTTTATAAGTATACCCACTACACCCTTTTTCTCAGGAACGCGTGGAGGTATGAAGCTGAAATTTATATCAATTACTCAGGTCTACTGTCCCTTGAAGCTGTGAAAAAATCAAACTTCTAAGCCAACGCAATCAAAAGATACAGCCGTTTATGCCGCAAATTTTCGACACTTGCAAGGGAATCAAAACCTACAGGGTGCTTCCCGTGAACTCAGAATCTTGAAATTTGGTACGAAGCAACGTCTTATAGCATAGATAAAGGAAAAATTACGAAAACCATAAATTTTTAGTTACATCACATAATATATTTTTTTTAAATAATTTTAACCTTACTACCCATTTCCTCATAAGGTTTGTACGGAACCCTCGGTGCGCGAGTCCGACTCGCACTTGGCCGGTTTTTTGATAATATTATATTTTTGATAATATTTTCGGAAATAATCGCTCCTCTTTAGGAAAAAAAAAGGTTGGGGGCACACTTTTTTTTTTCTTTAGGACCCCCTCTAACTTTTGAAGCATATGTTTAAAAAAATATGAAAAAAATCACAAAAGTAGAACTTTATAAAAACTTTCTAGGAAAATTGTTTGGAACTTGATAGGTTCAGAAGTTTTTGAGAAAATTACGGAACCCTCTTGGCCGGTTTTTTAAATATTGACTTGTTTTGGGTAGTACAACTAATGAGAGTGCATGGTTTTATAAATAAAAAAGAGGTTTTAAAGGTTTTCGTGTAAGATTATTGACGTGCCATCACGTCCCGATTATCACCAACCACTGAAATGGTACCAAAGCACGTTCGTACAATTTTATGTCTGTAGGATTATAATTTGTAGGTATGTTGTATAACGAGTGTATGGGATAATAGATATACACATATGGCTAGATTGCCTATCGACTAGCCGTTATGATATTTTTCAATTTTGGACTTTGCTAGCTAGTGTAAGTTTATCCAACCTATACAGTTTATCTGAATAAATAGAAAAAAATAACTTATTTTTCTATGAGCTGAATACGACAAATTGAGAGATGAAAAAGACTACATCAATGAGGAGGCACACTGACATTTTATCCCGCTAGGCGGCGCCTGTGCAAGTGCCTTGGCATGTCACTGTAATTCAAATGTGTGAGAGAGAAAAAAATATCATCTTTTCGCTCTCACGCATCTGTCACGTATGAAATTCTTTATCTGTGCAATGGACTAACAAGGTGACGCCATCTGTCATAACCTTTGAGTGTGCCTCCTCATTTACTCTTAAAGGGCATTAACCTCTCGTATGCTTAGGAGCAGATCTGCTCCATATTATTTCAACGTAATATGTACCTATTTATTATGAATTTATGACTGATATATCAATGACAATTTTTTGACAGGCGCATACAAAAGGTTAAGAATTTTTAAAGTGGAAAAGTAACTACATGTTGATTTACCTTGATGAACAAACCATCCATTGAAGATCGATTGAAAGTATTGAAACTGTATTAAAAGCAACAATACAATACATAAGTACTTAACTACTTATCATAGTTGAGCGTTTCTTTTTTTTTGCCACTTTTATGAAGTGTGATATTTTTGATAAAAAAAATGCTATTTCTACTCAGAATTACTAGCCTTTTCAATCCTAGTAGCTTAAAAAAAATTCCCATACTATTTTTTCCTATGTTGTTACCATTTTCCGTATATGTTGTATGGGGTAACAAAAGAGGAAAGTAACAAAAATGTATGGAAATTCTGGGACACTTTTTGTCTCCCAGTGAGATTGAAAGTACTCGTGATTCTGAGTACAATTGACCTAAAATTCCCTAAAATAATAAATAGTTATTTGTTATACAAGGGGGCAAAGTTGTATTTTAACGCCGAGTGTGGAATTGAAAAACGAGCAAGTGAAAGGAGTTGGAGGGAAGTTGAACCACGAGCAAAGCGAGTGGTTCGAGAATAGAATCTTGAACTTGCGAGTTTTTTAACACACGAGAAGTAAAATACATTTGCACCCGAGTGTAACACAAAACTTTTCCCCTCACTATAGCGAGGAAACTACAACGCAAAAAATGCGTTTATCACTGCTTCCAGTAGTTCCACAGGTGGTAAATCATCTTAATTACTAGATTCACCTACTTTTATTAATTTTAAAGCAGTTAATTTGACTTTATTCAAGGTCAAATTACTTTACCCACTAGTGGATAAAATGCGTATTAAAGGACAAAACACGTGTTTCCGAGCTAGTGAGGGGAAAAAAAATATTGGCAAAAAAAAAAGAAATGCTCAGTTGTAGATTTTACCAATTATCATTAAAGTCAGATAAGAGAAGTTATTCTTTGGGATGAGGATCGAAAAAAGATCTACATGCGCGGGAGTTTGCAATTAAACGATCTCAGATAGCGCTGATGAATGTGGACAGGCCCAGGCCGCGTAGCCAACGTGCCAGTCGTTCACGTTCCGTAGCCATCTCTCCCTATCACTCGGTGTGACAGAGTCAGTTGCGTTTCATTAGCTCCGAATCCTCAACGTTGGAGCATTGACTACGCAGCCTAGGATATCGCCGGGGGCGTATATTCGTAGGTACTTAAACTTTATATCGCTTCGTGAGTTGAGGCTTACAGTTTACATTAACTAAAGTAATGAGCGCAGCGTGGACATTTGATTATTTTGATATAAAATAACATGTGAGGATATAAGAAAGGGCACTGGTGTAGTGTACCTATTATATACTAAATAAAGTGGAACCAGAAATCCCAAAACCTCGACTATTAGGTAGCAGGATACATATAACAGCGTTTAGGAGCTTAGGGAGGGCTTTCTTTTTCATACAATAGGGGTCGCGTCATGAAAAAGTCTAAACTGAATATAGGGACATAGTACATACATATTAATTTTATGTAAAACTAGTTTTTGCCCGCGGCTTCGCTCGCGTTAGAAAGAGGCAAAAGGTAGCCTATGTCACTCTCCATCCCTTCAACTATCTCTACTTAAAAAAATCACGTCAATTCGTCGCTCCGTTTTTCCGTGAGAGACGGACAAACAAACAGACACACACACTTTCCCGTTTATAATATTAGTATGGATGAGCAAGACGCGGCATAACAGACTATTAAATATGGCGAGGCATCCAGAACCACTAAGTATTATGAGACGTGCACTGAATACAGTAAACAGTTTAATATCCCAGGTTCCCGAGCGAATCGAAATTTCATATCATTACATGTCTTGCAATTTCAGACTTAATAGGCACTTCGTATTAATTATAATGACTTAATGACTTTGCATAATAAAAGGTGAGTTTGGTTTATTTCTGGGTATTTTGAGCGAGGCGCGGGGTCAATTGAGGACGTTGGCATTGGTCCGCGGCCGATCTTGACCTACAGTGCTTGCAACTTTTAACAACGGTGTTATGTAACGTAATCGATTTGTGAAATATGAGACAACAATGAACTGACTTACAACTGCATAATAAGGTTCATTTGAACTAAAATATTTCTCTAGATAAAATATGGTTTTGATAAGTCAGTGTCGAAACAAAAGTGGAGATTTTGTTTTTTGCAGTCTTTTCTTACACTACTCTTTTGTAAAGTAATATGTATAAGTCATAATATAATCCACGATTTAGAATCTTGAAATCGCACCAAACCATTATATTCTTATCAGTCCCATCACGATCTAAGTACAGCTGTGGTTTTCTGTGTGACTGCCAAGATCGTGTGTCTCGAAATGGAGACCTACCTACCTATGCCTGTGCCTATTAATGGAACATACTAGATGGTGTCTTCAAAATTTTTCACATGTATGCAATCAAACTGAACGAGGCTGTACGCTCAGCGAAGAACAGAAGCCTACAGAGTAATCTGGTCTTCAACAGAAGGACAATGATGTCACGAAGATTCTACATAAACATAAATTATTGGGGATACCTATATCCAAAACTTTAGGACTAATTTAGAATTGTTAAAAAATATAGGTATCTAATACCTATATTTGGTAATCGGATGCAAAGATTGCAAAGCCGAAAGTAGGCAGGTGCCTGATTGTACAGGTTATTTTAGTTATTTAGAACAATCTGAGTAATACCCGTCTCGTAGTGTTGTTAAAAGACTAACCTTGAAGACTTAAACCTTAAAGACTTGCAAACCTTAAAGGTTCAAGCGAGAAAGACTCGAGCGTTAAAGGTTAGAGCTCAAAAACGGTTCAGAACCTTAACGACTCAAGCTTTTTATGAGCTCTGAAGAGTGTCTTAAAGACTGAGCTCAAGCCTCCGAACCTCGAAGGCCTGATTCAAGCGTTAAGAGCTCAAATAACGGAGGTTATAGGCAGAAAGTATTATTGTGTATTTATTTTCAACCCTTAATTTTACGATGTCCGGTGTGGTAGTTTTTAGGGTTCTGTACATAAAGGGCAAAAACGCGACTCTAATACTAAGACTCCGCTGTCCGTCCATCCGGTCACGTCATCAGGCTGTATCTCATGTATCTCAGTATACCAAAAAGTACAAAATCCTCAGTGGGCGAGTCCGACTCGCACTTGGCCTGTTATTTTACTTCTGTCGACCTCAGGCTTAAAAGCTTTTAAGACTTAAATGCTACAAACCTTATAGACTCAAACATTTAAAGCTTAGGAGGCTTGAAAGCTTGAGGCCTAAGAACTGGAGGTTTCTGTGCTCGCAAGCAGCAACGCGAACTTATTAAGCTGAGGCTTATATGGTCGAGGCTTTAAGGTTCGAGGCTTTAAGACTCAGAAGTCGCGACTTGAGTTTTGTAATCATCGATCTAAACTACCTAGATGCACCATCACGGCTTAGAATGTGTCCGCAGCAAATTGTGCTTGAAAATGTTCTAAGCACAATTGGGCGGTCAGTAGCGCTTCATCCGCCGTGTCGGCAACATGCCTAAGTGCTCCGTAAAAAAGTGCAAAAATAACACCTTATATACGTTGAAAAAGGATGACATATCGTATTTCCGGTAAGTAATTGTTAATAATTTTATAATGTTATGCATTTGTGGTCAAAATGGCTTCCTAACTTACAAAAAACATTTATTTTCTAGAATAATTAAAGTAAATTCCTTGATTTGGTCTTACGCAGTTTGTCTCTTTCTCTCGCGCTATACTAGTAATGAGCGGACGGCGACAAAAGATGGATGAAGTGGAACATAGTTAAAAATGGAATGATGGAGTCGCTAATTTATATTTTTTGTAAAAGAAGCCTATTTCATATTAATAATGTATGTATTTATTTATTATTATGGACCAATAAGTCTGAAATAAATGATTTCAATTCAATAATATTAATACATATCTTATAAATTACTTCACTACATAGTATAAAACAAAGTCGCTTTCTCTGTCCCTATGTCCCTATGTATGCTTAAATCTTTAAAACTACGCAACGGATTTTGATGCGGTTTTTTTAATAGATAGAGTGATTGTAGAGGAAGGTTTACATGTAGGTATAGTACCCGTGCGAAGCCGGGGCGGGTCGCTAGTTAATTATAAAAAGAAACAACCCGGGAATAGCAAATTCGTTTTTAAGTAATAAAAAAGCTTTTTATTCCAGATTCCCAAAACAAGACGTTGAAAGGGAAAAATGGCGCAAGATTATAGCTGAGGAGCGGAGAGAAGATTTACCCAAACAAAGCTTTGAAAGAAATTATACGTAGAATAATAAATTAATGTCATCGTTCAATTCTTCTTTGTTTTAATAGCTACTTAATTCATATTCTCCAAGTGCACCCTCACACACACCACATACAATCCCTCAACTGTTTACCTTCACATAATCGCTACACATACACTCACTACACGCACACACACACACACACACACACATATGTTATATATATACATACCTACACACACACACACATATATATATATATATATATATGCACCTCAGTTGACTCTATTTAATAATGCAAACATTGCAAAACGTGGAGATATTAATCAGTTCAGTTGCAATTGTCCCCCAGTCCAAATTGTCCCGCCGTACCTTATATATTTTTTTGTTTGAGATAATATCAATAAAAATATCGTACAGTAAAAACTCATTTTTTTTCGCTTAAAATACGCAACATCTCGAAAAATGTTATACCAAACGTTTTGTTCCTTAAGAAATTTTCTATCTAATAGGATTTTTTAAAACAGTTTTTCGCAAAAATACCGCAAATTTCCTCATTCTCGCCTTTCATCTCATAGCGCGACTCCCATGATGCCTCTGTCCATCCTCGTTCCCAATGTAAAAATGGCGTTTAGATTGTTGCAGCGCAAACGAAATTAAACTTAAGTTGGTTGCAATAAGACGTAGATTTTTTTAAAAATATGCACACCTGCGATCTGCGGTAATAAAATTTTATGGCTTTCGCGATGATCACATTCATTAATGTCATAACCGCCAATTGCTTGCATTTGAAATTGAACTTTAAGTACTAAGAAATAACGTTGTTTTTGTAAAAAAATGAAAGTAGTTTTTACTACATTGCGAAGTTTTCATTTGTCAACTGGACGCACACATTTGCAACTAAGCGATCGGACACTTTTGAGTGCCGAATTTGTAGGTGATAGTGTATCTAGAGAAGTTTAAATCGATGTTTGTAATTTACGCCTCGAAGCTTAAATTCACAACACTATCATCTCGTCATAAATATGTCTATTTGTTTCAGGCTGCCAGGCGCGTGTAGAAAAAAATGTATTTTTGAGAACTATCATGGAAGCACACCTTGGGATCTTACCTTTTCTGCTACTAAGTCTCTTCATTAAAACGACGTATACAAACAATGGTAAATATTCAAATATGTAGGTATTTTCTCCTAGGATGAACCTACGTTAATTTTACAACATTACTACACCTACACTGGCCTTACGGTGCTGTTACAAGGGCAATACATTTGCCAGCAAGCAATCTTTTGTTCAATACGCACCAACTAACTATGGAGCAAACGCGGCAGTGGTACCTATGTAAATTGCTTAGAATTGTGTTGCCCGTGTAAGAGCACCGTTATGATATTTATAATAAAGTGCGGTACGTTATAGGTACCTACTATTTATAAGCACCAGACAATACAATGTATATTTATAATTGAAATAATTACTAATTACTTACTTATACACTGTATAAATTGTTTGAATAGGTGTATAAATGGCGCAAAAAAGTAACAATGCTTTTATTTAAAATTATGTCGTATCAAGCTGAAGTAAAAAGTCTGAAAATAGACATAAATTAAAAATGGAAACATTCATTGTTTTGGGTGGGACTTGAACCCACGACAACTGGATTGCTAGCCCAGTGATATTCCATCTAAGTAAGTATCTAGTGGTCAATGGGTTCAAGTCCCACAGTAGATTTTTCTACTCTTAATTTATCTCTAAGCTGAATACTTATATTTTCCAGTTTCGATATCAGAAGACGTACGTCACCCAAGAGTAAGCGGCCGAATAGTCAAGCTATATTCTGGAATCAAACCAGAACCAATCCTGTGTTCCGGTGAAGGATTCCAAGAGGACCCGCTTGACTGCGCCGTGTTCTACAGATGTGTGAAAGGAGCCAATGACAAATACACGGTTTTCAGGGTATGTTACAAAGTTCTAAAGTAATACGAAATTTTGCATCGGCATTCATAATTAGGTACTACCGAAATACATATGATCCAAAAGGATTTAATAGCAATTCGTCTGATACAATACAACCTTTTAAGTATTACACACAGTTCATGTATCAGTTATCTCAGTGTTATCACTAACATATGTAGTTGAATACTGCCAACCCATCATAAATATTAAAGTGTTTTGGTAGTAAGTAAGAGGTTTATGGGGGTAGAGACTTCGAATGAACCTGGCATACAATATTTGAATCTCTTTCACTTGAAAGCCTAAACATACAATACAATTTTTAAATATGTTACCAAATTATTAATTTCAAATTATTTTCAGTATCAATGCGGACCGGGTACAGTATACGACCCCGACACAGAGATATGCAACCACCCAAAAAGCACGAAAAGAATTAACTGTGGAGGTTTTGCAGCACAACCCACTGAACTTGTCAATGAAAATGAAATTGACGGATCACACGACGAAATACCATCTCCAATAAACATAAAACAAGTAGCATACACTGAACAAGCTATCAAAGCTGACGCACCGAGTCTTTCAACAAAAACATTTTGGTCTTCATCAACTACAACACATTCATGGGCAACACCGGTAAAGCAACAACTTAGGGCGACAAGATCCCCTTTGCCTCGTCAGACTACTCCAGAAAGCGGAGAGCCCTGCACATCTGATGGATTTATGGGTGACAGCGAGAATTGCCGAAAATTTTACAGATGCGTAGGTAATGGACGAGGTGGTTATATCAGATACGAGTTTTCTTGTAGTGAACTAACAATTTGGGATGATGAGACACAAGCATGTAATCACGCTTGGGCAGTAAAAAAGAGGAGATGTGGGCGAGGCAACCCAGATGATGAAAATAAAACCATCAAATCTGAATTAACTAATGCGGACAATGAATTGAAGTCTGACCAAACAATTCAGTCACAATTACAAGTAGCTTATGGATCTAAAGTTGATCAAGTACAGACACAAATAAGCAAAGGTTCGATGATACAGAACCAAACACAAATAAATTATGGTGAACAATTAAAAGAAAAGTCTAATAGTGCCTATACGAAACAAAACCAAACTCAAATATCACATGGTTCAGCTGTAAGTCAGACTCAGACACAAATTAGTCACAGCAATAAAGGATCCCAAACCCAATTACAAATTGATCATTCAAAGGAAGCTAGCCAAAGTCAAACACAAATACATGAAACAAACACTGATCAAACTACATCTTCTTCGTATTATGGAGAAACACAACAACCAAACGACGAAAAACCTGACACTGGGAATGAAAATAATGAATGTACTGAAAGTGGATTCATGGGAGACTCTAATAATTGTAAGAAATTCTATAGGTGCGTTGATAATGGAAGAGGTGGTTATATAAAATACGAATTCACTTGTGGAGAAGGAACAGTGTGGGATCCTAATGCAGAAGCATGCAACCATGAGTGGGCTGTAAAGGACTGTAAAAATAAATCACCGTCACAAACACAGACTGAAAACAGCAAAACAACAACAACAAAAAAGCCTACCACAATGGAAATGATTCCAGAAGAGAATGAAGATGTAGGGTATGGTGGTCAAAATCAACAACCTTCTCAAACAACCGAACAAGACAAAACGTCGACAACTACGGAAAGTAATATAGCTACACAAGCTACTGAGGGTAACCATGTCTCAAGTACTACTACTGCATCAGGTGAAAATGTTTGTACTTCCGGTGGATTTATGGGTGATACTCAAAACTGCAATAAATTTTACAGATGTGTTGATAATGGAAACGGTGGTTACACTCGATATGAGTTTTCATGTGGCGAGGGCACGGTGTGGGACTCAAGTATAGAAGCATGTAACCACGCTTGGGCAGTTGAAAACTGTGGTAAGGGAGCGCCAGATAAAAATACTCAACGTACAACCACAATAGCTAACAACATAATGCCAGACGAAGAAATTGATAACAGTTACCCATCACAAAGTAATAATAATGTTGACCAACCAGACCAGAAACCTACAGAATCCACAGTGTCGAGTACAACAAGTACAACGACATCAGCTTCTCAAACAACATCGTCACCAAATAGTAATGATTGCACAACGAGTGGATTTATGGGGGATAAAAATGATTGCAAAAAGTTTTATCGGTGTGTTGATGACGGCAAAGGTGGTTATATTCGTTATGAATTTACATGTGGCGAAGGTACTGTTTGGGATCAAAGTATCGAGGCATGTAATCATCCATCAAATAATAACAAATGTTCAGGAAGTGAAACAGCAACCCAAGAAACTGAAAACGAAGGCACAACTCAAACATCTACTACTACACAAAGTGGCAGTGATGCCGAAGAATATAATGAAGTAACTACCACATCTACTGAAAAACCAGCGCAAGAACCAACAACCAATAAAGATTCTTGTACTAAGGAAGGATTCTTTGGTGACTCAACAAATTGCAAAAAGTTTTACAGATGTGTTGAAAATCAACAAGGTAGTTTTACTAAGTACGATTTTACATGCGGAGAAGGCACAGTATGGGATCCAGAAATTGACGCCTGTAATCATGAAAGCTCTGTTAAAAAAGGATGCAGTACATTAACCGATAATCAATTACAGCAGCAACCATCAAACAATGAAAATATGGAGAGTAGTACATCGCACCCGAGTACATCAGGTACATCAGAGACAACTACAGAGAAGACTGAACAAAACCAAAGCTCATCTGATGACAACTGTGAGTCTGAAGGATTTTTTGCCAATTCAGCTGATTGCAAGAAGTTTTATCGCTGTGTGGATGATGGAAAAGGTGGCTACACTAAATACGATTTTACTTGCGGTGACGGTACCGTATGGAACCAACAGTCACAAACGTGCGACCATGAATCAAATGACAATAAATGCTTAGTAATTTCTGAAACAAACACTTCTGAAAAGCCAACATCGGAATCAGGAACCACAGCACAAACAGCGGACACCAATGATTCAACAACGTCTACCACTGGGCGCCCTAATAATGAACAATCTAATAACAATGATCAATGTGAATCGGAAGGTTTCTATGCTAATTCACATGACTGTAAGAAGTTTTACCGATGCGTAAGCAATGACAAGGGAGGTTATACAAAATACGATTTCACTTGTGGAGAAGGTACAATTTGGGTACAAGAAATACAGGCGTGTGACCATGATAACGATATGTCTAATTGTAGTTCTCAAGGTACAGCTTCTACTTCCAGTTCACAGAATGGACCAGATGAACAACCTACCACCAAAGCCTCTACCACTACATCCCAGTCTCCAAGTGATTGTTCGAATAGCTCAAGTTCGAATACTAATAATTCACAGTCAAATGAATGTAATAATGAAGGATTTTATCCAAATAATAATGACTGTAGAAAGTTCTACCGCTGTGTTGATAATGGGCAAGGAGGGTACACCAAATATGACTTTACTTGCGGCGAAGGCACCGCTTGGGATACGGATGTACAAGCTTGCAATCATGAAAATCAAGTGAAAAATTGTCATGGTGCACAAGGAGAAAACCAATCAGAACAAGGACCTACTGAACAAAATTCATCTCAAACAACAGAAGCAACCAGTACTACAACTAAAACATCGACAACCAAATCTTCAAATGAAAATAAACCACAAGATAGTAGTGATAAATGCGAAAATGAAGGGTACTTTGGAGATAGCAGTGATTGTCAAAAGTTTTACAGGTGTGTTGATAACGGCAACGGTGGTTTGACTAAGTACGATTTTACGTGCGGCGAAGGCACGATTTGGGATCAAGATATACAAACGTGCAATCATCCAGGTGATGTCCAAAATCCGTCATGTAATAGTAATACAACTACCACATCTACAACTACTGAAGCATCAAGTGACACATCGTCTACAACTACGGCGTCATCATCAAGCTCTGAGTCCTCATCATCCTCGTCAACTACTGAAGGCTCATCCGACTGTTCTCAAGGATCCACGCAAAAACCTCAAAAGTCACAAGTTAATTGTACTAAAGCAGGATTTTACGCTGATCCTGATGACTGTAAGAAGTTCTATAGGTGTGTAGACTGGGATAATAATGGTCAAAAGTTTTCAGTTTATCATTTCGAGTGCGGAGAGGGTACAATATGGGATCCAGAACTAGAAACATGTAACCATGAAGATTCTGTATACCCCCCGCGTGACTGTTCTGGGGCTCAAAGTGAAAATACTGCGGAATCTACTACTACTACTACCACTACTACTACTACTACTACTACTGAAAAAACAACAACTCAGGAATCAACGACAACAGAAGCAACTTCTACACAACAATCTACGACTGAAACATCTACTACACAAGAAACATCAACAACTGAAGAAAGCACGACTGAGCAAAGTACTACTGAAAAATCTACAACTACAGAAAAGACTACAACCCAACAATCTACTACGGAACAAAGTACTACAGAGAAATCAACGACCACCGAAAGCACTACACAGTCTAGTACCACAGAGCAAACTACTGAACAATCGAGTACTACGGAGCAGTCCACTACAGAAAGTAGCACCACTGACCAAACGAGTACTACAGAGCAAACTACAATAGAACAGTCTAGTACTACACAACAATCAACTACCAGTGAAGAAACGACAACTCAACAATCAACTACTGAACAAAGCACTACGGAAGGAACGACTGAAAGTTCTACAGAACAATCATCCACTACGCAAGAATCAACCACACAAGAATCAACAACAACTGAACAGTCAAGTACTTCTACAACAGAACAAAGTTCTGAAAGCACTACAACAGAAGATAATCAGGAATCTACTACAGAAAGCAGTTCTTCAAAAGATTGCCCAGAAACGGAGGATGACCAATATCTTTACGTATGCCCAACTTCGTTTAAGCGACATCCTAAATATTGTAACATGTTCTATCAGTGCACTGAAGATGATGATACCCATGACCTTGACATTGCTGTTTTCAAATGCCCTAATGACACAATTTACGATGAGAGTAAAAATCAATGTGTCGAAGAGAAAAATGCTGACAAAAAATGTGATGGTGAGAAAGCCGATAGACGAAGAGTAAAACGTCTGGGTGCCAATTATAAAGAGCCGGTAAGTAAATAATCTCGGTTACACGCGCCATTTAAAGTTGTTTTTATAAAATAGAAAAATATAAAATAAATTCACAGCGCAGGCTTCGTCATAAATAACCACAGCGCAGGCTTCGTCACAAGCTTTAATAAAATTTTATAAAATCATATGACAATGTTGGATTAAGTACATATTAACTATTTTTATTACAGATTGTCGCAAGCAAAGAACCTCTCACTTGCCCATCAATGGGCCACTTCCAGTTCGAGAAAGCAGAATGTTCTCCGGCCTTTTTGAAATGTGATAAAACGAAATCTGGCAAATTAAGAGGATATGTAAACCAATGTCCCGATGGCTACGTCTATTGGTCAGTTAGCAGAAGATGTGAAGCGAATTATAAAGTAAGAGATTGTCAGAGGACTACAAATGACTGGAGCGGACGATGGGATATACCAATAGAAAGAAGTAACGTTGCAACATAAAATAATAAAAAAACAAAACATGTATAACATGAAGACAGTAACAAATCAATCTACCTTGTCTACTTGCATTTGTGCAATATTCTAATTATCTAAATCTAAAATCTGTATATAAGTAGGTATTTACGATGCTTTTGTGCCTTAGGGCCATTCACAGCAAAGATGTTTCGGTAAAATTGTTCGATTTTAAGTATCTAGTCTCGTAAAAATAATTAAACGAAACATTTTGACGTCAATATATTTTGCTGCCATAATTTTAAGTGAAGGGGGAACTTGTGGTCAAAATATTGTCACATATAAGTAACACTATTTTGAGCACGACTTGTTGTTTATAATAGATTAATAAATTACTATTTTTAAATTACCTTTATTTTCGTTTTATTAACAACTTTATCAAAATACAAACAATACACTATAACCATAAATAAATAGAACTATAAATTAGGAACACTAATAATAATTATAGTAAAATAACATCAATACCTTTGCATGTGGATAAAAGGCCATTACAAAATAAAGACAACTCTGTGATAATAAATTCTTTCAGCGAATCTTCCTCTGTCCGATGCTTCGCATTACTGAACACACTTCCTAAGAACGCGTGGCATGAGCTTTTTGTTGCTAAAATATTGCCTTTCAAATCTATAGTTAAATTTTCTACATCAATACTTCTCGGTGCTTTATCTTCTATATTAGACGGTATCTTTTCAAATTCTGTTGGTGCCGAAATAATCATTGGTTGTATTATATTTCCTGTTTTGTCATTTCCTTGAGACTCCTGAGTTGATTCTGTCGATATGGCCCTTGTACTTCTTTTCGTATAAGTGACATCAGCAGATTCCTCTTGCTTGGTTCTGTTTGATTTATCATGAAATAAGAAATCCAAAAAATATGGTAATATATAATTCGACATCTTAGATTGATTGTTTTCATTAATGCTTGTTTGGTTATAATCTAGCACCGGTTTGCTTGTAAGATTAGAACCGTAGTTATCGTTTAAAACGACTGTTTCAAGGTTAGATGGTGCCATTTCTAAATTAAACAGATCCAGCCTGTCTTCAGCTGCACTTAAAACTTCTGGTTGGTTCTGGAGCACAGGCATATCGGTTTCTAAGGCGTCTATTATATCGCGAATATTATTCACCTTCTTTTTATTTTTTCGTTTGTGGTTTTTCAATGTTTTAGGGATTTCTATATCATTTACCTTACTGTTGACATCCATTGTTACATTTGGCTTTCTTCGCTCCACGTACGTTGTAAGAAGGCCATGTAACTTTTCTATATATATGGCATCGGGAGATCTTGGTGTCAAAATAACTGGATTTAAAGCAATGCCTCCTTTATCCCAAATCGACACGGCTCTTAAGAAAAACCCAATCAAGTAGTTTGGCAACTGCTTCCAGTACTGTTGTATAGGCGAACCATTCAAATAATTTGATAAACTGGCGTGTTGTATGATAATATTTGATTTTATTTTACCTGAGGCTGTCTTGGAATCAAGTATATCGTGCTCTGTCCATAGAGAATTCATAGCATCTTCATTATTTCTGTGAGCGTAGCGTATTGTTTTTTCAGTTGTAAGCGTATCATTTATCAAATATATTAAATTGAATTGGTAGTGCAAATATTTGTTCGCAATAATTTCTACATAAGGCAAATATTTGTTTAAGTCAACTTCTTTTTCGTTATTAACAATAACATGCATAAATACTTCAGGTAAGGTATTTTTTCTTTTAGTCTCATCATTCGGTATTGGCACTGAGCCGGTGGTAGGGAGCAGAGAGTAAGTCACTACACTACTATATAGTACGAAGGTCATTAAGGCAAACATACCTAAGCCAATCCACCAGTAAGTTACAGATGACGTCCAGTAATCTGCAAAATATTAATAATATTAAACTATCTTATTAAATTGTATTTAGGCAAAACATGAAGTAGATAACGTTTTTTCGCCACTAAATAGAAGTTGACGTAAAAACCAAAATAGCCCTACGTAGCTTACTTTTCTTGTCATATAAGAATTTGTTCAGATATATTCGAGGTAAAGGATCCAAAACAATAATCAAATCAATTAAAGGTATTTATGGTAAATACATACTACTTGTAAACACTTATTTTGAAACTATTTTCCAAACTCAATATGGTATAATTGTTAAAGCCGTCAACAACTCTTCATTAAAAGTTCGGTGACAATAATTTTGAACATTGTGGATTGCAATCGTTGCAATTTCAATTTAGAAGTAATCGTTACGAGACGCACACTACGCGAAGCCTTTACTTCAGATGTAACTAATCCTGAATCAAGTCATGAGTTAAGGTGTACATAATACCTGGCCAATTTTTTATGACAGCCGCTGCACCCTTCACAGTGTTCCTTGCTTTGCCTCTATAGCCCATGTGGCGCCGAGGCAACCTGAACTCCGGTGCCTCTTCGTCGGAAACGTCTTCACGCAGGAGCGGTCGCTGCTCCCTCAAGTCACTCATCACTTGCCATTGAAGCGTCTGTAAGAGGAAAACGACGCACTCTAAAAAAATTTGGTTGCTCCTATCAATATTTTGATAGTCGTAGTCAAGCATCTTGATTCCATACGAGCGAGCCTGACAAGAACTTAGACATATCAAATAAGGTAATTTCGATTGCTCTTAATTTTGCAACGTAACTGAGCCGATTAAGGTCTTGTTCAATAATTCCATGAAAAATAATAATGCTAAATTACCTTAGTAAGTTCAACTAAGGATTGAATCCACCAATGTTACATAGTTATGCCTAACAAGTTAATAATTGATTCAAGGTGTATGGTTAGGAATAACAAAAAACCTAACTTTTTAGTTCAATCATACATTTCCTTATTGTTTTTAGTAATCAGCTTTATTTGAATAATATGAGATCGTAATTGTAGTGATTAACTTAACGTCAACTAAGAGAAAAGTGCTCTTAGTTGGTCTTAATTTTTTAGAGTGCGCTTTTTTTTCGATATTGTTTATAGTATTTTTGATGTTACTTTCTTCATAATATGTACTTGAAGTTAGGGCTAATGCCTCGATAAGAATTTATCAAAAGCAATATTTCTAGAGGGAAGTTCAAATTCAATTTGATATCTCAAAGGAGTGCCACATGACGTTAAGTTCCAGGAAAGGAAATATAAGCTTTGCTTGACAGCACAAAGACCTGCATAGACTTTGTCGGCTTACGTGATCGACTCAAAATAAGAAATAGTAGGAATTTCAATGGTATCTAAACTGCCTAGTACCTATTAAACGTTTCTGAATCTGAATGTGTAAGTATAAGATGAATTCTTTGAAGAAGGGTTGATGGGTAATGTCATGTACAGTCTGACCAATAGTGTCATCCCTTTCAAATAAATATGTGTGAGAAAACGAGACGACACTACGATGTTGCCACTTTTTAATTTGTACTCTTTTTGGTTACACTGTACTTAGGTAATAATGTAAGATACCAATTATTTGCATGTGTATTTTGTTAATGGTGCAAATTTGATTATCAATATGTCTAAGGATTAAATGTATGCTTATCTGGAGATAAATTAAGGTTTTATATTTGTTTTAGCGTAGATACCACAAGGACTAGAATCATAAGATAGAATCATAGATCCCATTAAGGGATAAGTCCGCCTACATTGTATATTACTGACTCTGTAACTGTGTCTCTTTTGTTTCCTTTATGTACAATAAAGCTTATACATACATACATAAGTCTGAGCAGAGCCATGGAGGCAAATGTTGATTAAATAATGAATAAAGCTACCTGCATTATAGTTATAGGTACGTTCCTATTCAAACAGATTTGAAACTAATGGAAACTAGGTACCAACTGACAACCCCAACTGACAACTTACTAATGATGATTTTACTTCGCATGTGACACTGTTTGAGTTGCAGGCGTCCATAGGTTACGGTGACCGCTTTACATCAGGCGGGCCGTATGCTTGTTTGCCACCGACGTAGTATAAAAAAAATAGTATAAAAAAAACTTACCCACTGAAGTAAATCAAAACCAGTAATTGTAGCCAAGTAAATAAATTTTAGCGAATTATAAAATCAAATAAGTTTTACGTTGCCTTTTGAGTTTTGTATTTTATGTCACTGAAATTTAGTTGCCAGATGTCATGGACTGTCAGTATTTTCAAAAAGGTTTACAATGGAAAGTTGACCGCTGATAAAAAAAGTTTTGATGAGAACGGCGTGCACAACACACACTAAAGGTGCGACCACACCGCTGCTTAAAAACGGTGACGGTACGGAATCGCAGTGACGCATCGTATCCGTACCGTTTTTACCGCATGCTCTACAGACCGCTGCTCAAAATACGCAGCCGGTACGGAAACGCCGTGACTTTCGTATGGGACACGTCGTGCGTTTCCGTACCGTCGCCGTTTTTTAAGCAGCGGTGTGGGGAGCATGCGGTAAAAACGGTACGGATACGATGCGTCACTGCGATTCCCTACCGTCTGCGTATTTTGAGCAACGGTCTGTGGAGCATGCGGTAAAAACGATACGAATACGATGCGTCACTGCGATTCCGTACCGTCACCGTTTTTTAAGCAGCGGTGTGGTCGCACCTATACACGTCCAAGTTTTCTGGCGATAATTCTCTAAGATTATAATAAATATCGGGAAAGAGTAGGGCAAGACCAACATTGGTAGGAAACATATCATAATTATGTTACTCTTGTCCCGAGAAGCCCGAGTAACATAAACTATGTTAATCTAATCCCACCAGACCACAAATACACCCCATTTCTTCTGAAATATCTAAAATCTATGTTTATGCGTAGATTTCAATTAAAACAACAAGCAAAAAAAATCTTACCTCAAATATTCGAAAATTATGTCCAAAATCACTATTACAACACTAACACACCATCCAATGTATCAAAATTCTATATATATATATATATCACTTAAACTATTCACCTAATTAAACAGTAGGTCGCTCTTGTAAGGACTGCCCTTCAGTGGTACCACACTGGAAGACGTTAGTCATTTTATCCATCGGCACGTTTTAACTTTCCGCGATAACTTCTGTTTGTTGAACAATGTATTCGTCTCACGTACAGACGTTATAACATTTGTTGTTGAATCAGCATGTAAAATACGGAGTTAGCGTGAAAGGTGTGTCAAGGTGGCATTGATACAGCTGGTAAACAATAACGCTTTAGTCTGTTTAGAAAGAGAAGACTCAGAATGTATAGGCCCTCATACATTCCACTCCACACTCCACGACCCTTTTCCTTCCGAATAGACTGTATCTGTTGGCAAATTATAAATAAAATTATAAGGAATGGAACATGCTCCCCTCATCTGTATTCCCGGGCGAATACAATCTGGGTGAATTCAAGTCAAGAGTGAATAGGCTGTTACTGAACCAGTGAGCTACAACCTCGACCTTGTCGTCACTTTCCATCAGGTGCGACTAAGGTCAATCACTGGCCAGTTTATAATAAAATAAAAAAAAAAAAATTACCGGGGTCAACGACTTATAGCGAGTTCTAGATTGCATCCTTAGCCCCTAGAAAACGCGAAACCGACAAACGTACCTATTTGTATCCGTCAGACCAGTGCTGGATCCGTCACATCCCCCTCAAAGGCTTATAGATAGGCTGAACGTGCACCCGACGACTGCCACGACGTGTGGCCATACGTTGATCTCATTATAGAAAGCAGACGTATGGTAATATGGTTATAGATTTAAATAAAAGCTTAGTGCACCTTAGGGCACGGAAGCAATTTCAGCAATTGTCCGCGTGGTAAGCGGCGGCTTCTATCAAACTCATTCCAAGAGTCATAACAGGCTCAAAAGTATCCCAAAGCTACCTACCGGAGCGCGGATGGCAACTACAGGTAAGTAATAAGTATGACGTCCTTCTTATAAAGCAATTATAAAGTAAGTAAAGTAAACATCACTGTACCTAAGAAAAAACAGCAGTAGCTATGCGATCACAGCCTCGGTGGTCACCCGAAACACATTTTCTAAACCAAGTAGTCGAGAATAGTAGGTCGAGTCAAAGTTACAATCGTTCACGCTCCGTGGCAAATAAAACGCAACTGGTGCCAACTGGCGGCAACAGAACGTAAACCCATCCTAAGCAATGATTTTACATTCAGGTGCACTGGAAATTTCAAATCTCGTAAGGAATACACACTACATGACTTTAATTTAGAAAATAATTTGACTTTAATTTTAATTTATAGTGTAAGTTGTCGATATGAAGATGCATCCTTTTTGGCTGTAGGTACCTATCTGTTTTATTTTGGTTTTATTGACAAAGCAGGTAACAAAAAACTACTCATGTCAAACTATTTTATATTACGAACAACAGTAAAATTTTCAGCAAATATTGCGCCCATGTTTTGAAGTGTCTATCTGAAATAAAATTGTTACACAAAATATTTACATCAAGTGCAGGGAATAATTAGTATGTTTATAATATTTTGATTTTTTATATTTAACCTGCAATTTGGGGTGTATCAGATACACATTCATAGTCCTTTGTTGGTGAATTTTAACTCTGGTATCATGTCAACTGGACCGTTGTCCGAAACATTCCAGCATTCAGAAGTTAAGCGTAATAAAATAGTCCACTGTGCTTTTTATTAATATTATTTTAACGCATTGTAACGCCTATATATTACGCCCTTCGAGTAGGGCGCAAATGTTTTGATAAGACGGGATCACGAACCACAAATATCTGGCAGATTTAGTGTACCTACCCGTGGGGAACAGGCTGATGACTCTTGACAACCTCTATCGACGACTTTCGCTAACTCCTCACATTTGTGATTCTATGTCTAAACTTTGCTTTTAGTATGTATGATGGAACGGCCACCTGAACCCAAGAAGGACGAGCAGTGCCCACTACTGAAGGTGGAGATTGGGATGCCGGAGCCGGTCCGTCAGCCTACTGCGGTACCACAGAACTGGAGTGTTACTTGCGTGCCGAAGAAATCTTGTCTGCAGCGATGGCCTGGTATGGTTGTGATATAGTTGGTCGTCCAAAATACATGTAAAAAACGTAGATTATATTCCGCACAATTATCGTAAATAACGTTCGCAAAACTTACGTTTTCCGTTAGATCGATGCTGCCGTAGCGTTTCTACAAGCAGTAATATTTCTGCAAGAATCGTGTCGTGCGCCTACAAGTTTCAAGTAGTAAATTGAATTTATTATAATTTGTAGATAATTTAGTAACTACTTAACTAGGTGAATAAAAATTACTAAATTGTAATATATTTTTATAACTTTTAGTTATAATTTCCTTGTTTTTTTTTTTTCAGAAATCCTATCAGCATCTTGGATGACCTTTATTTTATTGGGAATGTCATTTCTGCTATTCAGCTCTTTAGGCATGTCGGTGTACAAAAGACAACCACTTTTACTTAAATACAACGAAGGAACGCCTGGCAGCAATGTATTCCTACACCACATCGTCAACAAAGGATGTCGTTTCCCGCTTGAAATGTATACGCAATACCTGGAATCTTTGGCTGTTACCTACCCAAACCTTCGCTTCAACGTGTTTTTCTTAGTGGACGATGCCATACGACATCCTTATTATATTCCAAGACATGGGAGATTACCTAGCAGATGGTTTGGTTTTCCAAATAAAGATGTGTACGCTAAGCACTCCTGCATAAAAGAATTCGAAAAAAAGTATACTAATATCAACATCACTATTATGGCTCTGAACAAGTATATGGCAATGACGCCACTGAGATTCAAGTGGAGAGCTATCCCGGTGTCGTATTTAACGTTTTACGCTAGAGTATTTTCTGTTTGGCAATACGGTGGAATCGGCATGGACTTGACAACTTATAACAATCAATTTAGTAATGGTTTCCGCTTTGACCAACGTATTTATGAAATTTTAAAGAATCACAACAACGGGCTCCCGGTAGCAGATTACAATATAATGCTTCGTGCTATAGATGATGACGAAGAAAACTCTTTCAAATGCTTGAAGCAGATATTAAATGAAACTCTGTCCATGTTTAATAGCATTTTCTCGTTCGGGTTTCCATCACAAACGGAGCCGTTGCCTTCTAATGAATCTAATAATACGCCGATTACAAGAACGCAAAGAGCTAAGAGAAACGTCGCCTACAATTTTTATGATATTGTACCATCTGAAACATCCAACACGGCCGGAAATATGTTGACTGTTTCTATGGCAAATACGACTATGGAGAATGTAACTGATAACTTAAAAGACAATAGTACCAACAATGTCTCATTAAAGAGTGAAGTTTCTCAAGCAACCTCCGAATCCACCTCCAATGCCACGTCTACCGGGACCACGGTGCCGTTAAAAGTGAGCGTCAGAATGGCGGGTGTATATCAAGCAATCCCGGTGTGGTATACGTCAGGAGTTAGTGCTAGCAATGTGCCAAATGTGCGCCAAAATTCGAGCAATGTGCTCTTTGAACTCCAGAGATATTTAAGAAATTAATGACACCCGCCATTCTGACGTCAGGTTGGCGGGTGTACTTCCAGTTCTAGCTAATGGCTGCCTACTCAAGGGTGAAAGTACTGCCTAAGGTTAGTACTCGCAATGTGCTTCCACATGTATGAAACACAAACTAATTCAGAGAGCCGTTGAAGAGTAATATGGGATTGAATAAATATATCTATAACGCCTGCTGAAATAAAATAGCAATGTTCATTGCCTGCAATGCAGCATTAACATGCAGGCGCTTTTCACAAAAAAGTGATACTTATATTAGCTAAGGGTGAAGTCACATCTATCAGCATCTAGCCGCATTGTGGTGTTTCATACATGTGGAAGCACATTGCGAGCACTAACCTTAGGCAGTACTTTCACCCTCGAGTAAGCAGCCATTAGCTAGAACTGGAAGTACACCCGCCAACCTGACGTCAGAATGGCGGGTGTCATTAATTTCTTAAATATCTCTGGAGTTCAAAGAGCACATTGCTCAAATTTTGGCGCACATTTGGCACATTGCTAGCACTAACTCCTGACGTATACGACACCAGGATTGCTTGATGTACACCCGCCATTCTGACGCTCACAAAAAATGGTACTTTTTTGTACTTAGGTACCTTTTAAAAAAAAATACCCTCATGGTTTCAGAGTTTTGACATGGGGTGTGGTCGTGCTAGATAGGTGGTACTTCCTGGCACGACCACACTATATTTAATGATTTTTTTAATATATAATAGGTACTTTGACTGGTTTTTATTTGTATGATACTATACAGCACGACCACGGATGATTTTATTAATTCTGATGCGGTACAAATTCACGAAAAAAAATGTACTTTTTTGTACTGACGTTTAAAAAAATGTACCCCTATGATTTTGGAGTTTCGACATAGGGCCCGTGGTCGTGCTAGGTAGGTACTCCCTGGCACGACCACACTATATTTAATGATTTTTTTAATTTCTGTTGGTACAAATTCACGAAAAAAAATGTACTTTTTGTACTTACCTTTTATAAAAAATACCCTCATGGTTTCGGAGTTTCGACATGGGTTGTGGTCGTGCTAGATAGGTACTTCCTGGCACGACCACACTATATTTATGTTTAATTTGATGGTCAAATGAATACTAAACAAGTGTTTTGAAAGTACTATGTAAATTACTTCACTTAGTGCGGACGTGCCAGGGAACCTATCTAGCACGACCACAACCCATGTCGAAACTCCGAAACCATGTACTTTTTATAAAAAGGTAAGTACAGAAAAGTACATTTTTTTTCGTGAATTTGTACCACTACAGAAATTTAAAAAATCATTAAATATAGTGTGGTCGTGCCAGGAAGTACCACCTATCTAGCACGACCACACCCCATGTCAAAACTCCGAAACCATGAGGGTATTTTTTTTAAAAGGTAAGTACAAAAAAGTACATTTTTTTTCGTGAATTTGTACTGCAACAGAAATTTTAAATCTCATTAAATATAGTGTGGTCGTGCCAGGGAGTACCTACCTAGCACGACCACGGGCCCTATGTCGAAACTCCAAAATCATAAGGGTACATTTTTTTTAAACGTCAGTACAAAAAAGTACATTTTTTTTCGTAAATTTGTACCGCATCAGAATTAATAAAATCATCCGTGGTCGTGCTGTATAGTATCACACAATGATAAAACATCGGGCTGTCCCTATCGCACTTACAAATAGTGCGATAGGGACGGCCTGCTGTTTTATCATTTATCGCGCGACCATAATTGCCTGCCTGAACAAAAGTCTCTATGGGGGCTACCACTGTTGCATAGTCCCTTTCCTTGTCCTTTTAGGTTAAAAAGGTTAGGAACTTAGGATCCCTAATTAGAAATAATAGATTGTCCTCATAAGGGAGCATGAAGATGACGTTTTTACGTTACTCTAAATTCCTTAGCCAGGCTTTAACCCCCTCTAGACCCCCAGCACAACAGTCGGGGTTGTTGACGTTTAGTATGTTCATCATCATCAGGTAGACACAAGAATCTTATATACATGAGAGAGAGCATGTATATAAGGTTCTTGGGTAGACACTATACCACTTGAGTGGAAATAAGAATGACAAGGCAACGCTCAAAAACTACTGAACGCATGTTTAATGTACTCCTCCACGCTACAGTCTGGCAAAAAAGAGCAGAATATAAAAAGTGGCAACACCGTAGTATCGTCCCTTTTTCTCATACATATTGATTTGAAAGGGATGACAAGACGATGTTGCCACTTTGCCAGACTGTACCTCGCAATATTTTACTGTCATGAATTTTCACAGCAAGGCTCCTTGGACTGTTGTAGGTACTTATTATTTGCAACTGGCTCTAAATAAACCCAAATTGTAAGCGTGTGACTTTTGACGACCTGTCAAACAAAAATATCAAGAGATGTATCCACGATGTAGCAAATTTACAGTTTTTTAACGGCAAACATTGTTTTCATACAATGTTTGCTTAATAGCTTGCAATCACAATGTAATTTTGTGCATTTGGGTCAGATATGGAAGTTGATAGTGATGTCTTACTAAATCAAATTAGTCTTAAACATGAGAATGCAGCAAACGTAAGATTTCACAGTATACTAATGTCTTTGTAGCCATGCCATTATTTTCTTTTGACTTGTTGTCAACATGTACCTGATGTACCTACCTACTGTTTAAACCAAAATCATCATCAGACTCAACAGCAATCTACCTTACTAAAGTTTTACTAAAACGTCGCTAACACCTTCACTCCAGAAAGAAAACACTACAGGTTGATCCTGATATTTTCTTTCGCCTAAAATCAATAGCCTCACCAAACACTACAGGTAGGTACAACACCAACCGTGTTGTTAGCAAGTGTTGTAACAAGTTTTTATTGTCTCAGCATTTGTCTGCTAAGACTAATTTAATCACTTGAGAAGTACGTAGTGTAGGTAGGCAGATCACCGTGAACTCAAGAGTCCGCGAAAGCTAGTGTGATATCGCTTTGGACCGAGCAAAGTAGCGTTGCTCTTGTGTTAGTGACCAAAAGTGATTTTAGGTCATTCATCGCGCCAATAAAATAAGTAAGTAAGTAGGTGAATAGTCGGGATTAAGTAAACGGAAAAAATCCAGTCAGTTGCCGGATCTCAGACCGATAACACTTCCAGAATTTCCTGACGATGCCTCGTAGAGTGGCGAAACACGTGTCAATTTGCACATTTTTTGTTGCCGTGGAAGGGTGAGAACCTTTGCAAAGTAACGCCTGATTCCATCGATTATTAAGTAAACAGCACTACGACGTAAACAATAATTAAAGAACGAATAGGTTAACATACATATCGCTTTAACTTATCCCGGCCTAGCTTTCGCTGTAACTGACATGTCTTTCAAACCCCAGAGTAGTTATGTAACGGTGGACAGCCAAGACGACTTCCGCTTGCGGTTGCGTGCGCTGATCGTGGCATTGCTGGGCCTCTCCATGTCGGCGTGCGCGCTCGCGGCGCAGCCCGTGGAGCTGGAGCTGGACGATGACGACGTCTTGCAGAGACTCAACAACGTGAGCTTCGCGAGGCGGTACGTTGTTCCAACATCAGGTAGCTATGTAGTGGAAGCTATGAAGGCTACCGCTTGCAGCTGATCGTGGCATTGCTGGACCTCTCCATGTCTACGTGTACGCTTGCGGCGCAACCCGTGGAGCTGGATCTAGAATCTAGATGATGACACCTTCTTGTAAAACCTCACCAACTTTAACTTTGCGCGGCGGTACGTTGTACCTACATTAAGTAGCTATGTAGTGAAAGCTATGAAGGCTACCGCTTGCAGATGGTTTTGTGGCATTGCTGGGCCTCTCTATGTCGGCGTGCGCGCTCACGGCGCAGCCCGTGAAGCTGGAGCCCGAGAATCTAGATGATGACGACTTCTTGTAAAACCTCACCAACGACAACTTTGCGCGGCGGTACGTTGTTCCAACATCAACATCAGGCGGCTATGTACTGGGAGCTCTGAGGGCTTCCGACTGCTAGCGCTCGTGACATTGCTGGGTGTCTGAAGCTGGATGATCCATCTTGCGCAAACTTAACAACGTCAGCGTTGCGATCCAGTACGTTGTTCCCATGCCACATCAGTTGGCTATGTAGTTCTTGTTCTAGCGGTATGTTGTACAATGTTCTTGTGTTTCCTTGAATACCTATTTTTCCTATCAGCGCCTTTTGTCTGTTTGTTAAATTTTATTAATGAATTTATGTTTGTTTAGGATAACAAAGCCAACAATACGCCTTGTGTTGGGCTATGGGAAACTAAGCGCTTTGGTCACCGTCATAAGCTCGCTGTTGTTACTAGTAGCTGTTATGTCGAAGGTTAGTCTCAATTTTGTGTTATGAAGTTCAAACAGGAAGACAAGTCATTGTCAATAACGATACCGCATGAAATGCAGTAAATTATCAAAGTCACCAACAATTTTTAGCTATCGTAATTCGTAACACATTCTCATTCCTAACTGACGTGTATAATAACATGTCGACTGCTTTGCTGCACATGCGGCTTAATTTTGATTAAATATATATGAAATGACCCATCCCTTAAATTTTCTAGTCATCCCTTAAAGTGCCTTGTAGACCCTTTATCATCATTATTTTTTAGCAATCGTGGTGGCGCCGAGGCGCTCGGTGGCTAGCGGCGCCAGCTCTATTGGTGATTGCGCTGGAAACTGCGTCGGACGCTGGCGACACCATGCTGGCCGCAGCCCTACGCGGCGCGGCCGAGCCCGCCAAACTGGCTGGTCAAACCCTGGCTGCCACCATGCTCATCACCATCGAGATACTCGTCTGGTATGCACATTGCTTGTAGCAATAGTGGTGGCTCTCTGTTAGTGATCGCGCTGGGGTTACCACCTACGCCAATGTAACGTCTAGGACTGGTAGGGCATAAATAAAAATTCTACCAGTACGTTAACAAAAATAGTTTATTTAAAAAAAACTAAAATTTGGAATAGGGTCGTGGGTGGTCAAGGCCCGGTCTATAATTTGCCACCGCGGAGCGGTACTGCCCTGGCTGGTGGTTATGACGGTGGTCCGCAGCAGGTGTGGGGGCCAGCGCTGAAGAGGAGCAGGGGCGACGGCGGGCGAACGACTCAGGCTCCAACCCAGCCGTCTGGATGTTGTGTGTGTGGATGCTGGTGACGGTGTGACACGTCGGCCGAACGGTCTTCTTTTTTAAAAATAACGGCGCACCCTGTAAATTTCCACGCATAGTCTTAGTGATGAGACCTTGTTCTTGCTCGCTCTGATAGGTGAACACCCTGTGACGATGATGATGATGATGAAGGTGAGACCAAGAATAAGCCGGTGCACCAGCAGCATAAGTGCATAAGCAGATAGCGTGTTTGTGTTCACAAATCAGAGCGGAGTTACAAGCACAGCAAGGAAAAGCACAGAAGTAAGGAAGAAAGAACAAAGAAAGTGACTAAATTAAGAAGGAGGTACGCACACATACTTATTCGTACCCGCCATTACAACTGACTCTATACTCGCAGCTGGCTGGTCAGACCCTGGCTGCCATCATGCACATCATCGTCGAGATACTCGTCTGGTATGCACATTGCTTGTAGCAATAGTGGTGGCTCTCTGTTAGTGATCGCGCTGGACGCTGGAGACTCTATACTCGCAGCTGGCTGGTCGGACCCTGGCTGTCATCATGCTCATCACCATCGAGATACTCGTCTGGTATGCACATTGCTTGTAGCAATAGTGGTGGCTCTCTGTTAGTGATCGCGCTGGACGCTGGAGACTCTATACTCGCAGCTGGCTGGTCGGACCCTGGCTGCCATCATGCACATCATCGTCGAGATACTCGTCTGGTATGCACATTGCTTGTAGCAATAGTGGTGGCTCTCTGTTAGTGATCGCGCTGGACGCTGGAGACTCTATACTCGCAGCTGGCTGGTCAGACCCTGGCTGCCATCATGCACATCATCGTCGAGATACTCGTTTGGTATGCACATTGCTTGTAGCAATAGTGGTGGCTCTCTGTTAGTGATCGCGCTGGACGCTGGAGACTCTATACTCGCAGCTGGCTGGTCGGACCCTGGCTGCCATCATGCACATCATCGTCGAGATACTCGTCTGGTATGCACATTGCTTGTAGCAATAGTGGTGGCTCTCTGTTAGTGATCGCGCTGGACGCTGGAGACTCTATACTCGCAGCTGGCTGGTCAGACCCTGGCTGCCATCATGCACATCATCGTCGAGATACTCGTTTGGTATGCACATTGCTTGTAGCAATAGTGGTGGCTCTCTGTTAGTGATCGCGCTGGACGGGAGACTCTATACTCGCAGCTGCCTGGTCGGACCTTGGCTGCCACCATGCTCATCACCATCGAGATACTCGTCTGGTATGCACATTGCTAGTAGCAATAGTGGTGGCTCTCTGTTAGTGATCGCGCTGGACGCTGGAGACTCTATACTCGCAGCTGGCTGGTCGGACCCTGGCTGCCATCATGCACATCATCGTCGAGATACTCGTCTGGTATGCACATTGCTTGTAGCAATAGTGGTGGCTCTCTGTTAGTGATCGCGCTGGACGCTGGAGACTCTATACTCGCAGCTGGCTGGTCAGACCCTGGCTGCCATCATGCACATCATCGTCGAGATACTCGTTTGGTATGCACATTGCTTGTAGCAATAGTGGTGGCTCTCTGTTAGTGATCGCGCTGGACGCTGGAGACTCTATACTCGCAGCTGGCTGGTCGGACCCTGGCTGCCATCATGCACATCATCGTCGAGATACTCGTCTGGTATGCACATTGCTTGTAGCAATAGTGGTGGCTCTCTGTTAGTGATCGCGCTGGACGCTGGAGACTCTATACTCGCAGCTGGCTGGTCAGACCCTGGCTGCCATCATGCACATCATCGTCGAGATACTCGTTTGGTATGCACATTGCTTGTAGCAATAGTGGTGGCTCTCTGTTAGTGATCGCGCTGGACGCTGGAGACTCTATACTCGCAGCTGGCTGGTCGGACCCTGGCTGCCATCATGCACATCATCGTCGAGATACTCGTCTGGTATGCACATTGCTTGTAGCAATAGTGGTGGCTCTCTGTTAGTGATCGCGCTGGACGCTGGAGACTCTATACTCGCAGCTGGCTGGTCAGACCCTGGCTGCCATCATGCACATCATCGTCGAGATACTCGTTTGGTATGCACATTGCTTGTAGCAATAGTGGTGGCTCTCTGTTAGTGATCGCGCTGGACGGGAGACTCTATACTCGCAGCTGGCTGGTCGGACCTTGGCTGCCACCATGCTCATCACCATCGAGATACTCGTCTGGTATGCACATTGCTAGTAGCAATAGTGGTGGCTCTCTGTTAGTGATCGCGCTGGACGCTGGAGACTCTATACTCGCAGCTGGCTGGTCGGACCCTGGCTGCCATCATGCACATCATCGTCGAGATACTCATCTGGTATGCACATTGCTTGTAGCAATAGTGGTGGCTCTCTGTTAGTGATCGCGCTGGACTTTGAAAATGAGTGCTTCATTTCGCCGTTAAACGTAAGTTTGGCGAAAAAACTAGAAACTGTATAACTGTAATCTTTGTTTTCAATAAATTAAAAAAAAAAAAAAAAAAAGACTATACTCGCATCTGGCTGGTCAGACCATCGCTGTCACCATTTTCATCATCATCGAGATACTCGTCGTCTGGTACCATTGAACTATTATTATAACAAACGTAATGTCTTGGTCGACCTTCGTACAGTCGCCGGCTCGCCGTCATCTATGTCACATCGTACAAAAAGAAAGCTTCTTCCTCCTCCGTTCCTCATGGCTGAGGGTCGGGACCACATGAGGTCGTTATTTTGCGCACCAAAGCTCCAAAGCAAGTTATACTCGTAAATGTCTGATACACTCTTATGGCTCCAGAAATAAGATCGTGTCAAATATTTTTGCGGTTTTCTTATTTTGCTATGTTATTGCCGGTGATTGTACCTATATTACGATAAAGTAGGCGTGGAGCCAAATGGTTAAACGATAGTGATACTGATATTAGGCAAAAGGCAATTGACTACAGATTATTTTTACATTCCAGGTATTTCATCGCCAAATTCTTCGAACACAACCCTCAGACTGAAATAATTGAATCAGAAAAAAACATCCCATTAAAAGCCATCGAGCTATAAGCACAAAGACAGTGTCTACTTTTCTTGTAACTAATTAGTGCTACAGTTTAAAGTATTGTAGTAAATAAAATTGGTATTCAAATGACGTGAAACCACGTCGATAAAACTGCTGATGACACACGCACTTAGTCGTGCCAAGGTAGGTTGGCAGCAATTTTGCCTTCTTGCTGGCAGCAAAATAGCTTCATCTGTGCGAGGGTTAAGTAAACGTCATAATCTCACAGAAGTTTGAAGTTTCAAATAACATTTGCACCGGGGGGCTAACAAAATCAAGCCTAATATGAGTCAAATTATTTTTAATGACTTCTATAATTACACTAAACGTTTTCTACATCTCAACGTACGGAGCCTTATACACAGAATAACATTTTTGATATCATCATATTAAACTGGAATGCACCAGCCACCGTGTTTCAAAACAAGTGCATAATTAAAATTGTACATGACTTAGAAATAAACCTTGTTTTATGCTTTTATTTGTCGTTTCTTTGGTGGCCCATTTGTTGACAGAGTTGGTCAGACTATTAGTAAGTATTTACATAACGGCTTGGGCCTTCTATTTTTTATTGCGAAATATTAACAGAAACTAAAACAATCATGTTAAGGGTCTAAGGTGCATTAGGTAGGGTAATTCCGAAAAATTCGCATAAAAATCACCATTAGTTCCATCATATCAAGATTCCCCTTTCGGAATTACCAGAGCATTTCTGTCATTCGGAATTACCCTAATACACCTTATTGAATAAAGAAAACATTATATACTCCCCAAGATAATTTATTGATTTAAATAAACAGTTATAAAAGTTACATTTGTAATGTTTATTTACTTTACTATAAGCTTTTTGCACGGTTATGAAAGGCACTTATTTATGCTATTAAATTATAACTAGGTACTTTATAAAGCTATCATAAGTAGTTACAGTGTGTGGAAGTTTAATAATATAAAGGAACGTTACAGTAATGCAGTATAAGCAATTTTGTATGCATAAAGTGACCGGCCACACCAGAGCGTCGCGTGTCTCGGGGCGCGCAACGGGCGTCCGCGCCACGCCGCTTCAGTGTAATTCAAAAAACGCCTCCTCAGTACATTTTGTATAGGAAAGACGTAAGACGCGCCCCAGGTGGCGTGGCGGCGGCGGGGCGCGCGCCGCGCCGCTTGGCGGCGCGCCTTACGTCCTTCCTATACAAAATGTACTGAGGAGACGCTTTATGAATTACACTCAGGTGGCGTGGCGCGGACGCCCTTTGCGCGCCCCGAGACACGCGACGCATAAGTGGGAACGCTGCCTAAGGACTTTCGACTTGAGATGCCACATATTATCGCATTAATAGTATGTAACACAATAGCCACATATACATACCTACTAGCGTTTGCCCGCGGCTTCGCCTGCGTTAAATTCGAAACTGCGGAATGCTCCATACGAACTTCCATCCGCCATTTTAGATAAGTGGGGAGAAAGAGACAGAAAGTAGCCTATGTCACTTTCAAATCTTTCAATCCCTTCAACTATCTCCACTTAAAAAATCATGTCAATTCGTCGCTCCGTGAAAGACGGACAAACAAACAAACACACACTTTCCTATTTATAATATTAGTATGGAAGTATGGATATCGTAAATATTTAAAAACCAAAAATATTATAATGCGTATTCTACATAAATATACATTTGGTATCACTAGTAACTATATACATATAATTTACTATTTCTATACAATATAAGAAACATAATCCCTATTTAATAACTACAATATCACAGTGAAAAACTCACTTTAGTAAACTTTAAGATTCATACAATACCTTTTAAATGTATGTAAAACTTGGACGCATTTGATATGTTTGTGTTAAACGTTCTATGATTCATAAGTTTATGTTCCGGGTATAGTAACTTGTGTTAGTTAGGTATTATTTTATCAGAGTGTGAAAAATTCGTTGTTATCAAAACACGTACAAATGGATGCATGGGTGCAATGACGTAAGTCAAACATTTAATAGCAAAATTGCATACTACAATGCAAAATAGATTGACATTGATATTTAACTTTGTAACTGATAGGGAATGCTTAAATGCATGACCTTGACAAAGATTTATTCAAATTTGAATTTTGACATGCTGTCATCAGAGTCAAAAATAGATGATGCATATATACATCACTATGCATTTAAGGGTTAAAACCAGCTTCAGTCTAATCTGACTGCAGCGATTGGTAAGCGTCAGACTTTAACACTTTGAACGCCAAAGACGTGAATGGACGCACTCTGTTATATAAATACTCTTCATGCTAAGTGCGTTTTCACATTATCCGATCCGATATCGGATGTCGAACCGATATCCCATATATTTACCGCCATCTTTGATTTTTTTCCTTTGAAATCCTTCCTACCCCGTTGGTCCGTTACCCGTGTGGTGACGGGTTAAGAATTTCACCACCCCCTTTCTCCCCGTGGGTGTCGTAGAAGGCGACTGTGGGATATGGGTTAAATTGTGGCGTAGACGAGAGGCTCGCAACCTGTCACTGCAATGTCACAATTTCGTTTTCTTTCAACCCCTTATTTGCCAAGAGTGGCACTGAAACTTGAGTAGTTTCATGTGCTCTGCCTACCCCTTTCATGGGACACAGGCGTGATTGTATGTATGTATGTATGTAAATCCTTCCTACTTCCGATATCGGACCGGATAATGTGAAAACGCACTAACAAGGTATTGGCGATTTGTTGAGGGTTACATACTCGTATCACCGTAAAAGTAAAATTCCTATAAAAATGCGATGTTTGCAAGGGCATTCTCACACTTTATCGCTACAAAGGTGCAGAATTAACTTAGTCGAACGTTGTGCTTGATTCCAACTACGTGTAAATGAGTAGGTAGTTCTTCTGCAGCATTTATGCCAATTACCGATATTTACATATTAACATTAGTAGATTAAATTTAGTAAGAGTATGACAGATGTATTATCGACAGCGATGGACAACATAAAACACTTAGGGACCGTCCACACTCAAGAGACGCATGTCCGCCGACGCGGAACGGACGTCAGCGCCACGCCGCCTGAATGTAGTTTACAAAACGTCTCCTCAGTACATTTTGTATAGGAAAGACGTAAGACGCGCCCCAGGCGGCGCGGCGCGCGACAAGCGACGCGTCGCCTGGGGCGCGCCAGGCGACGTCCCTTGCGCGTCTTAATTACCTACTTTGATTCGTCGGTCTACCTACTTTGATCGCGAGTCCTAATTACCACTAATTACCTACTTTGATTATAAACTGGATAATCACAAATCAAAAAGTATGAAAGCATCACATCTGCTCTTGGCAAAACCTACGGTCTCCGCACATTGCTGCCGCTGGCTGAACGAACGCACCTTGCGATCGACAGCCCGCCTGTTTCCGGCCAGGGTGCGTAGCCGAATGGCACAAACGCTCACGAAACGCTCACGAAACGAAACGCTAGTAGATATCTGTCTCTATCGCTCTTGCACATTGGCGCGACAGAGCCCGACTAACTGGCGCGGCGTTTCGTTTTCGTTTGGCGTCGGAGAAATGCCATTCGGCTACGGGGCCTGGCGTGCCTACAACTACATCTACGGTTTACGCAAACCGAACACCTTGACAGAGGTCACAAATGATCTGTCTCTTATTCGGGAACCTCAGTGCTCTAGCGTCAATCTCTTCTTCGACCCAAGTCATCAGGCGGTCCTTCAGCATGAGAATAATATCCTGCCGCACCTTGCCTTCTTGGAAGAACTCTTTCAAAACATAAATGATGCCGTTGTCGTTTTCCGCACACGGCTCACCCAAAGGCCTCTTATGTTTCATATAGTTGAAGACGAAATTTACGATTTGCATGACCAAATCTTCATCAGGACTTAACAGTCTGAGCCTTGCTATATCACTGGGTAAGAGATTAGAAAGAATGTTGAAAACTACAGTCATAAAATTCGCGTAAATCTCCTGGCTTAGATCCTCTAAGAGTTTCGCTATATTTTGGGTGCCTGAAGCGCTGATTCGTACCAAGTAAGTGCCGATGCGTAGGACTTCGCCTGGATGTATACCAACTAATAAGTTGTTTTCTTCTTCTTGTGTGTCAAGATAGCCTCTGGTTGGTGCGATTGGTGTAGATAGTTTGGTAGGAGCGTTTTGGGCTTGTAAAGTGTCAGGGCCTAGGGAGGTGAATAGCTGGCTTCTACCGTTAGGGTCGAGCATGCTAAGGTCCGCCGGGTTGAACTTGTGTTGCGCGTTGAGGTTGACCTGTCCGTCGGCGGTCATGGATATGCGGAGCCTGTGCGTGTTGATGTCCTTGTTGATCTTGAGGACGGAGGCGAAGTACTGGTCCTTGTCGCCGATGCTTTGGATGCCGCGGATCACTTCTGTGTTGCCTTGGACGGTGCCGGCCACTCGGCGGGATTCGGCGCTCAGCTTGTCAAAGATTTTCCTGTAACATGTAAGTAAATGAAAGGATTTTGTCGTACTAACGGATATTTATAAAATTTTTGTAAATAATGGTAATGGATGAGTTTAAAATGATATCAAATGAGCCTACTCAAGTACTCACCTAAATTTAGAAACATCTTTTTAATTTATTTTCTTAATGATAAATCTTTACAAGAGACCAGCCGGCGTATCATGCTGCCAATTTTATCACTTATCCACGTGGATAAAGCATCCGTCACGCTTTAGCAAGTATGTCAGTGTGAGAGTGACAGATGTCTTATTCACGTGGATAAGTGATAAAATTGGCAGCATGATACGCCGGCAGGGGCCCGTTTCTCGAAAGGTACAAGCCTTGTATTACAAGTGTGTTTCCATGACAACCCATACAATTTGACAGTTTGCGAATATCCCAATAACTGGGGTCACCTTAGGACATGACTTGCAGATTTCAATACCGCGAAATAACTAAAAATCAAAACATCACCCCGCCATTGCAATCATATCTTTCGTATTTTAAAACGCTGCTCAATTGATAATTAGTTCACATCCACGGTTACGTTATTCGCTACAGATGTAGTGCGTAAAGAGTTGCCTTCGTATTACACTGATTTAAACTTTCACGATTATTTTATTACACATAATTATTTTTAAAAACCGGGACTTAATCGCGTATAACTACATATTAAACTGACCTCCAACGTTTCAAGGACGGCGTTGTCCCCGTGGTCTCGGAGAAGACTGGCTTGAAATGACATCAACACCTTCTGACAGCCGCGCGAGTTTTTCGAACTACCCGCACTTGGTTTTGATTATCAACTTGAACTGTTTGCGCACTAGGGATGTTACTCTGTCGACATACAACACTGACGATATTCGATTTAACGACTGTCGATATTATTTTCGGCTTACACTTATTAATGACAGGATTCCATGTGGATGAGATCCTAAAACCTTCGTCCCGATTGAAATTGCGATGTTTTTTGATTTCAATGGCTTCACGCACTTTTCTACTGTTACTTTTCTACGTTGGAGGTCAGTTTAATATGTAGTTATACGCGATTAAGTCCCGGTTTTTAAAAATAATTATGCCTTCGAATTGTTACGGAAACGTACGAACGTGTCATGCTATTTCAGTCAGTCTCAGTACAAGATGTACTGACATTGACTGAACTAGCATGAGAAATACGAACGTTTCCAAAGGAAACCCTTTTCGCACTACATCTGTAAAGTGTTTCATGCTTAAAGGGCATTTGATTATTCTTCATCGGCAATAAGGTCCAATTTCTGTTGAAAACTTCCTTATTGCACATGAAGCATATTTGTGATAGGAAAGCAGCAATTTACGCACAAGTAGCCTTACACGCGTCAGCTAACGCATTATCGTATAGTGCCATTCTTGGAAAATTATGAAAAATGAATAAAACCTAATAGACGGACAAAGTCTAAGAAAAAAACCGGCCAAGAGCGTGTCGGGCCACGCTCAGTGTAGGGTTCCGTAGTTTTCCGTATTTTTCTCAAAAACTACTGAACCTATCAAGTTCAAAACAATTTTCCTCGAAAGTCTTTATAAAGTTCTACTTTTGTGATTTTTTTCATATTTTTTAAACATATGGTTGAAAAGTTAGAGGGGGGGGACGCACTTTTTTTTACTTTAGGAGCGATTATTTCCTAAAATATTAATATTATCAAAAAACGATCTTTGTAAACCCTTATTTATTTTAAAATACCTATCCAACAATATATCCATTTGTACTTTTTATTGATAATTTGTGCAATAAAGTTTAAATAAATAAATATAAATAAATATATAACACGTTGGGGTTGGAATGAAAAAAAAATTCTGCCACCACTTTAGGTACATGTAGGGGGGGTACCGTAATAAAACATTTTTTCACTTTTTATTTTTGCACTTTGTTGGCGTCATTGATATACATATTGGTACCAAATTTACCAAATGTACCAAGCTTTCTAGTGCTTACAGTTACTGAGATTATCCGCGGACGGACGGACGGACGGACAGACAGACATGGCGAAACTATAAGGGTTCCTAGTTGACTACGGAACCCTAAAAACGTACCTCAAAGCCATAGAGAAAAAGGTACCGTGGCCTAGATGGCGTTACACCTTTAGGGAACGCTCGGCTAGATGGCGCTAATATTAATATTTGACATTTTAACTTAATTTTAACACATATCAAGCTAACAATATGAGCCGAATTGTCAAAACTGAGGTTCAAAAGTTTTAAGCCTGTGTCGAGACTCGAGAGATGGCAGTCTGTGGACTGTGATTACACATTTTACTTTGACAGTAACCCTCTATAATACTCGATTCTCTTTGATAAAAGGTATCTCTTACCTGTGTCGATTACTCCTGAGTGTGGACCGGTATTCGTTGATGGCCTTAGCCTGGGCGTCTTCTATGATGCTCTGGGCAGTCTTGTTGGATATGACGGCGTGGCAGAAGAACAGGGTTGCTGCGGTGAACTGGAACAGCTCCAGTTTCGTTGGCTGCTCGCCGTGACGGTACTGTTGCATAAAATTATTACTTTAGCACTTAAATACCTACATCTGAAAAATATTGGCATCCTATAATCGATGAGATCAGGCGTTACTTTGTGAAAATCCGTGTTAATCAAAATCAGATTGCTTTTCATTGGTATCCGTTAAGGGCCTCAAACTATCAGTAGACTAACTTTCATCAAAATCCGTCCAGAGGCGTAAACGCGGAAAAGTAACAAACAAGCGGTTTAGCACAACTTGCGCTGTCGCGCGCAAGTTCATACTTAAAATTGCGCAAGATGTATGGACTCGCGCCTGATTTAATAATACTCGCAGTAGATTTCATGTAGTGGAACTGACGAAATATCCATGTAATTATGGCATTTAAAAATCCTGAAACCTTTTTCTTTTCTGTTATAACTTACACCTTTTATAATTAGTCAAATCTAGTAAATATTACGTGTTATGTGACTTACTTTAAGTATAATATGAACGAGACTGTTGACGACGCCCGCGCCGCCAGTCACCAGGTTCGCGTGACGAAGTACCTCCACAGACACGGCCAGAGCTTGTCCGGTCTAAAAACAACAAAAGCAACTTAAACCCTTAAAGATAGATGTTCAAAATACAAGAAATTTGAACCAAAATAAATTTTACAACGGAGTCCAAGTGATGGTGAGAAATATAATAGACTTGTTTAGAGATAAGCCTATACTAAAAGGCCAGCATAGCCGAAGCGCTGGTCGCGCCCCGGCTCGTTCAAGCCCTGGCTCGTATCAATAATTTTCGAAACTTGTAAGAAATATCGTTTGATATTTGCCAGTCGCTTTTCGGTGAAAACATCCTGAGCAAAACCGAACTAATCCTAATAGGGCTAGTTTGCCTTCTGGGTTGAAAGTAGAATATGCCATCTGGCAGTAGTTTTTGTAAAAACCACTACTTTTTGTACAAAAGCTACTGCCAGATGGCGTATTCTACTCCTCATCCTGGAATAAGTTGCCAAAGAGGAATATAGGTTCTAATGAGCCGTGACAAAATGCAAAAAAGAAGAATATTTTACCTGTCTGACTCTAGCTTTCAAAGGGCTAAACAGACTGTCGAACTCGAGATAAAGCTGATCTGTTTACGCGATCAAGTAATATTTACCTTAGTCATGTTAGTTCCCGCGGCAGCCGAGCGCGCCAGCAGGTTAGAAGCAGCACCTGCGGCCAGGCCTACGCTCGATGCAGCAATGTTTAGCCAGCTGCCGCGGGCCTCGGCGTCCGTGGGACTGATCGTCTGAAATCATAAACAGGCATGTTAATGGAGCATTTGATAACCCAAAGGCAATATAGTTTGGGGCGAATCCACGTAAAAGTCACGTGAGTCTCGACTTAATTGATTGTTTATTTGAACTACAGCTGCAAATGAAAGGATGTATGCATATATCGGGAAAGTAATACTTATTTAGAGATAGATTATCACTTGAACTTGCGTCGTGAATAAGTTGAACATGTCATAAAATCGTGACTCATGTTACTTTTGACCTTGACCCTTTGGAATATGACTATAACTTCTATAATTCTTAGAATGGAGCATTTGATAAGCGTTTTTCAAAGGTGCGGATTTAAACCGAGCATGCCTGTAGGGCCGATAGAAATTAACGTGCTTACTGTATCCAGTAAGCGTGACATTTGTCTAGAGTTTTTTGGAAAAAAAAAACACCCAGACGCAAACAATGTAAATGATTCCCCAAACCTATCGACGCGGAATCGGCTCTAGCCGACCACAAATCGCTCGTTAGTTACGCAGCCGTACGCTTGTTCATAGTAATGAGCGATTTTGGTCGGCGAAAGTAGATTCCGATCCGATTGGGAAGACCCTAAGGATGGCCGAGTCGAGAAAGTCTAATTGCGCTCTACGCCATCTATTGGTTATCACATCACATAACGTGCTTAACATAACATACCTGTTCATGTGAACTCCGATCGTGAAGATGCAACGACGATTTCACAAGCCCATGCAGACACGTTGAAACTGTTGCCACCGCAGCTCCGGCCAGTACAACCGGCGCCACAGGTGTGAACGCGGCTACAACGAGGACGCCTATTGCGCCGATCGAAGCTACTGTGCTCACTGTATCCACCGATCGAGACACTTGGCTTGACTCTTTAGGAAATACGCAGGGACGCAATCAATGTCAGGATGGCAGAGTGGGAAAAGAATGTGAGTTCAATGCTATCTATCGTATTCACTGTTTATTGATAATTATAAAGACTTACCTGTTCATGTGAACTCCGATCGTGTAAATGCAGCGACGATCTCACAAGCCCGTACAAACAAGTCGACACCGTTGCCACTGCAGCCCCGGCCAGTACAACCGGCGCCACAGGTGTGAACGCGGCCACTCCGAGCACGCCTATTGCGCCGATCGAAGCTACTGTGCTCGCTGTATCGACTGTACTGAGAACTTGCGCTTTGACGCCCAGTGTGGGGGATGGTGCTACTGTGAGTTTTACTGCGAATGTTCTGTCGCCTCCCTGGAACAGTAAATCATTTTTATTTTATAACACTGTGCCCATAGAAGCCAGTACAGACCTACTTTGAAATGGAAATCCGAGACTAAAATAAAGTGACATGAAAAACTAGATTTACGAACAGTTGACTACGAAATAGAGAATCGATTTCAAGTTTCGATTTTGCTACAGAGATATTAGCGTTCATGGCTAAATTATAATTAAGATATACACACAAACATGATCGTAATGTGTGGTGTGGTCTAGATTATAATTTTGCTATAAGTCTGTGTGAGGGATTCCTATGAAAACTTACCTCAATAATGGTCCCATCATATTCTCCATTTTCAGGCACTATAAGTACACATTTGGGTTGTGTGTTGTTGAGTAAGTAAGATTCCCAGTCTTGGTATACTCGGGCGTCTTCATCAATAAATACTTTACAGGACTTCGCTGGGAAAGAAAATTAATAAACATATAATTATATATAATCATAAAGTTCGTATACAAATTTGTATAACAATTTTGATGGTTCTGATCTAGACACTAAAACAGAGGAATGACCAGTTAATATGTATGATGTTTTTCTTTAGTTAACTATTGTACTTCTTTTCTACAGCCTTCAAAATAAGATAGAAATTAAAATGTGGCAGCATTGTAGTGCCGTCCACACATATTACCACATTAGTTTGAAAGGGATTACACTACAAAGTTGCCCCTTTATAATTACTACTCTTTTTTGCCAGACATCGCGTTCTCGCGGTAGGTTTCTTCTTTTTTGTGTTCGATGTCTTATTTAAAAACAAAATTTAGGAGAAAATTAAAAATGCAGAGGTATTAAAAATATGTAACATACCCCCAACAGTTTGTGGTATACATTTCCTAACTCGAAACACGGCTGTGCACCATATCTCGCTGTCAGTCCGCTGATGCAGATCTAACCAGTGGTTTCTTGGTGTAATCTGGTAGAACTTCAATGGTTTTGGTCTGGCACACACTACTAGGAGCACTGATATCATCACATCTTCATCATTTTCAGTGTATTTGCCTGAAAAAAGATAATTCTTGACATAGGTATTGATAAGAAACCTTAAATAGCTAGTTGTCAGATGAAATACCTATTTGTGTTATGCTGACAGCACTACCAATGTAGGTAAAAAATGCCATTAGGAAGTTTCTAAAATTGCAAATCTTTCTTTTGTAAAAATTCGAAAACTTGTCTATTTTTTTTTGTATGGGGTTCAAATTAACATTTCCCAAATTGAATGATTACTGCCTGTTCTCTATCAGGCAATTATGGCCTTTATTTTAATTTAGTAAGTAGTTTATAAACAGCCTAGCCCTGAGTCACAAGCTCACAAGTAACATATAATCAATCAACATCTTAACATGGTTATCATCTACCTATATAAGTAAACAGTTCTGCCTATGTCGCTCAGTTTTATTAACACAGTAAATAAAAAACCGGCCAAGAGCGTGTCGGGCCACGCTCAGTGTAGGGTTCCGTAGTTTTCCGTATTTTTCTCAAAAACTACTGAACCTATCAAGTTCAAAACAATTTTCCTAGAAAGTCTTTATAAAGTTCTACTTTTGTGATTTTTTCATATTTTTTAAATATATGGTTCAAAAGTTAGAGGGGGGGACGCACTTTTTTTTCCTTTAGGAGCGATTATTTCCGAAAATATTAATATTATCAAAAAACGATCTTAGTAAACCCTTATTCATTTTTAAATACCTATCCAACAATATATCACACGTTGGGGTTGGAATGAAAAAAAATATCAGCCCCCACTTTACATGTAGGGGGGGTACCCTAATAAAACATTTTTTCCATTTTTTATTTTTGCACTTTGTTGGCGTGATTGATATACATATTGGTACCAAATTTCAGCTTTCTAGTGCTAACGGTTACTGAGATTATACACGGACGGACGGACGGACGGACGGACGGACGGACGGACGGACGGACGGACAGACAGACATGGCGAAACTATAAGGGTTCCTAGTTGACTACGGAACCCTAAAAACAAACTAGACTGCATAGCCGAATGCACAAACGCTCAAGATAATATGTCTTTCTATCTCTATCGCTCTTGCGTATTGGCGCGACAGAGCTAGACTACATTTCTGCAGCGTTTCGGTGGCGTTTCGCATAGCAGAAAAGCCTTTCGGCTACCGGGCCTGAAATTAACCTTAATTCAATTATCATTAGATTCGAAAATATACCATGAAACTTACTGCTAAGTTTCTAAAATATGTATGCTAATACCAAGGACGATATAATACCGGGAGAGACCATGCCCATGCAAAAAAGCATACCCCTGAAATGGGCCTTTTAGGCTTAAAACTAGATAGCGCTGTTTCGCTGCCTCGAAATGGCCAAAATCATATTTTCCCCAAATATTTTTCGTGTTTTTATTTTTAATAAGAACAAATGACATGCTTCTTTATTTATCATGATCAAAATGTGTATTGACGTGATCAATTCACATTTTAAAAAAGAATAATTTGGTGGCATCATCAGTGGAGTTATGGTAGTATTTAATAGGTGGCGGTAAAAAATGGAGGTACGATTCTTATTATGAAGATTGTAAATCCTATATAAATCGTCCTTGCTAATACTTACTGTATCACTGAATATAGACAATCAATTTAGATATGCTTGTATAAAACAAATCCTGTTAGGTTTTAACACTATCTTATCTAATTCTTGATATTTTAAATATACTTGAGTGATTTCTACCTACAATATATTTAATTACATTGGATAAACTTCAGCAGTGGAGTAATTTTAAAATATCTATAATAAAGTTAGGAGCTCTGCACTGTTAATTATATATCGTCACTATTTTTAAAAAAACTTGTATCTTCGTCTGTCAATGAAAAGAAAATTGTAGTAAGTATGTATGGAATGCATATAGACTTACTGCGTTTTAACTTTGAGGAGCAGCGTGAGATACGAGATTTGTAGTGACGATATATTAACTTACATGAAGTAATACTATGGATGGAATCAAATTATATGTTATGCATGATTTAGGCTGTTTATTTTACTGCATACAATTTTGCTTGATACTTGTATCTTATTAAAACAAATAAAGATGAAGATAAAGATACATGTGGCATATTCAACCACCTGACTGGAAATCGATCGTTTTTTGGGTCAACATTAAAAAAAAACCATTACTTTGCTCTCACATCTGTAGGCGTAGCACTTGATGGCCGCGAGAGTATGTCGCCGTGAGATAGATGACACGTCTTCTTCTAACTGTATTAATGACATAAGGACAGGTAGTCTACCTCGAGGCGACTTACTCTCACGGCCATCATGTGCTAGGCCTACTGTACAAATTCTTTATGAAGATCATTACTCTACACCATACTAAAAAACTTGGCTCTAAGATTTAGAAAAGATAGATAGATAAATTCTTTATTCAACCATGAACTTACATGCTATGCAACACAAAATACTAAAAAAAGGCTTAACATTATACAATAATTAGCACACTTATTATTTTAAGTGAAGTATTAGTTGTGGAATGTGCGTTGTGGTATAGAATAGGTGCTGACTCAGCATACATGCTACAGAAGCCGCTACGCATACGCTGATCTTCCGTCAGAACCTTACAAACTTAATACTAAGGGAACAACCTAGTGCAGCACAAGTCGATCACAGCATATATTATGTCTAAGTAATTCATTGAATACTTACTTTGTTCACACACCTTCTCATAGACTCTCATCACCTGTTCCTTTTGTCGGGTTGTGTAGCCCTCAAGATGGAGATCACCTTCATTTCTCACTTCGCTAAGCTCGCCTTCCGAGCTCGGACTACCAAATAATGCAAATGCCATGTTTTGGAGTAAATAGTTTCTGTTGTGCCGTTCATATCTGTAAATAACAAATAAATAAATATTATACAACATTCTTACACAGATTGACTGAGTCCCAAAGTAAGCTCAAGAAGGCTTGTGTTGCAGGTACTCAGACAACGATATACATAATACTTATATAATTACTTATATACATAGAAAACATCCATGACTCAGGAACAAATATCTGTGCTCATCACACAAATAAATGCCCTAACCGGGATTCAAATCTGGGACCGCGGCTTAGCATGCAATATAAAACAAGTACTTTGGGCAGAGTTTGTAATACAGCTTAGGTAGTTTTTAACAAAAACACAAAGCAAATACATGTGCATTTTTTTCTATATTTTTAGACTGTGTTAAAAACTTGCATTGCTTTGTTTTCCAACAAACCAGAACCAACACAAGTTGGTCTTAACACAATTATTTCAAGGTGAAGGCACATACTACTTATAATGAGACTGAAATATAATTCATATCAAATATTCAAACTTGGCTAAGTACACTTTGGATTTGTTTCGATCACTTTGGACTTTGGAGTCTTAGTAAAACTATGGTTAACAAGACTTTATGAAAAAGCCGAAGACTAAATAACATCTTTATTTGATCTGATATTAAAACTTTGAAACACCACTATAGCTAGTTAACATGTCTATCAAGAGTTTCACCAATCAAGAATTTGGACATCAGCTGATGATGCTTTTGCTACTGCTTCTAAGACCAAATGAAATACAAGAATGTTCTTAGCGGTCAAGGGTCAACATGTACTTACTTGACCCAGTCACAATCAGGCAGATTCTCAAAGTATTCTTGCTGTATTTGCACCGGTGAGAGCAGCACAGGAGCCTCATCCGCTGTTTCGATCCCAAATGGAGCATTCTCATGGGCCTCGAAAATCACGTCGATTTGCGCAGTAGAACATTCTACTTCCATGTCTCCCATGTTCACTTAGTATACACTAGATTCACTAGAATAAGTTACACCTATATTCTTCAACCTCATAAGTTTGCCAGAAGTTAGTAGCTTGAATAATAGTACCTTATTGATCAATCAAAAACAATTCTAATTATGATGCAATGCAATTCAAATGAATACAAAACGAATAGGAAATAATAATTATGTCTATATAAGTATTGGCAACAGGATAGCTTATTGAGATTTCATGAGGTTAGACAAAGATGCATACAAAATTGCTTATTCCTTGGGATTCGATTCTAGGCTTTTTTTTTTTTTTTTTTTTTTTTTTTTTATGGCATCGCGCTCCTGGCGCATTCAGCCAGCCGAGTAAAACGGGGGAACGGAATTAAAGGATTATTAAATAAACGGGAAATACGGAATTTTGGGGATAGGATCAGGAAAAGGTGACATATTATGTTAAAGTTTGATATTATGGCTAGAAATAAATGAATATAATGATTTAAATACATATGGGGAAGAATCAGAAATGAGAAGTAATGATGTAATAGAAGTGGGAAATGGAACTTTTAAATCTGACAGTTGATTCATCAACATGGTACGGTCATATAGGTTACATGAAAAGAAAATATGATTTAGATCAGCGGGATCAGCTCCACAAATACACGCAGAGCTGTTCACGCGTCCTAGTAGTTTAAGGTGTTCCGGAGTACAAACGTGACCCAATCTCATTCTAATCAACATACTAGTAGCAGGTTTTGGTAGTGAGATTTTAGAGAACCAAGGTTTGGCAGGAACTGATTTTTGAATGCTGCGGTAATGTGATGCAGCTGCACCCGCACCAGATGTCCATAACTTTATCCATTCCTTTCGTAAAAATAATTGTGGGAGTGCCAACAGGTCTTGAGCAACATTCTTATATGGAAACATGTCCCCACAACGAATAGCGTCCTTGGCTAAAACATCTACTTTTTCATTGCCCCTGATCCCCCTGTGTCCAGGGATCCAAGCAATGGAAACTGTGAACCCTTGGTCGTGACATTTTAACAGAAGGTTACGGATTTGGTAAATGATTGGGTTGTGAGATTTGCATTTAAATGGGAATTTGGCTATTGCCTGAATTGAACTTAGAGAGTCCGAGAAAATTATAGTTTTATTGAGACGCATTATTATGATGAACTCTATTGCTTTAAGGATTCCTAAACACTCACCACTGAACACAGAGGATTCTGGAGGCAATTTTATTTTTTGATATATGTTAGATTGGGTGTGAAGTACACCGATGCCAACACAACCCTTGTCAGATATCTTGGAGGCATCTGTGTATATGTGATGAGCGTCCAAGCCATCTGTATCAATGAATTGAAGGAAATGTTGATTTTGTTCTATATCATTCTTGGAGACACCAATATCAAGAAGAACTGAAGGAACAAATGACAGAGTTTCATATTTATGCTGGAAAATGGGAAGAGTGGAAGAGTTAAAAGTGGGAGCTGAAATAGATTTAAATTTCTGGAAACTTTTAATTAAACATGGAAGACTCTTGTGTTTCCAATAGTTGGAAGTTGAAATTTGAAGCAGGAGTTTGGACAAGATACACCATAGTTGATGATTTGAGAATTGGGAGCAGCGGAAAAGAAATCTATCAGAGAGATATTGGCGTCGTAAATGCAGTGGAGGCTCAACACACTCAACTTGCATTGCGTTAATAGGACTTGATTTCATAGCACCACAGATCAATCTCAGTGCTTTAGATTGGATACGATCTAGTTTTTGAAAGCCGGCTACATATCCTGGCTCTAACAAAAATGTCCCATAATCTAGAATACTTCGTATCAAGGCATTGTACATGAGTTTCATGCAAAAAGGGTGTGAACCCCACCAAACACCTGAAACACACTTAAGGATATTCATATTTTTCTCACATTTAGAAATTATGTAATCACAATGTGGAAGACCTGTTAATTTACTGTCTAAAATAATGCCTAGAAACTTGGTTTTATCTTTAATGGAAATAGAGCGGTCATTAAATTGAACATTAATCGGAGGCGGAAACATTTTTCTTGTAAATAAAACTACTACGCTTTTAGGAACTGAGAGTTCTAAACCATTTGAATCTAACCATGACTTCAATAAGCCCAAAGAACAAGAAATGGATCTACTGGCATTTTCAATAGAAAGGTTTGGTGAGTATAATAATAAATCATCAGCATATTGCAAAACTCTAACAGTACCATTTAAAGAAGGTTCTAAGTCAAATGTATAGATATTATATAATAAGGGACTTAATACTGATCCTTGTGGAAGCCCTCTCCACACTAGACGGGAAATCTTATTATTGTCATCTATGAGAAGGCTAATGGACCTTTCTGATAAGAGGTTTATTATGAAATTGGTTAACATAATCGGTATATTCAATTTATGGAGTTTTGCTTGTAACACTGAGACTAAGACATTATCGTAAGCTGCACTTATGTCAAGAAAAGCAGCTACTACAGACTCATTTTTAGAAAATGCTAATCTAATGTCTGATACTAAAATACTCAAGCTGTCATAAGTAGATCTGCCTTTTCGGAATCCAAACTGACTGTTAGAAAGTAACTGGTTATGTTCTACAAAATACTCTAATCTATTTTTAACTAAATGTTCTGCTATTTTAGCAAATACTGAGGAGAGGGCAATTGGACGGTAAGAAGAAACATCTGAAGCTGGTTTGGTGGGCTTTAAAATAGGAATTACTATCTGAGATCTCCAAGAATCAGGGATTTTACCAGACTGAATGACAGTATTTACTATGTTAAGATAGTAAGCAAGAATACCTTCACTGGCATTTGCTAAGAAGGAATAAGGAACACCATCTTCCCCAGGTGAAGTATCTTTTAAACCACTTATTACACCTTTTAACTCCTCCATTTTAAAAGGTCCATCAAATGTAGTATAATGGTTAGACTCGAAAGAAAAAGCAGCAGGGTGGAATACATATTCTTCAGGAACAGATGCCGGGGCCAATTTGTCCATGAACTGAGTAGCAAGGTTAGAAGGAAGAATTTGTCTAGATGACTCATTGAAGGCATGTCTAAATTTTTTATATTATTCCATACTATGGATGGTTTAACGCTCGGACTAAGAGATAAACAGAATCGTTTCCAGCCCTCAAACTTTTCCTTCGCAAAAGTTTTTTTGTCTCTCGAGCTACTTGTGTGTAATTTTCAAAATTTTCATTTGTCATTATATTACAATATTTCTTTTCAGCCTCCTTGCGGTTTCTGATTGCTTGAGAACAATCATCATCCCACCAAGGCGGAGAAGGTATTTTACCAGATGCACTGTTTTTAACCGGAAATGTTTCATCTGCTACTTCAGACATTGTCTGAGCTAAAGCAACTGAGCAACTAACTACATTACTATCATCAATGGTGGGTAAACACAACAATTTCTTCTCTACGCGGGATTTAAAAAGTGTCCAATCTACATTCGTTAAATTATACTTAAGCCTAGGACTAGGCCTTGGAGATGGTGGAATAGAAGATGGAAATGTAACAATGATAGGGTAGTGGTCACTCCCATATGTTGATTCCAAAGTGTGCCAAGTGAGAGAAGACGCAAGATCAACTGAACTAATCGACAGGTCTATAGCACTAATTGACTCTGTAGGTGCTGATCGACGGGTTGGAGAGCCATTGTTTAAAACACAAAGATTCTGATCATCTAAGATATGTATGAGGCGATTACCACTATGGTTAGATGTTGAACTACCCCAAACTGGGTGATGTGAGTTAAAGTCGCCTAATATCAATATGGGCCTAGGAAGAGAAGAAATTATTTGTTCTAACTCAAGAAAAATGGATGATGATGAATTTGGAGGAATATATACAGAAATGATACAAATGTTATTTACAATGGCAGCAACGATTGAAAAATCGTCACTGTGGGATGGAAGATGATAAGGTGAAAATGATATAGAATTCCTGACGAGTAGGGCCACTCCGCCCCATCCGCCAGGACGGTCCTCTCTGAGGCATGAATATCCCGTAACTCTAAGAAGAGCTCCAGGCTTCAGCCATGTCTCAGATAAGGCAAAAACAAAAGGTTGAAATTTGTTTAATAAATGAATTAAATCTTGCTTTTTATTTACTATGCTTCTGCAATTCCACTGAATTATTTTGGCCATTATTTTTAATTGTTAAAACAAGTTCTTCAAGCATGGGGGCAACGTGGGACGGTATTATTATATTAGGCTGAGATAAATGACGAATTAAAGTTTGTATTTCATCAGCTACTGAGTTTTCTTTGTGGGCATCTTGCTGTAAAGCACAGCCATTTTGAGGAGACGGGAGAGCATATTCTTTTACTAAGGCGTTATGAGCTGCAACATCATAACCTGTAGTATGTTTTCTGATTGTACGGGGTTTCACAAAAGTTGTCTTTTTATAACTATGTGACTGTATGTTTGTACTACTTGTACCTGGGGCTGTATTAGGAACACTGTGATGTACTATTGACTGAGACTGTGATTTTGGCTGAGATTGAGTAAGAAGGACATCGGCAAAGGATTTTGAGGCTGCTGGATGTAGTTTTACAGCTTCACCATAAGAAATACAGTTATTGGCCATAGTTATTTTGATTTCCTTCTGTCTATTATGCTCAGGGCAAGCTCTGTTAGTGGCGAAGTGAAAACCATTGCAGAGGCAGCAAATGGCATCTTCCTCCTCCACTGAACAGGTATGACCGGCATGCAATTGACCGCACCTAAAGCATTTTGGTTTTGATCTGCAGTGTGTTTTTGTATGACCAAATTTAGTACAATTGTAACACTGAATTGTGGGAAAAATATACAGTTCAACGGGTAGTGAGTTGTAACAAGAAAATACTCGTTTTGGTAGAGTTTGGCCATCAAAAGTTACAACAACTGTTTCAGAGGGTTGCCAGGACACGGACCCACTAACTGTCACTCTGTGATTCAAACGCCGAACTTTTAGTACTTTTCCACACCCAGTAGGCACAGAAATGTTTGACATTATCTCCTCCTCCGACCACTGTGATGGCATACCTCGCACCAGGCCCATGCGAGTTACCGAAAATGACGGTATATACGCGGTTAGGTTATCTTTCTCGAGATTAGGATTGGTAACAAATAGATTGGCATCAATATGATTTGAGAAAGCCATGGATATTCTTGTTCTGCCAATTCGTTTTACGCTACCATTTATCACATTTTTAAAGGCATTTTTTACTAGGAACCTACCAAAGGACACCGGATGCAGGGACGAATTAGGATCCGTTTGTTTTAATTGGACGTGCACCGTGAACGGTGCAACATCAGCCGCCGAAAATAAATTTCTGCCAACCTTCGGTTTTTCTATTTCAGTAACTACATTATTTGTGATGTGTGTACCAGAATTAGGAATAGAATGAGATTGAGTCTTTTGAACATTTTCACACTCGCAAATGTATTCCCCAATAGCATTACGTTTCCTTTTTTTATTGCAATCCTTGCACCTTTTACTCCTGTGTACTTTTCTTTTCAGCTCATTTTTATTGACGGATGCATCCGTATCCATACTTGATTCTACATCTACATTCAATGCGATGTGAAGGTTTTCTCCTCCCGGGTCGGGAGGGTCGCCCTCCGCCATCATAAAAATTTACAAAACTTACCTAATATTCGTGGATGATGTTAATATATATACAAAAAAATAATATTTACATAGGCTTATATACAAAATATATACAAACGATCACTTTACTGATCCTAATCCTAATGAAATTAAATTAAAATATACAAGAAACCAAAACACACAACCGCCGCGTTTCACGTTTCCCGCGCTTTTTTCGATTCTAGGCTTGTGTCGTTCACGAACTATGAACTGTTAAGCTCGGAACACACTACGTGGACGTCCGTCGTAAAGCTAGGAACACACTACGCGGACGTCCGTCGTAAAACGACCGCGACCGCGACCTATCAGTGTGCACGGAACAAAAGATCCAGCGAGCCAGATTTCGATCGGACGTCCATGCGCTCAAGGCCACGTCCGCGTCCGTCGACCGATAGTTTGCACGGTTATGTCTATTTCCATTGTCCAGATTCCCGTCCGCGGTCGATTCACGACGGACGTCCGCGTAGTGTGTTCCTAGCTTTAGGAATAAAATCCCATCAATGAACTGAATCTTTCCATGCTCTGTGAATCGGTCTTTGCTCATTTAGTTCAGTATAGGATCGGCGAGCGCGAGCGGTTTGGATCGAGAATCGAGAACGAGTGTGTGCTGCGCCGACCGAGAGCGAGAGCTACTTAGCAGAGCAACAAAAAACGTCAAGTTTTCATATTGAACTTCGTTTACTTACAACCTTTCGGCCCGGAATGTTACCAAATACTATATACTATAATACTTGCAGCAAATACTATATAAACTCTAGAGTTAATACGTGCAGCTTCTGACGTTTCCCATACATTGGAACGGCAACAATTTTACTAGCGCCATCTAGCGGTACGAGTTGATCAAAGTAGTTGTTCAGACTTTTATTTTAGTAAATTAAAATAGAAAATGCTATTACTTGATCTACTTTAACATTTTTAGACGGAATAAAACAAAAAAATAAGAATATGTGACTTTTTTTAATGTTATACTGTATGAAACTAAACTATTTCGATCAACTCATGCCGCTAGGAGCGCTAGTGTGCATGTTGCCAACTTTGGCACCAAGCTGCACGTATTAACTCGTAGAGTTTACATAGTATTTGCTTGCAGCTTCTGACGTTTCCCATACAATTGAGCGGCAACAATTTTACTAGCGCCATCTAGCGGTTCGAGTTGATCAAAGTAGTTGTTCAGACTTTTATTTGAGTAAATTAAAATAGAAAATGCTATTACTTGATCTACTTTAACATTTTTAGACGGAATAAAACAAAAAAATAAGAATTTGTAATTTTTTTAATTTTATGCTGTATGAAACTAAACTATTTTGATCAACTCATGCCGCTAGGAGCGCTAGTGTGCCTGTTGCCAACTTTGGCACCGAGCTGCACGTATTAACTCGTAGAGTTTACATAGTATTTGATGTTACTATCTCTGGACTATTCGTATCATTTTGACACTATTCGGTCCCATTCGTTCTGATCTTTCCGACCGCAGTGGTCGCTGGTCTGGCTGAACTAAATGAGCAAAAGACCTAAAAGAGCGAACTAGTTCGTGGGAGCGATTGAACGAGATCGGAGCGCTCCGATCAACGAACGAAACGGCACAAGCCTACACGATTCCCCACAAACAACGAATCACAGCTGATGTTCTGAATAAAGTACTATTTCTACTTTAGATCTGTCAATTCGGTCCTGTCATTCGACATGCTTCGATCTACGTATGTATAAACTCTTTTATATACCGCCCTTGATTTAAATATATATAATTCAAATATATATAAAATTATCAAAAAATATTATACTAAATAACATACAAATGTGCTATTGTGTAATTTGACTTAGTATGAAATTTTAAAAATTGTTTTCATCAATAGTATAAGAACTTGATAAGAACTAAGTAAACGGAACGTACAATTCTCTCATCGACGTAGAGAGAGTCATTTGACAATACCAAGATATATTTTTCCTCTCTATTGAAAAAAAAAGTAACAAGAGCAAGCATCTATTATATCTATAAATGTTTTTAATAAATTCATTAATCATAAAATGATTACTTCGATTTAGTTACATAGTTCACTATCTTAGAAAGTTTCAGAAAGAAACGGACAACGGGATACAGTTTATATCACGTAGTGATGCAATGCTCTTTGAGTTAAGTATATTAAATTTATTTTATAAATTTTATTAGAAAAATACAGCTTCTAGCTTGTTACTGCGTTCAGAGTACTGCGTTCACAATTTCACATGTCAATTTAATTTGTTGTTGTTACACCATGTTATGTTACGTTTATTACCGCAAAGTTGAATGTAAAGAATGGTTGATATAAATAAATACCTCGAAAGCCAACTGGCGCTTGCTAAACAAAAATGTGACATAAAAACGAATTCTAAAAAGTCCTCTGTCTCAGAGAAAAGTAAGGTGGCTGCTGAGTTAATATCCAAGAAACAGGACAAATCTTCGGTAGATAAAAAATCTTCTAATTCTAAACATGTTCCAAAAGATAACGTAGAAGTATCACATGCTCCTACTCCTAGTACGTCTGCGGCGCGAGACTCTGATGAAGGCAGCGAATATTTACCTTCTGGCGAAGATGAAGAAGACGCGGAGATACCTAACATTAACATCCCTGCATTCCCTACTTCGTCGCGCACCAAACAAAACTTGAAGAAAATATTTGATGACGGGGACACACAACTCTACAGTGAAAGGTTAGATATTTGGAAAAAAAACCTTACAGCAGCTCACTCTGGAAATTACGAAGGAGATTTATTATCAGCAGATATTAACTTCGTTTTAGACGGCAACAAGGATGTGGATGAATTACATGAACTACAAAATGGTCTTAATGTGCCTATATACATTTGGAAACAATTGTATAAATATCAAAAGATTGGTGTCAAGTGGTTGTGGGAATTGCATCAGGTGCAGTCTGGAGGTTTGCTTGGAGATGAAATGGGTTTAGGAAAAACTGTACAAATAATAGCATTCCTTGCTGGATTGTCCAAGACCCATCTAGGCAGCTGGGGTGGACTTGGTCCGTCCATAATAGTGGCACCAGCTACAGTTATTTACCAGTGGGTGACACACTTCCACTACTGGTGCCCTTATATTAGAGTTGCTGTGCTCCACCACTCTGGCTCCCACTCTGGAAATCACAACAGACTTATTCGGGATCTGCATGATTCTCATGGCATCTTACTTATAACATATGCTGGTGTTGTCAAATACAGTAAAGACCTGATGGCTAGAAAATGGCATTACATGATATTGGATGAAGGCCACAAAATCAGAAATCCTGAAACTCAAGTTAGTAAGTTTGTTAAGAAATTCCAGACACCTCATAAAATACTGATTACTGGATCACCTATGCAGAATAGTTTACAAGAACTGTGGTCATTATTTGACTTTATGAGACCTGGCCTTCTCGGCACTTACAATGCGTTTATGGAACATTTTGCTCAACCCATAACCCAAGGAGGTTATGCCAATGCAACTGAATTCCAAGAAGCAACAGCATTGGAAATTGCAAAAGCTCTGAAAAATATGATCACACCATACATGTTGCGCAGAACCAAAGCCGAAGTCCAGGAACATATAAAACTGCCTGAGAAAAATGAACAGGTACTTTTCTGTGCCTTAAGCCAAGAACAGAGAGATCTGTATATGGGTTATCTCATGAGTTCAACTGTGAGAAGTATACTAGATAAAGAAAGCAGATATGGTGATCCACTCAGAGCCAGAGTGTTAGTTGCTCTATCAACATTAAGAAAAATCTGCAACCATCCTGATTTGTATCTATATGAAGCACAAGAGGAATGTGAAAAAATTGATGAACAATCATTTGGTTCTTGGAAAAGATCTGGTAAAATGACAGTAGTACATTCTCTGTTGAAGATTTGGCAGAAACAAGGACACAGAGCCTTGATATTTTCACAATCAAGAGCAATGCTATGTTTACTGGAACAGTATTTACAAAATCAAGATTATAAATACTTAAAAATGGATGGCACAGTAAGTGTTGGTATTAGGCAAAATTTAATTAAAACCTTCAATGAAAATCCAGAGTATCTGGTATTCCTGTCAACCACAAGAGTTGGAGGCTTAGGAGTCAACCTAACAGGGGCTGATAGGGTCATTATTTATGACCCTGATTGGAATCCAGCTACAGACAGCCAAGCCAAAGAGAGAGCTTGGAGAATTGGCCAGCAGAGAAATGTTACTGTGTATAGACTTTTATCTGGAGGTACTATTGAAGAAAAAATATACCAAAGGCAAATATTTAAACATTTTCTAAGCAATAAAATACTAATAGATCCAAATCAGAAGAATGTTTTAACAACTAGCACATTACAAGGCCTTTTCACTTTTGATGAACCAAATTGTGAAGGAGATACTGAAACTGCAGCTCTTTTCAAACATACAAAGGTCAATGTTAATCATAAAAAACAAGACACAGATAATCAAATACCTAAAAATAGTAGAAACTCATTATCACAAAAGAAATTAGAAGAAATGAGAAGAAGGGCCAGGGAAATAAGCAGAAAAATTGCTAGTAATGTTAAACCAAAAGTCACAGAAGATGCAGAAGATCCTCGCGAAAAATACAAGAAAAAAAGAGATCACCTTTTAAATCCTCCTGTTGTTCATCCACCCGAAATAAATTTGATTGATGATAAAGTAACAAATGTTCCGTTTGACAGTGTTTTATCAGAGTTAGATATCATAAATATGCACTCCAAAAAGGATTATGAAGAAAATTTACTCAAAGAAGCGCTTAATCCCAAGGAAACTGAATTAGAGGAGGGTGAAGTGTCTGGTGATGGAGATGACGACATGCAAAATGCATGTAGTAAGAACAATTCTGATCAACCAGAAATTGTTAGTGGTGGTGAGGATTCTGAGCACCTACAAGATTCATCAATACCATCAGAAACTGTACCTGATAGTAAGATAGATGACAAGATTAATGATCAATCAAACCCACCAAAAACTGTACCTGGTGATGGCAAAATTCCTGATAAGCATCACAGATCAAAGCGCAAAAGGAAACATTCCCCAGATATTTCCGAACCAGAAATAGAGAACTTAATAGCCGTTAAGAAGGTCAAGAATAAGAAAAGTAAGAGGGAAAAAGAAAAAAATCGTAACGACGACGATTACGTATTGAGCAAGTTGTTCGCAAAAGCTGGAGTAAAGAATGCATTACAGCATGATGTGGTAGTAGGATTGGCTGAAAAAGAGAAGAGGCATAGATTGAAAGAAGAAGCCACTAAAAAGGCGAGACATGCTGTTAGAGCTGTAAAGTTCTCTACAAAATAATCTCTATTATATTATAAGTATTATAACTAGGTCCTTTAAGGAATATGTAAATTTTTTATATTAAATTTTAATATTTACTTCATTGGGCTCGATTTCGATTTAGGTATTTAAGAACAAATTGAATATACAGTAACACGATGATTATTTTGTTTTATTTATCAATGTGGCAAACATTTATGGGGTGGAGGTGGAATCATGGTGGAATCGTTCTAGAGAATCGTTACTTCCTAAAATCCCTACTCATGTGATCAAAGATACACTCCTAATAGACCTTCGCCCCTTTTACATATAGATTGTGGGCTGTGGCTCGTCGATAATTCCGCTAACGCTAAGATTTAAGAAGACATTTTTCAAATTTGTCCATCCAACCGTCTTTTCAAGCAGCTAACACATTACCGCTCCGCACCAAGGTCATCCACATGATACCATGTAAGTGGGAGCAAGGAAGAGATCTTGTTCTCGCTTTCACGTGAGACAATTACAAGGTCACGGCGCGGTGTATTTAGCCCTAATGTCTTTATCTTTTTTTTTAAAGCTAGTAACTATTTAATAGATGAATGAGTGGGTGGAATATAGCAACACTTGCCCACTAATGTCAAATCCGTAGGTATGTGCTCTACTGGAATATTTTGAGATATTTTTATATTTGATTATGAAAATTGCTTTAATTCATGCGTATTAACAAAGTTGTCGCAGGAATAATGAAATGGAATTGTAATTGATATGTAAATAGTAGAACTATTAGCGTAATACGGTAGATCCAGCGTCTACTACCACAGGACGCTAGGCTGTGTATTCGTCAATTTTAGTAGTGTTTAAGCTATTTTACATTAGTTAACTTGCTGAAAAAGTAACCAATATGTCTGGCGGCAAGAAAAAGCCACCCGGCTTCAACTTCAAGAAAGAGGAGGAAGTGACGGTGTAAGTAATTCTTGAGTTGCTACATTTCTGAAATTACTAAAATAAACATATTTCGACTTATCAGTTTCGTACTGTGTATTATAGATATATTATTTGATTATGTTTATATATTTTTAGTACGCCTCCTCGTAATTTGGACAAGCAGACTACTATAACAGTGGACGACAAAACATTTACGGTGCATGCTGATGATCTAGTCAAGATCTGCGACCTGGGCCGCGGCGCGTACGGCATCGTCGAGAAAATGCTGCACCGGCCCAGTAACACCACCATGGCTGTCAAGGTAAATCCCCCAAGGTCAAAAGGTTATGTTTTTTGTTTGTTTCCAAGTTGTTATTTTTTAGATTCTGAGTGTCATTACTAAGAGTATTTATAGTGAGTAATTTCTGCCACTCATCCAACAGATAAGTTATATTATTGTAGAGGTAGTATGTACTTACAGCATTTATAATAATGACATGTAGTCTTGACTAGCATTCACAATGAAAATAACCTAAAACTATACCAAGCTACCCCTGTACCAAGGTTATCAAGTCAAAGACAAGTAGAGTAGAACCTAAATAAATGCCACATTTTCATATGATACCCACAGCAAATTTTCACTTACCATCAGGTGTAATCGTGGTCAAATGTCTACCTATGCATACAAAAAAAACAGCTAAACACATTCAATATTCACATTCTGCATGTCAGGTATTTTATAATTAAGGTGTTATATCAATCATAGGTTGTGTTATATCAATCAAATTAAGTCAAATATCCAAGACTTAATTCTTGTTTCAGAGAATCACAGCAACATTTAACACACAGTCCCAAGAGTTGAAGCGGCTGCTAATGGACCTGGACGTCTCCATGCGTGCCAGTGCGTGCCCCTACACAGTGCACTTCTATGGAGCCATGTTCCGTGAGGGCGACGTCTGGATCTGCATGGAAGTTATGGACATGAGCCTTGACAAGTTCTATGCTAAAGTCTACAAGAACAACCGGACTATACCTGAGAACATTCTCGGGAAAATAGCTTTCTCTGTTGTCAGTGCCTTGCACTACCTCCACTCAAAGCTTAAGGTAATCCACAGAGATGTCAAGCCTTCCAATATATTGATCAACAGAAAGGGAGAAGTCAAAATGTGTGACTTTGGTATATCGGGTTACTTGGTTGATTCAGTTGCTAAAACTATTGATGCAGGATGCAAACCATACATGGCACCTGAAAGGATTGATCCGACCGGCAATCCTGGCCAATATGATATACGTAGTGATGTTTGGTCTCTAGGTATATCAATGATAGAACTAGCTACAGGTAAATTCCCCTACAATACCTGGGGCACGCCATTTGAGCAGTTAAAACAAGTGGTCAAAGATGACCCGCCCAGTCTTCCAAAAGATCAATTCTCAGCAGATTTTGATGACATGATCACACAGTGCCTGAAGAAAGACTACAAGCAGAGGCCTAACTATGACGCCTTGCTCGCTCACCCATTCTGCCAAGAGCATAGTCAGAAAGAGACAGATGTCTGCTCTTTCGTTATAGAGATATTAGACTTGCCTGAAGACTCCTAGTACCGGCGAAAATATTTTCTTACCTCTAAGTACAAGTGTTTAGTTACTAACATTAGCGTAGGAACGGAAAATGCAATTAAAAATTGTTATTAACAAATGTAACTAGTGTTGATTTGTATTAATCATGTAATTAGCATAGTTAACGAGGACGTCGAACGAACCGATTGCCGATGACTGCTGTGTATAATGTACATCACAAATTACTTAGTCTAAAATCTAAATAAACGATGTATTTGTTTCAAAGTCTTATTTCATTTATTTAAAATCGCGAGCAAAATACTTGCCATCATTTGAGTTGCCAAGAATCAAGTAATAATCTGTGGTAGTGTACGAGAGCCGATCGAAGCCCAATCGCCCCAATTGAACGATATCTGACCACTCAAGTGAACCTTTACTTTGCCTGCAAAATTATCTAAGTACATATAATGATATCTTGTGTGTCGTATGTGTATGATCTATAATTTGTCGTTAAATTAAAACATGTATATTTTAGAAATTTTTATTGTAATAATTTGTATGTTTATCAAAAACAGTGTACTGTAAAACAGTAAGTACAAAATAGAGCACAATATAAATAATTAAATAAGTACTATGTCACTTTTCCTTAACTTAAAGTTTCAGCCCCTTAGGCCTCGTCAGGCTCAGGTTAGCCAACCGAAAGGTGGTTGGTTTAGTCCTGAGCAAAAGCACGAAAAATGTTCAAAAACGTTAGTAAAATTGACTAGAAAGGAGAGTTCATGCCCAATTTCGTCCCGAAGTCCAATCGGGCTCGTCTTTGATTCCGCACGTCGGCTCTGCAAACAAAACAAAAACATTAAAATAATACCTCAGGCACAGGCAAGTATGATATAACATCAGGCCGTCCCTTTCGCACTATTTGTAAGTTCGATAGGGACGGTCAGATTTTTTATCGTTTATCGCGCTACCATGCTATCGGTGCAGAATAATTACTTAATTACCTATAATCCCGCCTGTTTGGGCTCCAATAACAAAACTGATTAGTAAGTTAGGCTGTGGACACGACTTATTAAGTCGCCTTAAGATAGAAAGAGATAAACACAAGACAGCAGCGTTGGTAGCGCTATTTTAGAGCTTTGTTTTGAAGTAGGTACCTATTAGTAATCTCACTTGATTAACTATCATGAAGCGTGAACACAGGTAGTAATGAACTCAACTGCTAAGGTACAGTCGACTACAAAGAGATGTATCCATTTTTTCACCTTATTGCATTGTAATAAGGTGAAAAAGTGTATACATCTCTTTGTAGTCGACTGTACGTAATGCCGCAGTGAGCGATGATTCGCGAACTCCTAGGAGCTATCACATATCCCTAGATGGCGTTGTGTTCAACGCTATTTTATCGCCAGTTTTCAAAGTAATAACGGTACTAACTTGATTTCTTGCCACTTGATGAACTCGTTAAGCGCGAACACAGCGAGTAATGAGCCACCGTAGCCAAGTGCCAACTGCCAAGGAACGTGGTACCGCAGTGAGCAAAGATCCCAGTTCTCACAGGAACCGTAGTTGTGCCGCAGCATGAATAGGCTTATGGCCGCTTGGAGGAGTATTCTGAAACATGGCCAGGTATTATTGCTTCTTTGCGAATTGCAACACAATAAAGAATTACGTGAAAGTATAAGGTACTTATAAAAATACGGGAAGGTATAGTAATAAAAGCTAACTTAGCTAGATTATTCGAAATCGATAGGTGACATGGCGAGGACATTGCCTTACTGCGTCCCTAGGAATCCCCTGATATAAGGTTAGCGTTCAAAGAGTTAAAAAATCCACCCTTACTTATCGAGCAAATATCAACGAATGATAAAATGTCACTTACAAAACGAGTACGGCGACGGACCACACCTTGTTGCTCCAAAAGCAACGCCGCCAAATGGAAGATTGTCGATGTATGAAAGACAACGATATAACAACTGCGGACAAAGTAAAATGTAATAATTAGCAACGTTTAAAGTTTTGCATACAGCCTGCCCAAAAAGTTTAGAAATGTAACTAGTTTTTTTTAATCACAGCAACATTTACTGCTCTTATACAAAGTGGCTCAATAGTTGCCACATGCAAAACAGTTTACATAGAGTCGGTGGCGTCCCTATTAATACTCTTTTTGCCAAGTTGTACAAGTACATGGCCCCATCCAAGGATTTTACATACTTCATACTAAGAATCGTACCTCGATTTTTTAGCGCCACCTATTAAATACTATCATAACTACACTGATTATGCCTACAATTTTTTTTTTTCAAAATGTGTATTGACGTGATATCATGATTTTATAATAAAGAAATATCGTCACTACTTTTAAAAAATCTCGTGTGCTACTCTGCAGCGGCGCCACCTTAATGAAATTCAACTAATTATATGTTAAAATGATGTTCGTAAGACGTACAGTATGTACGTGTAATGTTATGACTGTACCTATAGCGGGAAATGAAATAATGGGCTTTTATTGTGGCGCCGCTGCAGAGCATGCTCTGCAGCGGCGCCACTCAGTTCTCATAGATAGAATATACATCATCTACTTTTTTCTTATAGAAATTGATGTACCAATGCTGTTTATTATGTACGTATTGAAAAAATCACTATAACTTAGTAAATTTATGTACTTTCAGTAATTCCGCATTCCACCTGAACGGTATGAGATAGTATATAAGGAGGTGTACCTACGGGTAAGCGAGAGGGAGATATATTCCTTCCCGCGCTTCCGCGCTCGGCGCGATTTGATCTGGGTTTCAATAATTATTATTAAATTTATGCCCCTGTTGTACACTCTGCTTTTCACTTCGATTGCGAGGAATTAATTATATTCCATACATACTTACTATAATTTTCTTTTCATTGACAGACGAAGATACAAGTTTTTTTAAAAGTAGTGACGATATGTCATTTGTTCTTATAAAACAAAAACACGCAAAAATATTTGGGGAAAATATGATTTTGGCCACTTCCAGGCTGCGAACAGCGCCATCTAGTTTTAAGCTTAAAAGGCCCGGCCCATACATTTCATGGGTACGCTTTTTTGTATGGGCTTTGTCAGTCCAGTATTAAATCGTTCTTGGCCCCATCATAGCCTTTTTTGTCATATTTTACTACACACACAGAACCCACCGTAAAAGCATTGTCAGCTTATCCTGGTTAAATCGTGGGCTACGGAATAGTTGTGAACGTATCCTGTTGTAAAAGGGACAACTTACTTAAATGCAAGGTAAGCAAGGCTAATGTGATATGCTGCGCCAGGTAAAACCCGTCGTAGAAGTCGTCGCCCCAGCCGTGCCAGGACTTTCTGGTTAGGTCGTGAGCTACGGAATAGTTGCTCATGTTGCCTGTTACATTAAAAGAGATACCTTACTTAAATGCAAGGTAAGCAAGGGTAGTGTGATATGCTGCGCCAGGTAAAACCCGTCGAAGTCGTCACCCCAGCCGTGCCAGGACTTTCTGGTTAGGTCGTGGGCTACAAAACTGTTGACAATGTGCATGTTATAAACCTGTCAACTTACTTAAATGCAAGGTAAGCAAGGCTAATGTGATATGCTGCGCCAGGTAAAACCCGTCGTAGAAGTCATCGCCCCAGCCGTGCCAGGACTTTCTGGTTAGGTCGTGAGCTACGGAATAGTTGCCCACGTTGATAGGATACACGATCCAGCAGGATGTCGCGTTGGTTGCTTCTGATATTTGCTCGCAGAACGATCTGAAAGAACGATGGACTTAGGTGCCTCTACCTACGTATTATTTTTATAATAGTTCAGGGGCCCATTTCTCGAAGCTACAAGTTACAATTTATAAGTCAATGTCTAATAATGACAAGTTGGAAAGAGACGCCTGTAATTTGTAACTTTCAGTTTAAAGAAATGGGTATCGGGTCGAATACATTCGTTCATATTTCTGTGCTCCATATGGACACATCAAAATATGAAAGAACTACAATGGATGCCACCACTTTCCTCAAAATCCGTAAAACATGAATTTTTTTATTGGTTTTGGTGTGCACATATTAATACGTACCTCAGTGTGAATCCATAGAGCACCAATATGGATATAACAGACGGGATGAATTTGCACGCGTAGCACCAGAACACGAACAGAATCATCTGGGGACAAAATCACTTGTTTTACGTCCGTAAAAATATTTTTTTGAGAATTACTCCTCAACTTTCGTAACCAAGTACTCGCCTGGTAGGCACTTGTGAACTTTACTCACACGCCGGACAACCCGCTGCGCAGGTAATTGTAGAAAATGGCCAAAATGAAAGGGGGGCAGACTGTAAATTTCATTGAAAGTAAATAGACTTTTTTTTATAATTTTTAATTGTGGAAAAAAAACAAATTTAAAAAAAAAACCGCCCCCCCCCTTTATCATCTAGGCTTACCAACGAAAAATTATGAAAATTTTACGGACCATTGGTTTTATGCTAAATATTGCAGGAAAAATAAAATCGTGTCTGTATCTTGGAAACTTTTTTTAAATTGAATGTATTAAGGCGTGTAAATAGAAAAGGATCTCAGTGTCCCAACGATAACCATGGAGATTTCAAGATGATTATAGCGCAGCACAACATAGTTCCGAGTGCTCAACCGCAGCGTTCTCACTTCTCAGCCTGTGCTGTGCAAAACGAGCGGTGGAATGCCGATACGCCAACGCCGTCCCGAGAGAGTTGTTTAAAAGCAGCGAAGGTAAGCAATGCTAGCAAGAGACTGCGGAAGTGCGGAATTGCCTTATATGATAGTTATGCTACATCTCTACCACCTTACCCGTTTGTGCGGCGCGAGCTGCGGTCTGGTCGCGGCACGCTGCATGACCGCAGCGTCGACGGGCGCGAACGCCAACACCGTCCCGAGAAGAGCTGTCTAAAAGCAGGCTTAGGAACGCGTAAATGTAAGCAATGCTAGCAAGGGAAACCGCGGTGTTGCCATATATGATATTTATGCTACATCTACCACCTTACCCGTTTGTGCGGCGCGAGCTGCGGTCTGGTCGCGGCACGCTGCATGACCGCAGCGTCGACGGGCGCGAACGCCAACGCCGTCCCGAGAAGAGCTGCGGCCGCGCTGCCCAATGCCGCGCCGCCTGCGCTCAAAACTAGTGGTAGGAACGCGTACAAGGAACCGACCTGGGAACATATACAATTAGACAAGTCAAGTGGCATACAAATTGTGAGGAAGTCATAGATAGGCATTATGATGTGACTTGATAACTGTGAGAATCACGAAGATGAAGGTGTCGGTGACGAAAAATGTCGAATTTCGACGAAGTTACCGCTCTTCCGACTCCGTAGAACAGAAAAGTAGTACCTATGTCACACCTTGGGCAGATCACATGTTTGTCGACAACTACATGTGATCTGAGACATTTGTTACTTTTCCCCTAACTAGCTCGGAAACACGTGTTTTGTCGTTTAATACCAGCGGGTAAAAACGCATTTTATCCACTAGTGGGTAAAGTAATTTGGCCTTGAATAAAGTCAAAATAACTGCTTTAAAATTGATAAAAGTAGGTGAATCTAGTAATAAAGATGATTTACCACCTGTGGAACTACTAGAAGCAGTGATAGACGCATTTTGCGTTGTAGTTTCCTCGCTGTAGTGAGGGGAAAAGTTTTGTGTTACACACGGGTGCAAATGTATTTTACTTCTCGTGTGTTAAAAAACTCGCAAGTTCAGGATTCTATTCTCGAACCACTCGCTTCGCTCGTGGTTCAACTATAGAATCCTTTCGATTGCTCGTTTTTTAATTCCACACTCGGCGTTAAAATACAACTTTGCCCCCTTGTATAACAAATAACTATTACTAGCCTACCTATGTAATCTACAATTAATGCCAACTCACCTGTAGGACAGATATGAAGCACACAGCGCACATCCAAAACTGCGTGGAGTTCCACAGGCAAGAGGTGAAGTGTCGCGACATTGTGATCAATGTGAAGAGAGAAACGTCGGCGTCGCGCGTCATCTGACAAGTTAACCAAATACACATTTTTATATCCGTAGAGGGTGCAGGCCGCGCGGGGTTCAGGCAGACCGAAGAGATGGCGGGATGACTTGGACGCATTCTATCCACGCTGGCAGGATTACGCACGAGATAGGGTTGAGTGGAAGAAGCGAGGGGAGGCCTTTGCCCAGCAGTGGGACACTACACTAGGCTAGTAAAAAAATATCCATAGGAGATGGTTGGTTTGCAAGAAAAATCTAAATTAAATGATTAGCTAAAGAAAGACAAATTTAGCTATAATATTATCTTTTACAAAAGCGTAAATACAAATAGATTAAAAGCAGATAAACAAGTATATAAGTTATATTGTCATATAAGTTTCCTACACCTACAGTTGAAAGTAAACACAGATGTATTTATAAGTAGGTATTTATTTTTAAAATGGAGTACATACCTACGTTAATATGGTTACATTACAATGAATATTGATTTAATCGAATTTATTAAATTGGAGACCTTCAGAAATGATCATCATGGTACTTATTCAAATAAGTCTTCATTTTGTCAAATATTGTGGTCTTCCAGTATTTACTGTAAGCCATATCGAAGTGGTTCCACAGAGGATCCTCGATCTTAACGTACTCCAGCACGTTAGGCAGCTGTTCCACAGCCCAGTCCAAATCCCTGATGTCAACTAGGTGATCTGACTTGCCAACGAAGATGAGAGTTGGTACCTTCGTTGCTCCAAGATCGAATTCAGGCGACTCAGAAGTCCCATAAACTTCCGTATTACGTTTAGACCCATAGTCAAATTTAACAAACTTGAGATTACTCATGGCCTGCCCATATTTCGCTAGGTTTTGGATCGACGTCCCTGCTGGATCATGCTGAAATACCTCCTTATAAGTGCCTGCTGTAATAGAGCCCGGATGAGGCGAATCCACTAAAGCTAATCCCTGACTACAGAGAATCGCCGCCAGGGCTTTTACTTGGCAAAATGTACTTGCGCCGGTTTGAATAGGCATGCCTCTCGATAAAACCTCCCATACTCCTGCAGACTCCAAAAGTTTTTGCGCTGTCTTTACGGCAATCGTTCCCGTTCTATAAAGTATAGATTTGGTGTAATATTGTCTTGTGGCTGGCGCTAAACCGACGAAAAGGCTGATCTTGTCAGCGTATCCGGATCTTTCCGAGTGCATGATAAAGAAAGCTCCAGCGCCTTGAGCGAAACCAATATAGATCAACTTTTGTGTGTTCGTGGCGTCCAAGATATAGTCGACCATGGCAGGGACGTCGTATGTGCCCATTTCGTCAACTGAGAACTTCCAAAATTCCAAGTCTTTCTCGGGATTTAATTCCATATGGTTCCGGGAGTGGTGATTGCCGCGTACATTTCCGAACCACACGTCGTAGCATTCTTTAGCTAGGAGGAACCCTGGAGAATCGGGTCCGGAGAGGATGAAATTTTCAGACGCTTCAAGAAGGTCATGCATTAAGAGAATCGGGGTTTTCTTATTACATGTCTTTCCTGCTGGAATCCTAAACATAGTCAGTACGTATCCATCGTTGGTTACAACTTGGTGTTTCTGAGCCTCGTATCCATTTTCGGAAGCAAGATGGTCGAAATCTTTGATGTTAGTGACGAGACCCTCGATAGGGCGCGACGTTAGATTAGACACTGCGTTAACGACGTTAAGTGTAGCTAGGGACTTTCTTATCAATAATAGGAGCACTAAACAGTTCAGCGTAGTCCGAGCCATATTGCCAACTGACATCAGTATTATTATATACAACCTACCACAATATACAGTATGTACTCAAGTGGTAGGTTATAAGTTTATACGTAACCCACATTTCATTCGACTTCATTCAGTATCCTTAACTAACTAGATATTTACTTAATTTTGCATATGTTTAAACGACATACTTACTTAGGTACAGACTTAACGCAGGTGACATACATTTGTACAGTCAACCAATCTGAATCCTAGGCCACTGTAGAACCCTTTCACAGTAAAAGTCAAACTGACCTATAGCAAATAAAGCACGGTGTCAATACGACACGGTTCTACAGTGGCCTAGGATTCAAATTAGTTGACTGTACAATAAATTTTGTTTTTGTAAGGCGAGAATGACAAGGGTCTTAGGCACTGGTCCCATCGCGAGCTAGTAAGCTATGAGCTATCGGCTATAAAAACGAACAAAAGATAATCACTCCCGTGTAAATAAAAGAGACACGGCGATGTTTATAGTTACTCGCCCAGCGGTGAGCTATCAAAATCGCCGTGTCTCTTTTATTTGCACGGGGGTGCTTATCTTTAGTTCGTTTTTATAGCCGATAGCTCATAGCTTACTAGCTCGCGGTGGGACCAGTGCCTTATACTATAATATTAAGAGTTTATAATAATAAACACATTTTTTTAAATAAGATTTACATCATAGTAGAAACTAGAATAAAATCAGATTTTTTTTTCACCATTAAGGGCCACTTGCACCAATGAAAATGGAGGGTTAACGCGAGGGTTAACCTACCATTTTATATGCAATTTGACAGTTAACAGCCCACCCTGAGTTAAGTGGTTGGTGCAAGTGGGCCTAAATAAACACAGTTGAGCTATGGTCTTTAAATACCTGTGCTTGAAATTAAAAAAAACAGATGGTTATGACTACAGGTGGCTTAGGAATCCTAGCTAAGTTAGGATTTAATTATATACATACTTCTTTGAGCATTATTTTTTCTTGCAACCATTAGGGCCTTATCACCGTAAAATTAGCATATGTTCGAAAAATAAACTTATCTACACAGCGTAAATGGATCAATCGATATTTTCTTGTAACTCGCTGCCGTCGTTACGTTTCTCTGGGTCACTGTTCAAATCAAACCCTGGGTTTATGGTATTTAAATACTTAAAACCTTTTCGATAATGAGCCATGAAACAGACTGAAAGAGACTCAATAAAACAGACACGAAACAAACTCAATAAAACAATAAAAATAGAAATAAATAAAGAATGAAATAAACACAAATGCATATATACTTCCATTTCCATAATCTATACGTCTTTTTAGTAGACAGTCAAGGAAAACCCACCTGTTTGCTGCAGTATTTGTTAAACGGCTGGTTTTGCCATTTGTTTAACAACTTTTCCGGTAGCGTGCAAAATAATACAATTTTTATAGCATTTCACTAGGAAAAGGAACACAATGATGCATATATGTAGTAGTGTAACACTTTATAGCAACATTTATGCCAAAAACTTGTTTAGTATTTCGTTATCAGGAGTTATTCGGCCACGAACGCATCATTTAAAATGAATAATTGTCGGATTGTGTGTGTATTTTTAAATACAGTCTTGCAACTGTGTCGGTCTCGAATCGAGCTGTTCAGCCATCAGAAAAGACAGAAGTTTCTCCAATGGTACAAAAAAAATCGTCTATAGACGATAAAAGCCATCCAGTGATGGCAATGACTTCTTAGTAGTCCTATTCAATGAGTCTTAGTATTAATTCCAATATTGATAGATACTTGTTTTAAACATGTTTTTTTAATTCCATAAAGTCCAAATCTAACAAGAAAGACTAGATAATAAATAGATAGAGATTAAACTTTTAACTGCAATTTTAGACAATAAACATGGGGATATACAAAAATAGTAAGAAAATCACAGTGCTTACCGACAAAGAGCAAGGCACGGAGTTCAGGGCCCGCGCTAGGTCGATAGGTCCTATACAGTCCCCAGGTACCTGGTATGGCGGCATTTTCTGACACAGCACTGGGTACAGTGGTTCCACTGCGATACTGTCAAACAACAAGTGAAGTTTGAAGAATGTTGCTTACATGATACTACTGTAGCTGCAGTATTAAATACGCGATAAGCTTGCAAACTGAAAATAACTAAAAAATAATGTACCAATAAATTTTACAATATAACGTGTACCTGGCATCCGCTTGCATGAAAATCTCCATGTTTAGACAGTTAGCCGCGGAGCCCATCACGCAAACAACTTCGCCGTAATCCTGCAACAAGTAAAATTTTAAGATACGCGAACCTTATTTACACAGATTTTGGGGATGCGTTTAACAACGCCATTGGAATCTTATTAGATATGTCTAAGGCCTACGACAAAGTCCAATATCAAATACTTTTAAATAAATTATACGGGATTGGCGTAAGAGGAATAACCCACAAATGGTTTACCTCTTATCTAAAAAATCGTAAACAATACGTGGAACTACAAAGTGTCGATCACAAAACCGGGTATATAAATTACGTCAGATCCGATGTACAACACGTACAGAATTCCATTCCTCAAGGAAGTGTCCTTGGATGCATATTATTTTTGATCTATATAAACGATCTCCCAAAAATAATAAATCAAACTTGTGTACTATTCGCTGACGATATTTCCGTGCTTACACCATGTCTAAACGATCAAAATCTTCACGAAAATCTCAACAACATATTATAATAATTTTACCTTCCAATAAAATTGTTATTATTTTGCCTGGTATATCCGAGGTCTTTATAGAGAGAGTACGTCGTAGACGTCGCATCGGACCGGTAGATGGCGCCATCGTTCGTTGTAAGTCGCTCCGGCGTCACACCGCCGCGATGTTGGTAGTCCCGTTTTTCCCCATCTGCAACACAAGGCTCCCCGCGCCCCGACCCGCCACCAGCCACCCTCATTGTTGAGGAGAAGTGCCGACGGTATATTAAGCCTACCAGGAAGGCATCACTCAGACCTCGGATATACCAGGCAAAATAATAACAATTTTATTGGAAGGTAAAATTATTATATTATTTGTGCCGTTTGTATATCCGAGGTCTTTATAGAGACCTGTTTATTATCTCCTGGTGGCGAGTCAGCTGGCGCGCAAGCCTTTGGTAGCCCTATTGGCATAGCATAGAAGAATAAGTGAATCAGTTGTTGAACCGATTTGACAGATGTATCAGTCGAAATAGCCTTCGATCCGCGAATATCTCGGTGCCAGAAACGCCTAAAGAGATTTTCGTGATGACGTTTAGCTTTAGTCAGCGAATAGTTAGAGAAATGACATTATTATACATCGCAGATCAAAACCAAAAAAGATGTAGGCGAGGCTGACTTGAAAAAGATACAAAAACCTTAGATACACTATTATTATTAACAGACACGTTATTTTATCAGGTTATAAACCCAATTTCAGACACAGAGTGTGGAAATTAACTGTAAAAGTAGTGTAACTATCTGTACTGTAGCAGGGTAACGTAATTGATACTGCTTTTGTCAACCCTTCGTAAAAATTATCTAAATCAATATTAGCTTTGATATGACTATTTAAAGTCCAACGTCTTACGTCCATATCAAACACAGAAAAAGGTCATCACTCACGCGCCCAAGGGCTATTTGTTACAATACTGGTATTTTCGATCAGACTATTTCGCGTCAAGCGAGCGCGGTTGCAAGCGAGACTCCTGAACTCTGAACTCTTTTTAGTGAGGGCATTTGAGGATACCGATCGCTCGGTAAAACTAGCCTAGAAGATGAAAAGTACGAGCGCTGTCGATTGTTACTACACTGGACGGAGGTATCAGTCGATTTCTTCAAGTCAGTCATTGACTCTTAGGGTAATCCATTACCTAATCCAAAACCCGATGCGACGGATTTCTACTTCGTGCAATGAAGGTCGACAGAGTAGACTGAGAGGTGGAGACGTCCGTGTCGCATCGCTGGTGGTTGCTGAACACGTCGTGGTAGCAGGTCAAGGTGTGAATTAAAACACCGCCACACATGCGCGCTTTAAGAGCGTAGGCGGAGCGCAATAATGGCGGTGCACCGCACAAACGCTGGCGTTGCGCCCAGTGGGCGCTAGCGGGAACTAACGAGCGCTGATTGCGAGCGCAACGCGCGCGGGACGCGAGCGGAATGCACGCGCATTCAGCGCGCTGATAGCGTAGCGTTAGCGCTATGTGTGGCGGAGGCTTAATACGTACCGTTGTACGACGTAATGCAGGGCTCTCGCAGACGAAGAGGTACGATGACGGGCGAAGCAGAAGAAGGCGAGGTCACCGAAGGTCACTTACTTGGCTCCCAGGGGGTGCATACTGACCTCGTACGACAGTCTGTTGGAGTCAGCAGTTACTGTCGTAGTTACTCGTAACAGAAGAGATGTAATCCTGCCATCGTACAGCATAACATAACATACAACCGAACTGTGCATAGCATATAGTGCTATGCGAACCTTAATCCGGCTGCATGTCACTTCAGTCGCTAGCGCCACCGCCTGTTGAAGATTATTTTCCATCGGAAGAGCTTTACTTCGTACAATGTTCCGATTATTGAAGGTCTTATCGGGCTGCAGATGCAAGCAAAACAGGGGCGATTGGCCTACAGCTATCGGCAGCTGTACGAGGTAATGCTGGAAACTGCAGCGGTGCAACCTTCCTCTGTAGACTACGAAAGTTGTGAAATTGATGAAATCAGGTTCAACGATCGAATCAAGCACTATATTAATTCAGTATAGTCGAGCCAGATGATAACTACTGAAGTCCTCCTGAGTTCCTGGCCCCTTTCGCTTTGAGCTGGAATCTCAAGTTCACTAAGGCGAAGCGGGTTTATTTTTCCCAATTTGTTTATTAGAGGCTCGGCGAATAAGTTAATCTCTCGAATGGACAGTGGGCGCCACAAGCCTCCGGGAAATCGTCGTGTACTTGGAACCCCGCGGCCAGATTACCGATCGGTTTTGGTGTCCACCCGGTAAACAGACGCACGCTCAGGATGCAGGACGCTGGCTCGAATTCAGATCTGGACATTCTGAAAGAGATTTTTTTTTTAATTCCGCAAACCTTTACGATGTTTTTGACCTACACAATGAGCGATGTACAGGAATCACAGGGTCGTCTCGCGAGGCGCCTCTCCGATTAGATAGCTCGCGAACATCGTCAGGACACCCTCGCAGCAGTGCGGCTCCTCGTCCGGTTATTGACGTCTTACCTCGTTCAACTATGGGTGTCCAAACCACGTTAGGACGTAGCATCTTTAGAATTTATCTGTTCTCACTTCGGCGACGGAGGAGTCCTTGGTCAAAATAGAGTGTAAATACTGTCGTACTTCACGGGAACTGGAAAGAGAAGAGTGGATACCATAGTGTACGGGATGTCAGCTGATAGCGGCGCCCGGCGTCACATTGGAGGGTAGTATCAGCCTGGTCAGCAGCGATACCGTAGCAGACGGAGCCTGGATAGTCGTGGTCGTAGCACCATTGTAGGGGAAGACAGTGTTCGCGGTGAGCGTGACATCTTAGGCGCGACGGGCGTTATCAGCGTGGCGGCTAGCAGCACCAAGGGCCCACATCAGCAATCTTACCAGCTTGTCACTGCAGCAGACGCTGTTATGTTCGGCGGTGAGATTGAGACGGCCGTCGTCAGCTCGAAAGGCGTCTCGATGCCCTGTCGCGTCACGCAGTATCGTGCTCAGTGGCCCTCTCGAGGTCGCCGCCGTCAGCGCGGGAGGCACCGGCGCCAGCGTGGCAGTCAGCTACATCGGTGAACAGCATCAACAGAGTTCGCGGCGTCGTCACGGCAAACGCGGCAGGAAAATTAGCGACGCCTTCGCGGCAGCCGCAGTATTGCGCTCGGTGGCGCGATGAAGGTCGCCGCGTCTGCAATCTTACCTCGTGCGATCGAGGCGACATCAAGGCGCCAGCATCAGCGTGTCGGCCGTCGACACCGGTGGAAAACTTCAAGTAGCTTGCGGCGTTGTCACGGCAGACGCAGCAGAAGGATTGCGACGCCTGTGCAGCGGTTAACAGTATTACGCTCCGCATCACCACTGAAGCGCCAGCATAAGCGTGGCGCCCAGCAATACTGGTGGACAGCTTCAGCAGGATCGCGGCGTTGTCATGGCAGATGAGCTCGCTGCATCACCATCGAGGCGCCAGCATAAGCGTGGCGGCCAGCGATACTGGTGGACAGCTACAGCAGGTGGACAGTCAGCAGGATCGCGGCGTTGTCACGGCAGACGAACGCTCTGCATCACCATCGAGGCGCCAGCATAAGCGTGGCGGCCAGCGATACTGGTGGACAGCTACAGCAGGTGGACAGTCAGCAGGATCGCGGCGTTGTCACGGCAGACGAACGCTCTGCATCACCATCGAGGCGCCAGCATAAGCGTGGCGGCCAGCGATATTGGTGGACAGCTTCAGCAGGATCGCGGCGTTGTCAAGGCAGACGCACGCTCTGCATCACCATCGAGGCGCCAGCATAAGCGTGGCGGCCAGCGATACTGGTGGACAGCTTCAGCAGGATCGCGGCGTTGTCACGGCAGACGAACGCTCTGCATCACCATCGAGGCGCCAGCATAAGCGTGGCGGCCAGCGATATTGGTGGACAGCTTCAGCAGGCTCGCGGCGTTGTCAAGGCAGACGCACGCTCTGCATCACCATCGAGGCGCCAGCATAAGCGTGGCGGCCAGCGATACTGGTGGACAGCTTCAGCAGGATCGCGGCGTTGTCACGGCAGACGAACGCTCTGCATCACCATCGAGGCGCCAGCATAAGCGTGGCGGCCAGCGATACTGGTGGACAGCTTCAGCAGGATCGCGGCGTTGTCACGGCAGACGAACGCTCTGCATCACCATCGAGGCGGCAACTTACCTACGTTACCGCTTATATTCTAGCGCGAAACTTTTAATACGCGGATAACACTTCCTACTTTAGTCTCGGAAATGCGAATAGTTTAAAAAGAAAACTGATTAACGGTAACGATTTTTGCAGCATGGAACTTTCTTACAAAAAAGTGGGTAGAATCATAAAGCACCGCTCGTTCATTTCTATAGTGAGAACCTCGAAAGACGAATAATGATCGCTAGCGAGGCATAATATATCTCATTATTCAAGACGAACGAGTGTAAATTAAAAGGGAAGAAAGAATTGACGGATGAAATTGAAAAATTTCATAATTCCGAAACGTTATAAGCCACTTTTTTAAATAAAAACACGAATAACTCTGGTTTGACCAGAAATAGAAACTAAAAGATTAATTTCGAGACACCATGCTGTAAAAATGTTCGAACGGAATACGCGACAACCGGTCACTTCGGCGTTCGACGAAACAAAGAGGGTGGCTGGTGGCGGGTCGGGGCGCGGGGAGCCTTGTGTTGCAGATGGGGAAAAACGGGACTACCAACATCGCGGCGGTGTGACGCCGGAGCGACTTACAACGAACGATGGCGCCATCTACCGGTCCGATGCGACGTCTACGACGTACTCTCTCTATAAAGACCTCGGATATACAAACGGCACAAATAATAACAGATATTACGCACTGGATGAACGACCATAATTTAGAAATCAATTTTGCAAAGACTAAGTTAATGCAATTTAGGCCATACCAAAAAACCCCTTTAGAAATAGAATTCTCGTACAACACCATAAAACTAGAATGCGTTGATACTTTTACACTTCTCGGTTTGGACATAGATTCAAACATAAATTGGAAAGCGCACGTAAAGAAAATAGCAACCAAAATGTCAAAATTTACGTATGCATTAAGGGTACTTAAAAAAACCACTGATTTAAAATCTGCCCTCGCAGCTTATTATGCGTATGCGTATTCGTGGCTAAAATATTCTATTATCCTATGGGGAAATAGTACGGATATAAACGATTTATTCATTCTCCAAAAAACTTGTATAAGAATATTAGCGAACATTAAATTTCCCGATAGCTGCCACCCTCATTTCATAAATATGAAAATCTTAACCCTAACTTCAATCTATATCTTTGAGCTCTGTAAGTTTGTACGAAAATACCCCGAATTATTCAAAAAAATCGGTGACCAGCCTAGACGATACGAATCGAGATATAAAAATAACCTCGTACAAACAACAAACTCAAAACTAAAACTGCATAGCACAAGCCCACAAAATATGGCAATTAAAGTGTATAACCAGTTACCGAATGACATGAAAGATATCCAATCGAATAAAATATTTAACAAAACCCTGAAACAATATTTAATCGAAAAATGTTATTACAGCTTACAAGACTTTTTTAACGATAATGAATAAACAAAGTAAAAAAAAAAAAAAAAAACATTATTGAAAGCCTATACCCCTACTTACTATAATTACTATGAAGTACCTAGTCATAGCCGAAACAGTTTCATTTGTTTACCCTTATTTGTTGGCGCACCGTCATAACGTGAAAAAGATTGTACCTAACAAATTGTATAAGCGAAATACTTCCTACCTACCTACATTAATTATTGCTGCGCCCCGCAGGGCTTCATGTGTCATTTGTGTACCTACCTATACTTTTAAGTACTTGTAAAACCTGTAATGTACATGTGAATTGCAATAAATAAATACAATACAATACAAGATTATCTGTATATTACATATGTACATAAACGTACGCCTGTATTCTCAAATGGGGTAGGCAGACGGGGCAGACCATATAAATTGCTCAAGTTTCAGTGTCACTGACACTCTTGGCCATTAGAGGTTGAAAGAAAATGAAATTGTAATTAATCGCAGTGACTGGTTGTCAGCCCATCATCAACTTCACAATATACTCTTCACACCTAATAAAAAAATACGATAGTTATAAACCTGCATGATCTGTATCATCATTTGTACGGAGCGCGCTGAGCAGTCCGTGAAGAGCGACACTAGCAGCGGAACATTGTCCACTTGTTCTATGTGGGGGCGGATGGCGTCGATACCGCGAGGGAGTTTCGCCTGAAATCATTTATTAATTAATCATTTACCCCCTTATTTATAAACGTACTCTAAAGTTATCAAGCCGATAAAGTTCGTTTGTCCTTTTCTATCACACCAATAAGTCGGAAAGGGACAAACGAACTTTATCGGCTTGATAACTTTACAGTACGTTTATGAATAAGGGGGTAAGTATATAAGTAGAAACCTGTGACGTATATGTAATGTAACAAAAAGATTGTTTTTTATTCAAATGCATCAATTATTAGGCCATAAGATAAGACCATATTAAGATAGACCATATTTCTACTCTCTTATGAAATAATTACAAGGGTATTAACAGAACTTTAAGAGTTATTACGTATTACTACCATGAAGGGCGCTGTGTTTATGTTTATGCCGGCATATTATATACATACCTGCACTAAGAGAAATTTGCATTGTGAATTTTACAAGTTCGACTTATTGCGGGTTTATCCGTTTGAAACAAAAGTATTTTAGTAAACGAAATAAATCACAATATTGATGATACAAGTCGAATTTGTTCGAACAACAAGGTCAAACTTTTCAAAAGATATTTGGTTGAATAAGCCAAACATAATATGTATGTCACACGATCTCGAGGAACTGTTAGGCTGGAACACCGTTAGGTAGATGTGGTCTGATATTACTCGGTTGACGGGTACTCGCTATACTGCGTATGTAATCACACGGTTGCTGATGTCGTAATTGACGGGCGCCGAGTGGTCGGTCGAGTCTGTAAGGCAGGACAACGAGCGACACGCGTCGGCCGGCGAGTCCGAGTCGACTGACAGACGCGCTGTCTGTGTATGTACTCACGCGGTTGCCCATATCGAAGTTGACGGGCGCCGAGTGATCGGTCGAGTCTATCAGGCAGGAGAGCGAGCGACACGCGTCGGCCGGCGAGTCCGAGTTGACTGACAGACGCGCTGTCTGTGTATGTACTCACGCGGTTGCTCATGTCGAAGTTGACGGGCGCCGAGTGATCGGTCGAGTCTGTCAGGCAGGAGAGCGAGCGACACGCTTCGGCCGGCGAGTCCGAGTCGACTGACAGACGCGCTGTCTGTGTATGTACTCACACATGTCGAAGTTGACGGGCGCCGAGTGGTCGGTCGAGTCTGTCAGGCAGGAGAGCGAGCGACACGCGTCGGCCGGCGAGTCCGAGTCGACTGACAGACGCGCTGTCTGTGTATGTCCTCACACGGTTGCTTATGTCGAAGTTGACGGGCGCCGAGTGGTCGGTCGAGTCTGTCAGGCAGGAGAGCGAGCGACACGCGTCGGCCGGCGAGTCCGAGTTGACCGACAGACGCGCTGTCTGTGTATGTACTCACGCGGTTGCTCATGTCGAAGTTGACGGGCGCCGAGTGATCGGTCGAGTCTGTCAGGCAGGAGAGCGAGCGACACGCGTCGGCCGGCGAGTCCGAGTCGACTGACAGACGCGCTGTCTGTGTATGATGTACTCACACGGTTGCTCATGTCGAAGTTGACGGGCGCCGAGTGATCGGTCGAGTCTGTCAGGCAGGAGAGCGAGCGACACGCGTCGGCCGGCGAGTCCGAGTCGACTGACAGACGCGCTGTCTGTGTATGTACTCACACGGTTGCTTATGTCGAAGTTGACGGGCGCCGAGTGATCGGTCGAGTCTGTCAGGCAGGAGAGCGAGCGACACGCGTCGGCCGGCGAGTCCGAGTCGACTGACAGACGCGCTGTCTGTGTATGTACTCACGCGGTTGCTCATGTCGAAGTTGACGGGCGCCGAGTGATCGGTCGAGTCTGTCAGGCAGGAGAGCGAGCGACACGCGTCGGCCGGCGAGTCCGAGTCGACTGACAGACGCGCTGTCTGTGTATGTACTCACACGGTTGCTCATGTCGAAGTTGACGGGCGCCGAGTGGTCGGTCGAGTCTGTCAGGCAGGAGAGCGAGCGACACGCGTCGGCCGGCGAGTCCGAGTCGAGAAGCGAGTCGGCCGACGGGTGCGATGTCGCTATACTGCTGCGTTGGAACTGCGAGGGAACGTGATTATTGGGGTTCGTGTTGTTAATATGGTTTGATGGCAAAATAATCGATCTATCGATAAAAATAACCGTTGTTGGAATTAAAAATGAAAGTTGCTACCCACCTTTTATAGGCATCATAACATAACGCAACCATAAAACCTAATGGCTTTTAGCGCACAAATTTTTATAGGTCTGGACGAGTCTATTTACGTAAATCGCATACAACAGATCAATTATTTTGGTAAACAATGAATGAGAAATATACAGTCAATGATTGAAATATATTTTCGGCCTCAAGTCTCTCAAACAACAGGCCATTGCAGATGTAACTTTTGGAATATATGTTTAATGTACACCGTGTCCAATAAGTTTGAATACAGCACAAATAGCCAATAAAACAAAATGAACAAATATTTACTACATTATTATTATATTTTATGAATGGGACTCTTATTTACTACATTCACAACAAATGTTTTGGAATAACTCCAGCATTAACTTGTTTACCAGCCTCAAACGCTTCTCAAACGGATCACACGCGGCACGCACCGTTTTCTTCACATTTCATCCCAAATACTCTCGATAACCTTTTTGAAATGATCTAGGTTTATGATTTTATAAAAATTTAGTCTTCAAAGCATGTATGACCATACAAAATAGTCTAATACGCCTAAACCTGGAGGCCTGGGTGGCCACTCATGTTTCGGATAAAAAACTGCCAAATTAGTCTGAAACTACGCTAGAATACCATTTGCCGAATGTGCTGGAGGTGCGTCTTGTTGGGACACATGATACTCATTCCCAAGCATCCTTTTTAACTTTAAGGCATTTTTTCTCCAAAACCTTGGTTTTAAAGAAAAAAAAACGTTGATTTTAACGCTTTTATCTGTAAGTACTGAAGGTAGTTTACCTCGCTTACATACTGCATCCCACACCTGGGCCGATGGTGAGCTCTGGAACCTAGGCACATTTTTCTAGTTGCCCGGAACGTTATCTCTCCTCGGTACCCATAATAGTTTATTTTGGACACGTGGCGTCTGTTTTATCACATACAGATTCTCCTTATAAAAAATAACTCGTCACCTGCGTGCCGAGCAAGTATTTTGTTGGCACTTTACCTCTTTGTTTTTCTTAGACACTTCGGAAATTTCATGTACTTTGTGCTTGTATTTTATTAAGAGGAATATACTCTTTAGTTTAAATAAGAATTTGATGGCCTGTGATCCCTATATCTTTAGAACTGAGGTAAAATGTGAGTATTCGGACTTATTGGACACGGTGTACTTTAGAAAAATGTACAATTTTGTGTAAAGGTTTTAAGCTTGAAAAAGGTTCTGAATCATATTATTGCAGGAAGATTTTGGAACTTAAGCTCTTTACAAAAGGTTCAACATTTTATACAGTATTTACAATATTGTTTTGACCTACCTTGAGCCCAGTGTGCGTGGTGATAGAATGCCTGGCCTTTTTGATTTCGCTGTCAAATTTAACCGTGGTATGGTCCAAGTTTATAGCTCCAGGGGCCGACATAGATAGTGCCTTCGAGGCTGCCATGGTATTGCTAGTAACATTGATATTGATTAGTTTATTTTAAGTATTACAAAGAAACACAGATACAGCAATAAGTGTGTGCTGAGTATAAACATTAGGTATTGGATGGTCATATACTTTTTGATATACTTTTTGTTCTTTTTGTAAACTTAAATGAAAAACAAACAGTTATTTCTCCAATGCAAATGTTTCTACGCGCTACATAGTCTTATCTTATAACTAAATAATTTATTATATGCAAGTCAAATAAACTAATAAATAGCCTATTTAAATATAGTTTAATAAAATACACAAATATTTAGATTGTACGAATTAGTGGATTGTACTTTATTATCTACTACGTGATACGGTGATTATTGCTCTTAGTAATTGCACGGTTAATACTATGATAAATGTCGTGTTAGTTGTGTTAGAATGCCATACAGTTGGGCAAAAAAATGTTGCATGCGTCAATAGTCCAGGTAAAATGCTACTGAGAGGGTAAACAAAGTAATAGATAATTCTAAAGATTTTGTAAATAATCGACAGATAAATGGATAGGGACTAAAATGGGGTATTACTACTTTTTACACATATCAGATTAAATTTAGGACGGCATAAGTGGTTGGGCATCAAAGACAGTCTAGTCATGCTGCAGTGCTAAACTGAGAGTGCACATTCTAATAATACTACCTACAGTGCCTATGTTTGTTAAAAAAGTTCAGGACAAATAATAATAGTTCAGAAAAAGTAGGAGGCAATTCGTTTCTGAAAAGAAAATACATTTTTCGTGCTTACAAAAAAAGTTTAAAAGTCTCTTCTAGTGCCTTATTTGCATTAAAACACGAGTAATGTACTAAAAGAGATACAAAAAAATGTTACCGATTGACTGCGATTGCGTTAAAGGTTCAGGTTTCGGATTTAATTTAATATTTAAGACATCTATAATTAGTAGAATCTGGAAAGAAGTTGTCTTTTTTTTAAAAGCCCTAAAGTAAATACTTACTGTTAAAGAATCTGCGCTACGCTCTGACCCGGCTGTGTTTGAAAAGGTCTCTATGGTATGTTTGAAAATGTTTAGGGGTAGTTGTCTTCGTCCGCGACGGTTCGAACTACTCAGAACGACCAAGATCTAAGTAAACTTTGGTTGAGTCTCGAGTCGAGTTTAGTCTGTAACCGCCCATCAAAGAACGGAGTAGCGTTCAATGTCAAGGATCATCATCATGAACACAAAACTATTGTAAAAACCGAGCCTGACCGCGTCACAACTGTCGACGGCCCAATTGAGGGGCCTCGGGCGGTCGAGCGTCTGTTAGAACAGATTCCATGTTCAGGGCGATATAGGGCCAATCTCATTGATATTGACCGATACCTAACGCATTAGCAGTCAATCGTCATAAACACAAACCTATTATAAAAGCCGAGCCTGACCGCGTCACAAGTGTCGACGGCCCTATTGAGGGGCCTCGGGCGGGCGAGCGTTTGAGAAGACAGCGGCGACGCGGTTCGGCTGCAACACGCTGGCGGTCAGTTTCAACGGACAGGGCGATTTAAGGACCAATCAGATTGCGAAGACTTGCGAAGTCGCGCGCGATAAGTCAAGTGGGACTTTAAGTATGTAATCGCACGCGACAACGTAAGGCCAAGTAACCCTGTTAGATCGATATTGTTTCATCGGTCATGTACTTTTAATGGCATTCAACATGAAGAAGTCATGGAAAGATGGTATAATAGTTATAGTGATACCCATATACTTTATTGTTATACCTAATTAGTTTCTTAAGGAAATACTAATAGTGAATTGTAATTCACATTATAACGTTAATTGTTCTGATTGGTCCAAAAACCCCTGCCCGTACAGACACTTACTGTAAACTGTAAGAATCATATCGATGTTATGTATCGAAGGTTTTTGCAATTTGTATATGCTTGCATCGCCAAGTAAGCAACACGCTAAACATTAGATTAACACCTGTAGAAAAAGATTAGCGATTTATTTGGCTTCGATCTACACATTACATTTTTAACGTAAGTTTTTGGACAATAATTACCAATAATACTGATGTAAAGTACAGTCGCCATCAGATATATAAGAGCGCCCGAGGTACTCAAAAATATCTGAACACGCCTCCATTGCCTAGGCGTTAGAGGCGTGTTCAGATATTTTTGAGTACCTCGGGCGCTCTTATATATCTGATGGCGACTGTACACCTAATCAGTAATCGGAACACACCGACAACGCACATGTAATATCTCTGTAGTTGTAGGCGTCTATAGCCTACGGTAACTGCATACCATCAGGCAAGGCGAATTACCACCGCCAATATTTGAAAACAAAAATATATAAAACTTGTCGGTAATCTTCGTTAATATATGTATTTTGGACAAAGAACTCTTTTTTTTATATAAAAAAGAATTGACATAGGGTGCATTGGGGTAATTTCGAAAGTCACTTACTTAAATATCACCATTATTTCCATCACATCAAGATTCCCCTTCTGAAATTACCCGAGCATTTCTGTGCTTCGAAATTACCCCAATTCACCCTATAGATTTTTCATGACATCAAAGATCAAAGCCAAATAAAGTAGTTTGAAGAAAAACATCGATTAATATACAATCAGTACACACTAAAAAATAACACACTTAGAAAGTTTAACTAGTAAATTTAACCAAATGAAGGGGTAATACAGTCTAAATTGTCTGTCTTTGTGTGTTGGATGAGGAATGACAGTTATTCATTGAAAGCCCATTGGTTACAGCGCAAACTTGACATGTTTAAGCATATTTGCCCGTAAGCCTCCTATGACATCAGAGAATAGTTACAGCCAAAGAAAAATCTTAGATATTACCATCACTAGATATTTGTCTTTGACATCAAAACCATATCATAAATTAAATATAACAAGATCATACCATCCCATACATTAAAATGCGACCGTCTAAGACCGCGCTTACACTCTACCACACATAGATGGCGCCACAAAAAAAAATGTCTTGTAGCTTTCGATTATACTTGTAGATGGCGTTAAGTGTCACTTTTAACATAGATTTACGGCTCGGAATTGACACTTAATGCCAATCTACAAATAATCGGTGGCAACAAGGCATTTTTGTGGCGCCATCTATGTGTGGTGGAGTGTAAACGCGTTCGTAGGCGGTCGCATTTTAATGTATGGGATGGTATGATCTTGTTATATTTAATTTATGACCATATACTAGTACATAACCTACGGCCTGGAAAAAAAGAGTAGAAATTAAAAAGTTGCTACATCGTAGTGTCGTCCCGACTTCTTACAGATACTGATAAAACGGGATGACACTATAATCTTGCTATTTTTCAATTTCTACTCTTTTCTGATCTCTGTTCAAAAAGGAGTATGATGCACCAATGAACGACAGTTACATTTTGACACTTTAAGGCCGCTCCAGTCGCACAAAACAGATTCTTTCAAGCCGATTGTTAGTGCCGCTATGAACCAGGCTGTACGCAGCGCATTGGTGCGTCACGATCAAAATGTATAGAATCGGATGAACCCGTTTTGGACGACAACGGTGGCTTGACTCTAGTTCCCAGCCTAATTCATATCATGTTAGAATCCTATGTGAGTTCCCTCTAGTCTTGCTTATGAATTAAAGTGTTTGCTTTTCTCACTCTCGACGTTCAAATGCCTTTGCCCAGTTTAATGTTACCCTAAGTGATCCTACCTCATGCACTCAATCATTCTAAATAGTCTCAATCGTCGCTTATACGATTTGAAGTAACAGGTACCACATTGTCTCTTACCGCATGGATGAAATGCGTGTATCTTTATGTTAGGGCATCCTTATGCTTAGGCGACAATTTAGTATCTTTTGCTTGGTAACGAGACAAATATGTACCTTATCACGCACGCAATGATTCGAATAACAACCCCCAACTCTTAAAGTCTATCTCACCTCGGCGTCTCCCCGCTAATGAGCGATATGTGGCAGTTCCACCCAGACTCCAGGCCCATCTTCTCGCTAAACACTCTGGAGCGCAACTCGTTCTCTTTGCTGAAGTGTACGAAGCGGATGCACGCGCGTTCGAGACGCTCAATCAGTTCCACCATGTCGGATTGGGCTTGGTACTGCATTGTTACCATGCCTATGAATACCTGTGAAGGATAGAATAGAGAGGATTTTTGTCAAGTGTTTGTAGTCAAATTGCATTGACTGCCATTTCTCGACACATTCTTAAAACATTAGAATCTCAGTTTTTATCTATCATATACCGTCTAAACGAGCTTACATTGTTTTTATGATTTCAAGGTAAGTTTTAGGCTTTGTTTGTTTAAAAGACATATTATGTCTTTGTTGGGGGGACGTAAAAAAAGATTGTAGGTAGGTACTTATGAGAGAATTGGATAGATACAGGTATTTTTAATGAAATATTATTCAACTATGAAGTACCTACCTGATTGCATTGCATGTCGAAATATCCGTCAGCATCACTGACGTCGTCATCAGTTACTTCGTTGAATAATAACGAATCTAAAAAAAAATATTAAATTGATAAGTGGCCTAAAAAATGTCTGAGAAGGTCTGATAAATAGGCAAGTAGACAAAATTCCAACTCTTTTGACGTCCCGTCATTGGCACAGACAGCGTCAGTGGTCTCTGTTTCAGCTGAGGCAAAAACTCGCAGATGATATCCTCTACAAGGCGCAATTCTCAATAGATTCGTAAAAGTTTGTGAGCAGATTCAATGATTGAATTTATTTAATATATTTCCTTTTTTTAATGGTCGTGTCATATATTCATTTTAGATTACGTCTTGACCTCGCTGAGACACTTTTATAAAAGTACTTATTACCTACTTTTATAAAAAATCCAGTTGCCCGACTATTCCTACTTCTGACTAAATATGTTTACTCACCGGTGGAATGAAAATGTAGAGCAGGAGCATCTGCCCACTGTTGGGAATGGGGCGCGTACAACTGCCGACTGTCGGCCGGTAGTTCCAGATACATACGCGACAAGGACGGAGATATGCCGCGGGTCAACGGTCTGATTGTCAAGAAAGAGATAGAATCAGTATAAGCTTTTTAAAATATCCTTTGTATAGGTGTCCTCAAGTTCAGTCCACAACCTTACGGCCCGGCCACGACATTGGTCTAAGCGCGACAGCGGTGAGCGGCAGCCATACGTGCGTATGTATGGGCGCCGCTCACCGCTGTCCCGCTTAGACCAAAGTCGTGGCCGGGCCGTTAGTGTAACGTTTGCGAACCGCTTTCACAGTAAATATGCTGAGTTTTTATTCAGTACAGTACTTGTGAGTAACAGCAATATCGATGAGCAACAAAAGCTCATATTAAATTTAAAACTAAAGGGGACTTAATCGCGTAAACACTTACATTCATTTAAATCAATACATAAATATTATAGGACAATTTTACACAGATTGACTGAGGCCCACGGTAAGCTCAAGGAGGCTTGTGTTGTGGGTACTCAGACAACGATATATATACCTCTAATATACAAATATTTATATACATAGAAAACATCCATCACTCAGGAACAAATATCTGTGCTTATCACACAAATTAAAATGCCCTTACCGGGATTCGAATCCGGGACCGCGGCGTAGCAGGCAGGGTCATTACCACCTACGGCAGACCGGTCGTCAGATGGTTGGCGAATAGCGTACTAGTGACACATTTACCAAAATGGGCACTTAAAGGCGCGTAAAAAATACACTTTGGATTACTTACTTGTATGCAAAAGCAGTACAGTAGGCCGTAAGCGAATTTCGCTGGTAGAAATCGATGATCTTCTTTCGGTCAGACGGCGAGATTGGCGTCAGGTCCCGTCCGTTCCAGTAATCCACACATGAGTCCAGTATTATGTCTGCGGTACCCTGGAACGAACGAGAGCGAGAGGTGTCATAAAAGGAACACTCGCTAGATGTTTCCTAATTTTTGTAATAGGTAAGCGATCACTGCCGCCAATGGACACCAGACCAGAAGGATTGGAGGTGTGTTTCCGGCCTTTAAGATGGGTGTACGCTCGTTTCTTGAAGGTTTGAAGGTTGTATTGATCCGAGAATACCGCAGGCGACAATTTGTTCCACAGTTGAGCTGTGCGAGGCAGGATGTTTTTGGAGAATCCTTTATTGGTCAAACTGTTCAACGATACCTCAAAAATGCCGGGTAAAAGCAGAATAGATAGAACCAAAGAGGATCGAGTATTATAGAGAGTTACTATCAAAGTTAAATGTGTAATCATAGTACATAGACTGCCATCTCGCGACACAGGCTTAAAACTGAACCTCAGTTTTGACAAAACAATTGGCCCATATTCTTAGCTTGATATGTGTTAAAATAAGCGTCCTCCAAAGGTGTGCCATCTAAGCCATCGTACCTTTTTCTTTACGGTTCTGAGGTACAATACAATACAATACTCATCCAGACAACCTTTGGGTATTGGTACGTTTTTTTCTTAGACTTTATCTGTTTATACGGAGTTACATATGTCTTTGGTACAGTCACCGGCATAAATATGTGATGATTTCTATACATTTTCAAACACACACGAGTTGCACACTCTCTAGACTTACTTGTGTCAGCATTTGCAGCTGATTGGCCTGGTCCTTAACGACGACGGCCAGCATGTGTGGAAGGGGCACCTTAACTCGCGTGCTCAAGTGTAGGGAACGCACGAAGCGAGTCTCGCGACGAATCGTATCAGCTTGCTGTAGAAATAAATGCATGAATTAAAAATTATACGATAAGTATTTATTGATTTAAACTAACACGATCTTCACTCATATTATTAGTTTTACGCGATAAGTATTTGTTCACAAATTGACTAGGTCTAAATTTAATCAGCTAGGCTTGAAAGGAATATAGCAATAATTTATAATGCATTGTAAAGTGAATGACCAAAGGTGCTCCCTTGTGTAACTCCATACATTTTTGGGAACAATATTTCTATCTACTTTTTGAAAGTTATCATTGTTTTGTAATTTTAAAACGAAGCTTCTAAAAAAAGATATTAAAATGCTTTCTACCTCAATTATTTTATTTATGTCAACAAAATATGGTGTTTATAGTATGTCAAACGCTTAAGACAAGTCCAAAGCTTGAAATACTCACTAAATGCCTGAAGATGGGCAGGCATTCTTGAATGGTGTAGGAATCCTCCACAGACTCGGTGAATCCGATTTGCTTCGCCAATTCGCAGAGGCAACGACGGTTGGTTACTGGAACTAGATCCTCGCTAGAAGAAAATCATTATATTCACAATTAGTCGTAATCTAGGTTACATTAACTTTGTTAAACGTAACGAGATATAAACCGTAAACCGAATTTCAGGGATTCAGAACATTTTATTTTAGGGAACTAAATATAAATTAGCAAATAGGATTGAACATGTTCAAACTATCTAATAGTTTCTTTCTACCAATTGTACAGCAAAAAAAATCTCAAGTGCAACTATGAGCTATTACAAAACATTGTTCCCTGCCTTTCAAAGATCTCCCTGTGTCCTAAGAGTCAGTTTGACGACCACTAACCACGCAACAGTAACCTTAGGCGATCAATTGATGGAATTGCTGCGTAAAAGAAGAAGTAATCACAATATTTTACAATACACATTTAGAATCGTACATACCTATACTGCGCCTCACAAGTGAGATGTGCACAGAAGTGCGCATAAGTGTGTCTGGGAGCGGGCGCGCACGTATTGAGCAAAGCTGCGAGTCCCAAAGGCTTGAGCCGCGCTAAGTGTTGCCGCCAGCGCTGGTCGTCGAATTCTACGCTGAAGGGAGCGTTCTGGTCGTGTGTTAAGTCTAGAACCTGGGAACAAAATTTAGTATTGTTAACTTCCTAACAAGCCTTCTTTCAGCTTACCGTGGGCCTCAGTCAATCTGTGTAAGAAATATATCTATGTGTATCTGTGTGTGTGTGTTTAAATTCCTAAGAATCATTTGACAACTACTTTTTGTCGCGTAAAGTTTTTATTCCGAGATATTATTTAACCGCTATATCAAAAGTTCGAAATTCGAATTAACACTTATTAAAATTCCTAAGTAATACTTATTTTAGCATATTTTTTATTTACCCAGTCATATGTATACTCTTGTCAGAGTAATCGACCACTGAATTGTTTTCCCTAAAAATAGATGGCAAAATCGACTTTGCCGGTGTAAAACTGCGTAGTTTTTGGTCAGAGAATTAAAAAGTTACAAACGTTTTGGGACTTTCTTGCGTCACTTTATAGAAAACCATTAGGATGGAAGGCTACTTGTTGTTATCCTCAGTCTGCAAGTAATTACTAATTACCTACTTCCCGTCCTCGACGATGGTGGACGACTTGTTCTGTTTGGGCTTCTGATCTGGCTGTGGCGTATGGAACCCGTCAGAATAATCTTGAAGTCGGAGCAACAAAACAACTATAAAGATACACATATAATGAAATCATCTCAACAATGGTGGACGGTTTATTCTGTTTGGGTTCCTGATCGAGGTTGGCCTGGCTCTGGCGCATGGAGCCCGCCAGACTAGTCTTGAGAGCACAGGAACAGACCACCTATAAAGTTACATATCGAAACATAGAAGACTCGCCTCAACGATGGTAGACGGTTCGTTCTGCTTCGGTTCTTGCTCGAGGTTGGTCTGGCTCTGGCGCATGGAGCTCGCCAGGCTGAACCTGAGGACGACGGAATAGACCAACTGTAAAGATACATATTCAAACATAGAAGACTCACCTCAACGATGGTAGACGGTTCGTTCTGCTTCGGTTCTTGCTCGAGGTTGGTCTGGCTCTGGCGCATGGAGCCCACCAGACTGGTTTTACTGGAAGCAGTGGAGGCGGAACTGGAGTTGCGGAGGAAGAACACCTTCTCCGCTGTCGGGTTTGGCCAGGATAGGATGCCTTTCTTGTCTACACAGCATAAGGCCTAAAATTTAAAAAATATTGTGACAGTGCTGTACCAAATTTTTGATATATGCTAAAACTTAAACATGTTCCAACCGCCTATGAAATGTCACAAAGATGTGGAAGGTCTAACAAATTCTTCATTCCGTGGAGTCAAACACATACAGCACAGTTGGCTTTGGAAGCTCTAGGCTAATCTCAAAGTTAAAAACCTCACAAAGATCCCAACACGTGCACAATATTCGCCATTCGAACAAACATGTCTACCCACCCCCTCGAAATGCTATGGAAGGTTTTCCACAAAGACTTGAGACTCCGCCTTTAGGTTGCATTCACTCACTGAGGGCTTGGATGAGAGGGTCACTGGCTTTTTCCATCTAGCAGAATTTCTTTGGTACCACCTTTTATAGTCAGACTTACCGACAAAGACCCCAACACATGTACAATATTCGCCGTCCGAACAACCATATCTTCCCTCCCCCTCAGGATGTTATAAAAAGTTTTCCATAGAGACTTGAGACTCTCCGGCTTTAAGTTGGATTCGCTGAGCGCTTGTATCAGGGGGTCACTGGCATCCTCTGATATTGAGCAGGATTTCGTACGCACGTACTTTTGACGAGTTTCGGAGAGCAATTTGAACCTGTAACGAAAGAAAAAATAAGTGCCGCTTTTTGTTAACACATTCGCTGCACCTTCAGGTCGATCAGACCTATTAAACTCGCACAGTTTTGTCCAAAACGCAGACATGAACTTAAACTTAATACTCACCGGGCCATCCCGTAGCAGTTGAGAGCAACCCAGACCACGGGAAATATAATCTGCAAGAGCGGCAGCGACGCCGCCACGGTTTGCAGGAAATACACCTGAGGAGAAACTAGAATTAATTTTGTACTAACGTACTGTTTATGGGTTCCAGAAAATCGCGGCAGTCACCTTTAGGCCTGATTTAGACGGCGTGCGAACTCGCATGAGATTTTAGCTACATTGCGGGCTGTTGAGGATACATACAATTTTGCACAGCCATCAAATACCGCAATGTAATAAAACTCTTATGCGAGTTCTCGTACCGTCTAAATGGGCCCTTACGCATACCGACAAGGTCCCCGAATCTCACAATGGTCGGCCTGACTACGCCCGACATTGTGCTACCGGTGGTAGGAGCCGCGGCAACCAAATCGCTGTGCCTCGCTACAACCCATTGTTACCGCCGTCGGCGTCGCCGACCGCAATGTATTGGTCGATTTGTTAGACTTGACGTTCAAAGAAATAAGCAAAGGAGCAGCCTCAGCAATAGATTTCTATTTCTACAGTGTCTATTGTTGTTACTCACCTCTGTCCAGTGTGTGACGCCGGGTAACTGGTACACGTGACGGACGAAGGACGCCACCACAACTAGCAGGATTACAAGGGGTAGTGCTATGCCCTCCATTATTTTTACTGTACACTGGAAAGGGTAAAAAGTCATATTAAATTACAAGTTCCAACTTAGTATTATTACGTAAAGAAAACTAAGTGTTCGTTAATAATGTTTATATTGCGTTTTTCGCAATGTAGCGAGGTCTACAGTTCACAGAACCACTAGTTTAATAAGGTTTTATCAGCTACAAGTCCTCAAAAATTTTGCATTGTTTTTGTGCAATCGGAAATCAGGAAGTGGGCAAAATTTTATTATTTGCTCTATGTTCATAAGGCTCAGTAACGGCAGGTGGACTAAAATGTTAACGGAACTGGATGAGACTAGTTCAGTACTGGGACAAGTGAGCAGGACTAAAAAATAAGCCTATGCTCAGTAGTAGACGATAAAGGGCTGATATGATGATGGTGATGTTTCATTTCATTTCATTTATTTGCCATAAATAGGCTAGTTTCCTATACTTAAAATAAAATATTGTATGCAGTGCACGAAATAAAGCTCCACATAATTAGAAGAAAAATATGGACAGTAGTTATATTTAAACATAATTTCTATTTAATAAGTCAAAGACAAAGATATAAAGTAAATGAATTGACTGTGACGTCACTCCTCAGTATTTCATAGTAATTCCATATTAGCAAATTGTTTTGACAGTTCTTAAAAAGGAGCTGATTTGACTAGTAGGAAACTAGCCTATTGTATGTTTACATAAGATGGTACATGTGTACATGTACCTACCATGTTATGAAAAGTGTTTGATAAGTTTCAATACAATTTTACCAGATTGATGTAGCATTATTTAAACAATGTTTACAAAAGTAAAACTGGCATGCAATACATTTTGTCCATGTTGTCCCACGGGACTTTAAATAAATCAAAATAACGTACCAGGTACCTCTGTTTCTCAAACACGGTGCGCGGTCGAGACGTGGCATGCTCCAAAGCCAACCGAAGGTTCTTCAGAAAGGGCGTTTCGCACATTCGGTACGAGCGGTTCTGGTGCGGCTCACGGACGCGAGGCATGCTAAAGTTTTCTTTATACTGAAAAATTAAGGTCATTAGAATCATGTTATCTATTGTAAGATTTTTTGGTACTGAATAGTCTTCACAGAGCGAGCAGCTCGAGGCCATTGCAATTTTAGACGTGACTTGACCGAGGCGTATTGTGCGTTTTCCTCGGCAGGACAGGACATGCTGCTTATACCGAGGCACGGTCTACATTGGTCGCGCGAAATTCCTCGTAACGCTCTTTGTGAACCCGCTATAATACCCATAATATAACAGGGAGTAAACGCAAGAGAAGTCACCACAGTTTCGTAGCTCGTAAGACCTAATGTGCATCTGTACAATTACAATCAAATCCTGTTGGATTACTATCATTTCTTTTGTACTTTTATCAACCAAGTATATTTTCAAGTTTTTGTCTCGTATTTTACCTGTGAGCTGGGCTGAAAGGTTTGTCCGAAGAATAGCTCCGGGTCCTCAGGGTCCAGGCCGCGGCAGTGCCCAGGCACCTCCTGCCCGGGCCGGAGCACCACGACATCACCTTCCACCAGCAGTGACCATGGGAGATTTACCACCATATCTTTGTAAAGAAAGCACAAAGGCAAAATAAGTAAGAAATACAACTAGCCGGGTCCACACAGAGCGAGGCATGTCGCGAACTCACGAGGCAATTTCCTCGCACGGCAAACGTGCTATGTAGACGTGGGCTGAGGCAGGTTGCTCGGCCGAGCAAAACACGCACTACATCAGCCGAGGTACGTACAGTGGACGTTTGCCGTGCGAGCACTTTGCCTCGCGAAGTGCCTCGCTTTGTGTGGCCCCGGCTATTCACCGAAGCGAGTGTTGAACTCGGGTATTCAACAGAAGTGCGCGACTTAATTATTCGGGGGCATCGGGTCCACATAGAGGAAGCAGCGTCGTGACTGCCGCCAGACCATGACTTTGAGTGGCAAACGGCCAAAGTAGATTTGCCTTGTTGAAGTAATCCCGCAAGTTTTGCTTGGCCGAGCGAACAGCATATTAATAGCTAGAGGACGCTATTGCCTTGGTAACCTGCTCACTCTGTGAGGACCCGCATATTAAAGGTTATATTTGAATTCATAATGTATGACACAATCTACATAAAGGATCACTAGTATTTACCATCTCTGTAAGTCCACTGCAGTATGACGCATGGTGAGAATGGGGCACACAAGTGGGGGTAGTGCCCTTCCTTCCATATTGATCTATCTATGGCATCATCCAATGTTTCTGTGGACATCAAAAATTGTATAGGTATTCTTGCATTAAGTAAATTTTCATTATTACAAGATCTCAGACATGTCAGTGAATATTATTAATTATTCATTATAGGTTGTATGGAAAGGATACCATACCATCCCCATGATACCCCTGCTCTTTGAAAATATTATTGGACCAATCTGATATATCTATTTAAAAACATGCTGCATGCATGCTGTAAGTTATTTATCAACTTATAATTACATAAAATCAAGATAATTTTAATTGCCTTTAATGATAAGAAAGACTTATCTTTCACCAATGCCTTTAATCTTGATAACAGAAGTACCATCCTAATAGTTGATTCTAAATTTTTTTTAACATATTGATACTTTACTCACCTAGGACTTTCTTAACTCTATGAGGTATTTCATTTCTATATAAATATTCTTCATTAAACGCAACCAAGAAGTTAATTATCAGTATCACAAAAAGGAACAGAGCCTCCCATAGTAAATAACCATCTGCTTTCACATAGTCCCCAAGTAAAAATGTCAAAGTAAGGCAGATTATATATAGTAACGTGATTGTGTATGCCACTCCAGACAACAACACCTTCTCGGAAGAAAATGATATAATGTTTTTGATGAATCCATATCTGAAATAAATAAAATAGTGTTTTTATTTACTAAATTAACCTTCTGACAGTCAGCTGAAATGTAAATGTTGGCTACAGCAAACTATTATTTATGACTTATGACTATTTTATATTATATTATTTATTGGTTGATCCATGATTATTGACCATTTAAATCAGTGGTGGGCAAAGGAGGGCCCTCGGGCCATGTCTGGCCCGCTAAAGGATTGTATCTCGCCCACCACCAGTGACACCAGTCCATCAAAATATTGTGTGATATTGCTAGCACTGTAGTCAAAATGCATTTTTGGTGTAAATCTGGCCCGCGTTTAGAATTCCTTCATATTTGGCCCCCCAATTAAAAAAATTTGCCCACCACTGATTTAAATTAATGATTGCTCGGTGGAATTCAAGAACTATGTTAAGGGGGTGAAACTGTTCTTCTGCTTCATTCAACTTATCATTGCTACAAACATTTATTAGGAATAGCACAACTTGTCATCCCTGAACATGCACAATCAGACATGATAATTAGTTGAATTTTGTCAACCCTAAACAGCCCATAGGTAAATTATCAGTCCATGTTGCTGTTAAACTTCAGTTTGTAGGAAGTTCCTTTTCTGTATGGTAATACTTATTCCGCGACAGTATAATATTTGTGTACCCTTATTTGACCTATTTCTTATGGGATTTTTCATATTTTCAAAAATATGCTAAACTAATCATATTTTTTAGAAGGAACTCGATAACTCTATACTATTCGCAATTAGAGATTATTATCATTAATTCACTATCACAGAAAACCCTAAGTAGGTGGTCTGCATTCACTATCCACGCATGGCCCTATATTTTATAACTAAACATTTTTATATAAACGTGAGGGTGCACCCAAAGCTACTATAGGTATTATAGATGTTATGTAAACACGTACCCGGTCTTATTATTCTGTTTGTGCTCCTCGATAACACTACGTATTCCATCTCGGAGTTTGACGAGAGCCGCTTTGGTTGAATACCCTAATGTTTGCTGGGTATCCATGTTACTATTATATTGTTACCAATTCACATGTTTATTATATAGCTCTTATTAACATATCACAAATTTATTTATAATCATAATCCATTTAATTAAGTTATTAATAGGTGTTTATATTATAGCTAAGAATGTACTCTAAGAATAAAATACAAATCTCAGCTGACTGATAACTTCTCGTTCTGAAACTGATAGTTTTGATTGAAAATTTTTGTGTTTATATTTCACTAAAATTAAAATCATCACATTACATATATTAGATGTTATATTAAAAAAAGAAAAAGAAAGAGACTAATTTTTGACGATGTATCAATTAAATATCTACTTTCCTCTTTCTATTGAATCAAGAAATAAATCACACTGAATTGACTGAATTAAATATTTGAACGTGATGTGTCTGCCAAAGCCAACTTCAGACCGATTTGACCGTAATGAAATAAAGTATCTAATATGAGAAAAATAAAATCAACTAATTAATTTTGCTAAATTTTTAACATTCGAGGGGTAATTATATGTAGCAAAGAGTATGTGCAGGAAAGGATAAAAGTGATAAAACTATAGTTTCACTAATTTATCAGATATTTTTTGAGTATGGCGACATTATTATCTATTGATTTGTTTTTTGACTTGACACATACTCCGACACTGAACTGAGTGAAGTTGGCGATTCCAAGAAAATCTAAAGTGTATCTTTCTATTTTATGTAAGTACTTACTAATAGGTGAACTAAAATTTCACTTGAGCCTTCTTAATTCGGGGCTAATTAGCGTAGAACCATGCCCCGACAAAAAACTTTAGAACTGTGACAGTGGTGCGCGACGACGTTATGTTATGGCTTCATACGAGTGGTCTGTGTTCAGTTCATGAGTTCAGTCAGTCTGTGTCATCGCGCCGTGAGTGAAGGCAGTGCGCCATTTATCGCGAGATAAAAAAAAAACAAGGAATGCGTACATCGCTGGGTTCGATTTAGTCCAGACGACTCTGTGTTGTGTATCGTGATGGTCTGAAAAGTACAAAACATTCGTTATGGAAAGAAGAACTAAAAACAGTGGTTTGCGCAAGGGCCCACACTTGAGCTCTTGGATATGGTGCATGTTTATCAAAGTTTTCTGCTTGCCGTGTATATTTTCGGAATGTTTCGGTAACAATATCACGTTATCAGTGCAGCCGCCTGGGGACCGGAGGATATTTTATGGGAATCCTTTGGAAATCTTCTGTGTAGCTGAAGGTGGGGATGTTGCTGAAGACCTAGAGTTGTTGGTGAATCATGTGCCACTAAATACTACAATAGTGAATCAAACTACCATCAGATGGTATGAGGAGAGACCAGAAAAACAGAGTACAACATTTTACTGCAATAATAAAAGAACAAATAAAAAATGTTCCAGCAAGGTGGTTGTGGATGGCTACCCTCAGGAGGTTGAAGAGTTTACATGTCTCTCCAAGAACCTTAATGAACTCAATTGTTCCTGGGTACCTCCTAAAGGAAATCAGTTAGTAGTTAACTACAACTTAACCTTCTTGGTAAATGATAGAGCAGTATTACCTTGTAAAGTCCATGATGATGTGAATGTAAGTTGGTGTGTGTGGACAACGAAAACAGGACCAGGAGTGCCCCTTTACAGGCAACAGCTAGAAAAGTACTATTTCAACTTGACCTCCTACAATAGTTTTGGAAGCATTTCCCAAAACTTTGTAGTTGACCATTTCTCAATAGTAAAGCCAGACCCACCTACAGCCATAGAGGTTGTGCAAAATGACTCTCGCAGTGTGACCATACAGTGGAAAATACCTAATAATATGGTGGATCTGTTAAAGGGAGGAGTGGACCACAGAATTGAATATCAGATATCTCGAATTGATAATACAACATACTTTCACAGGATTAATGCCTCTGACTTGCCACCTAAAAATAGGACATACAAATATGAATTAAGTTTGCCATTTTCACATTGGGAGTATGAAGTGAGAATATACATTAAGCCCAAGCTAGCTAAATTGGACCAGTACTGGTCTGACTATGCATTTATAATGATCAATACAACTAGTGAAAAACCACACCACCCACCTAAAATAGCTGCAGGCTCATTCCATCAGCAACCATATTTAAATCACCGACTCTTAAAAATCTACTGGTCACAGTTGTCGGATGTTGAAGAAGCTGGTGCAAATTTTACATATAGAGTAGTTGTCTGGCAAGGAAACAAGCAGCAAACCTTAAGTCCTGATAACAAGAGTTTGAGCTATGTCAGTCTTAATGCATCTGATGATCCCCTGCAGGTGATGGTGTGGTCTGAGAATTCTATGGGTCTCTCTAAAGACTATAGTTCTCTTTATATTCCTTCAGAGGACAACACTCAAGATTTGCAAATAAAATCATTCACTAAACTGACACACGAAAATGGTACTAATGAGCTATCATGGCAAAAACTAAATCATAAAATTGATAACTACACTCTTTTTTGGTGTGAACTGAAGACTACACAAACTTGTACAGGGCGTATGAACTTTACAACTTTATCACCATACATCAGTAAACATTCAATAAATTTGCCCTCAACATTGTACCAGTTTGCAATCTCTGCTAACAAAGGTATCAAAAGTAGTGGTATGACATGGGCCTACTGTGATATCCCTAAAAAAGGAATGGAGTGGTATCAGATTCCTGTATCATTGTCTCATGATAGTAAATCAGTGGATACCACACATGTTAACCTGACTTGGGCAGTTCAGTGCACATTCTCTACTGGCTTTTTAAAAGGATACATCATCTATTATTGCCCAGTTGTGGAGACCAGTGCATCTTGCTATGATGATAGAAATTATACTATACATATTGACAACCCAGATCAACAAAGTGTATTAGTAGAAGACCTTTTGCCTTACACAACTTATCAGTTTACTATTGCCCTTGACACTGCTTCTGGTGTCAGGCAACATAACAATACAGACCGCGTGACCACTTTAGAAGACACCCCATCCAGTCCTACAAATATCAAGGTAAAGGACATCACACATGATTCTCTGAATATCACATGGGAACCACCAGAGCACAAGAATGGAAAAATTCTTTATTATAATATTACAAAAACATTACCTGATGGGACCATGAATTATGAGATAGAAGATACCTTCACACATCGTCACATCACTGGGCTGCAAGGTCTTGCCAATTATACATTTGCAGTAAAAGCCTGTAACAATGCAAAAAATCGCTGCTCGGGTATTGTCCCCAAAGATGGAATTCATGTAAGAACAAGAATTGGCCCTCCAGGGAGAATAAACAGTGCACCCCTTTATAATTACTCTATGGGAACCATTAACTGGTTCGCTCCAGGCCATGTTGATCTCTATCAAGTCATGATATTGAAAAATAAAAATGAATATGAGGTCATTAACACAACAGATCTGTACATTGACACAGTTGCTTGTCAAGGCGATGAAATGTCATATCAAGTAAGAGGAATAAATTATGATGATGATCAATTTCATGGAGTGATGGGTGATCTAGATTATGTAGAACTGCCTATAAAAACTGCCAAAGGTATTGATGAATATGTAGGAGAATGGAGTCAAACTTATAACATGCCGTGTGGTCAATCTGGAGGTCTCACATTGACACTGATAATTCTGGGAGTATTTTTAGTTGTTGGCGTTGGCTACGGCTCATTAAAACTCTATAAAAAAATGAAGCAAATGGAAGACATCAAGCCTGTATTCCCCAACGGCTTAAATGTTCCCGAAAAAGATTTAACGAAATACGGTTTCGGCGGCTGGACCCAAACCAACAAAGACGAGAAACCATCATCAGATGAAATGTTGCTTCTGCCTAATAGTAAAAATAGCACGTCCCCCGTATCACCCAATATCAAACAAAGTATCGACAACTGCGATTCAAGCGACCATACGGACAGTACCGCACTATCCAACAATTCTGAAGGCCCTATCGACAGGCAGTCGTCAATGTCAGATACCGCCTCCGATACTTCATTACGAGGCATAGAACAAGGGAGAGATGATAACGCAAGCCAAGGAGAAGCATCCGCGTCGGAAACTGATAGCTCGCGCGAGAGTTCTCCATACTTGAATGATATGGCGTTTAAGAAGAACCCTACCAGTGGGTACGTGCAGTCTGTTATTAATCCAAATACTGATTTGCGTTCACCATCAATCAAGAGCCTACAGGAGCAAGCGAAGTCGCCCATGGCCGCGAGCTCGAGCTATGTGATGGCGGGTCTGCCGCCGCCGATCTTCACGACGGGGCTGTTGCCGTCGAGCCCGCCGCCCGCGGGCTACGTGCGTGCCGACGACCCGCAGGCTAGGCTAATGAACTTGCCAAAACTCGGCCCGTCGCCGACAAAACTCTTCGGCCCGGAGAGCTTGCCGACACTACCCTTGCCTTCACCTAAAAAAGGCGAAGATTCTAGTTATATTCAACTGCAGTGTTTAGAGTCGTTGCCTAATTTAAAGGTCCGCGAGCAGCCCAAGCCGGCGGCGAGCGGGTACGTGAGCCCAGAAGACGCCGTCCTCAACAAGCACCTAAACAACATGATGGCGGCGCGCGCGCCCGCGCCGGACGCGCCCATTCTGCTCGATCCAGACATGAGTCCCGATGCCTACTGTCGCTTTTCCTGGAGCAAAGACCCTTCCATTGACAATATTAATTCAATACTCGTTGATTCAAGTTTAACCACTCCCAAAAACTGAGTGCGCGTAGTGACTGATTTTATAGACTGAGTGACCGAACTGTAGATATTATTGAATGTGCTATAGGATTATTGAACAATGTCCGTTTAAAAAATCTAGTTGTGTTGTTTAGTGATAATTGTCGTGCCTTATTAATTTATTGATTTTAGAGTTGTTAAAAAGGAGATTACATAGTCGGTAAGGACAACTTCATTCTTACATTTAACGCTAATTAACGCCTAATTATATTAGGTATTAACGATCGCTTGGTTGCACAAATTTATACCAAATAAAAATTAGATCAATCAACAGAATAAATACGATGTTGGTTTCTATTGTTTCAGATTAGTTTAGTTGACTTATTAAGTTGAAATGGAGGGCTTATATAAAATTAATTTGGTACCATGCGATCTGAGTACAGAAGAGACAATACTGCAAATAGCAGACACCCTTGACAATCTGAATGGGATAGTCGAAGATGTGTTCGCGCGTCTGAATCTCAGAATAGAACAGAATAAAGAAAAAGCGCTGAAGCTATCACAGAGAGTAGAATCATCAAAAGCTAAGGTTGAGAAGTTGACCGGCATTCAGACTGCGATCAAAGTGTTCTCGAGCGCTAAGTATCCTGCATCGATCACACATGAACACTACCAATCTATATTTGACTTGAACGGATACAAGCATAAGCCTCAAAAGGTTACTCTGAGCAAAAAGTCTCAGGGGATGGCCAATGAGAAACAGGCACAGGTAAGCATTTTAAATTAAGGATCGAAAACAATTTCATTCAATAATTTGCTAAAGATGCTATTATTCAAAAGTAATTAGTTAGGTAACTGGTAATTATCCGGTCGATCATGCTACTATTTAATTTTACAAACGAGATATTCCTTATACCTACTGCAATCAGAAACAATAACGACATATTTCTTTCAGGAAAGGCTACACTTCTTCCACGTCAAAGTGGGCAAGCCCAAAAACCCTGTACCGAAACCGGATTTCGATTTGAAAACCGTAGTAGATACGTTATCTACCGTGGGCGAGTTACTCGTCTTCAACACAGATGAGAGTCCTTACCTCGGTGGTAAAACCAAGGCACCGGTATACGTGCCTAGTGTTGCCAGTGCCGAAAACAGGAGTCTGTTGGAAGAAGCGCCCTCCTCTATCATGAAAAGAGAGCATTTGAAAAGAGAAATCGATGAATACATGTACGCGCCTGGAATGGGGATGGTAAGTTGAATAATTTGACTCAATTAGTGATTCGTTTAGCAAAATATTGAAGACACCGTAAATATATTTACGAGATCGTAAGATGTAACTCAGAATTGAGAGATCTATTTCAGTCAATAGACGCATAATCACGGACGGCTAAGGATCTTTTAGACTTTCTAATACGATTTTTTTCATACAGCTCTTTTTCCACAGGTTCCCGAACTGGAGATGCCTACCGATCTCCCAGACCTTCCGGGCATAGCCGGCGATGTCCAATTCTCCATAGCCCAAGACGGCTCCATAGCGCCTTCCGCCGTCACCTCCCCTGTGGCGCCCGTTAAAGAAATAATAGATCCCGGTCTGCCAGATATAGCTGACTTACCGGACGTGAAGGATTTGCCTGACATAAAGGATCTGCCGGATGTGAAGGATCTGCCTGACGTGGATCTGCCGGATGTGCCAGTGGCTAATGTGCCGGCGGTCGAGTTGGGTGCGAGGGACCTGCCGCCTCCGCCGCCGCCGCCTCCACCTCCGCCGCCGCCGATGGAGCCGCCGACACCGAAGGAAGCCCCCAGCAAAAGGTTAGTTTCTTTTTATGTAGTGTTGAACTTGTAGCACCTTGCAATTGGAAGAACTGTTCTGTATCTCGTAAGTTTACGTCAAAGCTTTAGCCTAAATAGGCAATGGACCTATTTAAAGCATAATGCATTACCACTTTCAGGTCCACACCCCCCATTTTCAATACGAGATTAATAATTTAGCGCATTATTGGCAGTAAATATGTTAACAGTCGTCCAGGTAAATTCACCAAGGTATATCCCCAATTTGAATTAATATAATGGTGACAAAATTTGTACCTCATTTCGTCTTATTATACACGACGGTTGTCATTATTATGTATAACACCTCCTCCATGCTTCAATAGGTAAGAAGTAGGGATGTACCGACTAGTCGGGAAAGCCTATGTCCGGCCACATTTGTAGTCGGCGATTAGTCGGCGACTAGTCGGTAAAAAAGGCCGATAGAAAAACAGTACAAACATAAATGAACAGCTGATATTGTTGTATTATGAACCTATTTGTTTTGTTATTAGTAAAAAGAACAACTGCGGTAATCACAGAAAGAAATGTCCTACCAAGGACTATCGGTTTCATAGGCAGGATTCCTCAATATTCTCATTGACCTTTGACTTATAATGAAAAGCGCCAAAAAAGGTAACAACCAATGTAATTCAAACATTTTGATAAATGACTCGAAAATTATGTTCCGACTAATCGGCCACCCAAGCGCCGGCCATTTATTCTCCCAGAAAAAGTTTATAAACCCATAAAAATAGCGTTGGAACAGAACACAGAATTTCCAAGTTTTATGAAAAGATTGCACTTGCTAGGTCTCTCCATTCACTGGCACTTAAAGGCGCTAATAAAAAAGTTTCTATTACTTTATATTTGTCTCAAAAGCGCCGTACGCAAGTCATAGAGTCGCTGTGTTTTGAATTATTCGTTAGCACGACAGGTATATTTACTTAACCTAAAATTTGTCTCTTCAGTGAGAATGGGTACCTACTTGTAGTGACTATTAGTTTCTTACACACGCAGTATTCGTTACGTAGATACATATCGCTGTAGGAAACGTAGTTGAAAGATAGTTGACGAATGTCTTTTCAATAAAGATTACCCCCCCATTATTCATAAACGTCCACTAAAGTTATCAAGCCGATAAAGTTTGTTTGTCCCTTTCTGACGTATCGGTATGATAGAAAGGCAAAACTTCTCATTTTATTCTCAAAAGCTCAGCTTCCTTCTTCGATAAAATTGCCGCGCAATCGCTCTCTCCTATAAAAAGTATATAAAAAATGGACCGGACAAAGCTTGAAATTTACGATACGGCGGCAATACCAAGACAAGCAATAACGTAGGCTTCTAGGAATGTCAACGAGAGCTTAAATCAATCCCCGACTGGGTCGACACCCTTAAATCCATCACCTGTTTCCAAAGCATTTTGTACTTGGCGCCAGTGGCCAGTGTAATTTGACACGCTGATCCGTAGCTTTTGTGTTCGTAGCTCATTCCTACTGGTACTGGTATTGGATTTGTTGATAAGCTTTCGCCTTTCCGAGCAGGAGTGTTATTCATACGTCTATTAGGCACATCGCCTCAGGAGTCTCACAGCTAGTAGGTGAATTTAACACTGAAAACTCTAACGCTAAAGTGTGAAGTGACCGAAAAATTTTAAAAGTGTGAAAGAAAAGCAACGTTTATTCGTAAAAAGCCATAACGCGGTAAGCTCGTTAGATAGAACGCAAACGAGGGCTTATCTTACATCCAGAGTTAGATAGAACATATCCATTTGTCATTTGTGCTCGTTTATAAATATTGACTGCATTCGAATCACATTTTCTACTTAGGTCGTAGAAGATCGCCAAAAATGGTGGTCGAACCAAGCGTGCAGGCAGCCTATGCGACCTACGGCACGCGTATGATGCGAAATCATTGCGTTGGTCACCAAGGAGAACTAACGAGAATGTTCCTTCGAATTTATATGAATTGCCTTATCCCTCCTGTTGGAATCTTAGATTGTATATTCTTATTTATACTGGTTTGCGCTGACCAATGCTTAGCTTTTACTGTCAACTGATTTAAGCCGCACTTAGTACGATTTATACCTCGTTTACCCTGATTAATATGCCGGGACCGCCAGCCGTAACTCTCCTGCTTCAAGGAAACTACAGCACGACCAATTAGGATTCCGGAGTCGTCTATACGTTGTTTACTTGTTTACTGGAATGTTTTGTATTTGAGGCAGGTTTTCAGATTACTGGATAATTCAGGAAATGGGTGGTTCTTACATTTTCAACAAACGCCGACACGTTTTATGCTAGCCCTAAAGACGGCTGCACAGTCGACAGCGGTCGTGTGTTATAACTGTTAATTGGACTAGTATTGTTCATATTTAGAGGAACTAATTAGGCTATCAAGGAGATTTTAACTCACTTAACACTGACATGAAGCTTAAAAAGTCTACAGCGCAGTAGTACCTAAAGTTTGTAGTTGCCGATGACAAAACGAGTTTTCGAAAGTTATTTTATAGTCTCGAAAGGTATTCCCTGCGGCGTCATGAACTATTCGAAATGATTACATTACTTACTTTCCAAGCTATTCGACTGTGGAACTCTCTCCCTGTTGAGTTAAGACGTTCTCAATCTATTGCCTCTTTTAAATCAAACCTTAAAAAATACTATCTTTCCCTTCCTTAGATTTTATGAATGACACTGTTGTTTGTTTCTTTATGAATATAAACCTTTTGTATTTATGTGTGTATGTTTATGTATGTTTATGGTTATACTTATTTATGTATGTCTATTTGAATGAGTGTTTTGTGTTGTTTGGTTGTATTTAAATTCTACTTCTCATATTTCTTAGAGCCACCTACCATATATATTATATTCTGATTATATTAACTCCAGTACCCAAAGGTTGTCTGGAAGAGATCGCTCTTAAGCGACAAGACCGCCTGTTGTTACCTCTGTTTAATTTGTTTTGTTTCTTGTGTATTACTTGTAAACTATGTGAGGTGTGCAATAAAGAGTATTGTATTGTACATTGTGTTTGCGGCGCGTCCTTTATTTTATAACCACGCATTCCTTTTCATTAGCTTAATTAAGAGAACTGAGAGTTGTGTTGGTCTCATAGTGTTTGATGTGTTAAATTTTGTCATAGAGTCAATTACTTACCTATTTTTTCGCCCATCCCTCATAAAGAATACACAAAACATCACACATTTTTAAACTCATCGCTACCTATTGACTACCACGACAATGAACTTAAGAAGGATCACTTATTACTAGTATTCCACGGTATACAACACTTTAGAGATCCGTGCGTTCATAGGCTACCCTCATAACTCTGAGGGACGTAACATATGCAAATTTATGCAAATGCATCTCCGAAAGTAAAAAGAAAATCCGAATGGTCAAATCGGTACAAAATCTCCATTTCTCCGTAACTAATTGTAAGTCAATCCACAAGAATGTTTGGCCAGAATAACTTGCCACGAGTCAGCTGAACCAATAGGACCATAACAAAAAACCTGACACATATGGCGACTTGTTGTTCACAAAAAATCAGGTAGGGTCCGATAACATTTAAAGGTCAACTTGTAGACATAAATAAGACTTTCTTTTTGTTTGCAAAGATAACATACCAAGTAGTGAGTGATGCGTTTACAATGTATCTTATCATATCAACTCGCATGATAATTCTGACCTTTATAGTAATTTCTAGAAAAAAAGTTTTTTTATTTCTGGAATCCAGGCAGTCGAGGCCCGAGGGTGGTATAATTCATATTATGTGACTGAATGAATAGAAATCGGGCAGCTCAGGTTTAAAAAAAAATCCATATGACATTTGCACCCTCTTTCACCTGCGCTTTCGGAGACTTGTACATTTTATTTTTATTTGGCCCATTATGGGTTAGTAGGTACAGGTACAGGTACTTGTAACGAAACCGTTTCAAGAGGCAGTCAAGCAACACTTTGTTTTCACGGCTGCTTCTAGTTAACCGAGTACGGGGAAGCCGGGGGTTTGTAAACATATACTCCACTTTGCAAACAGGGCCTCTTAACGCTCATTCTTTCGCTCTGTAGGTACGCTGAAACGGGCTAGTAGGATTTGCTTCAATTTGAGCTCTTTTGTCTTGGTTATATTTCTGATTTGTTAAGTAGCATTTTCTATTTTATTACTGAAAATACTGGAATAAATATTACAGATTTAACAGAAATCCGCCTAGTCCCACAAAAAGCTCTATAGGGCTTGTATTGTGTGCTTCGAATCATCGGCAATATCGGGATGTAGTCCCATTATAATTAAGTACCTATGCGATAAAATTCGTCAAATGATTTTATAACCTACATACTTACATTTAAATCGTTATCGTTACTATTAGTCTATTAGCTATGTTTGAAACATTTCTTTCTCGTAAGCTTTTGCATTTAGGCGAAACCATCTGTAAGATTCCACTATTCGTCACTATAAACACAGAACTGGCTCAGCAACGCACCATCAAGCCTTGCACTCCCTGTGGTGGTCTATCGGCAACTGCCGCCTCCCACTCCTCAGGTCCTGACGTCTGCGCTTGAGACAGGTTTTAGGAACATCAATACACTACATCCCTTCCTTGTTATTTTGATTTATTTAATTAGTTAATAGAGTGTGGCTAATGAAATATTGCCCCAACTTTTGGCGGGAAATTCAAAAAATCTAGGGCTGGTCACACTTGGTATTGTAGGAGATATAGTTTTGATACTAGAAAATATTTTTGTTTTCTGTGCACACTTATATTGAAAATCAATAGAAATTGCTAATATATGTACAGAAATTTGACAAAATCTGTTAGCATTTGACGTATTAACCTAGAAGTTTTACGATGGTTATTGGCATTTAAATATTAATAATTAACGTGTATTACAAGTAGTAATGGGGAATGGATGAAAAAATTAAAAGTGCCTGTTAGTATGTCTCACCACAGTTTAAATTAGACTACTATGCCAAATTTCAACTCCAACTTACAACATTTGCATTTGCTTGTTTGCTCACAGGCAAGACAGAGGCCGAAATAGGTAAAACTCCTAAGTTACAATAAAAAAAATACTCATATGAATATTTACATATTTAACTAACCATGACTCATTCGCTATAGTCGAAATCGGACTCTAAATATTCTAAACTCTAATTTTTATTTTATTAATGCTTTCCAGAGCTTCGAGTTTCTCCTTGTCTTTACACTCTTTTCCTGTTTATGAGATTTAAGTTTTATTATATTCACATACTTAATCAAAGTTATAGGCAAATGTTAGAACTAGTACTTAAAGTATCAAAATATTAATAGAGCACCAACCTACTATGTATATTGTTTACGACTTGTAAACATTGCAGTTTTTCATTATATGCCGCTTCACGTCGACTTCGCTCTTGGTTGTAATTATTTATTAGCTTAAACAGCAAATTGCGGACCTCGCTTGGTATCGTCATTGTTATAATATTTAAGATTTACCCTTAATAACCCGCGAACAATTTGAATAAGTGACATAAATTGACAGCAGACTTTTAGCCTTTTTTTTTAAACCATAGACAATTGGTGATACCACAAGGAAATATCTGTCAACAATATTTGGCTAGCCAGACTCTATTAATTATCATTTAATTTAAATAATAGGTCAATTTAGTTTTAATTCAAATACTTGCCATGCTGTGCCGTGTATCTTTTTTTTTTTTTTTTTTTTTTTTTTAATGTACTACGTTTCTTCTAATTGTCTGCCCACTTTCGTCATTCCTAACTTGAACATCTCCTTCTTTACCACTTAGTACTGTATGTGAAGTAGTGTTATAATTAGGGATTAATTTTCTATCTTTAGTCATATGTTTAGGACATTCCGGTCTGAGGGTTGACTCAGAGCGGACGCTGCACCACCACCTGCAGTGTATACTCAAACATACTTGTGTGTTCTATTAACTACAATTCCTAGATGTCAGTCTCACTCCTTCTTCTTTAAATCTGTTACCTTTTTTAATTCAGACTGTTTTGAAAACTAGATTAGTACATTATTATTATTTTTTTTTTGAAATATTTATATACATATAATGAGTGTTTTTTTTTCTTTCTTCAATAGCATACAATATAATTGTACAATGCAAGCATCGCACATTTCTCGCGTCAGCATTAAAATGAATATAATTATGACTTGATTAGAATTGCTTTGCATTGCTTGATTGCATTTGCATGCATTTAGTTATGTTTTATTGCAAATAAATAATGATTGATTGATTGTTTGATTGCTGTATTTGCGATTACGCTATACATCGATTTATGCATTAGTTTACGTTTATACGTGCTCCTAGCTAGTGCCCCTAGCTAGTACTCAATATACCTTGGTTATCAATAAATTTATAAGTGTATCAAAAATCAGTGTTTCTATCAAGACTACAATCAACCATCAAGAATCATATCATCTAAGGTGTACGGCTCGTACAATAATATTTCACTAATTTCATACCTTTTCATGATTTACATTTTTTTTTTTAATAGGTCGCTATTGTCAGGCGTCTAATGTATATTAGGTAATTATTGATGATAACTGATTGTATCGGCCCTATACTTCATTATATGCACCTATTATTGCTAGTAACTAGTAAATAGTACATATAAGTATTTAGTTATAGAACCTAATATATCTGGAGCCTCGTCTGCCAACAAACCATACTCTGGTTTGGCAGAAGATAAATTTAGTTGTAAGTTTAGTTTTTGAATAAACATTTATTTCATTTTATTTCATTTTTCATTTCATCTAATGCAATTCATAATACTTACGGAAATTATAATGTTTAGTTAGATCTACTCATAAATTTAATTATAAATTGCAGTGCATAGTTATTAAAACTTTTACTGTCTCCTGTTTTTTTTCTGGATAGAAAGGGCTCGTGATTCATTTCATTGTAATACATAGAGATACTATATAGAATATGCATTAAAATCCGATTCAGGGTCACGTATCCACTTTATTGATTTTATTGACACATTTTATTGATTTTGTTTCATCATGATCAGCTTTCTCTCCCGTAGATACTTTGTACCACACAAAGTAATCAACGATTAATTTTCTAAAATAGATAGCTGTTCATATACTATTTAAGATGTGCTTATCTAATTGACCCAATTATACTAACATCCGATTTATATCTACACAGTATGTATATATTTTAGATAACACTTTTCTTTTAAAGTATTTTATCAACATTTTTTTTTTTTTTATTATTATTATCTCTTTATTTATCTTAAGATCTTAACTCTTAGGCTAGGCTATTTTATAATATGATTAAGTATTAAAGAAATTACAAAGCCACTTTTTTTTTTGAACCAATGTTTTATTTAAACCAACAAGTCGATTTTGTAAAAGCACATGTCACATATTGTTTTAAACATAATTATGTTTAGCTGATTCAATAAAATATATTTTAACAAGTTTGACCTTGTTGTTTGGTTCGTACAAATTCGACTTGTATCATCAATATTGTGATTTATTCCCTTTACTAAAATACTATTGTTTCAAACAGATAAACACGCAACAAGACGAGTTTGTTAGATTCACAAGGCAAATTTCTCTCAGTTGTACCCTTAACTTCACATCCATCAATCAATCCATTTATATATAGAATCATGTTCCCTAACCTCTAAATAATGTGCATTGTAGGTAGTTAGGTACCTAGATAATTGACGTGAAGCATTGAAATCTGTGATTATTTAACATTTTACAATCACTACAGACAAAGCTGATTCAGCCGCTGATTGTTGTCCTTTTGTTCATTTTCTTGACCAGACGAAATAAGGTCACTAGTGAGATTTATTTTATAAATTTACGAACTTAGGTTACTAGTTCGCTTGGAAAATCTTTAATATGTATTCGCGAAAGAGGGACCACATTTCAATATCCTCCCGTGAAATCACGCAAACAAGTTCAGCATTTTTATTTCATATTTTTTTCAATATTAGTTAAGTAAGTAAGTAAGTAAACACTTTATTGTACAGGAAAAGAATACAGCACATAATATTTAAAATAAAAAGTTTCAGTACAAAGGCGAACTTATCCCTTTAAGGGATCTCTTCCAGTTAACCTTTGAGCATTTGAGAGAGAGTGAGTTAGTTCAATAGAGGCTCACAGATCCATTAGTTTATTTGTTTTAACTGGACACCTGACTTATATGAGATTCACCTACATGAATCACTGCAGTATGTACCTATTACCCTAACTGATAACGAGTACCTTCAGTACCAATCGGGACCAGGACCTTCAGGATATTTTTGTAATGATTTTCAACTGACGTAGATTGTCTTTGAAAATCTATCATAGATCAACTTAAATAGGCATGTCTTTCTCTTGAGGTCACCCATACCTAACAAAGCCTTGTTGACTGTAAGCAGAGTTTTCGCGTTGTTGAAATGTATCAAGCGTTCGCTTAGTTTTATTCAATTCAACTGCACCACTACGTGTTTTTTTTTTATATACAATGCAATGTCAAACCAATGCACTGTCTTTATTTAATTATTTTTTTCACTTTTTTCACTCTGATTGACGTTAGCGGCATCTAGGTATATAAAGAGTGCTCTTTTCCAGCGCTCCCACCGAACTCCTACTGATGTAGGATCACCTTCGCTGTCAAATGCCTCCAACGACAATTAAGAAGCCATACTGGATTTTCTTGGGGCAACCTGTACCTACCCAATCAATTTAATGATTCTAACTAACACAAGTCATATTCTATTGAAAATATTTCAACTTTTGCTATCTCAAAGTACTCAGTCATTGTACTTGAGTGTTTTACTGGGGTAGTTGTCTCAGACTCTCAGGCACTGGAGGCCTTGGTATTTTTTTCTTTCATATGTGTAATTTATTTCGGTTTCAATTTAATGATATTTATTGACCGACGTCAATCAACTATTATGACAATCGAAGGCTCAGATAGTATTTATCATCTGATCTAAGCGACATTTAAGCGCACGTTCAACCAGTATAACCGTAATTTACTTCGTGTTTAGGTTATTATCATTAAGCTCATATTTGCAACAATTCAATGTTCAGTTTTTTTTTATTGCTATTTAACTATGTTTATAACAATTTAATGACCAGATAAATATATCTGCTTTAACCAAGGTAGGTAAGTAGATATGTTTTTTTCATTTATTTTACATGACAATTAAATGTCCAGATTCAGTAATCTGCTGGTTCCACATATATCTATATTTATCCTCGTAAGGCTAAAGTCATGTCAATTTAATGACCAGATAAATATATCTGCTTTAACCAAGGTAAGTATGTTTTTTTTTTCATTTATTTTACATGACAATTAAATGTTCAGATTCGGTAATCTGCTGGTTCCACATATATCTATATTTATCCTCGTAAGGCTATAGTCATGTCAATTTAATGACCAGATAAATATATCTGCTTTAACCAAGGTAAATATGTTTTTTTTTCATTTATTTTACATGACAATTAAATGTCCAGATTCAGTAATCTGCTGGTTCCACATATATCTATATTTATCCTCGTAAGGCTTAAAGTCATGTCAATTTAATGACCAGATACATTTTATCTGCTTTGAATGAGCCGTGCACACTGTACAGGTCAGGTCATTGTTATTCTGTTACCAGTAGGTTTTTCTTTTTTTTTCCATGACAATTTAATGTCCAGATTCGGTAATCTGCTGTATTAACTAGCTTAACCCTTAATTTGGCAGAGACTCTGGTGACATAAATTTTCCGATTTTACTTAATATATTGAATAACAGGTGTTTTTAAAGCGTCCGAAAAATATTTAAAAAAATCTAGATTTATTAGTTTTGGAAAAAAAATATGTCCGCCACAGCGGACTCTGCCAAATATTGGGATGAATTAATATGTCCGCTGAGGCGGACACTGCCAAACATACGGTCATTTAAAATAAACAAGTATTTCTTAACATATATTTATTTTAAAAATTAACAAATATAATAATTTTGTATGAAAATCAAACTGACACATATTTATAGTCAAATATCATTATTTTAACTTTTTTCCGACTTTTTGGCCAGGTTACACAGGCCGTGATCACGACAGACTGATGTGACAGTGATGTCCCAGCAAAATGTCGTCGAAGATGTAAACAACACAAAACTACCCGAAATTAATTATATCAATGTTCGGGGCACACAAAGAAATTATAAATTTTGATCTACCCGGTTTTCTTTAATGTTTATTGCCCCTCGCGCGACATGTGACATTCACAATATCCGCGCACTACGTATACCTAAAAGTGCCAAAATTTTAACTGCTTGGTTCAGCACCACACGCTGTTGGATTAAATAAAAAATCTACGCATAAAAGCAGGCCACCAAAACAAGAAAATCAAAATAATAAACAAAACAATATAATAATTTGTTACAACACGTGTCACCGCAACATTGGCATAGTCCGCCACGGCGGACAAATCGTATTTAGTATATATTTGGCACTGTCCGGTGCGGCGGACAACTTGTTTAGATGATGATTATGAGTATTAGAAATTGAGAAATAAATTGAAAACATAACCACTTGCAACTATTATGTAATATATTTTATTATTTATGCAACAGAAATACCCTGTTCTTACAAAAACCAAAAGAAAAACGCATAAATATTTTGCTAAAAACAGTTGACTTCTGATGCGGTGCCATCTTGACGAGTAACTGTCAAACGAGTGTTGACAGTGGTCAAATAGTATTTTTATACAAAGCATGTATCATAAAAGAGTCTCTTTCCATATGTTAAATTAAATAAAATTCTACCTAAAAAGCGAAATATATTTTTTTTATCACCTGTCCGTCCCACCGGACTTTGCCAAATTAAGGGTTAATAGCCAGAATTTCTGTTATCCAATTCACACACATGACAATTAAATGTCCAGATTCTGTAATCTGCTGTTTATAATATAACGCAATGCGTAGTGTGGTAGGTGTACGATTTTGCTCAATGATAGTTAAAACTCGCTGATCCGTACCTTATTAAATGTTATACCAGCTTATCTTGCATGTTTATTACTTAAACATGTAAGTAATGTAAACATTGCATCGTCTACATTACGTTCAAAAAAGGATGTGCCCACCTACCATTTGTTTACAAAGTTGCATAACCCCACGTCATTAGATTACGCATTAACAAAGTCAGGATTAACTAAATTGTTTTGTTGGAATGCCAGTTCAACATCTTTGTTTATTTGTTATAACAAGCAAACTTAAAGTAGGTTGGTATTATCAACATTTTATCATTCAAGTAAATACCTTATTTAGGTGAATAGCTTAACCATTCATAAATTTAGCAACACCACATAATTTTGTGTATTAAACCAACCAACAGGTAGATGGTAACTTCACTAATTACGAATAAATATCATTTCTTTTGGTTGGACGGAAATTATTGTAATGATTCCGGGCTGTGATTTATGTATGTATGGTCCTTAATGTAATTTAAAAATGTATTACCATATTTAGACAAATCAAACTACGAATACTAATATAATAATTTTAATTTTAATATACCATATAATAATTATGTACCTAAATCAATTGTGACGTGTAATATGTAACAATATTAGAAATGAGTATGAGTATGAGTAAGTTAATTTTATAAACCCACTACACATAAACTCAAATAACATTTTGGTACCTAAAAACATTTTGCAATCTAGGTAGGTAACCAAACCGTTTACTAGGTAGGTAGGAGTCACACACCAACACCTGTATAGGCATGACAATCTAGGAAGGCTGGCCACGTTGACAATTACCTCAAACGTTTTATTAATTGCATCGTTCGGTTACCTGCTTAAGGTTTATATTCGCACGGTTGAAAGGAATAACATTTCATTTATTTTTATTTGGTTTTGACTTAATTCTTGAAAAACTGCCGTTATAATCATTTCGCTTTGTAGTATTTAATGAACACTTTCATTTAGCTCCATCACGTTTCCGAAACTACTAAGAATGCCAGTAATTTAAAACGGCAGGTAACCAAACCTGTTTACAAAAAGATAACGGTGCATCATGGCGCATTATTACTCGATTTTATAGGTTATGTTACTTATGTTTCTATCCCATCCTCGTCGCCACATGTAAGATTCCACTATTCGTCACTATAAACACAGAACTGGCTCAGCAACGCACCATCAAGCCTTGCACTCCGTGTGGTGGTCTATCGGCAACTGCCGCCTCCCACTCCTCAGGTCCTGACGTCTGCGCTTGAGACAGGTTTTAGGAACATCAATACACTACACCATCACGCCTGGAAACCTTTATTCCTTTTTAATGAATTACTCCATTAATTTATATTCAACTCATTATTATAACGCCTGCGCAATCTTCATTAAATTAACCAATTAGCAGCCCCATTACACCTCATTAACCAACAATTTAGTAATTTGCCCATTTTCTGTGTAACAGCCATTTGATTTTCATTTCTCCACGATACGTAGAACCTCTCATAGGTTCTCGGTAACGCGAGCCCACTATTATTCTAACATAACCTATAATTATTGCCGTCGTATTTTCCTAGTGCCAAAGATCGTTTGAACCTTCTTGAAAGCGTTTATCGTGTCATCGGACACGGAAGCAGCCTCGTAATACGATAATTTATTCCGATTATAATAACTAAAGTACCTGTATAGTGTATAACCTAAGTACCTTTACGTGCCTATACATGCGATATGCACCTTTATAACAAATACCTAGGATGTAGTAACTTGTAAAACTTTATCCGCTTCCTTTTAGATTACTAACAATTTAGCACATAACTGTGTTATATCATGTTTATTTTGTTTGGTTGCTTAACCACAGGATTGTATGTATTCTTTAAGCGTTGGAGTTATACTTTGATAGCATCGCAAGCGGCAAGCGCCACCCGTTTTCGTACAAACCATAAACTTGACACCAAAACCCTAACGACACGAAAATGTTCGCTCAATAGTGAACCGTATTTTAATACTTATACAGCTGTAATTGTAATAGACATTTTATTATAATCTGTCGCTCGTGCGGAACTATTGTTTCAATTCGAATTTTGACTCTCCAAATATGGCGCCCGACATTCGTCATACAAGGTAACGACATGAGATTCGACATTCATTTGTTTTAATTGAGGTGTTTAAAATTTCGAATACTAACCTCGCTATCCTTATTCGGGGAAGAGATTTTACAGAAAAACTTTTTCCTGGAATGATCATTAACGTCATACTTAGCGTTTATAGAGAATGGTTGATGTTATTTTTGCATGTTTGACTGAGAGAATAGTACATTGTGCAACAAGGGGAGGAAGTTCCCCGAGTTACACACAATGTTTTTCATCACATTTGAGAGAAAAATAGAGAGGAAACAGTTATAAGGCAAAACCTTCAACCGGCGGCGTTGCGACCAGTAGTGTATCTTGATTTACATCAGATTATTCATATTAAATCCATTGTTTTTGATAACAAACACTTTTTGAACAAAAACAAACTCGAAAATACTGCGTAAACATTAAATGCAATGTTCAAAAAAGCAGATAAATCATATGATTGAACTAAAATTTCACTTATCTTTCATTCAGTTCAATAGGTATTTTGATCTGTTGTACTCTCCGTTGCTAGGCAACGGTGGGTGCCTCGCGTACGCACGCGGTCAAGCGCGAGTAGAGAGCATGTTGTCAGATTATAAATTATAACAATTTATCTCAGTTAAGTTTACGAAATAAATGCAAAACACAAGGAGATAATTGTAAAACATAAATAAAATGCATTTTTCATACCTTATAATTTCTTTTATAGCTTAATAGACAAATTTTGGTTGTGCAATAAAAATCCTTGGCAGATTGAAACATCCTTTGCCTGAAGTATTGTACGGATTGTATTCATTTTTAAAACTAAATCCATTATTCCCTTGAGAATAAAATAGTACATTATGCTTCAGTACACGTAGACGTAATGATACCTTTAAACAGCAAATGTGATGAAAACGTTCTTACCCTGTTTTTTTTATCGGTTTCTTCGGGATATTGTTGTAGACACGTACTTTGTGTATACAGAATTTATGAACAAATGTTGTTTTGGGCATCATCTGTATAATCTGTATATGTCTTACCGTGTAACTTAAGTAGCTTACGCCCGGATGAGTGTTAATTTCCAGGCCTTATAAAGCCTATTGCTAACAGGTACTTAAACAAATGAAACGTCTGTTTATCGACAACTGACGATTGACTCCGTTTCTTCGAAGGGTCGGTTCCGGCGAACGTTCGTGGCCTGTACCGAGTATCGTATCGATAGATTGAAAATGATACTCGGTGACCCGTGCGTGTGGTGTATTAGGCAGTTTAATTATGTCATTTATAGCTGAAGATAAACATTTTTCTATAATTATTAGAATGTTGTTTAGAAACAGAAACGAGCGCGGGACCAGTCTTATGAGTGTCAACGGCGAATGCTATGGAAAATGTAGTCGCTGTACTGTACCAAGCACATAGTTGAAGTAGGTATTTGAATAAAGAGGACGCTCAGACGCTAGTATTGGATCTGTCTATGGAGTGTATGACAGATAGCTGACCAATTAGGCATATCATTTTGAGATAAACCATTCAGCTATGGTCATATTCAATTTCATTTCTTGATTTAATTTCTATAATTAGGTAGAGGGCATTCAACACGATCATGTAATCAAAGTCGTTTAAATACTTTAAATAGACATACTTACCTTTTTTGTTTCGATTGGTTAGTGAAAACAGTTTCCCGATTCCACGTATCACCACGGAAATCGTCCTAAGAAACCCACAATGGCCACAATTAACAAACAGTTAAATGAATATACTGTTAATTCGATTGATGTAAGACAATACATTTACACATGCCGGTACCTTTTATATATACATATATATATATCTAATACGTTGATTAGCATATAGGTGATACATACACAAAGTAATGTATGCAAATTGATGCATTGTCCTGCCAACCGGCTAGGGTGATTCCTTTTGCGGTGTGCATGAAAATTGACCTTGCCATATGAAAATTGAATACATAATTCGCACGGACTGCAACTCAACACAAACTAAGAGTATGGTACAGAATCCTCAAAAAAATATTTGTCCGATCGCTCGGGTGCCTATCTGCCTATCGAAGATCAATTGCCTCGTAGTGAACGAGATCTACGCTAATGTCTACCTGTCGTACTAATATGAAGGAGCGATGGAGTTCTGGATTAGCTACTATTTCATTCATCTCTGATCTTACTGCTACTGTGGGCTGGCCACATCGATCTCTGATCTTACCGCGTTCGATAAACCCAGTGCGTTTGTCACATTTCGCAAATGGCGATGCGGTTACCATCAATGCATTCATCGTATAAAATATGATCATTGAATCTGATTTAAACTGGGTCTACGTTTATCTCATGAAATAATCGCTCGCTTTATTAAACTTATTAAATCACACAGACCAGATTGCATTTGATCGCATTGATTGACCCACTGCGAGTATGTGGATAATTGTTTGCGTAATGGGTTTTAGCTGTGAGTCAACAGAGTTGACATATAATATTAAACAGGCTTATTTACATACAGGTATAGTATCAGTTATGTCCTTATGGCACATCAAATAATACCCTGGTATATATACAGAGCGAGGGGTTCTTAATACATTTTCTGATATATTTTTCTTATAGGTATTTGAAATATGTATATGTATATCGTCATGTCTAATCTGATAAATAAATTAATATGATCGGCCGGCGGTATGGGGGAGATTTTAATAGTCATAATGGAACAACATTTTTGTTCATTTAAGAAACATCAAACCCTCTAGAAGTCTACACCAGGCTGAGCATCTGGCTTTATTTTTTTTAACTGTCAGTAAGATGGGTCATATTATGCAAGTCACCGACTGAATTAACGCAAGTAATTTGATTCGTTTTGCTTTCCACGTATCGCCTTTAGGTACGATGCTGTGCAATAAAAATACCGTTAACAAAAAAAATGTGTTAAAAAGAGGTTCATATGGTGAACCATGTCTTCCTGTGACCACCAATGACGATATCTACATGTTGTCGTGGTCAAATTAGGCATTCCTGTAATCTCTGTTTTACATGGTAAAAGTTATCTCCCGAGAAAATGTGCGGCCATAATTTTATAGAAACAACATGCCTTCTGAATTCGCGCCTGAAAAATAAGTTTCTTTAAAAGCTAATTGACAAATAAAACATTCAGAATAAGCTTATTAAATTATTAAAACACCCAAGTTTGTTTCACGAACATCCAAGAAACGGTTTGCTCCGGCTACAGCTTCGGGGAATAGAAGCCACACGATGTTTTGTTTCTTACTTTCTTTACAAAACGGCTGTTGGACAAAGGGTACTAAACTTGTGAGTTGAACAAGTTCTGAATTGGTAGAATAGAATGTATACATTTTTTGATAAAGACTTATGAATCCTATGATATTGACAAATAATAGAAAATCTCGTAACACTCTCTCTTCCGAGCTATGAATCCCACATGGTGGTGGGGTCAGCTTTCCGTGTCATTCGCTTCCACTTCGCCCTATCTTTGACGTCGTCTTCGGAGACTTTGCACTCAGCCATTTATTTTAGCACTACGTCCCTCAGCAGTTCTCAGAAAGTTTGTACATAGCCACGTCAGTAAATTTTAATTGATCCTATTTTGTTACCAACATTTAGTGATATAAGTCTACTTTCGTAAGATATATACAGGACAATTGTTATAATTTAAAAAATATAGATACTAGAGAACCTTAATGATCAAATAAAACTTACAAAAAATCTCAATTCATAAAATAAATCTTAAATAGGAATTAAAAAAAAAAAAAACTTTTTCCTTAATTTTTGTACAAACTTTTCGACAACTGCTCTGCCCTCCATCTTGTTATCGGTTTGCCTCTGCCACTCTTACCAGGGATGGAGAATCGCAGTGCCAAATTTCCAATGTAGTCTGGTGGTCTTCCCCCTACGTGTCCATACCATCGCAGCCTACTTTCCTGCATTTTGTCCGTAACACACGATATTGATAATTAGATGTTTAATTGGCTTTATGTTCAACCCATACCTACAGGTCGATAATAAACCCACGAGCCACAAGGCGTTTATTGCTAATTTTGTGGTGTAGTGCAATTTAGCACGTACCGGCTATTAATAAACTGGTCTGTTTTGTAAGTCTAGAGAATATAACAAACATACTATGTTATGTAAAGAAACTATATTCGATCATTGTTTTCTTTGGGAGAAATAATATTTGTTACAATGGCATGTTATGTTATTGTAAATCATCTACCAACCTTATATAGGTTAGCCGGTTAGGTTATTTCAAAAATGGGGAAAATTCTTTCATTGATAGATTATTTATTATACATCGATGACGTACCTATGTATAATCAAATGTATTTATTCAATATTCTCATACTATTTTACAATATATTGCCAAAAAAAATCACTCTTGGACAATGAAATTATCTTACTTGACTTCATTCTGGTCCAAGTCAAAGGGTCCTTTTGATAAAATAAGCCTTTCAATCCCCGCGTCCCTTTTTTGTTTGGTCTGCAACGTCATATATGGCCATGGTCGGCCGCAGTGACGCATCGGGTAACTGAATGGCATGAGTTATGTGATATGTCGGAGTGATGGACGATTCGGGCGCGTACGCATAGTATAGCAAAATCAACGTGGCTAAAGATAATACATAGACAAATAAATATATCATTTTAGATTATCGGGTCCGCTCAGTATAGACTTCTAGAATTCTGAAATAGTGCACTGCTGAGAATTGTGAAGTAGCTGAATAAATAACGATAAATGAAATAAATAAAATTCGTTAACTTTTTTTATTTCATAATTTATAAAAGGGCAGGGGTTATTTAATGGTGGACTGCTGTCCGGATCCGGGCAATTTATTTAATGCGAAATGCTCTTTGTCGTTTTTGTGCTCCCGTCTGAAACAGACATCATCAGCTAATAGCCATTTCATTTAAAAAAAACCGGCCAAGAGCGTGTCGGGCCACGCTCAGTGTAGGGTTCCGTAGTTTCCGTATTTTCTCAAAAACTACTGAACCTATCAAGTTCAAAACAATTTTCCTAGAAAGTCTTTATAAAGTTCTACTTTTGTGATTTAATTCATATTTTTTAAACATATGGTTCAAAAGTTAGAGGGGGGGGGACGCACTTTTTTTCCTTTAGGAGCGTTTATTTCCGAAAATATTAATATTATCAAAAAACGATCTGAGTAAACCCTTATTCATTTTTAAACACCTATCCAACAATATATCACACGTTGGGGTTGGAATGAAAAAAAATATCAGCCCCCACTTTACATGTAGGGGGGGTACCCTTATAAAACATTTTTTTTTGTTTTGCACTTTGTTGGCGTGATTAATATACATACATGTATATTGGTACCAAATTTCAGCTTTCTAGTGCTTACGGTTACTGAGATTATCCGCGGACGGACGGACGGACGGACGGACAGACAGACATGGCGAAACTATAAGGGTTCCTAGTTGACTACGGAAGCCTAAAAACCGGTTTCCTGTAAAAACTACATAATTGGTGATCCTCGTTTTAGACCTAAAGCATCTTTTAATCGCCCGGCGCTTTCTTAGTAAATTACGTCACACTGTATCCAAACACATTATACCTAGAAACGTACTGCTAATATTTCAGTAGGGGTTTCCCGCGAACATCTGTCGTTCAGACCAATCTTTATTAAAGAATATTATCTCATTCATCGTAACGTAACTACGTCTCATTCTGCGCTTCAGGTCAAACTCGAGGCCAGTTACCCTTCTAGTTGGTCTCCTCCCAGCCAATTGTTATTTAGGTCACTGGCGTGTATGATATTAACAATACACTAACTAACACTATTATATTCTATTAATGATCAATATGATGATACTCATAGCATTGAATGCATTTTGACTATTTTGAGGTAGATAGTGACAAAGTGCACTTTTCTTAAACCGTCTATTGCGTAAAAAGTTTCCAAACGGAAGCTGTCTTGTCATTTCAGGTATACCTTATTAATATTAACATTCATATTGTTATATTAGAACTCACATTAACTTTAATATTTTATCCGATATTTTCAATCCATTCAATCCATAAGCCATCCAGAGTCAGACGTCAGATATGAATTCCCGAGTAGTACGAAACAGAACGAATACCCGTTACCCAGATTCATAGCTGTATCGATCGCGTCTGCAGCGCTGCATAAAGTTAGCTCGTCTAGTATACCTACATATACACGTAGTAATAACATATGCTTTTTGTAGGGTCGAAGATATTCGCTTATGCACAATATGATAATTTTTACATACATTACATTAAGTACCTACATGTTTTTCAGAATTTGGGACCCCCCCAATTAGCGTAAGTTGTTGACAAAACTCATTGTCAGTTTTGTGACGATAAGTAAGCATGAAATTTCAATAAAAATATTGTTTTTTTGTTAATTAAATAAACTTTAAGCGATAAATAAAGTAATTATTTAGAAAGATTTTATGCTTAATTGTCGTCACAAAACTGACAGCGAGTTAATTTTTGATAACAACTTAAGCTAATTGGGGGGACCCAAATTCTGAAAATTCCCACCTATTCTAATTTTGTTTTAGGTATATTTTTTTGAAATTCATTTTAATTTTCTAACAAAATAATGTAAGTTTTTTTTCTTATCAAAGCACGTAGTAGGCTTCGGAAAACTATGTGTCTTCATAAGATCTGTCAGAGTATGTACATGTATAAACTACTACGCGTTCAGTATGTTTTTCGATTTGAAACCCAACGCAAAATGAACAAAACCGGTCCCCAACCAACCATGTTATCTGCTCCATCGACAAAAAGGAGTTTTATCCGCATTTCTCAGAACTTATTCTAGTTACTTGAGGCTATCTCCTTTGCCAGTTTAATTAAGTAGATACACACGTGTCCTTGTGCAAGGATGGTCGTCGCTTGTGGGAGTTGTGGGGAGCTGGGGAGCGAAAGTCGAAGCCACTTTTACGGGGAATTTTGAGCGCGGACTAACTTGCGCAGTTTCAAGGTTGAACAGCGTCGGCTTTATTTATTTATTTCCTTAAGAGGATACGGTAGCGAAAATGCTAAAATGGAAAGGAGCCCCCTTTTCAACTTGGGAATTTTAGTTAAATATACAAGTGTTATTAACTAGATTTATCGAAAAAAAAATTGTCCATTAAGAACAACTCAGTCAAAAGATATTTCAAAAAAATCTTTAAAATCGAGGTTCCGCTCTCGACTCTTTCCTCCTTCAAAACTTAATCAATCGGAACGAAATTTGAGAATCTGAATAACAATGAAATAATCTATGTCGGACCGTTTCGCTTTTTTGGTTAATTGTTACCAATCTTGAGTATCACACCTTTTTTTGCGCCACAATGAAAAAGGCCGTTTTTGGAATTTTTTGATTGGCTCTAGAATCTTTAAAAAGCAGAATATCAAAAAAATCAAAACGGTCCGACACAGATAAAAATAATAACAATCTGTGTTGAAAAAATCATTGCTCTATCTTCAAAAACCAGGGAGGAAATAGTCGAGAGCGTTTGTATGGAAAATTGACCCCTACCGTATCGTCTTAATGGTCTTATTACACAATCGTTAGTAAGTAGAAATTACAGTCAAGTAAAGTATCAAAAAGCTTAGTACCTACTACGTTTTAAAAGATTCAGAGGTGTCTCAGTTTTTAGGCATAACAAAATTAAAATTTTGATAAAACCTCCGACATAGTGGACCGATTTTCATGAATATTCCCGACTAATTCAGCTTTCAAACAAAAAAAAAAACTAAATCTAAATCGGTTCATCCATCCCATCGGGAGCTACGATGCCACAGGCACGTCACACGTCAAACTTATCAGCCCGTCATTTTTGCGTCGAGGGTTAAAAATATAGGTAGTCTTTTTGGGGAAAAAGAAGGGGGGGGGGGTCTTTTTGGGGGAAGTGAGGGGTCACTAGCTCGGAAACACGTGTTTTGTCCTTTAATACCAGCGGATAAAAACGCATTTTATCCACTAGTGGGTAAAGTAATTTGACCTTGAATAGTCAAATTTACTGCTTTAAAATTGATAAAAGTAGGTGAATCTAGTAATAAAGATGATTTACCACCTGTGGAACTACTGGAAGCAGTGATAAACGCATTTTTTGCGTTGTAGTTTCCTCGCTATAGTGAGGGGAAAAGTTTTGTGTTACACTCGGGTGCAATAGTACATTACATCAGAGGCCGGGAAAATGAGGATTTCCGGCCAAGTGGGTATATAATCAAGTGGGAATCCGTTTTCACGCCGAGGCATGTATAGTGCTTTTCTCAAACATACAATGAAATAAAAATGCTCTAAAGGACAATATTTTATAAAAAAAAGTTACTTTGCAGGCCTAGGCCTAAAAAATAATATGAAATCCCTTTACAGTCCTCTCGAGTTGTTGCGCCCAAAAAGCGATACTTCCCAGCCCATTTTAAGGAACGTAAAGACAATATTTCATTGCATGTTTGAGAAAATGTATTTTACTTCTCGTGTGTTAAAAACTTGCAAGTTCAGAATCCTTTCACTTGCTCGTTTTTCAATTTCACACTCGGCGTTAAAATACAACTTTGCCCCCTTGTATAACAAATAACTATTTTCTGGTTTTATTTCTAATAATGGTAGGTAAATCAAAGGCAAGTCCTTTTTGCAGAAACTTGAAGTATAAAGTTTGAAACAGTGCACCGCTTATATTGATATGCTATTTTTAGATTAAGCTCAATGCGCTTCTATTTCCTTATTCTTATTACGCAATACACAAACAATACAGTTCAGATTATTCATTTAGGAACAGAAAAAGACTGAATAAGTAAACATTTCCTCAGGGAAATATTTTTGCTTTTGAGGCGTAGTCATCGTCCAGGAACTGAGTATTTTAGGGGCGATTTCCACGGGAATTCCTGTTATAGTCAGAATTCTACGTTTTCATATGATAATACTATTTGTATTTGCACATGTTTACTAGAATTAGTTATTAGAATAGCCTATCTGGCTCGCAAGTCTGGCGACGGATCGATAGCAAAGGTCGACCGGAGCTAATTTAGCTTTCACCGTAGGTAGCTAGTAGCTACAGCACTTCTATACCACAGTAATTGCAGTCGTGGGCTTAACTTATCGCCTACATGAGTTATCGATCGATTTGGTATTACACCCGTAACATATTCCTGTACCTAATGAGCAGTATGTTCTACTTTTCCTCATAATGCAGTGGTGATTTTTGACAGGTCGTGGAAGGCCCAACTTAGGTATTAACTTTACCGCCCTAGGGCGGTAAAATATTAGCTCATTACGTATCAGTATGCATAAAAAATTCTAATTAATTGAGCATTTGTTGAACGTTACACTAAGTAGCTGTCTAAACTGTCTAATATTGTAATTCCTAATCTGTAGGTATTTCCTGAAGCGCTTAAACATAATCAATTCACTCGTATGTGAATTGCATAATACATAAATAAATATTATAGGTCATTCTTACACAGATTGACTGAGTCCCACGGTAAGCTCAAGAAGGCTTATGTTGAGGGTACTCAGACAATGATATACATATATAATATACAAATACTTATACACCGTGTTTCCGGTATCACTCAAAACCTCAGACACCCCAACTGATTTTTATTTTTTTAAACGTATCTAGAATGTTCATTTTTTAATCTGATGATTATTATTTGTTTAAATTGAATTTTTAATTTTCTGTGCAGCTCTACTCGGCTTTTAACTCTACACTCCATAAAATAATTGCTAGCCACCATCATAAGCCTTCAAACTGTTTAATTGTGTACGTTACTGCAACGACACAAGGTTTACCAATAGACAGCTACGGCAATGTAAAGCACTTTAACCTGTCTCACAGTAAACTTCAAATTGGACAGGTGACTCAGTAAGCAAATTTAAACCTAAAATTCAAAATGACAAGTTTGTAATTAGGTACGAGCTCAGTTTGTTATGACTTATGATAAACTTTAAATTTAAACGGACGCACAACGTCTATTTCGTAGCAGAAAAAAAAATCGTCCAAGTAACCACTAACCAGCCAGTATTAATACCCTTAAATACTGAAAAAGGTTTACAACCTCTAACAGTATGATATGCACAATGTTGTATTACGAATTTGTAGAATGGGCACGTAAACAATAACTAATAATACAAATTAAAACAAAAAATATTACCCCCATCAAGATATACCTCAATCGATTCTACTCTCGATTCTGAACAAACAGTTTTCAGGTTTTTAGTGTTAAGTGAAACACGGTGTATACATAGAAAACATCCATGACTCGGGAACAAATATCTGTGCTCATCACACAAATAAATGCCCTTACCGAGATTCGAACCCGGGACCGCGGCTCAGCAGGCAGGGTCACTACCCGCTAGGCCAGACCGGTAGTCAAAAAATACATTGATTGACAATTACACTGGTCAAAAAGAGAAATAAAAAAACAAAGTGTGATGTAAAGCTGCATTTTTGGTATGTTATTTGGGGTCCTTAGGGGAATGTAAGACCATATTTTGCAAGCAAAAAAATGGTGTGCTAACTTCGTAATTTAAAAAAAAAAGTAAAAAAATCAAACTTTTTTTTGTTTTTGCCGTTTTATTAAAAAACTATGCAATTTTGGTCAAAAATTGCTTTGTAATGTTGAAAGTGCATTAAATTCCAAACAGTTTGACATCTTTTTTATCAATGTCCGTCAAATATTTTTTGAGATATGAAGCGTCAAAAAAAGAGCTTTTTTCCCCTTACTATAAAAATATTCGTTTTGCTCATATTTTGAGACTGATATCAGCAAAACAACTCAGGCTATTACATAAATTGTAAAATAAAAATGTAGAAAATTTCACTAGCTTTCATTTAAGACCAAAAGAGTGCCAGTTATTTAAAAAAATAGGATTATATCATAAGTCTAGTATAACTGGATCAGAAATAATCGGTGGATGGTAATGGCCAAATGGGATAGTTTACATATATTTACAGGAGGCGTAGCGGAGAACGAATTATTATTATTTGGGGGCTGTTCAAGTATTACTCAGACACATATTTTTTGCGTATATCAAATCAACATTTATTTAGTAAGTTAAGTTTACGGTCAGAAAGACCTCAGGATCGCCGCTTGGCGGAAAAAAATATTTACGAGTAGAAAACTCTCATTAATTGAATCAGATTGTTCCGAATTTGTTCTTGAACGGACTGGTTTTTAAAGACTATCACTGAGGGTCAATAACATCGATGCAATCTCACGAGCGTTGTCGTGGACGTGCCCGAATCATAGTATTCTCCGTTTAACGAAATATCAGTACATAGTATGTGTTGTATTGCACGCGCAGGTCTCTCACCGCCGCGCAGGTGTAGTCGGACCATAACTCGACAGTACACACGCTTGTACAAAAACTGAGGAACAGCTGTCTTTTTACGCTGTCACTACATTTGGCGAATCTTCTAGCCAACATGTTTGCCCTTACTGCGGTGGCCCCCCTCTGCCTTTCTATGTCCTCCTGGTTTTTTAAACTGGACGAGCTCGAGCTCACTCCATCGTAGGCCACGTCTTTGCCTTTGGCTAGTCTGTGGTCAAGAGTAAGCCCATTTATAATAAAAAAAAAACAACAAGATGTGGCCAAGATATTTGACTTCGTGTACTCTTCGCAATTGAAATCCATCAAGAAAAAACCGGCCAAGAGCGTGTCGGGCCACGCTCAGTGTAGGGTTCCGTAGTTTTCCGTATTTTTCTCAAAAACTACTGAACCTATCAAGTTCAAAAAAAATTTCCTAGAAATTCTCTATAAAGTTCTACATTTGTGATTTTTTTCATATTTTTTAAACATATGGTTCAAAAGTTAGAGGGGGGGGACGCACTCTTTTTTCCTTTAGGAGCGATTATTTCCGAAAATATTAATAATATCAAAAAACTATCTTACGAAACCCTTATTCATTTTTAAATACCTATCCAGCAATATATCACACGTTAGGGTTGGAATGAAAAAAAATTTCAGCCCCCACTTTACATGTAGGGGGGGTACCCTAATAAAACATTTTTTTCCATTTTTTATTTTTGCACTTTGTCGGCGTGATTCATATACATATTGGTACCAAATTTCAGCTTTCTAGTGCTAACGGTTACTGAGATTATCCGCGGACGGACGGACGGACGGACGGACAGACAGACATGGCGAAACTATAAGGGTTCCTAGTTGACTACGGAACCCTAAAAAGAGATGGTACATGTGTGGGCATATGTGCTGCCTCCATGAGCATAAATTCAGACTTGTCCGGATTGTATCTCATGTTATGCTGGCTGGCGTATCTCTCGCATTCTGCAAGTAACTTACGCATAGCTCCCACCGATGGTGCTAGTATGATCATATCGTCTGCATATGCGATGTGATTTATCATTTGCCCATTGATGGAGCAGCCAACCTCGGTACTGGTCAAAGCCTGCGACAGCCCATCCATGTACACGCTTAAGAGAGCTGTAGACATACTGCCTCCTTGTCTCACGCCACAGTTTAGCCCGCTGGCTGTGGACAGAGTTGACTTCCATCTTACTACGTTCTTCTGCTAGGAATACCACTTCTCCAGTATCTTAATAATTGGCGTGGGCGCTTTTCCTTCCCGTAGTTTATTTCACAGCAATTGGTGGTCAAATACAACTTAAGTGGACTTTCTATCACTACAGGAGTTGTGCCATCAAGATGCAGAACCAGGACCCTCACAAAGGAAAAAGTAAAACCTAAAACTTTTAGCGTAAACTATTTTACCTTAACCAATCTACCAGACTATTTATAGATTTTTTTTTGTTTACCAAAGTAACTATTCGTCTTACTGACCTTTATTTGCACTAAAACTAAAGCAAAATAAATTTTATATAAAGTTATATTGCAATATATATCATATCATGAAGTATTTTGCAGATATTTGTCTAAAAATATTGGCAAAACGCTACATTTTATAAATGCGTCAAAAATTAACCTTTTTTGACGCTTCATATCTCGAAAACTATTTGACAGACATTAATAAAAAAGATGTCAAACTGTTTGAAATTTAATGCGCTTTCAACTTTACAAAGCAACTTTTGACCAAAAACGCATAGTTTTTTAATAAAAAAATAAAAACCAAAAAAAGTCCGATTTTTTTACTTTTTTTTTTAAATTACGAAGTTAGCACACTTTTTTTTTGCTTGCAAAATATAGTCTTACATTCCCCCAAGGACTCCAAATAACATACCAAAAATCCAGCTTTACATCACACTTTGTTTTTTTAGCCGATTTTCATGTAAGATTTGACCGGTGTAAATAATTATATTGATAGTTTAACTAGTAGAACCTGCAGATATTAAAACAATGCAGCTTTTATCAAGTGATAAGGATAAGAACAGTGGCTGTCTCTTTCAATTGAACAGTGAAAAAACTGACACTTGCTCTTTTACGTTAATAAAATGATAACCGAGTCCCATCATGCGTAAACTAGAAAACAGGTGTTGCCTTACCATGTCCATTTCTAGAGACACTTACTAAGAAAATGTGCTAATAAAAGTTAAAAAAGAATCTCTTAATGCATTTGCACGATAATTCTTCGGAATAAATGGTTCGGATATTCGTTAGCCTTGGGCGGAAACGAGTTAGTTACCTAGAACTCGCAAAAGCGATCCGGCGTTGTAGGAAAAGCTTCCTGTTTTCTGTAATACCGAATAAATAGATGTTTTGTGTGGAAGAATTTTGATAACACTTTTTGGCTGTAGCAGAAAGTATTCTTTGAAATGATTTATATATGTTGTTACATAATGAACACACGGCTTTCTCAGTAAAATTATAATAGTTATTTGTTATACAAGAGTGCAAAGTTGTATTTAACGCCGAGTGTGGAATTGAAAAACGAGCAAGCGAAAGGATTCATTAGTTGAATCACGAGCGAAGCGAGTGGTTCGAGAATAGAATCCTGAGCTTGCGAGTTTTTCAACACACGAGAAGTAAAATACATTTGCACTCGTGTGTAATAACACAAAATTTTTCCCCTCACTATAGCGAGGAAAGTGCAACGCAAAAAACGCCTTTATCACTGCTTCCAGTAGTTCCACAGGTGGTAAAACATCTTCATCACTAGATTAACCCACTTTTATCAATTTTAAAGCAGAAAATTTGCCTCTATTCAAGGTCAAATTACTTAATCCACTAGTGGATAAAATGCGTTTTTACCCGCTGGTATTAAAGGACAAAACACGTGTTTCCGAGCTAGTGAGGGGAAAAATACTAAACGTAATAAGGAATATGTATATACAATAAGGATAAAAAAGTAATCTATTTCCTAACTTTAAAATTAAGTTATAATAGTCATACTTGTTATGGAGAATTTTTGGCCAAAAGCTGCACTTTTGGATGGAAGCAAGCCACTTTGCACGGTGATAGTAGACATCATAGTAAACGATTTTTTCCGAGGATATCGAAATTTCATCCCTTAGGAAACCGAGCGTAGCGAGGTGTTGTATGAAAATAAAAAAAATTCTATCTTTTTATTGTATCGTCCGATTTTGACAAAACGTATCTCAAATGAAAGGTATTGCTTTATGAAATTAAAAAAAACTTTGAAACAAACATTATTATAAAAAAAGTAAGAAAAAAATTTAAAAAAGTAAATTTACGTCTCGCACTGAATAACTTCAAAGAATGACAGACAAAATGTACAATGTCGATATATGAGTTTTTTTTTTAAATCAAAGACAGATAAATTCATAGTTGAAAACTAAAGACCGCATCGAAATCGGATTAGCATTTTTTAAGATACAAGTTGCCAAAGTTGGGAAAATTTGCTTTATATGGCCACTTTAAAATTCCTTTGCCAGAAAGTCAGAAATAATATATTTTTCTTACACAGAAAAGTACATAGTGACAGTACAACTCAAAATAAAATAAAAAATTCCGAGGATATCATAATTTCATCCCTTAGGACGACGAGCGTAGCGAGGTCTGTTACAAAAACCGAAAAAAAAATCTAATTTTTTTGTACGTCGTCCGATTTTGACAAAACATATTTCAATTGAAAGGTATTGATTTATGTAACTAAAAAAAAAATATTGAAAAAAATTGGAAAAAAAATGTAAGATTTAAAAAAAAACTTAAATTTTCGTATCACACTGAATAACTGCAAAAAACGGTAGACACGATGTATAATATCGATATATGAATTTTTGAAATTAAAGACCATTACCAATGCATACCCAAGTAACATTTTAGTGCTATAATTTTGGTTTTCGACGCCAAAAGCTACTATAGATGTCGTATAAAGGTTTTCGGCGTAACCGCTTGTCGTATAAAAGCCTCCAGTAACACCTTTTAGCTCTATAAGCTTATACCGCTAAAAGGTGTTATTAGGAAGTGATGTAAACGTTTATATCACCATTTTATAGAGCCGCTATAGGCCTGGTCTATAACAGGATCAAATATGACTACTATAGATCTATATTATTGTATAATAGTGTTAGGAATCACTGCTATGCAATCAATTTGCGCTATTAAGGTTCCCGACAAGCCGCTATAGTTGTTGCGTTATACAGCTAAAAGGTGTTATTAGGAAGTGATGTAAACGTTTATATCACCATTTTATAGAGCCGCTATAGGCCTGGTCTATAACAGGATCAAATATGACTACTATAGAACAATATTATTATATAATGGTGTTAGAAATCACTGTTATGCAATTAATTTGCGCTATTAAGGTTCCCGACAAGCCGCTATAGTTGAAAAGAAAAGAAAAGAAAAGAAAAGAAAAGAAAATATTTATTCATAACATCAGTTATAGGTCAGTGGGTACATATTAAACATTATACTTATAATTATACATAAGTACAGATTATTTTCTATTATTGATATAGTTATGTGTGGTTATACAGCTAAAAGGTGTTATTAGGAAGTGAAGTAAACGTTTATATCACCATTTTATAGAGCCACTATAGGCCTGGTGTATAACAGGATCAAATATGACTACTATAGAACAATATTATTATATAATGGTGTTAGAAATCACTGTTATGCAATCAATTTACGCTTTTTCAGGTTCCCGACAAGCCGCTATAGTTGTTGTGTTATACAGCTAAAAGGTGTTATTAGGAAGTGATGTAAACGTTTATATCACCAATTTATAGAGCCGCTATAGGCCTGGTCTATAACAGGATCAAATAACCTACTAAAGAACAATATTATTGTATAATAGTGTTAGGAATCACTGTTATGCTATCAATTTGCGCTATTAAGGTTCCCAGCAAGCCGCTTATAGTATTTTTAGTAGTCGTATTTTAACAGAAATTAAAACCTAAATATACCACTATTTTGGGATATAGTGGCTTTGGAAAACACTGCTACAGTATTTAACACTGTAGTAGAGATATGAATACCATTATAGAGCTATTTTGCTGTATAATGAAGTTCTCAGGATACGTTTATATAGCTTTGAAAAGCGTTAATAGTCGTTTTCTAATGCCTTTTATATCTCATCGCCGTATACGTCACAATGACTCTTTTATATCACAGAACTGTGGAATAATGGTTTCGGTATCTCTTTTAAAACACAATAGCGTTATAGCTGAGTTTACTATATGTTTTATAAAAAAAAATTGTTTAGAAGATCTTTCTATAGTAAAACATTGAAAACAAGTATTGTTTTCTATATAAAGAACTTATAAGTTAAACTGGATCATAGTTAAAGTCTCATGCAACCCTAATTGAATCCACAATGGCGGGCTTATGGCAGTGAATGCGTATGATAAGTGACATAGTCGAACTATAAAAGCGTATGTTTTACTTCTTGGATCCATAGTAGAAACTATGGTGCCAATAATTTTATTGTATTAAATTATATTTATTTATTTTATTCAAAACAGGTATAAATCGAGGGCGCACTTAAAATACTCCATTAAACTAATATTCTTTTAACGGTAAAATTTCCATCGCATACCTTTTTGCAGTAATGATGGAATTATACGAAATCCAAATTATTTTGATGGACACTAAACTTCACAAGTTCACATGCCACTTCTAATAAAGTTCCTCGCTTAGAACAGTTTTTGTTAAATATTACACACATTAAATTATTTTAGAAATTTCATTCATTCGCATTAAAAGGGACGGCAACTGCTATTACAGAACAAAAAACCTGTATAACGGAATCTCAAATGCTACTATAGCATAAATTGATACTATAATAGCGTTACTGTGTCCTCTATGTCAACAAATTAGCACAATAGTCATCATCGCATCACCATTATAGACCTTAAACGTCACGGATGATACTGCTATAGCCCTATTATATCACTAAATGGCTGCATAATTGCGCCAAATCGGCTCTACAGTACTAATATAGACTATTTATAGGACCGTTTAATGTGATTTAATTTGGTGCTCTCGACCACTATAGGACCAGAAATTGTTACTTGGGTACTTATAACTGTAAGAAAAATATAATGTTTCTGACTTTCTAGCTAAGGAATTTATAAGCGACCATATAAACAAACTAAGCCAACTTTGACAACTCGTATCTTAAAAACTACTGATCCGATTTCGATTCGGTTTTTAGTTTATAATCATGAATCTATTTGTCTTTAATTTCAAAAATTCATATATCGATATTATACATCGTGTCTACCGTTTTTTGCAGTTATTCAGTGTGATACGAAAATTTAAGTTTTTTTTTTTAAATCTTACATTTTTTTTCCAATTTTTTTCAATATTTTTTTTTTTAAGTTACATAAAGCAATACCTTTCAATTGAAATATGTTTTGTCAAAATCGGACGAGTACAAAAAAATAAGATTTTTTTTTCGGTTTTTGTAACAGACCTCGCTACGCTCGTCGTCCTAAGGGATGAAATTATGATATCCTCGGAATTTTTTATTTTATTTTGAGTTGTACTGTCACTATGTACTTTTCTGTGTAAGAAAAATATATTATTTCTGACTTTCTGGCAAAGGAATTTCAAAGTGGTCATATAAAGCAAATTTTCCCAACTTTGGCAACTTGTATCTTAAAAAATGCTAATCCGATTTCGATGCGGTCTTTAGTTTTCAACTATGAATTTATCTGTCTTTGATTTAAAAATCAGTGCGAGACGTAAATTTACTTTTTTTATTTTTTTTCTTACTTTTTTTATAATAATTTTTTTTTCAATTTTTTTTTCAATTACATAAAGCAATACCTTTCATTTGAGATACGTTTTGTCAAAATCGGACGATACAATAAAAAGATAGAATTTGTTTCATTTTCATAAAACACCTCGCTACGCTCGGCTTCCTAAGGGATGAAATTTCGATATCCTCGGAAAAAATCGTTTACTAAGACGTCTACTATCACCATGCAAAGCGGCTTGCTTCCATCTAAAAGTGCAGCTTTTTTTTCATAACTAGTATGACTATAACTAAAAGACATTTTATACTTACGGTTGCTGGCAAAGTCAGTACTAAATTGGCTGCGATCGGGCTTAGAACTACGCAGTAGCTAACGTAAACTACAATTATTAACTTATAGTAAGGTTACTATTATTTTATCCGTAATATTATGTCACATTGCTCACAAGTCTCACAACACGCTGCATATTGCGACTATTGCGAGTACCTGCACTATTGAACACCTGTTCAATAGTTGACATGACGTATTAGAAAGACAATCGATTGATACTATATTTAGAAACAACTATTGAAGCAGATTACCCCGTTAGTAGTAAATATATGGCCATGTACGTTTTATCCCTACTAAAAATTGTTTGAAAGTAGAAACGTAAAATTTTATAGAGAAAAAAAATCTAGCTTTTCAACAGCCAGGACAGACGTTGTATCGAAGTCAATATTTGTATAAAAGTCGCGATTTTTTAATCTTGTATTAGTTTCTCCTTCGTCTCACCTTTGCTCTATTTAACTTAATGTAGGTGTGTAACCTTAAATTTCTTCTAATAGTCCGATATTCTTGTTTGCTAAGGCTTACGTTGTATCTTGCAAATGAATACGAAAATACTAGCCTAGTACGGAATATTACTTACAAGCCAATTAACAAGAAATATAAGAAATAGAGTGAATGCTTTTTCACGATAAGTAATGATGTCAAGAAAAAGCGTTTTGCTATAAATCGCGTCGACTCTCTACGATCCACCACATCACCTTAGCTTAGCGGCTTCGACTGACAAAATACAATTTTCCATCTTTGTAAACCTAGAGAGAAAGCTACTCGCACAACACGGTAACATGTGGAAATCATATATCTACTCAGACTGTTCAAAAGAAAGCTCATCTTGAGCCATGCTCGAGGCTGAGGCGTAGGGTTAGAGCCGGTGTAGCTTTATTTGACGTTCATATGCGGATTGTAATATGCCTACTTGAAAAATAAATATTTCTTTTTCTTCATTCATTCTTTGAATTTGTCGACTTCCATAAATAAACCTTTAAGATGTTTCGAGGCTTTATAAACTCTTAGAGCCTGCTAATGAATTGCTAGTAATAAACCGATACCGCGCATAAAACGTGGGAGTAATTGTATACTTTATCGGCAGCTTTTATAATGAGCTCGAAAATAAAATAACTTGAAGGACGAAATAGGTCACCAAATATTACAAATCCATATAACATGTGAAAGGCCGTTCCTTCGAAGAACTTGTTTCCGTTTAGAAAAACGTCAAAAATTGGGAAGGTATTTTGTACGCATGGTATGGTTCAGGGGGTTAAATAAAGGCATAAACAATCTTGAAAATTGTTTTTTTATGACTATTTTTTTTCCCGGTAAATATTACCAACGTTTAGCTAATATAGATAGATAACGGTTGTCTATTGTTTGCCCGACAGTCATTTAACATAATATTCATTTGCCCGAATCTAACTTGCCTGAATTTCATTTGCCCGAATGATTTGTTTACCATAAAAATCATATGACATACTCGTTGTTTATCCGAATATTGCCTTCCATAATCATACAATGCCATACTATTTGTTAGCCATATTATTAAGTGCAATAATATGGTTGCATAGAATATTCAAACGCCATAAGAAATTATTGCCATATTAATTGTTGCCCATATTATTACCTAACCTAACCTACTTTCTGATAGCAGTTTCATTTTCCAGGGGTCACAGTTCTAACCTAACCTAACCTACTTTTCCAGCAGTTTCATTCTCCAGGGGGTCACAGTTCTAACCTAACCTAACCTACTTTCTGATAGCAGTTTCATTTTCCAGGGGGTCGCAGTCTAACCTAACCTAAACTACTGTCTGATAGTATTTTCATTTTCCGGGGGGTCACAGTTCTAACCTAACCTAACCTACTTTCTGATAGCAGTTTCATTCTCTAGTCCTTCTAGTAACTATTATAGTAATTTTCGATTCTGCCAAAGCACATTATGGAAATTGACTTTTCTGGACGCTAATTTGTATGACAAATGATGGTATGGAATATGGTAATTACGGATTTCGATGATTCTGACAAATGACATTATGGAAACTGACTTTATGGGAAACAAAGTTTCTGGCACTAGATTAATATAGTAAACAATGATTATGGCATAAGATGTTATGAGAAACAATATTATGATTGTTGAATAGGATGGCAAATAAAATTATGGCAAATGAAATTCTGGCAAATGGGGGTATCCCATAGATAACGATTTACTGAAAATACTAGCTTAGATATATTCTATACATATAACGTGTATTTATTTTGTCAAACAGGTCTGAAGCTAAAGAAACCCCTGCGCCAACTGGGGATGCCCACTCTAACTTGATGGCCGCTATAAGGCAAGCCGGAGGCGCAGGCCGAGCCAAGCTACGACCGGCTGCTTCTTCCACTCCTTCCAAGGTAAGAATTTATTACTAAAATCTGACAAACCATTTCCATTTCTAAAAGATGTAGGCGACAATTAGACATTTTGGAATTCGCCGCATTCGCGACTTTTTCTTGTGACATATTTGTTTGACTGGCTAAATCGTACGTAGTGCGTACACGGAACGTAGTAGACAAGATGCTTAGAAATTGTCAATTGAAAATTACTTGACTTTTCGTAGTACATAATTAGTTATATCTGTCATCCCGATACATTTTACGGCCAACGGTCATCTTGACGAGAACTTTTTATCAACCAATTAACCCACTTAACCCTACCAGGTGTTATAACACCGATTCTTTTTTTTTAATTTTTCTGGTAGGTAAGTGGCAATATATAAAAATATCCCGAAAAATCCGGGGGTAAGATTTTTTGCATTTAGGGTTATCTGGGTAAAAAGAGTGAGGATCTAATATGCAGTTGTTTTTCGGGCTCCGTGTCCGTAATAGGTGCCAGATAAAGACCTATTTATTACTTCACTGTTGACTTGCTGTCAGCTGGATATATCTTAGAGACCGTAAGTAGGTATACAAAGTCTGTTTTATTGATGCTAGAAGCTCACATTAGGACTCGTACAAAAACGTAACCCGGCCTAGTAGATATACCTACACAGAACAAATATTAGCAGCTTAGAGCAAAAGTAATTCCAGGTAGCGCCAATACATAATAGCAAAAATGGTATTTGAGCCGATTTGCGTACCGGTCACGTAGTCAAATAGTGACGAACTTACAGACTATGGCGCGATGTGCGCGTGATATGACAATAGATACACCAGACTGCTTGTCTGTAGCGCTTTCGCTAAGAATAAGTTCGATAATGTAGTCATACGATGAATGAGCTAAGGTGATTGATTTTATATTTCAAAGTTTGACAATTGCAAAATACCTATAGGTATTTTGACATAGCTGGGCACCGTTAATCATATAGTTAACTTCGTTAATCGCTAATCCGTTACTAAAAAAGTTAACTTCGTTAATCGTTAAAGCGATACATTTCGACAAATTTAACGTAAGTTAAAGTTAATCGTTAATCCGTTAACACGTGAAAAAAAATGAACTTTTCTTTAAATATTTAGTTGCATCAGTATCCACTATAACGTATTATATTTCTGTAAAAGGCCGAAGTACAGCTAGCCTATTGAACTCTAGGCTGCACGTGGAAGGCAGTGATCGCCTGAGCTGCCAAGAGCTGTGTCAGGAGAGATGCTAGCGGTAACGGGACTGTTGTGGCACTTTGGGTGGTAGAGGCTAGGGAAGCGAATGTGGTCGTAAATAGGGCTCGAATTTGCTGCCCTATCACTACAACAGTCGCCATGGTAAAGTTTAGGATTCACCGAATCAAAGTTAGTAAAAGCAAATCCACGTGAAGAATACTTTTTTAGGTAATAATTCGGACTTTTAGCAATCGACATCGGTAAAACCTAGGATTTACCGGCAAATCATAGGATTTGCCGTACTTCGGGCTTTTATAGTAGCGTTCAGAACGTGTTTTTCGCAGCGCAGATGGCGCCTGTGCCCTACTAGATTAACGATTAACGGACTCGGAGAAATTTAATGTAATTAAGTAATTTAACGGATTAACGAGTTAATGCCCAGCTATGTATTTTGATTACACTAATGTTTACACTTAAATATATTATATTCGTAAGGATCTTCCGACACTGGATATGCGACGCAACTGTTAAGAGCAGCAACCTCAATGGATAGCACTACTCGACGAGGGTATGTCTTATACATCATCGGGGCCATCGGGGGTGTCAGGAATCTGTGCTTGGTTGTGACGCGGATGTACGAGTAGAGGTAGATGTTCTTGTTTCTGTTGTTTGTTTTTGATTGAATTCTTTTTTCAACGGGGTTAAATATTTTCGTTGTGTCATTGCTAGTTATTTCGTATTGTTTACATGGCATTTGTATTTACATATGCTGTTATTTTGCAACACTGACTGAATTTATTCCAGTATTATATAGTAATGCCAAATTGTGATATTTCACGTTATCTTTGAACTACGTACTTAGTTCCAATAATAAGTTGGTGTGAAATCGTAATTCCCAGAGCGACTTCTATGAATGCTTCGTTGTATGTAATGATATCATTGTTTGGCGTCCTAAATTATTTCACTCCTTGACATAGACATAGACATAGACATTTTATTAATAATATTATAAATATTACACGTTCATCAATAAAATTATTTAACAGCAATTAAATTAAGATTATTACAATTTCAGTCTAGTTATAATTTGTTCGAGGGTGTTGTGTCTTGTTCGAGGTTATCGTGAAAATTACTGAAATAGATACCTACAATGGCAAAAGCTTGAAAAGCTACATGTTAACGTCCTTATTTAAATTAGACACATCATATCGTTATTATTTTAATGAAAGCTTCATGATATTCATACATTTTTCTGGTAATTGCTTTAGCTTTAAAGGACTGAAGATTTAAGTAAGTAAGTAAGTAAACACTTTATTGTACAGAAAAATAATACAGCACATAATATTTAAAATAAAAAGTTTCAGTACAAAGGCGAACTTATCCCTTTAAGGGATCTCTTCCAGTTAACCTTTGAGCATTTGAGGGAGAGTTTGAGACGGTAGACATCCACATAATACAAAAACTACAAAGATTTAATGTCGATTATGCGAATATGTAGACATTCTCTATTATTGATTTAAACTGTTTCGTAATAAATGAAAAGTACAATTGGCGGTGTTAATGCGAAAAGGCATTTCATAGCAGTAACGAACTATGGTATAAACCGAAAGATCTAATTATGTTTAGTAGATTTTCATAATATATTCAATTGTACTGACAAACATTGTAGAAATGTTCTGGTCTATCTTTATAGTTAGCAATTCGACTTCCTACTGGTAGAAAAAATATACAAATTTTAGAATCTCGCAGTATTTTAGATACTTGATTTTGTTGTTGTGTGCGTGATTTCAAGTCTAGTACCTACGATGTAAAGATTTCCAACTTGTCGGCGCAAACACAAAACTAGAATCCACAGTTCGCAGAGCGCCGTTATGTCTAGACGGGACCTAGGATATCGCAATGTTTAAAGGTGACCCGATGGAGATGTTATTTAGAGGTTAAATCCTTGTTAGTCTGTTAATTATCATTTCGTGTTTAATTTAGCCATTATTTGCGATTTTGTATTCCGCGAAATAGGTATTCCAATTATCTTAATCCGGGAAATTTTATTTATATTTATAATATCCATTAATCCACAGGCGTTGCGCTAATTAAGCTTTAAAAATCGAATAGCCCTTTGCTAGATTTCATCTAAACATTAAAAAAACTTCGAAAGTTTCGCATTTATCAAACCGACACAGTGGAAAAGTAGACAAGTCTTTTCATATAACATATTGTGCAAACAGAACATTGATTTCATGGTCAAACATTCCACTGTTTCTATAGATACCACTAAGAGCCAAGTCGAATGTTAGATAGAAGCGCCATTAAACTCTAACACATAAAAAGTTGCGAAAGACAAATATGCTGCAGCGATACTTGGAATCGAGGTTTTATGTCAACGAATGAGGCATATTGCCACTTTAATGATAAGCTGATGAGGGAATTTAGTTTTAAAGAAACGTATGTTTGGCAGGCTGTAGACAGCAGATATAACGATCGATGAATTAGTCTCATAAAAAAGCCAATGGCGGGTGAATCTTAATCCCTAAAGCCTGATTCGAGGAAGGATTAATGAGGCAATTAACGTTTTGCGCGCTAATGAGGCTCGGCTGCCGAGGCCGGTGATGGACATGTCAATTATAGACACGTGCCCCTGTACTTCGGGCACGAATTCTGTACAATCTCTATATGACCACTTGAAGTAGTCGGAAAGAGCTACAAGCGGTCGAGTTCGTTGCGGGACGTAGCTGAAACTGGCAGCCTCAATTCACCGAAGCTCGTTTCTTCTCTTTTTGGTTCTTCTTCTGTTAGCCCATATTATAGTTAGATTGAGTTGACACCGACAGCCAGAGCTCGGTAGGAGTGAGCTATTTTCCTTCTAATTTGACATGTCTGACGTCATATTATTATGAAAATAGCTCAACAAAATGGTGGTCGATTTCAATTAGGCTTACTAGTAAATTTTTATCAATGTAAGCACCTATACAAAATAACCTTTGCACTTATATTCAGGGATCGAAAGAACATAAATTTAGCGATACTTTTCTGCCTGTTGCTCATGACAACAGATAAAATAACGTGCAACCTGAGTATCGTGCAGCGCATTGGCAATATTCTAATCAAATTCAGAATTCGACGAAATAGTTTTTACTCAGCTACACATTTTCTTGGTATAGTTTTCTGCTAGAACAATTAATTGAACTTGATCTAATTATCAAATTCTTTTTATCAATTAATGAAATGGTTAGTGAACAATTGGAACGCAAGTTGGTGGTGATTAAATTAATGGTAATAATGAATGGTAAAAGTTCAAGTTTGTATCGCACGACCTTTCCTAGATCACGCACATATTAGCCTGCGTCCAAGTCAACCAGTTTTGAATTGTAACATTTGTAACGTTAACCCGCTAAGGTTTAATTTTATTCTAGCTACTAATTTTAATAGTGTTTTGAAGTAAATTCAGAAATAGGATAATTGGAAATATAAAATAGATGTACTTCCTACTGTAGATAGCTTGAATAGGGTAATAGCATTTTGTTTACCTACACTTTGCAGGAACGTTGCTCTAGTAGTGTGCAGTTTCATAGATTTGACAATTTTAAATTTCGGGCATTTGTAGCAGCTAGTGACTTTCGGGTCACTTTTCATAGAATTTCCATACTACACTGAGAGAAATTTGCGTTGCAAAAGTATTTTAGTAAACGGAATAAATCACAATATTGATGATGCAAGTCAAACTTGTTCGAACAACAAGGTCAAACTTGTTAAAAGATATTTGATTGAGTCAGCCAAACATATGTTTAAAACAATATGTGTCATGTTGCTTTAATAAAATCGACTTGTTGATTCAAATATATTTTTGATTCAAATGACGAGTAACTTGTAGAATGTACTAGTTACACTTAAAAAAATCTAACTTGTTGTTTAACTTGTTGTTGTATGGGATATGGGTTAAATTGTGGCGTAGGCGAGAGGCTGGCAACCTGTCACTGCAATGTCACAGTTTCGTTTTCTTCAACCCCTTATTTGCCAAGAGTGGCACTGAAGCTTCAGTAGTTTCATGTGTTCTGCCTACCCCTTTATGGGATACAGGCGTGATTGTATGTTGTTGTTGTATGTTGTTGTTGTTTGAACCAAAGAGCACGTAGGGGCTAGTTTAGCCAAAAATTTGTTGAATTAACATGAAAACTGTTTGTTTTTTCTCGCAGTGTAGACTGCCATGTCCGTACCTATTAATTTTCATAAGTGTATACTTTAGTAGAATTAAAATAGGTACAATGAAAATAACAAGTTAGGTAATGTTTAGGTATAGGTGCCGCTGAAAATAATCTTATCAGTGAAATTATACCTATAATGCACCGGTAAATTACACAATCGGCTTTAATAATATTATCTTGTACACGGCCTATTGTAAGTACAGTACTATATAATAATTACTCACTGTCAAAATAAACGGATAATAACTTCCCTGATCAATAATATAATGAACATGCAGTCGCCATCGAAATATTCGAAAACTCTATCATCATCATCATCATCCTCCTTGCATTAAACTCTATATCGATAAATTTTCATAACTTAAAGGGCGCTATAAAGGTCATTCGTATTTTTTTTAATTGACTAGATCAAACCCTGGGATAAGATATTCTAGCTTACAAACAGCAAGCTATACATAAATGAGATAAAAAAAACTCAGCAGAACACGAACTCCAGATGCCATCTTGGTTTCCCAGTAAATGCTAATCTAGTATGTAATTACTTAAAACTACGAAGAAGTTGGATGTTTATTTTGAAACTTGATAACGGCCTGCTTGTACATTTTCTGATAAATTCCTGGAATGGTTAAATGAAAAAAAAATAAGCCTTGGTAAACTGGTTTCTCTTAAGTTTTTGTTTGTACTGATAATTTTATTATGGCAGTTTGAATTAATTAACGCAATATAAAGTAAAAAATCTTACGAGGTTGTCTCGTAAAACAGGTTTTGTATAATATAATATGTAATGTCTTCCCGAAACTTCATGAATCGCTTTCAGCATATTTTTAGCAATCTCAGTGCCGTTCAGTTGTCAACTAGATAAAATTGTGGTTAGCTTTTTGAAAAAACAAAACTACTAACACTTATATCGTATCTTGTTATATGTAGATATACCAGCGGCGCGTTGACCGTCCAGTGACATGTTAAATTTATCACCATGATAATGCCTTCCGTATCCTCGACCGAGTAGTCGGAAGACAGGATGCTGTTATCCAGCGATAAATGACTACAGTGGGATTATTCTCATTATTGATAAAACAAATGGTTTCTGACTTACGGAGACACCATCCGACTTCTCGCAGACGTGCGACGCTTCGTACCGTATAAATTAATTTGGTTTTCTACGCTTTTGAGCGTGTTTTTTCTTTGCACCACTATGTTTGTGATTCTTCATAATAAATATGATATAGTATCTACGTCATGGCTTTATCTAACAAAAAGCTCGGCAACCTCACTTGTCTTCTTTCAAAAGATATTTGCCGAATTTTATTGTTAGGTATAGAAAATCAATTTCTATGGCGCTCACCCCATACATTGCACAATATTTTGTAGTTGCACAATAAACGACAAATAAAGATTACGCAAGTCCAAAATGGGCCAATGTCGTATTTACCTGACCCCAGGTACCTGTCAGCAAAAAACTCACAACCCCGACGGGTCGCTGACACACATTTAATAGATGAACCTAATGGTCCGGAAACTATTAGTGCTAAATACCAGATTAACGTCCGAGTGATAACGATTCCTTACCTGCTTTGAACCCTGATGAGGCAGATGTTAGATTTGTATTAAGCTTAAGGATATTGAACAAAGTGCTCATTCAAATACCGATCTAAATGCTTTAGTGAAAAGATTCAGAGAGTCGAAGACTCAGACTGTTGGTTTGGTCTTCTCAAATAGTTGTTGTGGCGTTGCGTGAGAAATAAGAAATCCGAAAGGATGGATGCAAAGAATATAATACTCACGATGGATATGCATTGAAATGCTAAAGAAGAATATAGTAGTAGTAGTGGTCTGGGGTCCGGATGATCAAAGTTCCTTCAGTCTTGCATTTTATATAAAACGATACGATATCGTACTGCCTGCGACGTGAACTGCTTTCTACTATGATTCAGGTCTCAGGCGCCATAAATCATTAAAGATGGTCCCTACGTCCATCAATCGGTCTAGCTCATCCGACATTGACGGGATCAGAGGCGGGGCAGCTTGAACCTGGCAATAGTTCCTACAACACTTATCGCGCATCTCCTACCTCAAGTGTATATAATTACATGCTCCGAGGAAATTGCGATAATTGACCGCTTCTAAGAAGGGCAATAATGGCCCTTGATAACGTAACAATGATAAATGGTATCAGCATTTCCCATTGTACAATTCGAGTCAAAAATATCTAATCATTACTCGCCGTATTGCGGTAGAATAAGGTGGAAAAGTGTAAACATATATATGACGTCGTCTGTGCAAACTGCCCACGTGGATAGACGCTATTTGCTTGTAATTCAAAAGAGGTTATGTTAGTGGAATTGTCTTAGTCGCTTAGGACGTTGTGTTCAGAGGCGTTCCTTTCGTAAACAAAGTAGTTTATTAGGCATTTTCCTTGTTTGTGTCTAGTTATTATAATTAGAAATTCTGTTCAAAATTGATGTTACATTGTTGTATAATTGGCTTACATAGTTTTTGTAAATGGCAGGATGTAATATTGTCATAACGTAAGTTCAAAGATGCCATAAAACCAACATAAAAAAAATTATTATACTAGTAATACTAGTTAGCGCTTCTTCATAGTTCTATTTTATGACTAGCTAGTATTCAATAGACAAGACATATACTATAAGTAATTTATATACGTAGTTGGGAATATGAAAATACAAGATCAATAATGAAGTTAGCGTATGCAGAGGCAGGCTTGTTTGAATTTCACTGCATCAAGGGTGCCCATTACACATAAGGGATCATCCATAAATTACGTCACACTAAAAATCATGATTTTTGACCCCTCCCTCCCCCATTGTCACAGCTGGTCACATTTGTTAGACTCCCCCTCCCTGGTGTGACGTCACATATTTACACGTAGCAATTATTAAATGAAAACAGCTGTTAGAAATCAATCTTATTTCCATTTATGTGCTTGAATTATTCTTTACCACACCAACAGGGAAAAGCTCTCTTGATATAGCTCAATTCACAAGAGCTGGCACGAATGGAACGAATGTTTGAATGAAAATATGCATGTGTGTGACAGATTAACCAATAAAATGGTGGCTCTTGACAGTTACGACTGTATACCAATACAGGTGTCACTCACACAATCAAAGTTTCGTTCATTTCATTCGTGCCAGCTTTCGTGAATCGACCTGTACTTCAAAAAACGAATGACAAAGTTTCATTTTATCTACAAGAGTGCAAAGTAATTTCATAGTCATTTTAACTTGATGTCCACGGGTTTGGCTAGTAGAATAAACGTTTAAATGATGATTTTGACTCTTAAATGTTAAAAAAATTAATCAAGCTAAATTGTTTGATGTTTTGCAGTTAATATTTTCCACCTGTTAGTGTGTGTGTGTGTGACAAATTTATATAACCTACGTGCTTTGAAACCCCTGCAAAACCATTGGTATATTTTATAACAAGATGCGAAGCCGAAAATAGGTCTAGTCCATTTAGATCATTTTTTAGCTATATGGTAGCTTAGACAAATTTTAGTTTATTTATCGACCCAAGTAATCATTCCAGTCATTTTTTTTATGTTATTTAATTTTTAAATCACTGTAATTTATTTTTCTTTAGACACATATATTTAAAATTTATTTTATGGTATACGTATACGATAGACATTTTACAATATTACGAAATAAAACCAAAACAACTTAATACAGTAACAAGAGTATGCTTATCGATTTTGGAGTTTTCACCAAAAAAATTAAAAAAAAAACGACGAACCAAATTTTGTCTAAGACATTTATAGCTAAAGAATGTTCTAAACGGCCTAGACTATCGCCTACTTTCGGCTTTTCATCCGGTTGACGAACTTCCTGTACCTATTTGTAATTTTGTATACAGGGTGACATCGGGGCCGTGTAGCACCAAACTAAAACAAGACTTGCTACTTAATTAGGAATGCAACGCTGCAGATTAGAGTGCCTAAATCAATAAATTTTCCGCTAGTACAAAAAAAAATACAACATAATTTTCTACTTTAGTATCATGGTCACCCTACGCACTTAACAAGACAACCATCTAGGAAAGAACAAAGTGGTAGATTACCTAAGATTTATAAAAAGTGATCTTTTACTTTGAAACACTGATCTTTTAGTTTACGTTTAGTATTAAAGTCAATTAAAAAGTTCGAAAATATTTAAATGATTTATTAAAATAATAACAATCACCGGGACACTACACAAGTGTTTAAATAAAAAACAATCACCGGTCAGAAACATTACAACACGTAGCTTAAACATACTTCAGGAGCTGTTCGAAGTGTGACCCGCCTTGCTGACGGCACAAGTCTGCTCGTCGCCTAAGGTTATCTTTGAATCTGCCAAGAGCGAACCGATTCATTTTCACATTTTCAAATGCGGCAACAATTTGCTGCCGAATGGGTGCAACCCGGTTGCGTTGAGAAGACGCCACACAAAGTATTGACTTACGTTAAATCGTCTAGCGGCTTGCCGAGTGCTTCTTCGCGGATCCTGATTGAAGTACCTTAAAATTTGTTCGTCAAGGTTGTCCGCATATCGTCGTTGTCGTGGCCTGTCACCGCCTCTTGCTTGGGCATGATTCGGCACAGTAAATTGTCCATAATTCCGCAGATTTTGAACCATTGTGGAAATCAATCTCCGGCTTGGGGTGGGCAAATCAGGATAGCGTTGGTGAAATAAATCTCGAGCAGTCGTCGCACGATTTGTTTGGTAATAAAACCTTACCATGTCCGACCGCTCAATGTTGGAAAACGGATATGCCGCAGGCATTTTTACTGCTCAATTTCTGATCTTTTAATAATTTTATTGATTTCAATGTTTTGACTTTGTCATAACAGTGATGGTTGACATTTATTTTTCATCTAATCAGTTGTTCGTTAAAGAGGTTTCATTATGAATTGTAAGGTGACCACAATTTAAGTTTAAAACTGGGGTATGGAAAATGTTGTTTAATTAATAAATAGCTGAAATTAATTAAAAACGGACTTTATACGTAAACTCACAATTAATTACCGACTTAGGACCAATAGGTTTGGATCACGACCCAGATTTCAGCCTGTATATGCTTATGAGGTTTTTACCCTTAGATTATGATAGATTTTGAAATGTGACGTCACGAACTTTAGGACCCCTCCCACCCCCATGTCACACATTGTCACACTTCGCCGACCCCCTCCCTCCACCTTAACGTGTGACGTAATTTATGGATGATCCCTAATGGTTCATCATAAACAACAAAAGTAGTCGTTGTATGTATAATTTGCGAGCGTTTTCCTTATTTATTTGTCAGAGACATTAAGAATTCGCTAGAAAACTATCTGAAGATAATTTTATGACTGATTGTGTAATCAGTTCATAACATAAAATCATTAATGCTTTCTGAAGTCTGGTGATGTCTAGGTCCTTGTTTGATTTTTATCATGCAGAAACGAAAGGTAGGTCGCAGGTTCGAGTCCTGCCGGAGGTGTGAATTTTTCCATTTTCCCTATAATTTAAAAATATCTAGTCCATGTATTTCATATTTATACTTTATATCATTTTTGCGATCAGAAAAACTATAAACTTTATCCCGTCGTATACCTATTAATATAGTCATAGACATAATTACTTGAAAGCCTGCCAAGAGGATGGTTTGGTAATTCTTTTGTTTATGACTAAAAGACGCCGACGAGACCCATTTGTCCAGACGTTGTCTAGAAAAAGCCATTATGCTTGGAATGTATAAAATGTACCCTGTTTACTGTACAGTCGAGTTCATAAGTATGTGTCATCGATTTAATGGTATGTGTACATTTTTTCACCTTATTGCAACGAGTGAAGGTGAAGAAATTTTTTTTTTTTTTTTTAATTTATTTATATCATATAGAAAATTACAAAAATCTTAAGAACTAAGATGCGCCACAGAAACTTGTAAGAAGTTTATGCGTGGTGCAAATGCATCACTCAGCTCAACTGCACAGACAATTAGTAGGTACCTTCATATTATAGGTTACGGCGAGTAAGTAATTGGTACAATGCCCCAACTGCTTATTCTAGGATTAGGTCAACTATTAAGTTTTATGCTTAGAGTTTCTATATGTGGTGCATTTGTTAAATAATAAATAAGATGTAGGTACCTACGTATTACAATTTCAATAAAGTAAGATATCTAGGTACTTAACAAGCATATGGCAGGTGGTAACACCTGTCCTCACACGCCTGTTATTTAATATAAAATTTCTTAAACGCGTTTTTACAACTATGTTTATTCCCTAGGCTATTTAAATATATATCTTCAGGAAGATTATTCAGAATATTAGGTAGCATATATTGCCATGTCCTTTTGCCATACACGTTTACGAACCTTGGTAGAATATATCTAGGTTGAACTACAGTGTTACGTAATTGTTTATGTCTAATTTTTCTCTCCAGTAATTTTATTTTGTCAAATTCGTCAAGTGCTATAGACATGTTTATTTTATCAAAGACAGACATTACTTTACAGTGTTTAAAGATATCACTTTCATTTTCAAATTTATGTAGGTATTTTGGAAGGATAGTTTTAAGTATGCTAAGCTGTAGTTTGTAAATGTTATCTATGTATGTCTTATATGTACGTCCATAACTACTTAGCCCATAGCTTATTACCGAGTCTGCCAGGGACAGATATAGTAATCTTAGTATGTTAAATGGAAGTTTATACTTAAGTATGTTCAATTTACAACGCAGTGATCGTAGCTTATCGCACACATGTTCAATGTGAGGCTTCCAGTTTAGGTTATTTAGGTTGTAAATGTACACATATTTATGAATAATATCTTATCTTATCTTATCTTATTGAAGTCACTTCGAATTCAAATGGCATGATTTACAGGTGTAAGTATAATGAAATAATGATTTTCCCCGCTATAAATTTTCTCATAAATTTATTTTACGAGTGTTATAAAATTTATAAATGCCATCTCGTTCTGCTTTTACTGAGACTTAGTTCTAGAGGTAAATTGCAATCTAGGAACTCTATATCACCTAGATGTTCAATAGTATTTTGGATCATAAACGATACAATAATTTACTTCTATCGACACGAATACTGACCATTTTTATTTGTACACAATTTAGTGGGTGGGTATCTCGTAACATCCATGGAACTGTTCTTTGTTGCTTTTCTACGGAAGCCGTCCGTTCCAGGATCTCGTGCCGGGGACGGGGATAACAGTCAAATTGTAGTCGATCATGACTCATTATTGTTCTTGTATTGTACAAACTGTTTTCCCCTCACTAGCTCGGAAACACGTGTTTTGTCCTTTAATACCAGCGGGTAAAAACGCATTTTAGCCACTAGTGGGTAAAGTAATTTGACCTTGAATAGAGTCAAATTAACTGCTTTAAAATTGATAAAAGTAGGTGAATCTAGAAATAAAGATGATTTACCAGCTATGGAACTACTGGAAGCAGTGATAAACGCATTTTTTGCGTTGTAGTTTCCTCGCCATAGTGAGGGGAAAAGTTTTGTGTTACACTCGGGTGCAAATGTATTTTACTTCTCGTGTGTTAAAAAACTCGCAAGTTCAGGATTCTATTCTCGAACCACTCGCTTCGCTCGTGGTTCAACTATGGAATCCTTTCACTTGCTCGTTTTTCAATTCCACACTCGGCGTTAAAATACAACTTTGCCCCCTTGTATAACAAATATCTATTGTTAGTAGCTGCGGCAAAAGCGCCGTATCGAGAACCAATTTTTTTAAGAAGAAAACTAAATATAAAGTCCCCTGTTTAAAACAAAAACTTCTCACGATTCACATGTAAATTTACCTACCTACTTCAAGGACATTCTCTCCATTCGAAATAGATAAACTTCAATATATAAGATTTTATATTTTCAGTGTTTGAAATATATCTTGACACTGTTTCAGGTCACAAGATATAACACAATTTGGCAAGACAGAATAGTTCTTGGAATTATTCGATTGGATTACACGTATGATTAGGCCGAATTACTCAATTTGAGAGGGGCAATGCCTGCTCTGTTGATCTATGTTGAAGGCCAGCTCTAAATTGTATAAACATATAATACACTAGCTTTTGCCCGCGGCTTCGCTCGCGTTAGAAAGAGACAAAAAGTAGCCTATGTCACGCTCCATCTCTTCAACTATCTCCACTTAAAAAATCACAACAATTCGTCGCTCCGTTTTGCCGTGAAGGACGGACAAACAAACAGACACACACACACTTTCCCATTTATAATATTAGTATGGATAATATTATCTTTGGCCATGAACTTGTAACTTGTAACATTTTAATATTTTCCGACGCTAATATAAAGGAAAGCTACCTTTCCTATCTACTTAAATTTCTCTATTTTGCGTATTTGTCATTTATCTGTACACATTAGAAAAAATGTATTTTAGGCTACCGGTACCAAAACTGTTTATGCAATCAATATGTAATAAGCTCCTCAAGCTTAAAATGCTTGGTTGTTCCAATAGTCAAAAATGGTCGAAAATCGTAGTCAGGTATTTGGGTGGCCACACAGAGCGTAGACCGCTTTCGTCTATTTTCCTCTACACACATTATTGTTCTTCGCACATTTGGCGTCAATAAAAAAGGATGGAATTCCATAGCTGTTCACGTGGCGCACCGACTAAAGCTCGCCACAACCGTGTCTAATCCCGTACTGTCACGAATCAATCTTATTCTCTAACCGACTTACACTACTTTACTCCTATATTCAACCTTGTCGCACGCAAATAAGGAGTGCATTTGTATAAATATCAAAAGCGTGTCTAATTAAAGGTCTCGTATGGAGCCGTAGCCAGCATTTTTTATCGAGTGTGTTTTTGACCGATATTATATCTTATCATGCTTTACATGTACATGTTTCTGCGTAAATATTCTGTTAAAAATATCCGCGTTAACAAAAGGCTGTTTTTATGTTGCTGCTCCGTACATCGCAATATGAAATATTTGACATTGCGTTGAGGTGACGATTCCTTCAATCTGAAATCTATGTGTCAAAATTAAGCAACGCTTACTCGCAAGGTACTTTGGATAAGTGTCTTCATAGCATAACTTAGCTTTTAGTAGGTTTTGGGTCAAATGCAAAATCGTTATTTTATCAATGAGTAAAATAGCTCATCAGAAAGAACTATGACATCTATTCTAATGTCTATACTAGGCTTGGATTGACTATACGTTGCTTTAATAAACTTTTCCTCTATTGCCGGAGTTTCTGCCATCGGATTTAAATATTTATAGCCTAGGATAATTTCTATGGCGATTGTACTATCAGGCATAAAAGGAATGTCTTTAGCACTGGCTTCTCTCAATGCCGATTGTAACGTCAACCATTAAAACAGACTAGCTTCATTTTAATAGTCAGATAGTATGGCCGGCTGGCCCGGCTGCCAGTAAACTAAGTAGTTAAAACTGTTAAGGTACTTACTTTAGACGCCGAAGTTTATATCCTCATTTATCCTGATGTAAATATATGACTATGGTTAAAGTACATGGCCATTTCATTACCTACGGCTACTTTAAATAAACTCGCGTTTATCTTAAGCTCCATACAAGAGGAACCGAGAAGGAAGCGTTCATTGGCAGCTAGAGGGTGCTTGAGACGGCAAATGACATGAAATGACTTGGTCATCCGGCTCTGATGGGATAATAGGCTGACAAGTGATAATATAGGCACACAAAAGCGCATTTTGCACGGGTGCCTGTTCATTCGAGTTTTGCACACATACGTTTTGGTAGCTTGTATGGATCTAAATATAAGCTTTTGCCCGCGGCTTCGCTCGCTTTAAATTTGAAAATTGCGGAATGCTCCATACAAACTCCCCCCTCCTCCCCGTTTTAGGGAAGTGGGGAGTTAGAGACAAAAGTAGCCTATGTCACTCTCCATCCCTTCAACTATCTCCACTTAAAAAATCACGTCAATTTGTCGATCCATTTTACCGTGAAAGACGGACAAACAAACAGACACACACACTTTCCCATTTATAATATTAGTAACTTATGTCTGAAGAGTATTCAAACAGATAAACTAATTCAAAGATGTTCCACGATCCATATAGTGCTCTTCCCTGACATTTTCTCTTCCATCCTGTTAAAGCTGGTAAAAAAACTTATAAGTATCTGTTATTTATGCAATAAGGCAAAAGCTAAATTTACTCTGCAGTCTACATCAGTCCACTTAAATAGTTACCATATATTTAAACTTGCGCATCACACACTACGGTTACCTAAGTAGTTGCAGCAACTGATGAATATTGGAAAACACAGCAAAAGGACACTAATAAGTGACCATATTTTCAACTACAAAGTATGTAGGTATTGTAAAGACTGTATCGTTAAGTATGAAGACAACTTTGAGTAGCCGTATTTATTTGCTATTATATTTTTTTCTTATAACAAGCCATGGGCTTAATAAGGCACATAATAAGGTACACATTTTGTCCTAGAAACTCGACGTAAAGCATATGGTTTAGACAGTATTGACTTAATCCTCCCGAGTACCAATTACGATTCCGGACAAATGCTACTAGAAAATTCACAAAGTGCGTAAAAGACGATACGATTGCGAAAAAAAATTGTATGGTGCGAACCTCAACAACACATGATCCACAAAGCAGAATATCTGGACATAGTCTAGCCACTGTTATTTAAAAAAAATATAGTTCAGGATCTGTGTATGGCGGCCATTTAGAGAATGTGGCATGGTGCTTACTCTAACTCCGACTTTGATGTCGAATTTGACTATCATACATTGTTTATATCGATCTGGTTTAAGCACTGTTCAAACACCATGAATGTCAATTAGACTTTGGCCTATGGCTAATTTTTTTATTTGTTTCTCTCATCCTGCTAGCATCAAAAATTTACGGCAATCTGGAACGTTGCTCAAAATTGCGTTTTTTTAAATTATATAAATTCGCCGCATTTATTCTACAAGTACCCAATTGGAAAAACCATGAAGAGGACTCTTAAAGAATATATTTTGGCAGCTTATTAACCTTTGCTTGTTGAAATCGTACAAAGAGTCATTGAAATATTCTCAAATTAAGCCAGATAGGGGTTGTCCGAAATTTATTTGCTAGACCTTAATGAAAGTACCATAAAGTCCCTAAAATAAAAAAAATATCAGACCTTCTTATATCAAATAGTACTTATCAATACCTTAAGATCATACTCTCGGAACATAATAATACAAAATTATGCACATGTCAACATTTAGACGAGGTTTGTTTTGTCCTTATACTTAACGATACAGTCCTTATGTACCTACAAATCCTCTTTAGACCGCCATAAACACAGGCGTGACCTTGTCAAGGGCGATCAATTTGCTTAATTAACATGTGAATAATTTAATGGAACACAAAGCGGTTCTGACAACATATAGCGTGTCGCATGATGCCTCAAAGTGCCACATACATATATTTTCATTTGCAAGTTTAATGTTTTTAATTTATAAATCGGACTATGGAATCATAACCAGTTACTTACCATAAAATGCAAGTACCTACAGAACAAGTATATTTTGGTAAGGTAGTAAGATTAGGTTTGGTATTTTGGTAAGGTTTGGAGTACCTAATAAACTGGATACTTTTTCCTGATTAAACCCAATTTTCATTTCCACTTCTATAACGTATATTGTATTATGGCACTTATGGCAATATACATATTATGCGTATTGCCATAACTTTGTCAGCTTTATTTTATCTTATCAGCACCGTAATCACAATCTCTACTCACACTTGAGCATGCAAGAATTACAAAACTATATCAATGTGACGAGAAAGATATTACGAATGAATGTGGAAGGTGGTGGAAGTAACGGGAGAGGAAAACTGAAGAAGAGGTAGATGGACTGTGTGAGATACGGAACTAAAACAAGTTAATGATGAGATGAGATCACGAGTGATAGAGATGTTTGGAAGAGGAAGACATGCTGCGCCGATCCCAAGTGACTGGGATAAGGGCAAGATAATGATGATAAATAAATATACCATCCCAGCCCATCATCTCATTCAGTCTTAGATTTTTATATCAGTCATAACCGTTTGGCCTTTCATGCTACTATTTCAATAGATATGTATTTCAATAGATACATTTGTTTTCGGCATTCGGTGTAGACTACAGATAACCTTAGGCGTCGGATGCATACAGACGAATCATAAACATCTTTATTAATACTTTACGACTCTAGACTTGATAAGCGGAGCGCCGTTTATCGTCCAAGGCGTCACATATGGCAGCACATACATAGTAAACATATCGTCACTACTTTTAAAAAATCTCGTATCTCACGCTATTCCTCAAAGTTAAAACGCAGTAAGTCTATATGCATTCCATACATACTACAAGTTTCTTTTCATTGACAGACGAAGATACAAGTTTTTTTAAAAGTAGTGACGATATAATGTATGTACAGTACTAAATACTAAAAATACTGTTCTGGTAACCCCGTGTATATTATTTACCGCCTTTTATTTTCATTTTATAGAAATGCAAATGTACCCACAGTGTAATCATTATTTAGGTATTGAAGCGTCATTCATTCTAATTTATTATGTAGCTAAGATCTCGATGGACGGAGGGCTACTTGACCCTTTCTTGTCTGTCCTCAACTAAAAGATACAATTTTTATGATTACGAACAATTTCATAATTTCAACATAAATAAAATACTGTTTCTGTTGACTGTATCTCACTGCGTCCACGCAGCGAGCAGCGACGCTAATAAAATAAATCACGTCACCTCATGCCAATGATCTCTGGCTGCACTATAAAGAGGCGTAATTAAATGTCCCTACTATAAGCTCCATTATCTATTAGGCGATAGCCCGTTTTCGATAATTCCCAGTAATCTGATGTTCGGATCTTGAGCTTTCTAAACGAGTTTCAGATTCTGAGTAAAGCTAATATTTATAAGCAATGGAAAAAGTCCCCGATTCGACCGGTTGGCCCCGTCTTTACGTTTAACTACCAATAAATCGTGATGGCTTTAGTACTTATCAGAACTTATTTCATTAGTTGCTTCTTCTTATAGTTGTTAGTTGTTATCGATTATTACGCTCTAACTATAATTTCTCTTTACTTAGTAAAGTTATTACTTAAATGACTTACATAAAAAAGTTATTAATGTATACCCATATTAGTATTACATACTTTAATAGACTTCTCTAATAACTTGCCACTTTGTAAAAAAATTGTAGAGGTCTTTAAAAAAAAACTTTGCATTTGAATCGGAGCACCACACACCACAAATTACGGGCAGCCTTATCGCTAAAGAGCTATCTTTTTCAGACTACTTTTACGCAGTAGAGAAATTACATGACCTAATGTACTTACTTAGTATAAACTATAGGTAGTAGGTACGTAGTTACGTACCCACAACACAAGCCTTCTTTAGCTTACCGTGGAGCTTAGTCAATCTGTGCGACAATGTCCTTATAATATTTATGTATTAAAAAGACTTACAAAGTATCTAAGTAGTTAATGTTGTTACAGCCTTCAGCGTCCGGTGGCGATCTGATGGCGGATCTCCACGCCAAGCTGTCGATGCGCCGGCGCGGCATCAGCGGCGCCGAGCGGTCCGGCGGCTCCGTACTGCACACGCTAGCCAGCGTCATCCCCGAACCAGGCGAGTCCACGCCGCAGGCCTCCTCCAGCGGCGACGAGTGGGAGTAACACAACCAACGAGTCAGTGGTAGTAAGACAATAGTTACAGCATCAAATGGGAGACGAGCGATGGGAGACATGAGGCCAGGAGTGAGCAAGGCCTACAATACTTATGTACAACATTGGGGCGTCTAGTGTACACTATGTCCAGCAGTTACACGCGGAGTAAAACAATAGTTACAGCATCAAGGCGACCAATGTAAGAGAAGACAATGAATACCAACGACCAGTTATCTACAACATTAGGACGGCTCATGAACACGCTGTTTGGAAACCTGTTGTCGAAAACCCTCGAGTCAATGTCAAGATAACAGGTGTCCAGGGGTCGTGAGTGGAACGATATATTTATGGTTCTGTTGTCAAATCATGTTAGGCTACGAGTAGCACCAACTAGGGATCCTTAGCAGTTCCATCAACATTAATTTAATTAGAATTTATGTCACTCACTGGAATAGACATATAAATGAACCGCGTCATATCTCTATAACTATCTGGATGTGTGTTCAAATTGTTAGTTGTCTTAAGATACGCACTAAAATTAAAATTAGAGTCTGACAATGTTTTCACAGACCACCGCGCCTCTGACTCTGGCGCCAACTTTTATATACGGCGTGGTTCATTTAAAGTTTTTTGACACGTTCGCCCCCAAATTGCGTGCGTTTTGATGCGTTTGCGTATTTCTAAACATTCCGGTTCTTGAATTAAATCTCATTAAATCAATTAAATCATTATTCCAAAGAATCTGTCACGTATTTATCAATCAGTGTTTTCGTAGAAACATTATTGGTACAACATATTTACGTTTAAATACGCTCGATTTTGTGGACTTGCATTAATTAGGGTATTTTAACCGAAAATATAAATGACATAAATTTAATCAAGCAAGATTTAAACCGAATACCCTGAATTTATATTATTGTTTTCACAGAAATCGAATTATTCTATTCAAATATTCTCCCTTTACATTTTACACAGGAATACAGGATTAACTCCAATAAATGGTATTTATGGATATTGGTATTTTAGTAAATATACCTATAAAACAAGTAGGTAGTCAATATTTCGTCCCCTCTTACGGTATCTAAATCTCCGACAAACATTAACATTACATCTGACACAAGATACATATTTACTTAATCAAATTTAACTGCTTAGTCTGTGTTTCTTTGGAATTCGCGAAAAATAGCGGTCATATGCAAATATTGTACACAATAAAATTGGAAATACTCTTGAGTATATTTACGTAAACCTCCCGGGCCCGAGGCCACGCGTCATTTCGGCAAACATTTCATTTCCGCAGACATTACGTAGTTGCCCGCTACCTATACCCGACTTTTCGAACCACTAGCTAATGTGTCGGCTTCATTTACCTACTTTATAGGGCTTTCCCGCCGGCATACATACGATTAGTATATTCTCATAGTTACTAACGTAACGTGACCCCAGTATCTTTAACACCATAGGTATGTAATGAATGAAGATCACTGAGGCATTTGACACGCCACACGTTCTCTCGGATATATCTGAGACCCGCCGAACCTTGCTTATTCACGTGGATGACGCAGAAATCAATCTCGTGACGTGTATAGATTACAATCAATCATAGACTTGCATAATTGAATCACCTGATTACTTGTTACATATTCAAAGGACAACTCTCCATCGCGTTCTTTTTAACACGAACACTAACTGAAACTATAAATCTATTTGCGCTTCGATCCACTTCAGTGGATTCTTAGAAGTGGCTATAATTTTATGAATTGACGCGAGATTTATTGGGTATTAACGACGATATACTAAGAAACATGTGTAACGTAATGAGCTAATTCACTTATTTATTTAAACTATAACTATAAAGGTCGCTGGGATATACGTCGTGTTTTCCAAACATAGTTTAATAAAGACAAGAATTGAGGTATCAAATTCCAGTTACCTTCGGATTGTTTAAAGATGTTTTTGTCGCTTTTATTGTTTACAAATTGTTGATCCAATATGAATGAATGAATCATTATCCAGTATGAATGAATCATTATCTGTAAGGTCAAGAAATTGGACTGCTGTCCCGGTCTATTCACAATCTCAAATAACAATATGAGGGTCATAGCGTCTGGAATATTGGTTATCACTATGATAGCGTACGAAGCATAAAAATCTATTTCCTTGACTGTTCGTTTATCGATTACTCCGCGGTTTTGAAAGTAGACGTTTAAAGCTATTCAATATGCAACTATCAGAAGATCCTGTGTTATCATCGAAGCCGTCACGATCCAGATTTGGAACCGGTGCACCGCAGCGGTGACGTCTATTTACTCACGAACGCGTCACTGACCAAACATCGCGCTCGTGCGTGCTCGTTCCAAGTGATAGCGTGTATTTGTTTTGGTTTAAAGCTAAATTTAAAGCGGAGGGATATTCTGGCGCGTTCGTTTTTTTAGATTTTTTAGTAGACTTCCACCCGTAAAAAACGTATTAACTAAAATAAACTCCCGAGTATAATGTCCAAAACTCATTATCGCGCTCAGTTGGTTGCCAGTTTTTTTACCGTACCCTATAAAATAAGCGTGTAGGGATCACGGTGCTATTATTGCTATTATTATTTATAACTTTGGGTTCTACAAAATACGACCTGTGCTGTGATTCGAAACAATTTTCCCCATGAAAGGAGTCGAATTGCATACAATTACTCCATCGAAAAGAACTAGGTACCTAATTCTATAAAAAAAAACAGACGTCAAGTCAAAACATTTAGACCTATAGTAAACCAGACCAAAACCAGTTCTGTCCTGTTACGGCAAAGCAACGTATATTATTTACAGATACCTATCTGGGTACGTTGTCTTTTCCTAACAGGGCAAAAATTGAGACTACGAGATTTGTACCAACTGTTTATCGGAGATCTACTTATACAGGAATATCAGAGCGATCGGGAACAACTGGTTTCCCGTATAAAAGGTGCCAACGTCGCGAGTTTCACATCACCATAACGCAGGAGTAAGGAAAGGATAAGAGTAAAGTTGTATGCAAACGTTTTTGAGACATCTTTTTTTTTATATATAAATGGGCTTACTCTTGACCACAGACTAGCCAAAGGCAAAGACGTGGCCTACGATAGAGTGAGCTCGCCCAGAAGATGCCTGTTCACTCTTGATTTGAAAAGCCGCGCTCGTTTAACGAAGCTACTTACACGAGCAATTTAACATTTTTAAAACGGGTAGCATTATCTTTACAATACGTGATATTACTCTGTAAGTCTGTACAAGATTATTCCATCCGTGGTCAGGATCGCCGTTTTAGGGCCGGTTACATCAAATCGTCTGTCACCGTTAAAGCGTTCGTTAAATTTTACTGTAATGTGGTTGATGCAACTAGCCCTTAGACTTATAAAATTGTCGCCCGTGTACATGATAAACGATCAAAAATAAATAATCTTTGCCGGCAAATTTTAAAATATGTATATTTATAAACTCACGGTCAGAGCACATAAAGACGACACTAAAATTTACAATAACTACTAATTGCCACTTAAAAAATTGAAAATAGCTTTGTGGATTTTGTGGTTTGCCATAAGGACTCCTTCGCAGTTTATTTCATACAAGCAAAATCTTATAATATATACGTCAAGCGATAAAGTGATACCTTCGAGAAGACTTGGACAGAAACACGTTCGTGTTAACTCGTTGACTCTGCTCCGTTCGTTTACTCCTTTCCCCGCGTTAATGCAAGTATAATGGTGCAAGCTTCCCCGAAGCTGCGCGCGCGCATAAATCCCAGCTGATATCGGAAAAGGCTCCGTATTAGAATAATCACATTTCTCACTAAGGGGCTATCTCTTTTTTAATTCTGGGAAGGGACGCGAACTATCGCCGGACGATTAGTGATTACATACAAAAACGGGGGTTTATTTAGTTAGAGACGCGTAAATAAGATAGACTTGATGTGGACGAAGTTTTACCGTTTAGGTATTTGTTGGAAACTGTTTGCCTCTTATGTTCTTTGATTTTCATATGTCCCTTGTTTTCCCTAAATCGAATGCAGAAACAGCTGCTAATGGTCACATTTTAGGCTCGCTAATTTCTATTACTCCAAGATTCAGAGCTAATCGGTTTGTAATTCAAATGACTTTTAGTTTCTATGGCCCAGTAAACATTGGCAACCAGTAATAGGCTACTGTGGGAAGATTGGCAGTCTGTTTTATACGTGTCTTTTGTTTATAAATTTTATTACACAGCGGAATACGTATTTTGTCCACGATTATAGTTAATGTGAATGTTTTAAGTGCCTACGCTAATTCCAAGTAAGGTTAACGAGGAGATCTGAGAAGTTGACTTCATTATAATTTATATATGCTTATTGATTATGCCGCGAAAACATACTTTGTGTTCGCAATTTTTACCGGTCGACTAATTCTAACATTATTTTATTAATTCCAATGTAAAATATAACACATTTTATACAAAAAAATATCAAAATGTAGGTATTATATATAAATTACAAGAACCATATTTGGTTTTTAAATGCATATATATTTTCTTTGTAAGAATGAAAAGATTGGATGTGAATGAATCGTTATCGTTAAACACATAGGTTTGCTTCTTTATGAGTTAACTGTCAGTCATAATTATGTCTGTATACTTACATATTTTACTTTGTGTCAATAACAAAATGAAGTTAGACTAAGTACATTATGTATAATTATGTTTATGGCTGAACACCGCTGTTTCTTTAAGAGTACTTATATAAATCATGGATTGATTACTCGTGGTACTATATGTATACAATAGTACCCGTGGTAATAGATAGATAGATCTTTATTGTTCAACCATGTTACACGGGTATAATTCGTTACATTAGTAAGTTACAACGGTGACCCAATTCGGGTAGGTATACAATTATCACTTAAAGCTAAAAAACTATACTAGGTATACATTATTAGTAATCATGTCATGGCGAATCATAATCATCGGTCATATCATTCAAAGAAGTCTTTTAAGGTATTAGTAGTACCTATCCGAGATTTATATAAGTAGGTACTCTTAAAGACATAGGGGTGGCTTGGTACATAGCTTGAAATTACGCCGGCTACATTGCTTGTATGTTTATTATGTTTTACTCTAGATTTATTTAATTGATTATTAAAGGCAGGTTTATTTCGTCTATTTACAAAGTAGATCACGGTCTTAAGTTGAAACCTTTTATTTATTTCTAAATTTGTAACATTACATCGGATTCCTTATTTATTCCCAATTAAAGGACATATAATAATTGGAAAGTCTTATTTTACCAATTATTCTGCTTCAGGTAATGTTTCCCATTTTCGCAAGTAATAAAATAAATTTTATTTTATATAGGCGAATATTCGTTTTATCTCTCAAAAATCGACTTCATTATTCTACAATTTGGCGATACTTAAATAAATATAATCCTATTAACTTTTAATTGCTTGGATATGACCACCCATTTATGCAAATTTTATTTTTATTTTTTTGACCAAAACTGACTCTGTGCCGCTTTTCGGAATCCAAGGGAAACCAGTTCAATAACAGTTACATCCTGCTGGGATTCTCAGAAATCGATGTTAGATATAATACGCAAATCGTACACATCTTTATATGGCGACGTAACAGTTACTTAAGAATTTAAAAGTACAGGTTAAAAACCTCACGGATTCGATGGGTCCATCTGCCAGGCAGGATCAGAAATAACGAAATAATGGTTTGGTTTGTTTTTATTAAGTTAATTCCATATTTTAACATCAATGATCCTGAATTTTTTAAGAGTGCCTAAAATAAGGTTTAGCTTGTAGCCCCCAGCTTCTCATAGTGAAGATTTCTTGGAATATGAGTAAAACAAGAGTTTAATAACCTGTAATTGTACCTAATTGGTAAATTCGTTGTTTTACAGTTGATAAAGTAAACTTCAGTAAGATGTAAAAGTGTTTTCCTGTAGCAATCGAACACAGGTCACAGATTAATGGTCAAACAGGAAATCTATTCTATTTTACATTACATTTTACAATAATAACTATACTTACCTATTATTAATTATTATTTACGCAAATATGTTATGTAGATATGCTTATACATTACCAACTGTCCTACTCTTGGTATATCGGATAGGTATCCGTATATAGTAAATATCTCGTGAATTTATGTAATAGAAAACAATTTGAGAACTAAATCAGTTTTCAAATAAAGCATCGCTACGTAGTTCGGAGTATTTTCTCTAATATATTGTGGTAATTTGCTCTACGTTCGTACAGGTGGAATGTCGGCTATGCGCTTTCCCGTTAGTATAGTATCTAAAGTAATTAATTACGATGATGATACTATATGTTATTGTATATTTATAGTATTTTTTCGTAAAGTAGAAATCCGGTAGACTAATTGCAGTTCTCATGCAAGCTTGAGCTTTACCTAGAATCATATTTTAGTAATTGTATTGTACAATTGCTATAAATATTTTCATTTAAAATCTTATGGTAATACATACTCGTACTTTCGTTTGCGACTAACACATATGCTAATAACGTTCGTCTATAAAATTCGTGCCAGAGGAATAGGACCAAATAAAAACTAATTTCACGATTGAAACATGTGCAAAGGCTTGTCCACACGTGCTTACCAAATCACAACCCCGTCTGGCACCCCACTAAGAAAAAAAAGTTATTTTAACACCACAAGCGGTCCCGAAACAGGCCCATTTCTAATAAATTACAAAAAGCGGGGGATACTCAATTTGTCTAATATATTATTAACCTTTTAACTTTGAGGGGATACAGAGAATGTTCCTATTATTGTAATGGATGAAGGGATTATCTCTTTCTCTTTCGGCCTAATGGATTTGAAAAGGTTATTAATTTTTTCTCGTCTGAGATTACGCCCGCTTGTATATTTTATCTAGGCAAATAATTACACACATGCTTTTTACTTGGAATATTATATTATACATTCTTGATGCCTACTAGCCGACCCTGGCTACGCAAATTCTATCAAAAGCAGTTAAATTACTACTCACAATTTTGAACTCTACGTACAAGAATGTATCGATGTACTACACTGGTACACTAAATAAGCAACTAAACCGACTTATTATAATAACTTATAGAACCTCCCTGAATTACCAATTAGTGACGGCTTAGCTTAAAGATCCCGGCCTTTTACGTGATGGGCTTAGTCTATAGGCGTATTAGTCAAATCCGCACCGGCGGTGCCTTTCTGCCTCACTATTTTGTTTGTTCCTAAGAATCCTTTGCTTTACTCGTACCTAGCATAGTTTGGCCTTAAAATTACCTATAATAAGCTCGGGGCTAGAGGTCAGATTTGTACTAACATTACACTGGACGGTAGTGGAGCCGACTGCATTTGTATTCGGGTGCGGCGCGTGCGCACAGTTACGTTCCAACGAATAGCTGTGCGCGGGTTAACAGAAACATGGATTAGTAACGTGAGACTTTATTCCGAATTCTGAGCGCGGTTGGGGCTTGGATACTACAAAGTCGATTGTTACTTATTTAAAGCGTTACGTAAAATAAATAGCTAAGCTTTTCCGCCAAAGGAGATCCTTTAATCCTAATACCTACACATGTTTGCTTCCGTGTAATTTTGTCTTACTTCTCTGAAATATAAAAGATAATATAAAAGAAAAGAAGAAATAAGATAAAAGTTAAAACATTCATGACTTGAGCAACCCGATCATCGAATAGAATTACTATTAAATAAAAGCTGTAAATTACGCTTGTTTCACAAGTTATTTGAAAATAAGATAAAAAGTAGGCACGATAGTGCAGTGCGTAGCTCACTTGTTTATTATACGTCAATTTTCCTTGACGCTAATTAAGGACACGCGTTAATTACTAATTACTATACATAGTTACTATGTTTAATAAGAATAAAACAAACATAATGCCAGTTATATATAGAATTAGTTCACGGTTAAAATTGTTTTATTAAAACCGTATACGTTGCCTGTAGTGTCATATAATGTTTGAATTTAAAAAAATGCTTCATAGTCTCCTTTCGCCATCTTAGTTGTTCGCCTCGGTACAGCCAAGTCTTGCCAGCAGCTCTATCATAAAACTATTTTTTACTACGAATACTAAACAGTTCTAGAGAGCCCCGTTTTACGACACCAAATAACAGGTCACTGATAAATTGCATATTTTGATGGTTAAATGCGTCGTCGGCATACCACCGTCCTTCTAAACCGGTCTCATGCAAAAGGGATGCAAGTTCGCGTTAGACATAGTTGCTTGAGCATCAGGTGCCTCCATCGAGCCTCATGACAACCTTGTACAGAACCACCTCTGTTTGTAATAATGGAAAATTTTCGAGCTTCATCGTATCGAATACCTACCTACGAGTACATACTAAAGCCACATTTTTTTTATAAGCCCTCAAATATTTAACTATTTAGTACAACTATGCAAGTTTTGAACTGTGTTTTCTCTTTGTCACTCGGGTTTAGGATATATGAGATTACGCCTAATGCAACTTCTATTATAACAGTTATTTAAAAATATATACATATATGTTTAAGGCCGATGTTAAACTATCATAGAAATATAATCATAAGCAACGTGCTGTCCTTTTTCTTCACGTCAATTGGAGAAAAAGAGAGGCATACAGATCACATATGTGATCTATAGTGTACCCCTACTATCGGCCTAATACACAAAGAAAGAGGAAAATTAAATAATGATTACTTAAGTGTCAGTTTCCATAATTGACTTGACAAACTTAAAAAAATATTTAATGCCGTAAGAAAAACATAGGTAGTAAAAATGTCACCCACCTAAATCACCCTAATTTGCCCTAAACTACGTAGTACGTACACCACTGAATAGGATTAAAAACGGTTTTTAAAACAAGCCAAACATATTGCTGAAATAACCAACGTCTTTATTCGTGGTTCGCTTTCAATGGTTCTACATAAATATAGAGATACTTTAATGTAGATCTTTCAACTATGAATTCCAAATATTTTCTAAGGAAGTGGGAGGTTGGATTTAACGTTGTGATAAGATTGCCTTGATGCCTCCTGCGGGCCTAGCACACTAGTGTGATGCCCATCTGTCGGTGCGTCCTTTTCGCACTTACAGTACGCGCGAAAAGGACACAGCGACGCAATAGGCAGTATTGCGCGACCGTGCTTACCCGCCAGGACTTATTATGTATGTATATGTTTTAAATTAGAAGGACGACGCTAGACTTTTTGAGAGTTAAACCTTTAGCAATTCACTTTTCTCTCATTCGATAAGAAAGCTTATTTTATGAATTATAATGTACTATGTGCGTCGCTGTGTTAAAGGTGATGATATATTGCGTTAATATTGTTTATGTAAAATGGAACTAAACGGTTGGAAACCAATATTGGCTGGTAGAGCTTATAAGTGCAGGGTGCATAAATATTTGGAGTTTTTAGACTTGTTGATATTATACTGAATTTAAAATAAATTATGTATATAATTTAGCTATAAGATAATAAGCTGTAAAATATAATCTGTACGTATTTTAAATTAAGTTTTATAGATTAGGAATTAACTTGCCTTTGTAGAATTTTATTAAGTTTTGACTGTTTGCTTTAAATGAACTACTGTAATAGTTAATAATCAATGCATTTCCTATTTGAGTCAATGCAATATTTTGACGTAATTTATGTACAAGAATATGTAGTCAAATACATCATATATGTAGTAATAATCAAGGAGGGGTAATTTTACAAAAGATATAACACTACGAAGAATCCACCTAAAAGTGAATAATTCTTATTTTTAACAAAAAATCCTTTTGAAAACTTACTCCTCCATTCATTAAAGCCAGATTAGGTAATATTTATGTGCAGCGTTTTATATTAATAGAATGTTAAACAAACTTTTGAGAGAGATCACTTAAATTTTGTTACGGCCAAGAGCTCAATAATATCTTCACAAGCTCTTACTAGTACTTTAGAATATTGTTAAGATATTTTGAGCACTTAGCTTATTTTAATTAAATACTTGTTTCAGTGACAAATTGTAAACTAAGTTACAGTGGTATCTTAACCCTTTGGACGCCATACTTATTATAAATAATACACCTCCTAAACTATACTAAAATATATGATGGTTTATATCGTACTGTAGCTTAGCGTGCCTAATTGTCTTTGGCTGTCAAAGGGTTAAGCGCGTCTTTGGATATAGATGCACCCCGAAAATAGAAAAAGGGGTATCTAGAATCAAGGACGTTTTATCAAATTGTAAGGAATCTCATTACATACCTATTTGTTAATTCGACAGGGTTCTTCTGACAGTCCTAAGTTTCCATTATGCTGTTATTTAGATATTTTAGATTATTTTTAAATGCAATAGCAACCTACTTATCTCATACAATTCCTAATTTAAACCTCGTAAGTTAAGCTAATCCGTCTGGTAGTTTTATTTAAATTATGTAAATATTCTGGTGCCCATTTTAACGTTTTGATCATGTTAATGTAGTATTGTATACCAACGTTGTATGAACGGTTTTAAATGTTATGTATGATGAATGTAATATACCTATGTCATTAATTAAAATGAGATTCTAAAAATGAATTCAGTGTTTTTCTTTTATCTTAAGCGCAAGCTCTAACATTATTGAAACACTAACTTTTTATGACTAAAAAAGGCTGGTTTTACTTTTTTATGGCTAAAATTAAAAAGCCACCTTGCTGGGGAGTTCAGACTCCTAGAGGTAATATCGAGTATACCTATAGGTATATCAACAAATGTGGCTGCAAAAGTGCCTTACAATAAAAACACGCTTAATTTAAAAAAATAACGAACTCGCAGATTGGGTTTCCTACATAAGTTCTACGAAGATAGAAAGTGCCTACCATGTTTTTAATATGAGTATTTCAAATGATGGATCCTCGCAGTCGAGGGATTGATTATCATAAGAAGCGCGTAAGTCGATGCCTTTAACGACCGTTTCAAATTTCAATCTACAAGTGTATTTCCATGAAAAATATAATATCCCTTAAGAAACAGAAATGAGCGTTTCCCGGTAGAATAAATACGGATTGTGTCGTAATTGGGGGTCACCGACTTCTCTTTACGCATTCTGATTATTTATAACGACTGGCTAGCGCGGGTTTACGTCCCAGAATAACGCCTCGGAACTTCTCGGTATCACAGCGCCGTCGATTCCGAATCGGAAATAAGGGCCTGGCCACATGGGCGCGTTGCGGCGACGCACCGCAAAAATTCTGCGTTGCGTTGCCGCGCCGCCAGTTTTTACGGCAGAAAATCTGCGGCGCGGCACCGCTACGCAAGAACTCGCGGTGCGTCGACGCACCGCAAAACCTCGCGGCGCGGCACCGCAACGCAGAATTTTTGCGGCGCGTCGCCGCGCCGCCAAAACTGGCGGTGCGTCACCGCTGCTCGCAATTGTGAACTGTTGTGTTCTAATTAAACTTCGTGTCGTTTATATTTAACCCTTCTTTACTTGGTGATGGATTTTTTTCCAAGCATCACAAACATTGAATCAATGGTAGATTTAGTACAGTTTTTCACGATAAAATACTAAGCAATATTCGAATTTTTCAATATGCTATTAAAAATCATCTTTTTTTAGTTACGTTGTTTCATATTAAAAAAAATGGTGATAGATTTTTTTCATTATTTTTCCAGTGCTCAGCATATATACCACCATGGTGTCACATATCTGTAAATTGTTAAAAAAAGTAAAATCATGCAATTAAGGGTTTATTGACATTTGTGTTCCTGCCGGTGAGTAAGGCTGCCAGAGCTCAACGAGGGTGCGGTGTGCTGATGACGGGAGGACTTACGGAACTAACTTGTTCCGTCTATTGTCCTTGGAGTCGTCGGCAACCCGAACCCTCCTTGGAACTTGTACACTCCTTTTTGGTGTGTACTTAACACAGCAAAAGGGAGTGTACAAGTTTCTAATGGGGTGGCAACGCGCATGTGACACTCTTTGAGTTGCAGGCGTCCATAGGTTACGGTGACCGCTTTACATCAGGCGGACCGTATACTTGTTTGCCACCGACGTAGTATAAAAAAAAAAAATTATCAGATTTATGGAGTGCCTCTCTAATTTATATTTCCGCAATGGGTACATCGATGGGTAGATTTAAATAATAACATTTTTAACCCCCGACGCAAAAAACGAAGTGTTATAAATTTGACGTGTCTGTCCGTCTGTCTGTCTGTCTGTCTGTCTGTCTGTCTGTCTGTCTGTCTGTCTGTTTGTCTGTTTGTCTGTCTGTCTGTCTGTCTGTGTGTGTGTCTGTCTGTGGCATCGTAGCTCCCAAACGGATGAACCGATTTAGATTGATTTTTTTTTGTCTGAAAGCTGAGTTAGTCGGGAGTGTTCTTAGCCATGTTTCATGAAAATCGGTCCACCATGTCGGGGTCGGGGGTTTTTTCAAAATTTAATTAAATAAATAATTTTATGACTTTTATGTAATTCCCAAAAGATTTGACAATTTGTAAATACATAGGTAAAGAAAATATTCGTTCTATCTGAATATGACGATAGGTACCTACGTTAAAAATAGAGCGCTTTCGAACTACGTCTGATCCGAATCCGATAAATTCGTGAAAATAAAATTACGCACTATTATGGACTATGGACGGAAATCTGGCAGGATTTTGGAGTAGGCCCTTGAGGCAACCTGCTAAGATGCTTCTCTTATCATAGTCAACCTCAGGTCTGCAAGCTGGCAGCTGGGGAGCGGGGCTAAATCGACAATCGATTATATTTTTAAGACGACACAGGACGGTTCAATTTCCATACCAACGCTCTCGACTATTTCCCCCCTGGTTTTTGAAGGTAGACTGATTTTTTCAACACAGATTATTTTATAAATTGAAATATACATCATACTTACACGAAAGAAAAAACGACAAGGCCCAAGGCAACAATTAGTGCTTGCACCTCCTATCTCCTTTGCAGCATTACGATATAGCGAAAGACTATTTTTAACCCACGACGCAAAAACGAAGGGGTGTTATAAGTTTGACGTGTCTGTCTGTCTATTTGTCTGTTTGTCTGTCTGTGTGTGTGTGTCTGTGACATCGTAGTTCCCGAACGGATGAACCGATTTAAATTTAGTTTTTTTGTCTGAAAGCTGAGTTAGTCGGGAGTGTTCTTAGCCATGTTTCATGAAAATCGGTCCACTATGTCGCGGTCGGGAGTTTTTTCAAAAATTTAATTTTGTTGTTAGGTTATTAAATAACAAATCAAAAAAATATTTAATAAAATAATTTGATTTGTTCCCAGTCAGATTGTTATTAATTATTAATCTTATCTGTGTTGGAACGTTTTGATATTTTTATTTTTAAAGACGCTCGAGTCAATCAAAAATTTCCAAAAACGGCCTTTTTCATTATGGCGCAAAAAAAGTGATACTCAAGATTGGTAACAATTAGCCAAAAAACCTAAACGGTACGACATAGATTTGATGAAAAACGTGTGAACTGTGCCTTAAAAAAATAAAACAGAAAAACGTAGGTACGTCGTTTTCGTACGTGTAGGGAATGCAATCTCGACGAGATTGGGGCCCAGGCGAGATCTCGGGAATTCATGAAACCAATCTCGCGAGATCTCACCAATTTCGAGATCTCGCGAGATTGGCCGGTTTGTGGGTTTATTCTTGTAAATAATCACAATATAGCAATGAATAAGGATAACAATCATAAGAATGATTGCTATTATGAAATAAATATTTATCTTGACTATTTTTTCAGATTTTTTTGATGTATTTTACATTGTTTAACATAAATTAAGTACCTCACAACTCACAATATATTTTTAAAACTTTGAAGTATAGATTATTATGTAAGAAAATAAAATAATTCACGAATGGGTAGAAGCGTGCCAATTTCGAAATCGTTGTCATGCCAACCGCGAACAAGTACACAGTAGAGACTATTTAAAAAATCTTTATTGATGAAAGGATAAAAATTTAACATTATAAAAATCAAGGTTATCCCTACCATCATTAAATAGACCCACATAAAAACATTAACTCTACTCAATTAATTATGAGTATTATGACTAGTTGACTACTAATCAATTATTTAATTATATTAGACTACCAATACAATACGCTTCTTAAACCCGACAATTAAATAAGAAACTAAAATAGAAAGAAAAACGGAAATATATACATAAATATCATTAAATAAATATTATTTTTCCACAGATTGACTTAGTCCCACGGTAAGCTCAAGAAAGCTTGTGTTGTGGGTACTCAGACAAAGGCATACATAAAATATACAAGTACTTAGATACATAGAGAACATCCATGACTCAGGAACAAATATCTGTGTTCATCACACAAATAAATGCCCTTACCGGGATTGAAATCCGAGCCCGCGGCGTAGCAGTCAGGGTCACTACCCGCTGGGCTAGGCCAGACCGGTCGTTAAATATATAATAATAACATATTACAATATATAGTAGTGTGACTATTTAAAAAAGAAATAAAAAAATATATAATACAATAATTTGATTTTTTGAGTGTAAAATAGAAATTGTTATTGGTTGCCTAACAAACGAGAGCCGTAATGAGGTTGTTGTAGGCTTCTGCTCTCTCGACATCCAACAAAACTCTGTGCACGAAAATTCGTAAAATAGATGGTTATATACACAGCCATAAGTGTAATACCATAATGGCGAATCACGCAAATAGGTCTGGCTGACACCTTTCGAATTATTTCGAAACGGTCTGAATCTGTCATTCGTCATTCCGAACTCAGATAGGTAAATTATTGAGCGAAATAAGCGAGTTGAATCTCTCGATCTCTACTGAGTTAACAAGTTGGCGAGTTCAGTTAAATGATATAGTTCATATAAATCATTTACAGCTTGGGAAAGAAATATGACTAGTCATTTCGCGAGCTTTTTATGCTTGAGTTCAATCTCGTTGATCTCGCGAGATCTCGTCAATTTTTCGGCCGAGATCAATCTCGCTAAAAATGACCGAGATCTCGTACAAAAGAGATCTTGCGAAAACGAGATTGCATTCCCTACGTACGTGTTTTCGCTAGGATCAATATGCAAATGGATAATTTAGTAGGCAAGTTTTATTTAAATCGATTAAATCGTAAATAGTGGCTTGCAGCTAAAAATAATGTTCAACTGGAAAAACCTAGGTACGTTTTTTCGCTAGAATCTACATTTTAGTAGGAAAATTTCTTACAAATAGATTAAAATTAAACTGGTACAGATTTTTTTAATTAGCCCGTTATAGTGCCCTACTGCTGGGCAAAGGCCTTTCCCCTTGATTTCCTCAACTCCCTCTGGTGTTATTTTTCCGGCCATGAAGTCACTCATAAAGGCGTCCAAGTCGTCTCACCATGCATGCGACAGACCAGACGTGGCATGCATGATGCACAAATACACTTCAGCATGGCGGTTTTCTTCCCTACGTACTTTAATATGTACAGATCATTTCTGTCGTAGATCAATTTTAGCTGTAGACCACCTTTAACGACTAACTTACGAAAAACTAAAAAATGTTTACAACATGTCGGTGTGTACCTTAAACAAACCATGAAAAAAAAAACCGCCTCCTAAAAATAAGCGCGTTAGAAAACACGGAGAAAAAAGAAAAAAATAATTTTACATTGCAATAATATTGATGATTAGATTTCCTACCTAAACCTTTGAAATCAGATTTCTTAAGACGATACGATACAGGTCAGTTCTCCATACAAACGCTCTCGACTATTTCCTCCTTGGTTTTTGAAGATAGAGCAATGATTTTTTCGACACAGATTATTATTATTTTTATCTGAGTCGGACCGTTTTGATATTTTTTGCTATTCTTATTTTAAAAGATGCTAGCTCCAATGAAAAATTTCTAAAAACGGCATTTTTCAATATGTTTCGAAAAAGGGATACTCAAGATCGGTAACAATTGTCCAAAAAATCTAAACGGTCCGACACAGATTATTTCATTTTTATTCAGATTCTCAAATTTCGTTCCGTTTAAATAAGTTTTGAAGGAGGAAAAGAAAGCGGAACCTCGATTTCAAAGATTTTTTCGCAATATCTTTTAACTGAGTTGTTCTTAATGGAATTTTTTTTTTCGATAAATCTAGTTAATAAAACTAGTATATTTAACTAAAATTCCCAAATTGAAAGGGGGACTCCTTTCCATTTTAGCATTTTCGCTCCCGTAGCGTCTTAATGTATTGCAATAATCTAAACATCCAAATTATAGACTAATCAATTATTTTTGTTAGTAATTAAATTCCGTTAGGCCGTTTTCACATTATCCGATCCGATATCGGATGTCGTAAGGATTTCAATGGAAAAAATACAAGATGGCGCCTGTAATGTATGGGATATCGGTCCTACATCCGATATCGGATCGGATAATGTGAAAACGCACTTACGATTCATTAAGTTTTGAAGGAGGAAACAGTCGAGAGCGGAACCTCGATTTTAAAGATTTTTTCGCAATATCTTTTAACTGAGTTGTTCTGAATGGACAATTTTTTTCGATAAATCTAGTTAATAACACTAGTATATTTAACTAAAATTCCCAAATTGAAAGGGCTCCCTTTCCTTTCCATTTTCGCTCCTGTAGCGTCTTAAATACCTAAAAGTACTTAAACACCTAAAAGTACTTAAATACCTAAAAGAACAACCAGCGCATCGTGTCATCACGCACGCACACAAGGGTAGCTTAGCTAACACTGCGACACGGCCGGCCGTCGCGGCACGTTGCCGTATCGTGCAAATGCCACATTGAGCGGTGTAGTGTAGGGTTGCCAACCGTAGGTAGTATACACAAAGACAGGAAAAATGCTCTGAGGAAAATGATAAGATATATAGTATTGTAAGTAATATATTATTTTGGTTCAGCGTACTGTAATTATTTTTTTCTACTCCCGTACTGTTATTCGTGAGTTACAAGGTCGTGCATAGAACTTTAAAACCCTACATAAAATATGTCAGGACAAGTCTATCTAGTCTATACCCTGAAAACATTTAGTAGCAGTAGCACGATATAGCTGTTACAGTTCAGTAAATACATTGCTACCAACTTAACAAACCAATTCGCAGAGTCGAGACTCCTTCGTTTTCTGCTGCGTTCATTGGCGACGCGTCGAATCGCATTCAAATGTATGAGAACTCGATTCAACTCGGCTCGATTCGTCTTAGTGGCCAGGCTTCAAAGAACCATACCATAGACAGTTTTATTTTCATGTTTGCACTCAAACTGCATATTCAAAATGGTAGGCGGTCCACTAGATAACTAAGATGACTGAAAGTAGGTATTTGTTGATTTATAATTTTCTTTCAAAATAAGTGCTTGGTCGTATAAAAAGTATTGTATGCAACGGTGTTTAACTGAGTCAAAAAATGCTCGTGGCGTCTTTATTAACAATTTTCGGCTTCGCCTCAAATTGTTACCCACTCCACTCACCTTTTTTGACCTCTTTTAACCACCAGTTGCATAAAATACTATTAATTTCTGTACCATTTTTTTTGTAGGTACTGTACTGCACACAATTACACCATCATATTTAAAATAGATACCTAACTTAGATAAGTACTCGACACCGATAGCAATAAGAAGCTGCAGGGCAATCATGATCGCGTGATAAATGATAAAACATCGGGCCGTCCCTATCGCACTTACAAATAGTGCGATAGGGACGGCCTGATATTTTTATCATTTATCGCGCGACCATAATTGCCTGCCTGCTGTCTATAAGGCTGTCCTTTCGTCCTTCGTCCACATTAGAGATGGGCCGAATATCCGGTAAATATTCGGTATTCGGCATATTTAGTTAATCCCAGCATCTCCAGTAGTCATACTAGTTATGAAAAAAAAAGCTGCACTTTTAGATGGAAGCAAGCCGCTTTGCATGGTGATAGTAGACATCATAGTAAACGATTTTTTCCAAGGATATCGAAATTTCATCCCTTAGGAAGCCGAGCGCAGCGAGGTGTTTTATGAAAATGAAAAAAATTCTATCTTTTTATCATATGGTCCGATTTTGACAAATCGTATCTCAAATGAAAGATATTGATTAGTGCAACTTAAAAAAAAATTTAAAAAAAAATATTGTTCAGAAAAAGTAACAAAAAAATTGAAAAATGTAAATTTACGTATCGCATTAAACAACTTCAAAGAATGAATGACAAAATGTAGAATATCGATATACGAGTTTTTTTATATCAAAGACAGATAAATTCATAATTGAAAACTAAAAACCGCATCGAAATCGGATCAGTAGTTTTTAAGGTACATGTTGCCAAAGTTGGAAAAGTTTAGTTTATATGATCACTTTGCAATTCCTTTGCCAGAAAGTCAGAAATAATCTATTTTTCTTAGACATAAAAGTACACAGTGACAGTACACATCAAAATAAAAGTTTTTTTCTCGAGGATATCATAATTTAAGCCCTTATAAGGACGAGCGTAGTGAGGACTATTAAAAACTGTTAAAAAAAATTCTATTATTTTTGTGCTTTGTCCGATTTTGACAAAAAATGTGTCAATTGAAAGGTATTGTTTAATGTAATCGAAAAAAAAAATTAAAAAAAAAATTGCTAAAAACGTGTAAGAAAAAATTAAAAAAAACTTAAATTTTCGTATCACGCTGAATAACTGCTAAGAACGACAGATAAGATATACAATGTCGATACATGAGTTTTTAAAATCAAAGACAAATAAATTCATAATTATAAACTGAAAACCGAATCGAAATCGGATCAGTAGTTTTTAAGAGACAAGTTGCCAAAGTTGGCTTAGTTTGTTTATATGGTCGCTTTTAAATTATTCAGCCAAAAAGTCAGAAATAATATATTTTTCTTACAGCTAAGAATATGCATTGATAGAAGACATCATAATAAATGATTTTCGCTGAGGATATAAAAATTTAATCCCTTAGGAATCCGAGCGTAGCGAGGTTTGCAACGAAAAACAACAAAAAAACAAGTTTTTTTTTGGGTGGTCTGATTTTTACAAAACGTGTGTCAGTTGAAAGAAATTAATTTATGTAACATAAAAAAAAAACTTGGTTTTTTGTTGTTTTTCGTTGCAGACCTCGCTACGCTCGGATTCCTAAGGGATTAAATTTTTATATCCTCAGCGAAAATCATTTATTATGATGTCTTCTATCAATGCATACTCTTAGCTGTAAGAAAAATATATTATTTCTGACTTTTTGGCTGAATAATTTAAAAGCGACCATATAAACAAACTAAGCCAACTTTGGCAACTTGGAATAAATTTAAAAGTGGAAAATGTCTGCCTTGGGTGAGACTTGAACTCACGGCCTCTGGATCGATACTCCAGCGCTCTTAAATCCGCTCTTTTCCACTTTTAAATTTATTCTAAGCCTAGTGGCATCGATTGCAGACGTTTCTGCTAATCAGAAGTTAAAAATTTGGCAACTTGTATCTTAAAAACTACTGATCCGATTTCGATTCGGTTTTCAGTTTATAATTATGAATTTATTTGTCTTTGATTTTAAAAACTCATGTATCGACATTGTATATCTTATCTGTCGTTCTTAGCAGTTATTCAGCGTGATACGAAAATTTAAGGTTTTTTTTAATTTTTTCTTACACGTTTTTAGCAATTTTTTTTTTAAATTTTTTTTTCGATTACATTTAACAATACCTTTCAATTGACACATTTTTTGTCAAAATCGGACAAAGCACAAAAATAGAATTTTTTTTTAACAGTTTTTAATAGTCCTCACTACGCTCGTCCTTCTAAGGGCTTAAATTATGACATCCTCGAGAAAAAAACTTTTATTTTGATGTGTACTGTCACTGTGTACTTTTATGTCTCAGAAAAATAGATTATTTCTGACTTTCTGGCAAAAGAATTGCAAAGTGATCATATAAACTAAACTTTTCCAAATTTGGCAACTTGTACCTTAAAAACTACTGATCCGATTTCGATGCGGTTTTTAGTTTTCAATTATGAATTTATCTGTCTTTGATATAAAAAAACTCGTATATCGATATTCTACATTTTGTCATTCATTCTTTGAAGTTGTTTAATGCGATACGTAAATTTACATTTTTCAATTTTTTTGTTACTTTTTTTAATTTTTTTTTAAGTTGTACTAATCAATATCTTTCATTTGAGATACGATTTGTCAAAATCGGACGATATGATAAAAAGATAGAATTTTTTTCATTTTCATAAAACACCTCGCTGCGCTCGGCTTCCTAAGAGATGAAATATCGATATCCTCGGAAAAAATTGTTTACTATGATGTTTACTATCACCATGCAAAGCGGCTTGCTTCCATCTAAAAGTGCAGCTTTTGGTCAAAAATTCTCCATAAGTAATGACTACAGAGGTCCGACAGGTTTTCTAAATATATATTGTTTTTTATTCGAGGTGAGATTTTAAAGACCAGTTCTTCGAAACTTGCTATTGTCATTCTGAAATATTCTTTGAACTTCACTTCACTTGTCTGTAATGCCGCATATTTCCTTTCAAAATGAGTTCCGTCATTATTCATTTTATATATATGTTTATGGGTTGACCCAGCATCTTCTTTTCGTCTCCTTTTTTTTAAGCGCCTCCGTAATACGAGCAAGAGCAGAATGCGCGTAATGGGATCCATGTCTGGATGATCGTGATGTTCTGCACTGTGTATAGTTATCGAGGCGCGGCGACGCACCGCCAGTTTTGGCGGCGCGGCGACGCGTCGCAAAAATTCTGCGGTGCCGCGCCGCGAGTTTTTGCGGTGCGTCGACGCACCGCGAGTTCTTGCGTCGCGGTGCCGCGCCGCAGATTTCCTGCCGCAAAAACTGGCGGCGCGGCAACGCAACGCAGAATTTTTGCGGTGCGTCGCCGCAACGCGCCCATGTGGCCAGGCCCTAAGGATTCCGGGAAACTGCCGGCCTCTCGTCTCTCGCGCACGCGAGTGACAAGGACGCAGCACGCTTTTTGTGGCCCAATGATAAATGGCTTTTGCACGGGCCGTGTAAGGTGCTTCACTTATCTGGAAATGTTTAATGCGACCTTTGACACTGACTTTTATTGGAAACTCGTTCTTGGGATTGTCTTCGGTTTTATTACTTTTTCGTATCGATGGTATGTGTTGGAGTGTTACGCGGGTTTAATGGGCAAGTAGGGAATAAAATGACAATATAAACCCACAACAGATTCCAGTTTGGGTCCAAATAAAAAGTTTCGTAGAAAAGTACTTGGGATTTTTATTAGCTTCTTGGTAAAAATATATTTGGCAAATTAACATTTACATATTTAAGTAGATGTAAGTATGTACCTAAGATTATGAGGACCCTCGTATTTTTGTACAGTCGCGCACAAGGTTCTAGCTAAACTGGACACGCCATTACAGTGAAGTATTGAACATCCAATTTAGTTAGAACCCTAAATGGATCGCGGTGTGTAAGTTACCTACCTGCTCGGCACCAGCAGATTCTTCGTCTTCTGATAATTGTACATTACGATACAAGTGCAGGAAAGAGGAAGTTCGGAACGAGTGGCGATAAATGAAAACACGACCGAAGGGAAGCGTTCTATTCTATCATCCCGTAGAAAATATGAATTTCGCGCCTGTTTTTTATTATTATTAATGACAATCTTGATTGACCGGCTATATCATCTCTCCGTCTCCGAGCCAATTAGTGGCTTCATGAAAATTATAAAATGAATTTAAATAAATGAATATTTTGATAGAAGCACTCGCAGTGACGAAAAATTTATCGTTTGCTAGGCTGGCTCGACTGTTTGAGATACATTTTAAGTCGCTGCTAAGTTGACCAAAATGACGTTGTCTGCTGTCACTGTCATTTGTTAAAAGATCAGATATGTCATTCTATACTGTGTTGTGTGTCTGATTTCGATTTGTTTTTATTTATTTCCGTGACTTTATTAGTAACAAAATCTTTATAATAACTGTATAAATTATGAAAATGGTCTATACACATTCTAGAAACCAATTATAATAAACATGGCAGCAGCCTTTCAACAACAAATATTTGCTTTAGACGCTCGCTTCAACGCTTACAGGGCTCCGAACAATCCCAACTTTAGTAAGATACACTTCATTTGTACATTTTCCTTTAATACTTTATCAATAATCAGTTAAAATTACATATATGAAGAGATTTACTTCTATATGGAAGATATTGAAACAATACAAGTAGTGTTATTCTCCTTATGTTTGCAGAAACCTTGTATATACGAAGACGCAGTCAATTGCTAAGGGAGAATGCTAAATTCAAAGTAAGTAACACAAACAATCTTGGGTGCATCTTTTTTTTATTTTAATTAAATGGCTTCAGTCCCAATAATGATTGGGACTATTTCGCCAGTGTCAAGGTGATATGAGGTAAGTACGACAGTGTATGGTGAGTTAGCACTTATAAATTGATAGCTAGATTTTACAAGAGCACGTGGACTACCGGCCGTTGACGACAAAAAAGAGGCTAAATGCGTATCGAGATTAATTCTTCATCAGCTTCTCACTAAGACATTAGTTTACTGCATAATAAGCTATAGATATTATACTTAAAACAACATAAATGAGCAAAGAAAAAGAAATTATTCACGACACAAGACTGTTAAGATGGCGCTCGAACCGGAAAACCAAACCTTGGGTGCATCTGATATCTTCATCCACAGATAGATTGGGTAGTTGTCAGAAAGAGTCATTGAATGCATGGGAACTTTCCACACACACACAAACTTTACAGTCTCTTAATTATTAGATAGATTTACTCTTTAAATAAGAGAGGAAAATAAACCTAACTATATTTATAACTTAATCTGTATTAATCAATGTTTATTTTCATAGTACTTATCAATGACATGCTTAAATGATATTCCTAAAAATTGTAAATATTTATACAGTAATTTTCATTACACTTATGTTGACCGAAATATAGACTAATTTAATTAGGTACCTTTTTGATTTTCGTTGACTTCCCATTATTTCAATGCAGTTCTATGCATCACAATCACAGAAAACCAAATTTAATGACAGAGAATACACAATTCTAATAAATGTATTACATAAAACTGAGTTTCATTCTGTATATCGTCACTACTTTAAAAAAACTTGTATCTTCGTCCGTCAATGAGAATAAAATTGTAGTAAGTACCTATGTATGGAATGCATATAGACTTACTGCGTTTTAACTTTGAGGAGCAGTGTGAGATACGAGATTTTTTTAAAGTAGTGATGATATGTGTTGTATTGTAGGACATAGAGACCATAAAGAAGTACCTCCACATCCGGAGCCAGCTGCTGCAGCGCCGCTATGGAGTCCAGGACAACATATCCATCAGCTCGGCTTCCTCTCGCCAGAGATCCAGCAGCAAGGTACAGTATCAAAGATCGTAAGAGGAAAGTCATTCTCTCAGTTTTTTGAAGGTCCTATGCTACATATGCATACGAAAGGGCCACAGGGTTCAAGAAAGAGGACACTAACCAGATGGCAGGATGACATTGTGGCTACTGCAGGCAAGGAATGGCAAAACATGGCAAGAGATAAAGTAAAATGGAAACAGCTGGAGGAGGCTTTTACACAGAAGAAAATCAACAATAATAAAAAACAAATAAAAAAAAGAAAATCTTCTATGTAGAATAAATCTTTTTTTTTTTTTTTATAAATGGGCTTACTCTTGACCACAGACTAGCCAAAGGCAAAGACGTGGCCTACGATGGAGTGAGCTCGCCCAGAAAACTCTTCTTCTTCTTCCTCGTTCCCTCAATGTTGAGGATCGCGACCACAAGTAGCGTGTCTCCATTGAACGCGGTCATAATTAAGCCATGTGGACTGCACGATATAGGCTGCCGCCAGTCGACTTCTTCACACAGTCGGACCATCTCTTACGAATAAATAGAGCTTAAATAAATAAATGCTACATGAGCTAAACAGTAAAAATAATCACCTCACAATAATCACGTCAGCCACCGACATCCATACTATACTAATATAAATGGGAAAGTGTGTGTGTCTGTTTGTTTGTCCGTCTTTCACGGCAAAACGGAGCGACGAATTGACGTGATTTTTAGGTGGAGATAGTTGAAGGGATGGAGAGTGACATAGGGTACTTTTTGCCTCTTTCTAACGCGAGCGAAGACGCGGGCAAAAGCTAGTAGCATATAAAAATATCCACGCCATCTACACAACAATGGAATTGCCCACCTTCCAAGTTGCTGGCACTGGCAGTGAATGTGTTAAAAACTAATTAAGGGTTTGTCATTTATATTTTAAACATATCTTTATTCAAATTCCAGGCAAGTCTGGCGCTTGACGACTTCCCTCAGAGCTCCAACAACAAGAAGAAAAATGAAATGTCCATATCAGAGAACTATGCGTTCACTGGAGTACACCATATTTTTGACCAGGTCTGTGAAACAAATTAACCAGAATCGTTCTGTTTTTTAAAGTGAACCTTTGAGCAATTCAGTATGGTTTACTATTTAATCCTTTACTGCATATTATTGAAAGAATATGGATTTAGTAATATAACGAACCAGAGCACTACAGTTATTGTTTGCAAGATAGGGGCCATTCACTTATTAAGTCACTCCAAATTTCAAGTTTTTGAAGCCTCCCCCATGTCACGCTTTTTTGTATCCCTTTAACATGGATTATCACATTCAGTATGATCCCTCCTTCCCCTTACGCTGTGATGTAATATATGGATGACGCCATATCGAACCGTCTAAATAGGGCTTTACAGACTTTTATTCCTATCATTTCAGCATTCGGAGCAAGTGAGCGTAGTAAAGTTCGCCAATAACGACCGTTCGAAACTTGCATGCGCGTCGCACGACGGATCTGTCTCCATCTGTGACGTCACCGCGTCTCCGCCGCGAGTCAGCTTCGTGCTGGAGGGTCATACGCAGCCCGTCACAGGTAACTGCCACTTGTAAGCAAGTGACTCAAGTGAGCGTAGTGAAGTTTGCCAACAACGACCGTTCGAAACTAGAGTGCGCGTCGCACGACGGTTCCGTACGATGGAGGGCCTCACGCAGCTCGTCACAGGTACTACATGTGAACAAAACAAGTTATTCAAGTGATTACGCTCAGCGAAGCTACGCTCTGTAAGTAAGTGTAGTGAAGTTAGCTGACGACGACCGTTCGAAACCGTTCCGCGACGGTTCCGTCTCCATTTGTGACGTCACCGCGAGTCAGATTCGTTCTGGAGGGCCACACGCAGCCCATCACAGGTACCTGCTACAAGTGAACAAGTGACAAATATTTGCGATTTCAGATGAGAGCAAAAATAAAAAAATTCTTCGGAAAGTTGAGTCCCGCTGTTCACCCGCTCGACGTGTCGTATAGGTAGACCCCTCAATGGACTTATTTATTATACAGGTTGCGACTGGTCAGCGTCCAATGAGCTGGTGGTATCGGTGGGGCTGGACGGGATGCTGGTGGTGTGGGACGTGTCGCGGCGCGCGCGCCTGCGCGCCGTGCAGGACCAGATGCGCGCGCCGCTGCTCGCCGTCGCCTTCCAGCCCGCCAACAACAACATGGTCATTGTATCCTTTTACACACAATACATCAGTACCCACACTTGTAGACAGTTGTAGTTTTAGAATAAAATAGAATAGAATATTCTTTATTTAACATCAGTTTGGACAAATATAACAGAGATAAATACAACACAATCTAGATGTTAAATTAGGAGCTTACTCAGCATATTGCCACGGCAAGCCGAAGCGCTGATTTTCAGTAGGTCCCTGACTTAATAAACTTTTATACCACACTTGTATAGTTTTACATTTACCTACACTTGTGTACCTACTTTAATAAAAAATAATCGAATGCGTAATGCAGCAATAGAGTCATAATTAAACCAGGGGTCGAACTCTCTCCTGATATGGTTACGTACGTATAGAGATGGGTAACTACCCAGGTAAATACCCGACGGTGGGTATTTACCGGGTAAATACCCGATATTTACCTACCCGCGGGTAAATACGCGGGTATTTTCATTTTTCTTCCAAATTTGACGTTTTTAAATGGTGTTTGGGCTAAAATAGATTAATTTAAGTCAGTCTTTGTAATTGTACACATAACGTTTATTCAAATTGGGAACGAATAGGTTGCTATGAGATAAAATGTGATTTTAGTGTATCACTCCAACTATACAAATCGTGTAATATTATTCTCTGACATACGGAAATAATTTCAAATGCTTTTAGTATAAATTATAAGTTTGATAAATTAAAACTGTAAATAAAAATATGTGAATAAAAATATTAAAAAAAAATCTTTTTCAAGCTCATAACTCATACATAGTATGTTTTATGACAAAAATGCATATAAACTTTTTTGTAGGAAATTGTGTCTACTTTAGTTCATACATACAATACTTTTCGATATTAATGATAGTTTCTATGAAATATGAAAAAAATACATTTTACCCCCCCCCCCCCCCCTAACCCCACCATAACCCCCTCCAACCAGTACTGGGAAGTTTATCTTTATCGTATAAATACGACTAATTAATACAATCTAAAAAGCACACATCGTCGGTGAGATTGCCAATTCCGCTATGTGCATTTTAGCTACTTTTCAGGAGAGACAAAAAATCGATTTACTAGAGAATTAGGTACAAACATCATTTCAATTTGTATCCAAAATGTGTCAAAAATAGCAAGAAATATGTTGTGTGAAAAAAAATGGGAAATAATAAATCACAAATTAAGATATACTCGTTTTTCTTAATTTTGTGCACATATGGGTATTGGTTTTGAGCTTACTAAATACATATGTGAAAGTCATGCACATAGGAATCATAAATACTGTTTATTTGAGGTTTATCAGAGTAAGTTATGTGCGTTTAGGGTAATAAAAACAAAACAACATGATATAACAATCACTTGTATCAGAAATAAATGATATTATCCAAAGGAAGATGTCAGTATCTGACAAAACTAAAGACCTTCCTTGTCAATTACTAATAATATATATTTACGTACATACATACATACAATCACGCCCGTATCCCATAAAGGGGTAGGCAGAGCACATGAACTACTCAAGTTTTAGTGCCACTCTTGGCAAAAAGGGGTTGAAAGAAAACGAAATTAAAAAAAGAACTTAAAACTCGTTCTGACTAAATTCAACGTAATTATAACGACAACCTATGAGATAGCGACATACTTTGCCACATAGCTGACAAGGGAAGCTTGCAACCAATTGAGACGGTTTGCTACGGTACCTTATTTCCATTTTCTCTGCAAGTGCCGCAAACCAGGTCCATGAACGAACTTGCGACCATCTTCAATGCACTTACGCCACTCCCTCCGTTTCTTAGCAAGCGTGTCCTAGTTTCGGTAGTCGATCTTAAAGGCAGCCATGTCCTATCAGTTGCAAAAGTGCATGGTTAATTTATCAATGAATTCATTCCTAACTTCTCCGTGCACTTTTGCAGGTGATAGTACCTCTTGGCGCAGTCTTTGAAGCGAAGCAATGACCTCCCAACATCTTTTTTTGGCATTCGCTACTGTGCCCAGAAGAACACGGCATGGTAAACGAGAGGGTTCCATCCTGTGCATATACCCAATCAACGCAGTCGCCTCTGTTTGAGAAGCATGGTCAGACTGGGCAGCGATTTCTAGAGCTCTCTGGTTTGACGACCTGTGATGATATGCCCAACATCTTACGCAGGCATCGCTTATAGAAGGAGATGCCACGGCGTTTGACTTTGGCATACGTCTCGGCTTCGTACAAGAGTATGGTCTATACACAAGCCTGAAAGACTAACACCTTGGTCTTAGTAGTCAGGAGTCTGTTTTGCCATACTCGAGCACTAAGCTTTCCAAAAGTGGTAGCTGCCTTACCGATGCAAATGTCAACCTCTGCCTAGAGCGAAAGATTGTCGGTTATTGTCGTAAGGTTGTCTCCAATAGCGTGCCATCGAGTGGAATTTCTGCCTTAGAGATTGGACCCATCATTAGCTGAAGCTCACAGAGGTAGCAACAAAGGCTGCGTCATCGGCATAAAGTATTGGCATTAAGGCTGTCAATTAAAAGTTTATGCGTTTCTTCTGTGATTTGAGGAGTGATGTGTTGCACAACTTTGAACTTTCTACCGGCTCTTGTATGCAGATGAATACCAAAGCAGCAAAGACACACACGGTACACGGTAGGAGCCAAAACGCAGCCCTATCGCACACCTCGGCAGACACACCACCAGGGACTGAGGAGTCAAGGAAATCGCTGTGATTCCCCGCACCTGCGCCACCCTCTTGGAAACTGGCCGTTAGAGGCCGAGGAGTTTACCACATATTTCAGCTCGGACCTTAGTCGCGTTTAACGGGGATTCCATCCCGGGCTTGAGTTTGTAGTTTTCCTTCTCGAAGACAAGTGGCTCATCTCCCCTATAGTTATTAGCTGCTTCGTTTGTGAACTTAGTCGCCTTTTACAACACCCTCGTTCTTCTTACCAGGGTTGGTGCTACTCTTACGCAGGATATACTACACAGTAGATGATGCCCAACTACTCCAATAAACAATTACTACTGAGTGTGTGTCTGTGTTAAAATAAGTCAGATATGAAGTTATAATAATTTATCAGTATCAAGAACGTTAGAATGAAGTATAATTGCTACCCTCTTACTGTGTTAGAAAATGTTAAAAACTTGCCGAATAATCGACGACAAAAAGGTACTTTACAATATTAAACACAATAAGTTACACTTTACGGTTAAAATATTTAGCTTTGAATACCAGAAAACAAAAAAATTAATTAAAAAATAAAGATATATCACCGAAACTCATAAGCATACTAAGCAACAATCCATACTGAATCCACACATGTGCAGTAGTAATTATCAATTTCGTTTATTTTACTTGGTTACCAAAACCTATATGTGCTTGGAAGTACATGTGTATTTATTTTTGGGGCTAAAATCACAAATGTGTTTAGTTAAAACATGATCCAAGGAGAATTTGCATATGCTGGTTTTTGCATTAGACGTGGAATACAATTTTAAAGTCAAATCTGCAAAAAACGAAAAATCGAAAAAATGCACATAACGGAATTGGCAATCTCAACGACGACATAAAACATATTTTTTAAATTATTTTTAAAAATATACATTAAAACTTCTGTAAACTTAATTGTCTATTTGACTGAACAGTTTTGTTTTAAATGGTGTATAAAAATTACAACCACTAACTCAGTATTTATCTCCATTTTAACACAAATCAGCATGTCCAACATGAAATGAATCTACCCGTCAATTTGGGTAGATACGGGTAAATACCGGGTAGATAGGTATTTACCGGGTAAATACCTGGGTGGGTAGATTGGGTATTTACCCACGACCCATCTCTACGTACGTATGCATTTACACGTAGGTATACTAGTAGCAAGGACGATTATAAAGGACCAGCAGAGTCCATACTAAATACCGTACCCCGTTGGCAGCCGTAAATCTATGTCACTAGATGTCACTAAGAGTGTCATTTGAATAAAAATGGTCGTTTTTTTTTTAAAATACGCACGCGGTAGTTCAACGGCATTACAAGTGATACAGTGAAAAGTATATAGATGACGCTAGGGGCCCGTGTCATGTTTCAGTCCCTGTTTACAACGCAAGCCATCGTTCTTATTTTGAATTATGACAATCATGCAAAAGAGTACCATACTGTCAAATTTTCTATCTCTTTCATTTTGAGCGTGACGTCAATGATTAGTAATATTACTTTCAATATATTTAAAATTTAGATTTTAATGAAGCCATTTCGAACGGTGTTTATGATAGATATCATGTTGACAATCAATCTCCTGACCGTCTCGCTCATACCAATCCTATCCTATATTTGAACGAGTGCGACCGAAACAGTTGAGTATTATTGAAGATTTTTGAATGTCTAAAATCTTATTGGTAGTTGTCGAAAACCCGCTTTTTCCATAAAGTGTTGGCGCGACGTCAAGTCGGTGATAGGCGTACGAGCAAGTACGCGTTGGATGGTCGACTACTATGCGCAGCGGTTTTTACGCGTACTTACGGTGACACACAATCGAAAAAGGTCGTCGAGCCATAAGTACGCATACCAGGGTGCGTAGCCGAATGGCACTAACGCTCACGAAACGCTCACGAAACGAAACGCTAGTAGATATCTATCTCTATCGCTCGTGCGTATTGGCGCGACAGAGCCGGACAAACTGGCACGGCGTTTCGTTTTCGTTTGGCGTCGGAGAAATGCCATTCGGCTACGCACGCTGCTCGTATCGTACGTTTATCACCCACTTCAGACTGCGTTTCGATCGGCGTTTAGCGACAAAGATTATCAGCTCGGCTTCATGGCTTTACGAACCTTAGCTCGGACCATCGAATATGAAACTTATAAACTTCTTTATACACAAGGGTATAAAGAAGTTTATAACCAGGTGCTCCATGACACCATTGCACCAATCTGTCGCCAGCACCGCTACACTTCAACGGCCAAGTCACACAACATCCATACTAATATTATAAATGGGAAAGTGTGTGTGTCTGTTTGTTTGTCCATCTTTCACGGCAAAACGGAGCGACGTATTGACGTGATTTTTTAAGTGGAGATAGTTGAAGGGATGGAAAGTGACATAGGCTACTTTTTGTCTCTTTTTATGGATATGGAGTGGGGGGATCCCCACTTCCTTAGAATGGAGGATGGAAGTTTGTGGAGAGATTTTCGAATTTAACGCGAGCGAAGCCGCGGGCAAAGGCTAGTTAACTATAATAATAAAGAAATCGCAGTAAGGAAATTTATGTAGATTTCATTACTTTTTAGAGATAAACAAGCAGCTCCATCGAGACGGCTATTTTTTACAGAATGTTTTTGGTGGGATATACATAGGCATAGGTATATATAACACTAACAAGGTATCTATTGTCTTAGTCCGTTTTCACATTATCCGATCCGATATCGGATGTCGGAAGGATTTAAATGGAAAAAATCCAAGATAGCGCCTGTAATGTATGGGGTATCAGTCCTACATCCGATATCGGATCGGATAATGTGAAAACGCATTTAGTCTCATTAATTATTACTTATATCAGAGTTTCACTAATTATTTCCTTTTATTCATTTATTATCTCAGTTTAGGTTTATACGAGTACCAAACGAGTAGTATACGAGTAGAAAATATATTACCAAAACAATACAAACTATCATTAATTTATTATAAAAACGTAATCCAAAGTGCCACACCTGGAGGCCTAACTAATCTAACTATCCACGTTGTGTCCAAGACGAAGCCTGACCGACGAAGCTAGCAAGTCTCTCTAAATGTTAGCTGAAATACTGTCAAACCATTCACTGTGATTACTCAGATTATTATAAGCAAAATGATCTTCGAATGAACTTTCTGGACAATTGAGAAGCATGGGCGCAGTCGAAACCAGCTCGCCCCTTCAGCCGTGTCCCGTTGAAAATCGGAAAGATTCTTTTCCTTAGCACATTTAATGTTTACAAATTGGATTCGCCTTCTGTCACCTAAACTGGTAATTTTATGTATGAGGTCATTGGTCATACAATTATTAATTTATACAGTTATTAATTCTGTATCTCTACTCGCATTGCTGCTGCGATTCTAAAATATTTAATATCCATATATTATGAATATTCAATAAATCATACAATGACATTCGTGATGTGACATGGATGTCAGATGTCACATCTGTTGGCACAATGATTGCGTTTTGTTGAACGTATTTGAGCTCAACATATAGGTTTATTATCACTAAGTATATCATATTAATGAACAACGAAACGGATGTGACATTTTCCTAGTCCACCAACGTCATCTAGTCATTTTATTTGGCAATAATTAGTCAACATGCGAACAAACTTAGCCAGCGAAGCGATCACAACTACGTCGAGGCGACCAAAAAATATAATTTGTAAAAATTGTGTTTTGAGCCAATATTTTGATATTAAAATAAAGTTTTTTGATAGTTATTCATAGTATAATATAAAAACAAGTAAAAATATGTGTGAAAATATGTTTTTTTCCACTCCCGGGTTACAAAACAACGCCATCTAGTTTTAAAGCAAAAACTAAGCTTTTTTCAGGGGTACGCTTTTTTGTATGGGCTATATCAGTCTAGTATTAAATGGTCCTTGCTAGTAGTACCAAAGTAGTACCTAAAACGTGCATACCTTTACCATCCATATTATACTCCACTTTAATATTATACGTTATAATATGTTATAATCCACTTTATAATATTATAAATGGGAAAGTGTGTGTGTCTGTTTGTTTGTCCGTCTTTCACGGCAAAACGGACGGTTGAAGAAATGGAGAGTGACATAGGCTACTTTTTGTCTCTTTCTAACGCGAGCGAAGCCTCGGGCAAAAGCTAGTTCCTTAATAAAGCTAACAGGCCGGAAACGCAAAAGGGATGGTCGAAGTGCTGAACGTGTCCACAGGAATATACCCGAAAGGTGAGACATACACCAATTATTACATACTTTTCACAGGTGTTGCGAACGAAACCTTTTATTTGTATATATAGAACTTACTTATTCTTATTGCAATACCTAAACGCAGCCGTTGGGCTCGGCTAGTTCCGTAAGATTTATAAAGAGCCAATAGGAGCGTACCACATACAATGTATATCGCGGCCATTGAGAGGCACCTAAACTTAACCAACCTTTTTAACTGCTCAAGTATTGCAATTGACTCTTTCATCATCTTCCATACAATTATTATAGTTTACTTCATATTGAAGTTTCACTCAAGTCGTCGGCTCCTGATCCTGCACGGCGGCTACAACAGGAAAATATACTATGATATAAAAGAGTAAAGTTATGGGTACCAGGTAAATTTCAGAGGTCCCTCTGTATTCAATGATTACTTTTGAATTGATTACTCAAGCTTGAAATTATTTTATTAGTCTATTTTTCATTTGAATAATTAAATTTGCAGGCGGCAGTAGCATTCTGGGCGGTCGTGTGCTTTCTATAGCTTGCGAATCGAGCGGACGAATGTTTTGGGCTGCTAATGACAAGGTACTATCAAATCACACAGATTGTGGGTTTGTTGAAATTCAAATATGCTCTTCTTTACTTAATAATAAAGTTGCGCAACTTCTTCGACTTCAAGTAACTTCTGCTGATTTTTTTTAGAAAATGTCCAGTGGCCTCTTATTCTATTTCGATTGTTTTCCTATGAAGCCAAAATACACTGTTAAATTGGTCTTAAATTGTTAAAAAATAATTTCCTCACTGTACCCATATTCTTGAGTTTCTGTTTTCCCCCTGAACTTGACTGAGAATGTCTTAGGCATCAAGTCCGCCTTTTGTACTTACTAATTATTATGCAATCATCATTCGTCTGCCCTTATCCCAGTCATTTGGGGTCGGCGCAGCATGTCTTCCGCTTCCATACCTCCCTATTGTGCAATAAAGTTTAAATGACTTGCTTATTTCCAGGGTGTGATAGTGAGCTACCGTCTGGAGGGCGCGGGGGGAGCGCTAAGTAAGCTGCGGCGCTGCTGCGTGGACGGAGCTGTGTCGTGCCTGAGCTGGAGCCCCTGGCTGGCGCGCCATCCCGCGCTGCTGGCCAGCGTGGCCACCGACACGCTCTACCTGTTCAGGTAAGGCGAGGAAACTAAAGGATTCTCTTACTAGAGTCCAAAATCCAGAAGACGTTGATTAAAGTACACATGGCACTGGTCCCATCAAAAGCGAATAACCTATAAAACAAACGAAAGGTAGTCGCTCCAAAGAGACGCGATGATAGCGCGGGCGAGTTATAGCTCGTAGCAGAGCTATGAACTACAAATCGCTCGCTCTCACTTTTATTTACACGAGAGCGACTATCTTTTGTTCGTTTTTATAGCTAAGAGTAAGCTATGTACTCGTTTCTGGTTGGACCAGTGCCACATTATCGTGTGTTTTGGCCCGTCTATGCGCTAATATTGGTCGTCAAAAACTTTGTTTGGCATCATAACTATCACTTACCACATGGGGCTTTATATTTTTATAGGTAACGGCAAGAAACTCTTATATTAAATAAATTTTTGACCAACAGGATCGCAGACCGTGACGGCACCTTGGCCTTGAAGAAGCGTTTCTCCACGATGCACCGCGAGCACAGTGTCAAATCAACGTTCTGCCCAATCATGTCGTTCCGACGCGGAGTCTGTGTTGTGACAGGGAGCGAAGATGCCACCGTCTACTTCTTGGATATAGAGGGGACTTCCAACCAGCCTGTAGTCAACAAGTTACAAGGTTAGTACAGCGCGAAGTCGAACTTTTTTTTCTGTCTCACTATGGTCTAACACGGCGGGTGTAACAAGGTTGATAAATTAGGTAAAGGAGGCCTGTGGTTAGCAATTTTGATTGATATTGAAATGGACTTCGAACCTAATTCCAAATATAAATATATCTTAATATATAATACCAAAATATCAGAGCATTCGGAGCTGTCTAAACTCTCACAAATATCGGACCACGTCTGTATTGTCAAGACGTGAGTGCGTGCGTACTCCGATATTTGTGAGAGGCTTTGGCAGCTCCGATATATCTGATGGCGATGGTACCTACATAATAAGAGCCACTATAGTGTACCAACTATATATGTTTCGTGTTGTATGCAGGGCACGCGTCGCCAGTGCTGGGCGTGAGCTTCAGCTACGACGAGAGCCTGTTGGCCACCAGCGACGCCTCCGGGCTCGTCATCATCTGGCGGCGACCCTGACTTCATACCAACTAATAGCGCTGGAGGCCTATGTCTGCAGTGGACGTCTTCTCAAATGATGAACCATGCTGACCAGTACGAACAGACTTATTTCTTGATCGGAAATTCTTGTACATTATTACATATTCACGCCTGTATTCCCTTAAGAGGTAGGCAGAGCACTGAAATTGCTCAAGTTTCAGTGTCACTCTTGGCTATTAGGGTTTGAAAGTTGTGAGATTATTTGAGCAATTCCCGAAAAGTTTGTACATTTCGATCACGTTTCCGATTTTGATAAAAATTGGTAGACTGATACAGTCCATGATGCTGAGCAAGATCCACTAGGTTTCCCAAAATGTCCTAAGTTGTTTGTATGAAACCTTCCTTTTTTGTTACCAGATTTCTATACTTTTTCGGTAACAAAAAAGGAAAGTTTCATACAAACAACCTAGGACATTTTGGGAAACCTAGTGGATCTTGCTCAGCATCATCGACTCTATCAGCCTACCAATTTTTATCAAAATCGGAGACATGATCCAAATGTACAAACTTTTCGGGAATTGCTGATTTGTCTGCAATAAAGTCCAAAATTCCATGTTTAACGTACATTAGGTTGTTATGAAATATCGACGCTCTCCCGTATTTCTTTGCGTAGCAGGGGTATCAATCGATATAAGAAAGAGTATTTGCTTGAAAAGTCAGATGTCTCGGGCTAATATCTAAACCGAGGCCCTTCATGACCACATAATATCCATTAGGAGTTCAACATAATTCTACGTTCTAAAAGACTAAATGAGCAATATTTAAGAAACGTAAGAAAACTGGATAGTAATTAAATATTGTGCTTAATAGTTATGATTATTTGTACTTCTGTAACTATTCATTTCACATTCCTGAACATTGAATCTCAAAAATGTATTCATTAGATTGACATTATTTAATCTAGTTATATAAGAAAAGTTTATGTATTGTTTTAAATGAAAGTCATATATTGAGTTACGAGTTTTATTCATTATTTTTTCTCCATAGAAATACTTTTAAAAGACAAGACAAAGTCACAATATGAAAACCTTCAACGTTCACATTCACGAAATACTGCGGACAGTTCATACAAATCAATAACAACTTACAAACAATAAATACCATAATTATTGGACAATTCATTCAATCAAATAATTCATTGTTCTTTACCGACGTAGTATAATGGAATCTGTCTAGAGATTTCGATTGAAGCGCCAGGACGAACGATGCGAAACCTCAACTACATCATAACAAAATGGACTCCTACCGTATTTACAACTGTACATTAACGAAAACATTCTAAAACTGTAAAAATAATGTTCAGAACAATAAACGTGTCGTACAATAGATATAAGCAATAAAATTTCATATTAAAAATTTTCCTTGGATCATTAAATTATATTTACATTCAACTAAATAACTAAAACACCATGATATGGAAATGAGAAGAATTGCACATTAGGTTCACACTTGGACGTATTGCATATTATGTTGTGTCGTGGGACCGGCGCGGGCGAGGCCTGTGTTCAGTGCGTAGAGTTAACCACCTTTAATCATAAGCCACTCTAGAACCCTGTCTGCTTTATTAGCTATAGAAGTCACTTTGACGTTTACTGTGAAAAGGTTCTATAGTGACCTAGGATTACTTGCACGAACTTGCCTTGTCCTGCGCGAGTCCATACTTGAAGTCGCGCTTGATGTATGCACTCGCGCGCGACAAGGCAAGTTGTGCTAAAGGGGCTGAATACACTTCACCTCTCTCAAATAAGTGTCAAAGTTGGAAATTCAAGTTCTAACCGTAAGAAAAATAATAGGTTACATCAAGGTCAGTGAGTGGACCAATAATATGTTTTATTAATAGATACTAGAGTATACAGCCAGACCGCCGACGCCGAATACGCAATAATCACCACAACTCTTTACATCTACTCCTACCTTATCTAATATAAATTTTCGCTTAACTAAGAATTGGCTTTGTAACCTCAATTTTATACCGATATATTTAATTTAGATTTCATAATGTCGAGGTTCGATAGATGGAAGATGCGATTCACTTGTGCGTATGTGAAATCACCGTAGATGAAATAATTTAGACATTGAATAACTTAAGTCGCGTTTGGGTCTCCGCTCTAGATTCTATGAGATTCTGCCTCCAAGATGCGACTACGTTTAATAAGTGGACACTTGCAGTAAAATATAGGTAATTTCTACCAACTTTATTTGGTTATTGAGATGGATTTTCAAAGTACTTATATTTTACTTTATGTGTAACCGTTAACCATCGACTCTCGTGCCTAATAGTACAGTCAGCAACACATTTTCTACATGAACGAAACATATTCAAATGCACTGTTATATTGTCATGAGATTAAGAACCAGGTATTATTGAAAATTTCGTCCATGTAGACATAGATGCCGATATTCCTTAATCATAGCGTTATTTATACGTACCAAACGCAACTCTACACTATGTTAAAAATTAGAGTAACACTTTACGTATGAAAATCTAGCAAGTATAAGAATGGGCTAAAAACTTTACAAAAATGGATAGGCCATCGTACTACAGTATTAAAATTAGGCTGCTTTTCCACGGGACTGTAAACGTATCAAAGCACTTACTTATATTAGATACTGCCGGTTATTTGTACCTTACATCTGTAGTCTCTTATAATATTGTTGGTATTTAGCATTTGTACGAAATGCTAGTGGACGTAGCTTTAGATTGGCTAAATTACAGGTAACGTTATATTCTACGCAGTGGTATTTATCTATCAAATGAGTCAAATTGACTTTCAAGTTCATTGTTTCAGCGAATGCCAGGTGAAATTGTCGATAATGAAGTATTCTACATTGCATAAAACTTCCAGCATTATTATTTTTGATGTGATAAAGAAAATATCATAAATTAACGCGTCTTTCGATATGTATCCAGTGAGAAACTAAACTCTTAAGGGCGAGACGGTTGCTTCCCTATAGAAAACACCTGGATCTGTACACAAATGGTTATTGAAGAGTATTCTCTTGTACAAAGTTATAAATTACTGTTAAGTGTCCTACTGGTTGTCTAAACAACACATACATACATAGAATGAAGTCAACTCTCCAATGTTCTCCATTGTGTTTGAGTTGACACTGTTGTTGTAGGGTAGATTCATGATTCTTACAATGATTCGTTTAAGTTTTGAATGATTCACGGTTATTTTCATTAGACTTATATTGACAAAAATCAAAAAGGTAATCACGGTCTATATCCCGGTCAATATAAGTCTAATGATTCGTTTTTCTACGAATTACCATTATCTTGAGTAAACCTAATGTTGGTAATACTATCAACTACAGTAACGATCGGACCATAGGCCGCGGAGATATAACAATCTACGCCACTGCAATGGCGCGGCGAAATAAGTGTTATGGAACTCGATTTTTGTTACGGTATTGTATGATCATTCTCCAGTTTCGGCAATCGTATACTAGGATATAAACAATTGGCCGGATATGTTAGAGCGAGGCAGACTGTTGTCCGCTCCGCTCAGTATCTTATAAACTCATGTGTGTGATAACACCTGCTGCTTTCACAAGTTTTGACAAAGTCGGTGAAATATCCTCACGATCTAGGGGCAAGTTTGATGCCACGCCACCGCTGCGCTAGTATATTTAAGAAACGTTGGGTGTTTTGCGCTCCAGCGTGGCTTTGGCGCTACTTTCTATGCCGGAATCTTCATCCCCGCTGTCTAATACGGTGCCTTCGCCGCGGACGGGCTCCTTCACGGGACTAGCGGCTTTTTCTCCATCATCGGTTAATATTATCTTTTGTTCGGGATCGGCTCGCGGGACGGTCTTACCGAAGGTGGAGAAGGTCGGCTCCGGGACGGGGACGTCCTCGAGGTCGGAAACGGGCAAGGAGCCGGTCACGAGCGGGGTCTCGTCGGTCATGACGAGGGGGGTGGTGCCGATGTCCGACCGCTCGTCCGCGGCGCGCCTCTTCGGTTTGTCGAGGACGAAGTTGAAGACCCTGTTGTGCCTGGGGGAGGGTATGTGCGGGCTCGGCGGGAGGTCGAGCTTGAGCTTGTCGCGCGTGTGGCGCAGGCCGCCGAGCGCCTCGCCGCCGGGGGAGCTCGGGCTGACGGACTCGCTGGAGCTGCCGCTGTCGACGCCGCGCCACGGACTCACCTCCTCGAGCTTCTTGGTTCTGAAGTCGTCGTCGGTGGAGGTGGAGCCGGGGGTGATGTCCTCGACGCCAGAGTCGGGCGTGGTGAAGTCGAGCGAGGGCGTGCGGGTCTGCGGGAGCGGCGCCAGCGGGGAGGGCGGCGGGGGGAAGTCGTCGTCGGCGGGCGCGGGCAGGTCGAGCGGCTTGAGGCGCATGCCGGGGAAGAACTGGCTGGTGGTGGACATCACGCCGAGACTCTCGAACGGCCGGGCCGACGACGATATGAAAAAGTCTTCGTCGTAATCTGAAAGAATAATCGTATTAGGAAATATTTCTACGAATGAGTTAACATATTAAAATGGATAGTATGGTATAGACCTGCACCGAAGGCGATGGTCCCGCGCAGCGGGTATAGGTCGAGCGGCGAGGCCGCGCCGAACAGCTGCCCGTAGCCCAGCTCCGCGTCCTCCGCGCTGCCGGGGTCCCATTCTGAAATGCCAGAAATCATTTAGACCATAATACCACATGGTGGTGTCATTAATATAGTTAGTTGTACAACAGAGATGCTGTCTGAACATGTCGTGTACCTGAGTACGTGGACAGGTCGGGCAGGTAGGCGGGCGAGTCGGCGTCCACAGTGGCCAGCTCGCGCGGGTACTCGTACACGCAGTGATACTTCTGCCGCTTGAACACTACGCGCTTCTTGTTGTCCTGCGTACAAACATTCGCATAATTACATAGTGTCCAGATAGGTACTTATAAGTAGGTATTTTTCTTTCAACCTTTCAATTAGAAAAAACTTAATATTCTGAAATCTAAAAAGAAAAATGTACTATATACATACACATTTTTACTCCTTAAAAATATTAGAATATAAATAGCCGTCAATAAGGTAAAGAAAATGAAAATAGTTTATAAACTTAGCACATACTAATCCTAAGAACAGGTTTTCCCAAGTAACTGACATCGCGGTAAAATCGCAAGATATTATTAATTAGAGCTAATAATTACATATGCTAGATGCTTCATAGTCGTCATTAAATAGCTCCGTTTATTATGCGACTGTCTATGAAGGAAGGGTTCTTATGCTTCAAATGGAATAAGGTACCATAAGACAAATAACAGCACATGTACGCAATTGGTTTACATTAATTAGTATGACCGCAATACAGATGCAATATGTAATATAATGTGCTTTTAATAGGCTAGATTCTATACTTAAATAAAATAATAGTACATTACTACAGAGGCCGGGACAAAGGCCTCAGACCTATCCGTCTATATGTCTTCGGCCGGCAAACCCATTTCCCGCCGAGGTATGTATAGTGCTTTTCTCAAACATGGTATGAAATAAATAAAGTCTACTGAAAATAGTAACTTTGGATGGCTGTATCTCCTAAACGGTGCGTCGTAGCGCAAAAATAATCGAATTTTCGTTCCCCTTTGATACCCCGTATACGCTTATAAAAAAACAAAAAGTTAAAAAAAAATTAAAAAAAAAAACGAAAATTTTTTTTTTTGTATGAAAACGCACCCAAAATCAAATATTGTCAAGGGCCCGTACCAGTTGCAGTCGGCACGTCTATAAAGCCCCTTATAGTTTTTTTTTTAATTGGCTAAATACCTGGATGTTATGTCACAATTATCTGTGTTTCAAAATTAAAAAAGAGGACTTTGCCGGCCATGGCCTGCAAGGTTTGTATGAAATTCCATTATCTATCAATTGTCCTAGCCGCACCTGCAACGTCATACTTCGCTGCCAATTATAAGGCACATAACATCAATATTTCATACCATGTTTGAGAAAAATAGTTTAATTTAAAAAAAAAATTAAGAAAAAAAAACCCCCGCCTTTGGGGTTCTGGTGAAAGCTACTTGCGAATATTGGATTATGTAAAAATGTGTAGGTATTTTTTTAAACTGCTTTTAATGCTTTAATTATTTGATGGCAACACAAATAAATATACGCATACCGTTAAGGTTTGAGGAGTTTCCTCAATCCCTCATGAATCCGATTATAAGAAATCGAAGCTTGACAAAATTTGACTTGAAAACTCAATATTCTTAACAAACATAACTAAATAAATGTCACTGTTCTGAACTTAAATGCATGCTATTCTTATAAAAATACCAAAGTCACTATAAGTGTGCCGTTCAGATTTAAGGAGTTCCGTTCTGATCTTCATCAGCAGTTCCACTGCACCAAATGTGACTGTTCTGGACGTAAGTGCATGCTGTTCTTATAAAAAAACCATAGTCACTATAAGTGTGCCGTTCAGATTTGAGGAGTTCGGTTCTGACCATCATCAGCAGTTCCACTGCACCAAATGTCACTGTTCTGGACGTAAGTGTATGCTGTTCTTATAAAAATACCAAAATCGCTATAAGCGTGCCGTTCAGATTTGAGGAGTTCCGTTCTGACCATCATCAGCAGTTCCACTGCACCAAATGTCACTGTTCCGTACGTAAGTGCATGTTGTTCCTTAAAAAACACAAAAATCACCATACGTGTGCCTTTCAGATTTGAGGAGTTCCCTCGATTTCTCCAGGATCCCATCATCAGAACTGGGTTCTGAGAAAAATGGGACCAATCTGTATGCATATACATTCAATCAAAAAAAAATATTTCTAAATCTGTCCAGTAACGACGGAGATATCGTGGAACATATAAAAAAAAAACAGACAAATTGAGCCTTGAGAGATTTGAGGCGGCGGTTAATTAAAAAACCATTTACAATGAGATAAAGCCCACTAACTGAACTATTTATAATTTACAACAAAGTAGCAATTACACATCTAATTGTAATAAATAAAATAAAATATAAGACTCCTAGTTCAAGGAAAATACAACGCCAACGTTTTTCTAAGAACACAAGGAAGCTCATCGGCCAGTGCCAGTGTGGCTCATAAGGTGTTTCCGAGAGGACGTTAAGGTAAGTCCGGCAACTTTTTAACACTTGATAATGTGTTCGGAAAAAGAGGAGCCGTAAAAGTATAATATCCAATACATTCTAGGATTCTTCTTTCCGCACTGACTACACATCAGATATCTAGGATTAATTTCGTCAAAAATTTAATACTTGTACAACAAATGTACTTCATACCTTCCTTCTTCGCTTTACATACACGAACTTAGTTTCTGTGAATCAACGTAGGTAGGTATATGTATATGATATGACACCCGATTTTACAAAAGTACCTATTGTTAAGTGGTACAACCACAAAAGCGTACCTATTTATATTTGAATTGAATGACTCCTTTATGACCTCAAATGCGATAATCAAGGAAATTCAATTAGAACGTCAGTCGACACTACTGTAAGTCTCTGATACGTATGCTAATAATATTGTAATGATTTATAAGGAAATTGTAAATTGTATTATATGTACAGTCAACCAATTGGAACCCTAGGCCACCGTAGAACTATGTCATAGTGACGTTATAAATCAGATTGTAAGAAATCTCTTACTGCTTGTCATTTTGACATGGTTGTAGATGTAGAGTCGCCTAGGGTTCCAATTGGTTGACTGTAAGAGTATAATTACTAATTAGAGCCCGTGAGATTTCAAACAGCCTTCGGTTTTCGGGTGAATTCCAAAAATGGTCACTGACTAGTCTTTTTTTCTATTTTTAATGTAAACGAGCTTACCTATTTATCTTATTACTATCAAGCTTAGGTGTGTATGTAATATTTACCTACTAAGCGCTTTCTAGTATAATTTACCTTGAAACGCCCTAAATAGCAATACTTTACCAGTATTTTTCACCTTGGTAGGGCCACCGATAACAACCCTGTTACTTTTAAATGTATTACAATATTTTGTCTATATTACAGTTAACAACAATGTCTTGGCTGCCAAATATTCTACTGGCTGCGACCCTAGCCGCCACACTCGCTTCCCTAGTTGATGTTAGAGCGCACCACGGATCTACCGGCTCCCCGGCAACCAAAAGTTCTTCAGATACACTAGCAGTGAATAAGGACCCAGTCATAGCTTGCATTACGTGTGGAGTTAGTCACTGTCCCGCTGGTACAACTCCGGTTTGGGCTGGATTTTTAATATGCAAGAAGAAAAGAAGTGGAAAAAATGCAGAAGAATTAAGTTAAAAGCCAAATAATGACGACGCTTTTGATTTTGGGAGAAACTTTTTCTCGGTCTGCCTTCAATAAAGCCAAGTCTTACCGCTGAAATGATAGTTATTCTTAGTATTTGTAACTTAATGATTTATAGTCTAATAAAACGATTATGTAATTAAACTGTTTTATTTCTAATAGAGTCCGTTCGAGTCGGAAAAAGGTGAGTCGCAGTACGCATTGGTTAAGCTATTACGCTCAGTCGAGTTCATAAATACATATATGTACATCTTTACCTTATAGCAAAGAAGGTATAAGGTGATGAAATGTACACATATTTATGAGCACGACTGTGGCTATAAATTATTTACAGGCTATGAGCTAATACAGTGGAATAGATATGACAAGCAACTAAAATTACCATTATCCTCCAGCAAATACCAATGCATGAACCGTAGTATAAATTCAGGTACTGAATACGTATCATATGTAGTTTTATCAGTAAGGTGCTTCTAAAAGGACGTCCGGGTAAGCTGTATAAATAATCTGGTTACAGTTAAATGTTTATACCTATATTAATTTTACAATAAACAACAGTAAATTACTTTCTATCGACAGTTTTCTGTATCCCATCAAAAGAATGAATGGACACTTGTGGGCATGTATTTTATGATTAAATACATTGCTGGGTATCAGTGTCACGTTATTTCAGAATATTTTTAATTTTATTTAACTAAGTATTTACAAACCAATATATACGTACTTAAAAAAGATGAATATTTCCTTATAAAAACCCTCCAAATATTAATAGAAAGGATGATATAGGGCTTGGGAACGACGTTCAGAATGTTTAGATATTTAAGGATAAAAATCCTAATCATAATTTATATTAATTTATACAATGCCGAAAAACAACTACGTAATGGTAAGAGTGAAGTAAAATATAAGTTTTATTTCAGTAATTTAGTATCTGATTGAATTTTGATTACCTGTATAATGAAGACTCATGAGGTGTACACGTACAGACACCGTGTGGAACCCATGTTGCATCATCGACATAACATATTTTCTCATTAATATATTTTTCACCACACCAACTGGTAAAGGCTTACTTTGCTATTCGAAAACAGATAGCAAAATTGCATTTTATCCACAAGAGTGCAAAGTAATTTCATACAAATTTTAACTTGATGTCACAAACTGGTTGTGGGTATTCACGTATAAATGATGATTATTAATCAAAAATAATGAATAAATTGATTGATTTGATTTAGTTTGATGTTTTATAGTCAGTATTTTGTTCGCGTTGGTGTGGTGAAAAATTTTGTGTTTCACTCGGCGGCAAAGTTTGTTTTACCTTCGTGCCTTGAAATCCTCACAACGCTCAAGAATCTTTCGCTTGCTCGGGTATCAATATTGGCACGTGCGGTTAAACAACAACTTTGCCCCCTTGTAAAACAAATAACTCCTGGTCGCTTTTTTATCAAAGAGTGTCACATAGGGTGAAAGTCCATAGTTTAATTTAAAATAGTTTATTTTAGTTTTCAGAGCAATGTATCGGTGTTCGCTGGTGTTTCTGCTGACACTGGGCTGGGCGGCCAGCAAGCCCGCAGACGATAAAAGCGCTCTTCACTCTCCCTCACGTACTCTAAGAACCGCCGGCATTGTTAGCGTTGTCGGAACTTTACCCAACTGTCCCAATGATAAGAAACCGGTACGTCTGCCGGACGGAACATTTATTTGCATAGACAAGGATCCCACATCAGTTGCTAGTGACAGTAGTGAGGACGTCAACGAAATCAGACAACGTCGGCTGGCAGCGGCATCGGCGGTAGGCAGAGTAGGACTCATCTGTTCCACCTGTTATACTCCGAAATGTCCGTCTGACAAAATCATGAAACTCCTACCGCATGGCGGATATATTTGCGTGGAAAAGAGACTTAAACGAGGAGTCGAGTTTCGTTCCGCCGAACTACCACTTAGATGCCTGATCGATATGTACATTCTGGAATTTATCCCGAACGGAGGTTTTATATGCAAAAAGAAGATACAAAATGAAATTCCTTCGCTGCCTTCACCACAAAATGATAGCTTTGGACCTTTAAATAAATGCCCACTTGATAAGAAGACTGTATATCTTGGGAACGATGTTTGGATATGTAAGGATAAAAAACATGATTGATGATTAAAGTGAAAATAAAGTCCATTTTTTCCGGTATTTTACATTTAGGTAACTGATGCGTACTTTGTAACTATCTATGTATTTGCATTGCACTCAATAACAAACATATCTAATCAAATTTTTTATTTAACCAATACCTACTGCCGACCTCTGACAAACTATATTCGACCATCAGAAAATACTTACTGACGTTAAGCGCGCTTACCGCTGGGTAAGACAAAATACCGCCAAATTGGTGCCAGAGTGTTAGATGTGCCGTTCCCAAGTAAATGCACGATAAGTTTAGGATGATGATAGACAGTGGGTTTACAATACACAAGGTGCGCTCGACTTGGAACTTTCAACGAATACGTACAATTCATAAACCGCGATTGACGCAAGTGAATGACGGATTGAAAGTAGGTAACCGTCTCTGTTACTCTATTCGATATAAACAGAGTCAGGCTATTGTGTGAGACATCACAATTATTTCACTTTTAACCCTAACGCGTAGGTTAATGATATCATCATTTAGTTTAAATAGGTGACTGTAAATTATGTGTTATATTTTCTTCCGTAAGCTGCTTTACAGAGGACGTCCCGGTAAGTCTTTGTTTTGCTTCATATTGATTATATTTGAAGAGCGTGGAGGGGAAAACGAGACAGGAAAACGCTCGGCGTGAAACACGTGAACTTTTAAGAGACGACTCTTTCTACTTATTTACGGTTGACTTCCTACTTATTAACAGAAAGCTAATACGAAAAAGAAAATGAATTTTCGTTATACGTGACTCTATCACTCCTGTATTTGATCGATCCTTTGTTGGTATTCGCTTACCATCAGGCGGTACGTCTGCTCGTTTACACGTACCACATATATTAAAAAAAAAATCGTATGTGCTCTTTTAGTAGTCGGTCCTTATATGTATAAGTCATGTCTCCCATACCTGCTAGAGCGGCGTCAGTCATACGCAGAGTAAATAAGTTTTAGACCGCAACCTTTAGGAAAAGAACAGATCACTAATCCTGTGATGTTATACCCTAACTGTTAGATATTCGTAGAATATCGCAACTACGAAATCCTACACACTTTGACGTACTTACTCTTATGACCAATTGACCATGTTCTTTATGTGACGCAAAAAGCAGATTGTTTTACCGCAAATGACTAATTTATGAATATTAAATATTTCCAGAAAATGTATCGGTGTTCGCTGTTGGTGTTGTTACTCGGGCTAAGCTGGGTGGTCGCGCGATCCACACAAAACGATGACATCGATTATAGCATCAACCGGTCATACGATCCCCCACACAAGTTAAAAGGTGTCCCCTACGAATACAAAATGATCGAGCCGATGAATGAGCCTTTATCAAGACAGCGTCGAAGCCTTTCACCGAGTCCTATATACAAATGCCCTACCGACCAACGTATGATAGATTTTGGGAATGGTCGCTACATATGTCAGCAGAAACGAAAGCATGTACGAAGGCATTGGTAAAATATTTACAGTAAACGTCAAATATATTTGTTTGATGAGAACACTCATTGTCGAGTGTCGGGGGGTCTAGCCTGAACCACAGAGAACCTCCTATAGAGTAGAAATCTTGTATATTTTGTTCGCGATACGAGTCACCAGTGTTTGGGGTGCGAGGAGCGGGCGGGGAATGTGTTAAGCGCGCTGTGATTGGCCGTTTCAAGGACGGCGGGCAGTCGCGCCAGATGTAAAGGGACAGAAGTATGACTGTCCCTCTACTGACGCGTAAGTGGCCAATGTAAGTTGACCTATGCCGGCTCTGAATAAATTATAAATATGACTTATTTGTGGAATGTAATGCCGTCTGTTTTTAAATTTGAGCTTCTTGTTACCTTTCTACACCATTTCACACTACAGGTGGACATCTTTAAGGCATCAAAATACCCTTTTCCAATTTTTTAGTGCGAAAAACACGCGCTGCTTTCGGGTCTGTTACTTGGTCGATACTGATCGGGCACGGCGAGCGCCCGCGCTTATATCAGTGCAAATACTAGGAAGGCTGGCGACCGCGAGTCGTCTTGTAATAGATGTCTATAGGGGTTGGTCTGTGGCCTGAACACAGGGCGACGATTGTCCTTTGTTTATAGCAGTAGAAAAACTGCTATCAATAACAATTCAAAATTATGTTTAAAACCTCTAGCGGCCCACCATACAAAAATAATTGCCAATCAAATTTGAATCAATAGTACTAGAAAACAGAGCTGAATTTCTATTGTATGAAAATCGAACGAATCAAAACAAAAGCATCTCAATTCCATTTAACGTAGATTTAAATTTTATCGTGGGTCTTTTGTCCTAGTATTAGGACATTGAACCCCAGGAGGTTAAAAATAAATGTATGCATTTTCTATGTTGTTTGTTATTATTTTTACCTTATCATACCGTGTCCCTTACTTTAATTGTAGATAAAGCTATTTTTTACTTAATTCGTCCCTAGTCTTTATACCTATTCATACACAAAATAAATACAAAGATTGTATATAACTTACTGTATGGGAAATATTTGCCGCTTAGGTACAAGTCGGTGTAGCTCAACTTGTATAACAAAGCTGATCTAAGAGACGGGACTAGGCTAAGCGGACCCGCGATCAACATCGCAAATTGTGCTTTACACTTAAAACAAAACTAAAAATAACCTGTGACATACAGCTTGGCAAAAGATAATCGAAATGCAACTATTTTTTTTGTTTTTCATAGCAACACTTACCTATTCTCATTGAAAAGTATCCCATTAAAAATAAAGGTCTAGTTACCAGGCCACAAAAATTACAACGAAAAAAATGAAAAGTATCAAGATCTGTCAAAATAGTTGCCACATGCAAGATGAATTACATAGACGGTGGCGCCCCTATTATTTTCTACTCTTTTTTGGCAGGCTGTAGGCAGCCGAAGCCCGAGCCCGGCGACCATGTGCTGTCAAAACCAACCTGTGATATAGGCAGACTACGGAGCGAGGACTTGGCGGGCTCGGCGCGGCAGTCCCACGAGGAAGGCACGAACTCCACCTCGTCGCCTTCAGAGCCCGACCCGGACCCGGACCCGGAGCCCGAGCCGCTGTTGGAGCCCGGCGCCGCGCGACCCGCGGACCCGTTCGAGCCGCGCTGTGGACACGTTTACATATAAGCACATAGTTGTAAGGTCGAAATACACCGTTAACCCAGCCATACTCATTCTTTGAGACTCACACTGAGAGAGAAAACAACCAGCGGGCCGATTTCCGAGTCTCACGCGTTCGAATTCAGAAAATTGTCACTGAAAATAATAAGCATGTCACCGTTTTCAACCGGTATTTTAGTGACAAAATCCCGTGTGCGAGATTAAAAAAAATTGTGCGAGAAAAAATTGCCCTCCAGTTTTCATATTCGTTCAAAAAGTTTTTTGGTTAAAATAGCGCCTACGTGATCTTCGGTTCAAACAACAAGTTAGATTTTGTTAAATGTAACTAATACACTCTACAAGTTACTCGTTATTTGAATCAACAAGTCGATTTTATAAAAGCAACATGACACATATTGTTTTAAACATTTGTTTGGCTGATTCAATCAAATATCTTTTAACAAGTTTGACCTTGTTGTTCAAACAAATTCGAATTGTATCATCAATATTGTGATTTATTCCGTTTACTAAAATACTTTTGTTTCAAACGGATAAATCCGCAACAAGTCGAACTTGTTAAATTCGCAATTTTCTCTCAGTGCACAAAGACGGTTTTGCCTTGTCTCAGGCCACCAGGAATTTGCTTAGAGCTTATTAGTTTCTAGTAACTTGTAGGTTTATACAAAGATCACCTGCCACGCCACATAAATACCAGAAGGGCTGCTGCGTAATGTTATTTGGCCGCAGAGTCAGTATCGCTAACTCCTTCTGTCCCATGGACCATTCGAAATACGAGCTTGTATTAAAATACCCAATATTGCGCACAAACTTGGGAATTATAGGCAAATTCATTGTGAAATTTTCTCTTGTAATTTTAAGAAGCGATTGTGCAAGGAATTTTATAATTTGTTAAAAATGAAAATTTTAATATGATATACAATATCTTTTACGTACAGACGTTCACAAAACAGTCACGTTTAGTATCTTATTCGTATAATGTATAATGTGTAAGGGGAATAGCGTTACTAATAATAAATAAATAAATATATATACATAGTATATACTTATATAAACACTTACATGGTCGAATTGCGTGGTTGGAACGACGGATGTCTCTTGCCCGTCGCCGCCCTAGCACGCACACATACACGATATTATTCACACGCATGCACACCACAACCAGTATTATTGAGTTATGGACAGTTCTCAATACATTATGTTATGTGGGTTTCCATCACAGAAGGGCCCTTACATATGCATTAAACGCAAAAAGGTATTTCCCAACAGTAATTCCGACAAAAATACATTCACTAAAAGTCATTATATTGACTAACTGTCCACATACATAAATATATAATCAATACAATAGGTACGGTAAACCAAAAATTAGTTGACGAGTTGAACATTGAAGTTCGAGGTGAAATTAATTGTTTGAGATATTATTTTATATGTTTACATGTAGGTATGTACATTGATAAACTAAAACATTATCACTATAAAACAATCAGCAGGGTTAGCACATGATTGCCTCGAGAGTATGTCGCCGCGAGATAGACTACCCGTCCTTATGTCATTAATACAGTTAGAAAAAGACGTGTCATCTATCTCGCGGCGACATACTCTCGCAGCCATCATGTGCTAGGCCTACAGGGAGATCATATAAAGCATGGGATTATCCGAATAATAATTATATGTATGTAAAAATGGTTAGAACATTATTAAAATTGACGAAATATAAAGTGTGCCGAACTTTCAATCAACTTGCGTGTCGAATCGACTCAAATTATATGTGTCGTTATCTGGGTAAAGGACCTTATTGTCGATGGCGCTTACGGCGTTATGAGCGTACCCAGATAACGTCACATATCGTCACTACTTTAAAAAAATCTCGTATCTCACGCTGTTCCTCAAATTTAAAACGCAGTAAGTCTATATGCATTCCATACATACTTACTACAATTTTCTTTTCATTGACAGACAAAGATACAAGTTTTTTTAAATGTAGTGACGATATTTCCAGTTAAAAGTTATTCTATGGACCTGCAAACCGCTTTACGTCAAATATTTCATGACTACTTTTATTTCTCTTTGCTCTCAGGATTTTAGGGGTGAGGAGCTGTGGAGATGGAGAAGGAATGTAGAAAGTAAGAAGAGAGCTAGATCTGGTTAAGGCGTCTTTTATTGTATAACGTACTCCGCATGCAGGTCTAGTCGACCAATAAATACGGTCCCCCGAATGCGGGCCCTCTAAACCAATGAAACTAAGGGCCCATTTACACGGTTGGATAGCTCGTATGCGAGTTTCTTTTGCGGTATTTGGTTTGTGTGCTGAATTGTAAGAAACTCCAATAATTCATTGTAAATAAAATCTATCTATATCTAAAATAGTCTAATAAAGTCGCATGCGAGTTCGCGCGCCGTTTAAATCAGCCTTAAGCACTTAAATTCGTCACACAAAACACTCACTAACATCACCAAAGCGAAGCCCACTTACCTTCCAAATAAATTCGCCACTGGACGAATTGCTGGAGTGCGAGTCGGTGTCGCTATCCCACTCCTTCACGTCGTCGGGCTTGTTGCTGTCTCCCTCAGGCGTAGGTTCAGTCGGCGAATCTTGCGTGAACGATGTGCTCATGATCTCGGACGCTGGTCCTGCGGTTTTATTAGTGTTAGTATACTCTGGCACACCTGCTTAGTCATTACATTAAGTCGGTACATTTAAATAATGTCGGCATTAAAAAAAAAGATTCCTCTAATAATAACAACTTTTTTTACTAATGAAGAGGCACAAACAAAGGTTATGACAGATGGCGCCACCCTATTAGTCCATACATGAGAGCGAGAAGATGATATGTTTTTTCTCTCTCTCTCACATATGAATGACAGTGACATGCCTAGACACTTGCACAGGCGCCGCCTGGCGGGATAAAATGTCAGTGTGCCTCTTCATTAGGTGCTTTAATATAATAATTGCTGATAATCTCAAGATAATGAACTGCTATTTTGTAAAATCACAACGAGTACAAAAGAATTAGTCAAGTCCAAATATAATAAAAAAAAGTAAAAATTTCTAAATTGTATAAAAATAATCAATAAACCTAAAATAACGTACCTGTGAATCTAATATCACTGAGGAGCGGCAAATAAGAGTCGAGCTCGCAGAATTTCTTCTCATTCTGTAAAAAATCCTCTGTAACAGTAACTATTTTCTCTTCCACACCATTCACTTGTTCAGGAACAGTCTTCACCGGGCTATCTTGTAAGGGGAGAGTCTTATCTTCTTCGGAATCTAACATTTCATCTTCGTTTTTTATATCTTTATCTCCGTCGTCAACATTGCTTTCGACGAGTTCCTCAAATGATTCGTTTATGAAGTTAACTGTTGCAAAATTCTCACTATTACCGTTGCACTGTATTTCAGCGTTATTGACTTTTGAAACTGACATTGTGGTGTCTTTAAGCGTATTAAGATTATTTACAGTTTGTTCTTGTTGCTTGGTTTCTTCGGTGTTTATTTCTGGGGATTTGTGTTCAGGCTGATCAAAATCATGACTTTCATCAGTTGTACCATTGATTGTTATTTCTTTGGAATTGTCGCTGTTACTCTCTTTTAGTGCGCCATCCATTTGTTTCTTGCTAGTGTGAGAATCGTATGTATGATTCAATTCGACTATGTGAGAATCAAAAGTCCTATTGGGACTATCCTTTTCTTTGGAAATTTCAGCGATAATAATCGAATGAGGCTGCTCCGTCTCATCCTCTTCTAAGTCAGTAATGATAACTGTATTCTTACCTACGTGAGATTCTTTAAAATTCGTAATACTAGGCGGACTTATAACTAGAGTTCTCGGTTGACTAGACCTCGAGTCTTCTACAGGAGCTTCTTTCTCGTGGGAAAGGTCCTGGGGGCGTGTTTTCAGTGAGTTTTCGAATCGTTCGAAGTCGCCTGAACCGTTTTGACTAGATTGCAAGCGCGAAATTTCCTGGGGTTTGGACGTCGCCGCTTGCATGAACTCGACGAAAGACGGCGTCGCGTCCGATCCGAGTAGGCTCGCCTCGGACACCTCAGATTCGTAAGGTAACGTGTGGACAGTTGACTCCTGTCGCCGCAGCTCCGCTGACAGCAGAAACGACTCGTAGTTAGGTATGCTCGCTAGATTCTCTGGCGTCATTATATCTGCTGCCAAAGTCGAAGCCTCGCTTTCTTCCGAAGGAATTTCCATAAGAGGAGTGCTCGTGACACCGGCTCCCATATCGTAGTGACAGTGAGGGCTGTCGTGAACTTCATCGCGTTTCGGGCTCTCGTTGTTCAGTAAATGGTCTTCGAGGCAACTTATTTCAACGCTTTCCATTTTTTTGATGCGCGGCTCGTTTTTTAATTTCGGGCTAGCGACATCCTCTTCGCTTTGCTTGGGCGCCGGAGGGGAAAAATCGACATTAGGATCTATGGGAGACCGTCGGACTAGCTCGGGTTGGGGTATCATCCAAGCATTATCGGCTGACAAGACTTCCGTAGTGCAGTTAGAGTACGGTCCAGTCATAGTGCCGTAGGCCAAGTCCTTAGTTTTGGAGCCTTCCGATTTGGTCGGCGAGGCTTTCGCTTTCGTATAGGTGTGGTCGTCGTTGTCGTTGGCCGTGATGGAGTCGGGCGAGAAGCGGTCGTGGTCCGACTTGCTGTCGTGGACGATGTAGGTGGAGACGCGGCTTAGTTCTTTCTCGTCGTCGAGGGTGAGGGTGTCGCTCTCGCTGTTGTCGTCGTTTTCGGCATCGCAGTCGGGAGGGACGTCTTGATCGGAGGCGAGGTCGTCGAAGGCTTCCTCTACGTTGTACAGGGTGTCGTTGGAGCACCAGGAGTCGATGGTGGTGGGCTTGGAGAGCGTGTCGGGCTGGTCGGTGGGCTGCGTGGTGCGGGAGAGCGTGCTGACGCCGGTGGCGGCGGTGGAGTCGGTGGTGGGGCTGAGCACGAAGGGCGACTCCTGTGAGATGCGCTCGCAGGGGGCCTCCTCTACTGTGAATGTTCGCTCGTCTATTCCGGATTTTGCCAGGCTGGCGTTTAGGCTGTCGGCGCTCATTGTTATCCTAAAAAAAATATTATTAGAATGAGTTTTATTGTATACATACAATCACGCCTGTTTCCCAGAGGGGTAGGCAAAGATCACGGATTTCAATTTACTACACTCCTGACAAACCACTTTCGCTTCACACACTTTCATAACGTTTCTCATACACACTCGTCGGTTTCTAGTACTTCTGATCTGGCCTTTTTGCAATATTTCCCCGATTTGGTCGAGAAAAGTTCGCCTAGGTCTTCCAATTTAATGTTTATTTTATTTTATTACAAGTTTTCTACTTACTCCCTGCTACTAGTCTGAGGTTGAGTGCATGACTGCCGGCCGGGCAGAGTGTAGGTGTCTTGACCTGTGGGTGGCTCCGTCGGTTCCTCCGTAGAATTGTTACATGGAGACGGATAGCTTTCTGAGGACTCCGTGCGAAGAGATGCGTTCCCTATAACATTACACCTAGTTGATATATGTCGTTTAAAATTCATAGTAAGAAACTTAAGCCAAAACACACATTTTTGAACATGGCCACTCTCAATTGGATCGGTTGCAACCGTATGTCATCGTTAGAAAATTTCACTGAATTTTTTTAGGAAGTTTCTTACTACTCTGCTGCGTGACGTTTATTATTCTATCGATTACTAATAATCAGAATTATTGTATAAGGCACATATACTCTGTCAAACAAGTCTGTCAGTAAATAAGAACTAAGAAAACTATAGGTATCATTTTCTCTAGCACCCTAAAGAAAAGGATGCATATAGTTTTCTTTGTTCTTATTTACTGACAGACTTGTTTGACAGAGTATATATCTTACTGGCGCAGTCGGTAGGACGATCGTGCATTACATTACATAGCCCTTCTTCTCGATCACGGTTTACCGTTGCGTTGGTTGCATCAATCCACCTATTAATGCTAAGGGGCGATACACATACGTCAAAACTCCCCGCTTTGTCGTTTAAAAAAAGAACGAGATCAGACAGGTCTCATGGCCGCTGTACACATGTGGCCAACGGTTCTACCAACCCTTGGACCTTGGTGGACCCCTTGGCCAAGCGTGTAGAGGGCTACTTGGCCGTATGTTGGCAGTTGGCGCTAGCGCTGGGCGGCCAACCGATAGGTGTCGGTTTTTTGTCCACACATCAAAGGATCTTGGCGCCAATGGCCAACTGCGTTTACACGTTGGCGCTTCATTCAGTTTGTCGTCAGCCGTCAGAGAGGACAGTAGTGAAATATTTACGAAAATAATAAGTTTATCTATGCCAATAATAGTGTTGATTTTAGGAAATAAAATAACCTTGCAAATGTTTAATGTATTGCCTAACTAACCTAACCACAAAATTAAAATTTTGAAAACCCCCGACCGCGACCTAGTGGACCGATTTTCATGAAACATGGCTAAGAACACTCCCGACTAACTCAGCTTTCAGACAAAAAAAAACTAAATCAAAATCGGTTCATCCGTTCGAGAGCTACGATGCCACAGACAGACACACACACACAGACAGACAGACAAACAGACAGACAGACAGACATACACACAGACAGACACGTCAAACTTATAACACCCCTTCGTTTTTGCGTCGGGGGTTAAAAAAGATACATACATACATACAATCACGCCTGTATCCCATAAAGGGGTAGGCAGAGCACATTAAACTACTAAAGCTTCAGGGCCACTCTTGGCAAATAAGGGGTTAAAAGAAAACGAAACTGTGGCATTGCAGTGACAGATTGCCAGCCTCTCGCCTACACCACAATTTAACCCATATCCCATTAAAAAAGATAAATGTCCTTATCAGAATATTCAAAAAGTTGTTAATATTTCAAATAATTTAATTTTACTACGGGGTTATTATTTTTTATTCAAATTTTGCTGACAACGTAAATGACCTAGAATTTCCTAGCCTTTTCCATTCCACGTCCATCTTTCATGAAGAGCCAATGCCAAGTGATCGGTTCGCCAATGTGTAAACAGCGGCTCTTATCTTGGCCAAGGGGTTCCACCAAGGGTTGGCGGAACCGTTGGCCACATGTGTACAGCGGCCATCAAAGTTGGAGGATTTGACAGCCGAGTGTGTGGCTAGCTTACACAGCACGTCATTGTCGTAGGCGGAGAGCTGCGAGCCGGTCTCCTCGGCGATGGGGCTGAGCGCGCCCGGGTAGCTCACCACCAGCTCGGGCGGCGGCGGCAGCGAGCTCCACGAGTCGCTGTCGCTCTCGCATGCCGGCTCTATCGCTGCCACCTGAGAAGACAAGGACAGCTATAGCGCATTTCATACTTACATAAGTCTGCAGTATGCTGGTTTTCCCCAAAAATTTTTACTAGTAATGTGAGCTCGCGATGTGAAAGTGGTTCCTAATTCTGAATTTTATTTTATTTTTAATATTCATTAGTTCTAAACTGAAATAGATACCATACACTAAAGAAAAAGCTATCAAAAATATTTCATAAAATAATTTGATTTGTTACATACTTCGATTTATTAGTTCTGTTAGATATAAAGTTAGATATAGTAAATATTGTATGCCCTAACAGGGCGTCATGAATTGCCTACTTGTACCTGTAACACCTTATTATGTGAATATGTTCATGGCTATGCAATAAATAAAATATAAATATTAATGATAAATTGCAAGACTTTAGGCAAAGACATATGTAACTCCGTATAGACAGAAACAAGTGCGAGTCGGACTCGCCCACCGAGGGTTCCGTACAAACTTTCTTTCAAACTACCTAATAAAAATAATCTCATATTTTAATATAACTCTAATGACTTGACTAGAAGACAAAAGTATAGGCACTAATGAGTATTATAGTGTATAGCGCCATCTCCCGGTCAATTTGCTAACTAATTTGCGCGACCTGGTTTTTCAGGGATAATTCTTTATAATGTTAACCGATTTAAACAGTTTTTACTTTATTGGACAGAAGATGGTTTACGTAACATCTCGTATTAATTTGAAGTACGATATACATCCGCAAGGGTGGGTAAATTGAAAGTAAAAATCTGAAAAGTTTTTGTGAATTAAAAAAAAGTATTCAAAATACAAACACGATTATATTTTTCCTGTAATATATAGCATAAAACCAATGTTCACTAAAATTTTCATAATTTTTCGTTGGTAAACTTCGGAGATAAGGGGGGAACGGTATTTTTTTTTACATTTTCCTTCAAAATTCTTTTTTTTTCCACAACAAAAAAATTATAAAAAATAGCTTATTTACGTTCAATTTGAGCTCTTTCCAACGATACCCCACTTGACCTAGTAACTTGAAATTTACAGTTTGCCCCCCTTTCATTTTGGCCATTTTCTACAATTAAAATTAATATATTTAAAAAAATTATACTTTCTATTTGTAGAGGTTTACAATGTTCACAAGTATTCCAAATTTCAAGTTGATAGCATTAGTAGTTCTCGAGATATTTAGGAATGTGACAGACGGACAGACAGACGGACAGAGTCGCACCATAAGGGTTCCTGTTGTACCTTTTTGGTACGGAATCCTAAAAACGTACCTCAGAACCGTATAGAAAAAGGTACGGTGGCCTAGATGGCGTTACACCTTTGGGGGACGCTCGGCTAGATGGCGCTAATATTAATATTTGACATTTTAACACATATCAAGCTAAGAATATGGGCCAAATTGTCAAAACTGAGGTTCAAAAGTTTTAAGCCTGTGTCGAGAGATGGCAGTCTACGAGGGTCATGCCAAAAGAAGTTAGATACTCCATGGTCATTTGATTGATACTGGCCAGCTATACACCAATGTAAAGGTAGGTTATCTGCTTATAAATTTAAAAATGGAACACTTGGAAATTCTTAGGATTCCTTTTTTAATTATTTTTTTTCTAAATAATTTTGGCGGGAATTTCCCGCAACAATGGAGCTTACTCGACGTGATTTTCGTGTTATGATATATTATGACTTTAAAAAAGGTTTAACACCTCAAGAGTGTTTTGAACTTTTAGTCTCGACTTTTGGAGAGTCTGCGTGTTCACGTGCAACTGTTTTCAATTGGTTTGCTGAATTTAAAAGAGGACGGGAGAGCTTTGAAGATGAGGCGAAGACCGGACGGCCGCCAACCGCAGTCACTGAAGAAAATGTAAAGACTGTGGAAAAAAATATTCGTGCGAACCGACGAATTACATATGTAGAGCTCGAGCGTGAACTGGGCATTGGATCAGCAGCATTGCAAACTATAATTCATAGTAAACTGTCTCTTCATAAGCGTTGTTCAAGATGGGTGCCGCACAAGCTCACCGATTTACAGAAAGACCGTCGCGTGGATTGGTGCAAATTTATGATAGATAAATTCGACGCAGGCGAGAACAAACACGTATATGATATACTTACAGGTGACGAAACATGGCTATATAACTACGATCCCGAAACAAAGCGACAGTCCACAGTATGGTGTTTTGAAGATGAGCCGACGCCAACAAAATGTCGCCGAACCCGAAGCACACAAAAACAAATGGTTGCCTCATTTTTCTGCAAGACGGGACATATTGCTACAATAGTGCTAGAAGATCAAAAGACAGTTAATTCAGAATGGTATGTGACAGTTTGTGCCCCAAGAGTACTGTCAGCTTCGTGTGACAAGCGGCCGAAGTCAGGAACCCGGCACCTGCTCTGGCACCACGACGACACTGCCCCGCACACTTCCGCTAGAACACTTGACTATTTCAGCTCAAAAAACGTGACTATTCTGCCCCACCCCCCATATTCCCCTGACCTAGCACCCTGTGATTTTTATCTTTTTCCTAAAATTAAAGAAAAATTAAAAGGAAGGCGATTTGAGAACAAAGAAGATGCGTTGGCTGCGTATAATTACGAAATTTCTGAGGTGTCTAAAGAAGAGTGGTCATTAGGGTGGAGCGAAAAAACACTTTTCTGGAATTAGCAAACCTAATAGTTATCAATCAATGCCCCTTAGTCTATGAAGCCTTTGTGCAAATTTTCAGCCTTTTAAATCAACATCTTCTGCCTCCGCATTAGGTTTTAAATTTTGAAAATCTCATACAAACCTGAAAATTCAACTTTTAGATAAAAAATGTTTTTTGGCAGTATTATATTCAGTATACATTATTGATACATATTATTACAATAAAGTACCAAAAATTGCGAAAATAGCGTTAAAAATCGCCAATTTTCAGTATTTTAGCGGCTATTTTGGCGAATGTACTGAAACTAGACAAACTTTGGCGATTCTTGACGCTATTTTCGCAACTTTTTGTAGTTTCTCATAATGATATGTATCAATAACATATACTAAACATAATACTACGAAAATTTTTTTTTATCTAAAAGTTGAATTTATAGGTTTGTATGAGATTTTCAAAATTTCAACCCTAATGCGGAGGCAGAAGATGTTGATTTAAAAAGCTGAAAATTTGCACAAAGGCTTCATAGAATAGAAGGCATTGATTGATAACTATTAGGTTTGCTAATTCCAGAAAAGTGTTTTTTCGCTCCACCCTAGTGGTCATCGGTATTTTCTAAGTGGTTTAGACGGATGAAAACGTGTATACGTGTTCACGGTGAATACTTCGAAAAAATAGATAGCTGTAATAAAGAATAAAGTATGTAAATTTTGAGTATCTAATTTCTTTTGGCATGACCCTCGTATGCACTGTGATTCTGATTACACATTTTACTTTGACAGTAACTCTCTATAATACTCAATCTTCTTTGCTTTAGGTAAGTGCACATTTTCGATAGTAACAAATTCGAATAATAAAGGTGTACCAAAGATTAAGACGTACCTGTGCAAGTGGCAGTTTTAGTTCCAGCTCGTTCCTCAACGCGTTGACGCAGTCTTCATCCAGCGTGAACATCTCCCGAATGTTCCCGATGTCCCCCCCATTCCCCGCTAGAAACGTCTCCGGCGCGGACTCCTCCTCCCCCACATTATCGTTCTGCACTACACCTTCCACCGTCAGCGGCCCGGAGTATTCAATATTTAGATTGTTCTCGTTCTCCGCCATAGCTAATTTAGAAGTGATTTGAAGCTCTATTTGGTTCAACTCGATCTCTTTATGCAGTGAACTTAAACCGGAATCTGATTCTACTTGAGCGGGCTCCGCTGCTGGGTTCAAATCTATATCTACTAGATATTTCTGCTGAGATGTAGAAGCTAGAAAGTAACCGGGAGAGTTGGGTGGCGTCAATGGTGAAACTTTTTCTCGGCGACAGACGGATCGGTGACGTCGCTGTCTTCAGTCATCGCATCCGTCTCATCCTTAGGATCACTGATTATATCTAGGAAATTATCATCGTTCACTATATCTGGTACTTCATTTAAAAAGTTTCCATCGCGGAGAGGCGACGGCGTTTCGAGGTTAATCTCGCTAAAATTTGAAGAGAAGAACATCTCTTCTTTCGCGATTTCACCTAGATCTCCACCAGATTTGACGCCTTTAAACAGTTCCATAGTGCAGTTCTCAAAAGGGCCTAGGACTACTGAGCTATTTTCGTCGTATGTGTCAGTTGGGTGACTTTTAGTCGGAGAATCAAAAGGGCTTAGAAAATCTGGGACACATTGTTGTTCTAATTTTGTTAGAGTTACTCCAGGTCCGTAATCAGGGACTTTTGTTTCTGATAATACGTCAGATTTATCTTCTGTGGAGTTTGGAGTATCATCCACTGAGCTTTTAGGCGTGCTTGAACAAAGAGGGTCCTTCTCGTCCACTTGGCCGCTAAGCTGTCTTTCCGCGTGTAAAAACTCATCGACGTCCTTCACGACAGTCGGTAAATCCATGTACTCTGTTGTTTCATGCTTGACTAGAGAACAACTATCGTTTCCAGGAGTCTCTAAGCAAGAGTTGATGACATTTTTAATATTATCATCCATAGGGGTTTGTTCCACAATTTCAGTCTTCACACTACTAGTCAGATCCATATAAGCTGTGCTGTCATCTGATGGTACACGTGCATTTTCAACTACAGGAATGCCAGAATTCAGATTAGCATTTTGTTCTAAAATACTGTCTTTTGCAATAGTTTCTTCTGCTACCACTGCAATTAATTCAGTTTCATTCTGACTCGGTAAATTAGGTAATGGGTTTAAAGTGTTCCCAGAGCTGAAACATTCTGTGTATCTTTTTTCACAATCAAGAAATGTATTTATCACAGTTTTGATACTACTATCTGGTTCCAGAAAATCTGGTACTGGCTCGTCATGTAAGATTTTTAAAGGACTTCCAGATACAGTATTTGATTCTTCTTTCAGGGTGTCTTTAATTAGAAAAGTACTCTGTGAAGAATCCGCACTTGCGGTTGATTCAAGGTCAAGAGAGAGTTGAGGAACCACTGACTCTGTATTAGCTTCTATTTGTGTATTAAATATCTCCTGTTGCGCTTTATTATGAATAGGTTGTTCTATAGTGTGTGTAACATCCCGCACAACATCCGGCAGAGTTTCGATTTCAGGAGCTTTGTTTTCACATTCTTGTAGATCAACGTCAAAAGTGGGTGTCACTTTTAAGTTACTCTCGTGAAAAAAATCCGGCGTTTCCCCTTTTAGCATAACTTTAGGCACTTCTTGTATGGCATCTAGCAAGATTTCTTTTGTAATATTATCTAAATCGCTAGGTGAAGGTATTTTTACGTCTTCTTTAAGAAAACTATGTTGAGAATCTTCTTGTGGGGATGTTTGTTTTTGTAATATGTCTTCCAAAGTACCAGTATCGCTAGTAATTTTGTCCGCAGTAGAGTTATCTAAGGATTTTATTTCAGTATTAAGAAATATTTGCAATGGTTCAGTTTTAGGAATATTTAATGATTCAGGTACTAATGTTTTAGCTTGAGCTGTTTCAATACAATTCAAAGCTGCTGTCTCAGCTTCTTTGATAATTTTGTCAATAAATTCCTCAGGAAGTTTATCTCTTAATATTTGTAAGTCTTCTTGTGCTTGCGACAAAATCAGCGTAGGTGTAGTAACATTTGTATTCGTAACTTCTTTTTCTACTAATATCACAAGTTCTTCCTCTGTGTTAGAAACAACTGTTTCATTAAGTGACTTAACGTCTACTTCAACATCGCCTTTATTATGATTTCCAGTTAAAGAATTTTCAATAACTGGAGTGGCGGATATAATTTGTACTGATTCAGGTACATCTGATTCCTTTTTTTGTTCATAAGTTGGTAAAGGTGTGTCAACTTGTTGACTTTCGTCTAATCTAAGAGGAGATTCCAATGATCTAACATTATCTATCTCAGGGAATACCGGCAAGGTCTCTTTATCTTCTACATTCACTGGCACATTTTGATCTAAAGTTTGAACAGTCTTAATAATTACTTCTTCCGCGTTGTTACAAACTGGTTCATTATCGCTAACTTCACTTATTGACTTAGCTTCCACTGTTTCCTTATCATGCAATATATCAGTTAACTTACTATCACTCGGGGTTTGGCAGTCTTCATTCACATACACATTCTTATCTTCATTAACACTATGCATTGGCGTTATACATAAATCAGTTTTTACACTATCACTATTATCTACTTCACTTTCTTTTGGCAATACTGCTTCAACTTGTACGTCCTCGGATACTTCAATTGCATGCAGTTTATTTTGTAAATTAGTATTCGTCTTTTCAAACGGTAACTCCATATCCTTTATGGGCGTATCTGGAGTTAAATTTTCTAAGGTGTGTTGACTGGTGGTATCACTGTGTCGCTCGAAGGAGTGACTGAGCGTGCCTATCGTATCTCTATCTTCGTCCTCGTCCTGTTTCTTTTCGGGCGATCTGTCCTCGAAGCCGACTTCCAGAATATTCTGGAAATTGGTAATGCCGGGCGATTTGACCATACTCGATTGCATCGGGTAATCTTTTTTACAGTCTAAGCTCAAGTTGTCCCTCGACGGGCTCGCCTGGTGGCTCGACTCCGAGCTGGACGTCTTTTCCGAATTGAGAATATTGTCGAGATTCTTTATAACGTCGCTGACATCTCTGTAGTAGCTGACGTCGTCCTGGCTGCCGGCGATGATCTCCTTGAGCCAGGGGTCGACGGAGGCGTCCGAGCGGTCGTCGTCGCGGTCCTCGATGGTGTTGGCCTGGTGGCACTCGAGGGCGGGCTGCTCGTTGTGCGTGAGGTATATGTTGCGGACGTCCTCGAGCGAGCCGTGCAGGTTGGTGAGGCTCTCGGACTTGATCTGCGCGGAGAGCGGGTCCTTGTCGGACATGATGCTGCTGGAGCGGGAGACGGCGGTGTCCATGTGGACGCTGAGCGCGGCGGCGGAGAGCTCGGAGGGGGTGTGGTGGTCGTCGAGCGAGGCGGAGGGCGCGTGCACGAGCGCGCGGTGCTCGTCGAGCTTGGGGATGGTGTTGGGCTTGAGGCGCTGCCAGCGCTCCTCGAAGTCGGAGCTGCCGTAGCCGTCGTCGCGCGTGTCGCTGCAGCGCAGGTGCGTGGCGAGGAGGTGCTCGAGTAGCGCTTGCACCTGGCCGGCGCTCGGTCGGGACTCGGGGTTCTCGTGCCAGCACAGCTGCATCACTTGGTGCCTGAGGGGGAAAACGCGATATCGTTTTAAAATAACCCTGCTATGAGCGAACAACCATAAATTTGAATTAAGTAATTGGCTAAAGCACTGGCGGTTTTATAATGGGAACTTACAAATGCTCTCGATAAGGACAGTCGGGCTGCGCTGGCGGCGGCGCGACGCCCCACGAACAGATGTCCCGAAGCACGTAGCCCAGGGAAGACACGTCGTTGGCCTGCGACTGAAATCACCATTTTGTCCTTTTAACTATGCACTATAAACTGTGAATGATCAATAATACCAAAACAAGTGACTTTTTAATACAAACTTTTAATTACCCTGAATAAAAACAAACCTAAGAAGAACATTAAAAACCGGCCAAGACGGCCGGCCAAGACGGCTTGACCAAAAATTAAGTACCTACCTTGTTAACATTTTTGTGTGTATGATCCTTTTCTTTAAATTATGTCCGAATTATCCGTAGACGGAACGATTAATACGATCATTCAAAGTGCGTTAAATAAAGACTATATAGTGACTTGTTCTGTTGTCAATGTAAATTATTTGTCTTATTTATTAGTTATTTACCGTATGCTGAACATTGTCGACGTGCGGCCGCGGGTCCAAGCCGTAATTGCCCAGAACGGCGCGCGCCGCCTCGTCTGAACCACGAATCAGCACGTTCTGTGTGCACAGCTCACTGCAAAACATTTAGATGTTACAAGGCTTACCAATAAACTCACAATTTCCTAACTGTATGAAAAGAAACTACGGAACCTATATAATATGTTCTCTTTTGGGAAAGTTTGCAATTTAGGACTAAACGTTGCTTAAATAACTTCACAACTTAATACAAGACGTAACTTTCAATACAAGAATTAGGGCCAGTTGCATCAACCACATTTGACAGACACATCATCGTCTCGCAGCACAGGTTTATGGAACTCCCCATACAATAAAATTTAACGAATGCTTCAACGGTGACAGACGGTTTGGTGCAACCGGCCCTTAAATATGCGATGCGATATTGGAAAGTTCAGAGAAGCAACTCATTCCAACAACTGAGAAACGCTGATATTATGTGTAACCGCTTCTTTTGTCAATCTCAACTTAAAACACAATAAGTTACATATGGGTGAATCAACTTTTTCTTGCTTTTTGCAAGAATTACCCTTACTTATTATTAGGTCTACTTTTGTGATTTTTAACCTTACCATCGTGAATAAAGATCCTTATTTCACGTATACCAATTAGGGAAAAATTTAAAAACGGTTCATTTTTAATTAAAACAATATGTGACCCAGTGGAAGAGACACTTTTTTCATACAAAAGTGAGGGACAGCTATGTCCACTGGGTCACTGCTCGAAACAAAGTTATAAAATAGGAAATCCTATAATTACATGTTGTATTGCGTAGCTAGTATATTTGTCTTTAATACAATAAGTATACATTAATTAGACTAAATCCCAATTAAATTTTCTGACCACATGTAGTCTAAGTATGCGAAATTTTGCTGGCAAAGAAAAGTTGATTCACCCATATTCAACATAACCACTTACCCATACGTGAATCCCCTAGAATGAAGGTAGGAGAGAGCGGAAGTGACGTCACACATGAGACGCAGCGGCACGCCGCTCTCGTTCAGTGCTGCCATCTTTGGACGGTTCGCTGTCAGATAATTTTGGAGATCCTGGGAAACAAGCACTAAAATGTAGTAACGTTCCTTAAGGTGGCTCGCTTAGGTTACCCGAAGCTCAGGCTGCGTTAGATGGCGTTAATCTTCAAATTACCAGTCTTATTTTTTTTGTGGAGTCGTACAGGCATTTATATACTTTCAATTATGCTTCGCGAACATTTAATATTAAAATTGACGTATTACAACAAACATTCAACTTCTCATTGTAACGTTAATCCCCTTAATGTAGATAAATTTACTATTTTACACTATTTCTAAGTACCACTCACACATACAAACAGTGTTTTTGTATTCCTTCTAGTCGATAATTTCACGCGGCGACAGCTTGTTTAAATAGCCTTGCGGTAAATACGTGCCATCGCATGATTTGCATGGAAGTACTGGGTTCGAATCCAGGACTTTTTCTCTTTTTTTTTTTTAATAATACGTCGGTGGCAAATAAGCATACGGTCCGCCTAATGGAAAGCGGTCACCGTAACCTATGGACGCCTGCAACTCAAAGAGTGTCGCATGCGCGTTGCCGCCCCATTAGAAACTTGTACACTCCCCTTTGCTGCGTGTGCACAGCAAAAAGGAGTGTACAAGTTCAAAGGAGGGTTTGGGCTGCCGACGACTCAAAGGACAATAGACGGAACAAATTAGTTCCGTAAGTCCTCCCGTCGTCAGCACCCCACACCCTCGTTGAGCTCTGGCAGCCTTACTCACCGGCAGGAACACAACACTATGAGACACTATTTTTTGTTTTATTATTATACATAAATGTATATGTACTCGTACAGTAGTTACTGAGCGTTTTCCACAAAAAAGATTAAAAACCTATTCTCTTACATGGTAATAATTTTTGGGTTCGTCGAACTCAGAATTTCTAACATAATTATCCTAATCTGATATTTTTAAAAATTCCAAAAAAGTATAGATAAATAGATAGATAGATAGATAGAATACTCTTTATTGGCACACCTCAGCAAGAGATACAGAAAAAAGATACAGCGGAGACAAAACAAATGATTATAAATAGAGGCAGACAACAGGCGGTCTTATCGCTAAAGAGCGATCTCTACCAGACAACCTTTAAATAAATTTTAGTTTCTTCGAGTGATTTTTTTTTCTAATTGTTTATTTTCGATGGAGCAAGGGTATTCAAATCGCTTTTGAAATCTTAAATTAGTAAATGAAAATGCAATAGTTAACTGAGTAACGTAATGCTTTAAAAACTCAAGTGGACTTTTTTTATCTAAGGAGTAATTTCGATAAAATATTATATTTAGCGAGGGTATTAAAAGTTGTGTTTTATATCTCAACTTAATGCTGCTTACAAACGGTCTGGTTACAGGTCCCTGCGTATCATATACCAAAATCAGGCTTGAGAAAATGAGGTAAGTTAGACTCGTTTTTTGCCAACTTTGTCGCGTCTGGTAAAAGTTATATTTATAATAAAATACACATGTACTTACGCAGTGTAAATAAAATTCATAGCTTAAAATTAATCTTGCACCACATATAAACTTTCTTTTTTTTATTTCCTTAGAAGTAAAATTTTTGAAAGTCGCTTATTACGTCAAGTATACAATATACACGTAGCTTAATGTAGAAAATTCAAGTTTTTAGCTTTTATAGACCCGGAATATTTCAATTCTACTAATGCTCATATCGAAATTTTAAGTCGGTCTGGCGGATGGTTGGGTCCATCCGATTGGTCTGGCTGCTTACAAACGGTCTAGTTATAGGTCCCTACGTATCATATATCAAAATCAAGCTTGAGAAAATGAGGTAAGTTAGAGTCGTTTTTTGCCAACTTTGTCGCGTCTGGTAAAAGTTATGGCCGGCGGAAACGGTCTGGCATTGATGATAACCAATTTCTAACAACGTGCTCTAACACATATATAAAAATCAGCCTTGAGAATTTAAGGAAAGTAAGCACTTTTTTTTTTCACCTTCATCACTTGATAGCAAAAAATTGGCCGATGGGCCGAACTAGAAAATATGCACACATTAACCGCCGATATGAACTCTACATTGTCCCAAAGTTTCATCCTTGAGAATTTGAGGAAGGTCTGGCGGGCCTGGGCTCTGGGTCTATGATAATTATTATTTGTAACCATTTAGTTAATATTGTCTTCAGTTACCGCGATAGTTACTCATGAAATAAAAACTATGAAAACGGATTAAATCGCGTATAATGAGTTTAAAATTCATCCCGATGTTTCAAACACTTTACAGCGTTCGTGGTCAACGGGTGACTGAGGAAAAATTACAATGTGCAAAAGCTACTCGTACCCATATTATTGTATATAACCATTTAGTTGTTGAAGAAAAACATTCACACAACAATAACATAGGTCAACCAGCTCAGTAAATGCAATACTTTACTAATACTATGCCCACACTATGACCTATGTATAATGTATTATACCAGACGTGTAATATTTTATTTTATCAACAAAGGCATAATAAAGGATTGTATTGTATTTTTGTATGAAAATAAAAAATAGGAAAGCAATATAGTAATAGTCAAATATTCCATTAAAAAAATAAAAAATACTTAATAAATCCATAAAAGTTCAAATGATTAAAAAAAACTTCGGATTCGAACCCACGATCTTCTGCATCATAGTCAGTCGTTTGACCGAGACGCCATTTCGATTTACATTAGCAGTGTCGAAATACACGATATGTATCTTTGTTGACAAAATGCGTCATTATTTCTGAGTCTGCTTGAGTTAACTAAACCAATATCTTTAAATAATTACTTGTCAAGAACCCAATGTCACTGATGACAATGTCAACTAAAAATGCGCGAAATATGACGGCTCTGTGTCTGTACACAAAATTTGGCACGCACATTTACGTAAAATTAATAAAAAATTCACAAGGATTTGTCCATGATTTCTGTATGAAACAATGTATTTCATTCACTACCGCGACGACGGATAATGTATAGTAGATGTATGCGCATATTTTTATTTAGTTGTAGTGTGCGGTGACTAAATAAATGGTAGATGTTTTTTGTATGGAAAGCGAGCCACCTTAAGTTAGTGCTTATGCTTACTCAACTTTGATTTTATCCTTTATTTTTCTACTATTTTACAATGTTTGTTTAGACCGATTGGACGCCGTCCTGCTAGACACCCAAAATATCGTTGGGCGGATAGAGTGGAGGTAGACCTCCGTGAGCTCAGCGTCGGCGAAAGCTGGCACGATACCGCTCAAGACCGAGTCAAATGGCGTGCTCTTGATTTTATTTGCTAAAATGAAACCACAGGTACATGCATGCAAATATTTTAAAATCCTTATACTAATATAACAAAATTCTTAAGATAAAAACCAGATAACATTAAATAGATTTCAAAATACATCACAGATACAATTTAAAAGATTAAGATGGAAAAAATTGTCAAATTAATTGAATAAATTAGCAAAATATTCGTCAATTGAGTAATATAGACTATTTATAAAATATTATTTCACTTTTCTGTCAAATAATTTAATGTCATCGCAGTCTCTCAACTCGACTTACTAGACTCGCGTTTTAAAATTGACAAACTTGAGTTGTACTTACGGTGGAGCACAGCTCAAAGATAACGATCCAGGGGTCTTCTTGAAGACAGCTGGCTACGAAAGCAAGTACATTCTCGTGACTGGCGTCGCGGTAGAGGCGCGCCTCATCGAGGAATCGAGCTTTGTCCTCTAGACTCGCGTTTTGATTGAGAATTTTGACCGCAACTGTCGTTGTTGTGCCCTCGTCTTCGATTTCACCTTCCACTACCTGCAATTTGTTGGAAATCGATATATTAAATAAAGTACAAGTTTAACACGCTCGATTGAGTATTTAATGTGTCGTTAATGCTCCCTTTGTGAGCCCAAGCGTAACTATTGTACATGTTATGCCTATTGCTTTTAGATGCTGCGTCGGATTAATTGTATTCGGAAGAAATTATCAAAAATATGAGGAAAGTCATGTGTTGCTAGCAGAAAAGGAAAGACTTTCAGGGACTATGGAACCAATGATAAACTGTCTAAGGACATATTTAAAATCTTTATACATTAGTTTTAACTGCAATTAATTGGGTTTGCATAATTGGAATAATTGTTAATATTACATAATACTTGCGTAAGTAAAAACTCATTGGCAACAAACAACAACACCTCAACGTTAATTCAACAATGTTATTTGTTGAGTTTATCCCTTTTTCGTTCAATTATCGGTTTACTTGTGTACATAACAGTTACTCGCCCGTGTCAACAGAGGAAAACGAAACGAATCTTGTTGTTGACTCACCCTGCCGAACCACCCCCGCCCGATCTCGCGTAGATATTGCAATCGGTTTCTCGGGAAATCCTCGTCGCCTGAAAAGAAAATATAAACGAGTTTTATCACCACAATAGTGCACTCCTTTGTTGTTTATATTGTGTATCTTGCTATATCGTTTATAATTATTTTCTGATGACTTTTCTTTTGTAGTCACTGCTATAATCTATCTCAAAAATCAAAACATTAAATATAAAAACTCACTTTTAGCATTTTGACCCATACCCTTTACCTGATATATGTTTTTTTTTTTTTTTTTTTTTTTTTCCATAGCCTATATGGTGTCCCACTGTTGGGCAAAGGCCTGATATATGTTAACATTATTAAATATAAATATAAGCGCCATCTAACCGAACACTAACTAAAGGCGCCATATCAACGAGCTTTTTCCTTCTAGTTCAGAGGTACGTCGTTTTTATTTATCAATTTTATCATACAACACGTAATCTTTGGTATAGTCCCGGACGACATTGAAATTATTCGACGACAGAAATAGGTAGTTCTGTTGCCGCGTCAGGTTATGTCATATGACGAGGGTTCCATTAACGCATTCAGAATTGAAATGGACTGTCAATTCATAACATTATGTGAGTACGGATGGAAATGTCAATTCCATGCATAGGTATTCTGACTATGCTAAGATGACCATGCTTCGGGTTTGTAAAATGTTTTTTAAATGAATGTAACTTTGGTTCATTGCTATATAGAATAGAATAGAAGAAGAATAGTATATAGATATAGAAGTTCGACTTGTTAGGACACTCATCGAACCAAGTCAGGATGAGTTACTGATTCTCGTTGGTTGGTAGCGGCTCAAATCTCACAACATAACGGACTGCGGACACTACCGCTATAAACGGCATTTTAAAAAGTCATTGTCATAGTAATACAAAAGTTATATCTAGAATACTTAGATGACAGGTAACTCACCGAACCAATCCACGCATCTCTCCAGCGGATCAGCTACCCTGATTCCCGTGGGCAGCGGCTCGAACTCAACAACGGACTCGCGGCTGACCCTGTTCCGCTCCTCGTTCTCGCTGACAATGTACGCCGTCGCGTTGTTGTTGGCGATGTTCTGCATCTCCCGCAGCGATATGGGGCCATTGTTGTTGTCCTCGCTGATGTTGTTGTTGGCGGGCTCTGAGAAGCCGGAGTCGGGCGGGTGAGAGCGCCGCTCGTGTAGGTGTGTGGCGCTGGCAGTGAACAGCTGGAGAAATAAAAAGGTATTAGTGGAAATAAGAAAAAGTTCAAAACAACTTGCGTGAGTTGTTTATATGTTTAAATGTATGTATGTGTCGAACATCGAAGGTTGTTTTGTTTTAGAACGTTTCATCAAGTCACTTTGACAACTACGATATTAAATAATTATGACTTGGAGGGAAAATAAGTCTACGTAAAAGAAAAATAACAGTTAACTTTTAAGTTTCAGTAACCAAAGGAAAACATGACAGTTGACATGCTAATTAGCCGCAAGCGTTCCTCCTAAGAGGCAAGTCACGTTTCCGTACGTCCCAGTAGGGTAACTATCCCTGTACTAAGTATACGTTTTTTTCTAGGAAGTTTTTTACTGGAATTAGTATTTTGTACAGAGTTTAAACGAAAGATATTAAAAAGTATTTCAAGGATTGTAATCATTAATCAAATATTCTACCCCGATACATATTTTTGAAAAGGTACAATGGAGTATTGTATATTAAGTTATTACTCTTATTACACGAAAACGTGATTAGGACGTGTAATTATACTAATTATTAAATCCTCGAAACAAAAATTAACATCAATACATAAGCAGACAACAAACAGGCAAAGTATCAAAATTAAACAATGGATCGCGTGTTGAAATAAATAAGGTACGGGCTAAGTAGCAAGGTGGAGTCAGGTAACTAAACGGGCGCTTATGAAAGATTTACGAGTTCGTCGGCTCTAATGAATTAAGGATTTCGCTTGAAAGGAATCAATGGGATTAAGGTCAAGCGTTTTCAGGGAACGCAGCGGTCTCAAAGTCACAAGTTACATTAATTCTAACGGTGTCGATAGATCCATCAATCAGGCTGGAAGTACCGCAACTTGAAATAGCCTTTTGAATGACAAGCTAGAAATACACCTCGCCGCCTCGTGTATTTTGTTTGATTCGGGAGATTAAACAATAAACATTATTTCAGTAGTTACATTTTTTTCTCTAAAGTTTCTGTTTGAGACATTTTTGAGAAAAGACACATAACATAAGAGACTGACACCCACACAACTCTATCAACTTCATAGCTAGTTATTGAAATGAGACGTTTTCTGCTAGTAACTAAGTAGCTTTTACAATAAACAGTCAATACGATATGAGGTTGATTGAGAATGAGCAAACACATATTACACAAGTATGTTCTTCACCGCAATTATCTATAGCTTTATAGGGCAGGTATAATTGACAAATGGATTAAACCACAGGACATTTAATACAATAACTTACAACAGTTTTAGTAACCACTGAATTTATTTAAAGATAAGAGGTAGTTTCGGTTATTTACTTACATTACGAAGAGCCCAATAGTTATTTGTATTTCAAAAGGGCTAGTTTTTAACCCCCGACGCAAAAACGACGGGGTGTTATAAGTTTGACGTGTCTGTCTGTCCGTCTGTCTGACTGTCTGTCTGTTTGTCTGTCTGTGTGTGCGTCTGTCTGTGGCATCGTAGCTCCCGAAAGGATGAACCAATTTAGGTTTAGTTTTTTTTGTCAGAAAGCTGAGTTAGTTGGGAGTGTTCTTAGCCATGTTTCATGAAAATCGGTCTACTATGTTGCAGTCGGGGGTTTTTTCAAAATTTTAATTTTGTGGTTATTATTTACTAGTATGTCCTCGTGCTCAAATAGGTACCCGAGCCATCGGTGTCGATAGCAAGTAAAAACACGAGCGTAGAAATCTTGAGCTGCTCCAGGCTTTAAAGGCACGAGGGTTAAACATAAACAAACATACGTTCCATGCTATGAAGTCATTAAATCATAAAATGCCACTACCAACAAAACGTACACGAATCAGACAACACAATGTACTAGACGAACACAAAACAAACACATAAATTATATCATATTAATGTACCTGGTTGTCCGCTCCTTCGTTTTGCTGGAGACAAGAGAAAACAATACATTAATTATCTGCAATTACGAGTGTGTACATAACTAATGCGTAAATAACGAGTGTGTACAATAGCGCAGCACTATTAGACTAAAATAATGAGGTTCAAGTTTTATCTCATACAAAGTCAGGTGTTCCTTTAAAAGAAAAAAGTTCCAAATTCAACACAGTTAAAATAAGTCTGGGTCTTAGGAGGATAATTATATTGGTGATTATGAATTAGTATACAGGATTAGGTATCACAATAAAGGTTAAGGCACGCCATCTTTGCCTAATACTACTATTACTACCCCAATCAATGGGACAGTCGTAAGCAAAAAAAGGAATTGTATATTCAAATCAATCTACCGTACTAATCGGAAGCACAGTCAGTCATCCGCGGTGAGGATGTACCGTCCATCTATTTACAAAAAAATACTTCACTGCTACTAATAACCATTGTAACTTGAGACTTATATTCTTGACAAGCTTGGGTAAATGGATATAAGAATTAAACTGGGCTGTTGTTGTGAACATCAACCCCGCTGATTATTCCTCGACTGTGCTTTGACCTTCATTGGAATTCAATTCACGTTCAGACGTTGAATGGTGAAGGAATTCAATGGACGTGAACAGCTAATCTGACAGGCAGACATTTGAATGATCACATTTTAATGTGACTTTAAACTCTTTTAAGCTGAATAACATTGTCGTCTTGCATGTCCATTTCTATGTACATACATAAGCCTGTACTCCCAAAAGGGGTAGGCAGAGCACATGAAACTGGTCAAATATCATTGCTACTCTTAACAATTAAAGAGTTGAAAGAAAACGAATTTGGGATACTGTAGTGACAGATTACTAGCTCATCGCCAACACAATTCTATGTATACCTTAACCAATTATTTCATCATTTAGTTGAGGGATTAACCTAGCTCTTAAAAGTATGTTTATCTGTCTACTTTATACAGATGTAGCTCCCTACACGTTAACACGCTACACTTCTACCAGCGTAATCTTCTTCTCATCGTATTACGTGAGCCGCACTATCAAAGTTTGCATATGCATAGTTGTCACGCAAGCTCGTATGCACTGCGGTGTAGTTTCAGAATTCGGCGAAACTTGCATTGCACTGTGTTGTTGGTTTGTATCACTTCTTTATATAATGAAGTGAGCAGCAAACGTAAACTAATTAGTGCTGCAAGCTGTAACTACTGAAGTTTGCAAGTGTTTGTCGACGTCGTGTGCATTGCGGTGCAGTTACTGAGTTCGGGGAACTTTCCTTGTATTACCCTTGTTATTTGTTTTATTACTCCTTTAGGTGCTGCTAGTTACTGCTTCGTATCATTGGTATTTATAGTAGCTGTTATATTATTAATTTATTATACCGTGTCTAGTAACTTCAGATCAGAAATACGAAAACCCATTAACGTATTAAGTTCACAAAAGTTATTACCAATTTAGAAAAAAAATCCTCCTGATTTGAAATTGTTTAGCAGCAGTGTGCATTTTAGGCAGCGTCCACACTCATGAGACGTATGTCTTGCGGCGCAGAACGGACGTCTCCGCCACGCCGCCTGAATGTAACTCAAAAAACGTCTCCTCAGTACATTTTGTATAGGAAGGACGTAAAACGCGCCCCATGCGTCGTGGCGGCGGTGCGTTGTATTCAATCTGAATACAACTTGCAAAAAATTCTACTTCGTGCAAAAAACGGAGGTTCGCTCGCAAATAGAAAAGTACTTTCTCTTACTATTTAGTACGCATGACATTTCTAATGACTACACACCACATACCAATTTGTAAAATTGCATACACACTAGCATTAAGACGTACGATAAGGGCATACAGTACCTTTACGTAGATACATTTTAAAATGAGCTTTACTATTAACATGTTAAGGTAAGTTTTATAGTGTAAAGTGGTGGTAGCAAGTTCGATAATTGGTGTAATTTGCAAATAGATGAAGTCTGGAAATCAGGTCAGCTAATTTTAAAGAGATAATTTGTGGAATTCACTGCACGCGAGTATACGGGAGCGTTCCGTTGGTCCCTGGAACCACTATTTTTTAATGCACATAGGTGATGGTGCCACAAATAAATCTCAGACTTTTTATACCTATACCTAGGTTTATAAGTTTATGAGATTTAAAATTTTTTTTTGTGCGTTTAAATAAATAATCAAAGTAAACATAGGATATAATTACAACTCAGTTCAGTTGTAATTCATGCGTTGTTAAGTGTCAGAATCGGAGCGGAAATGTTAATAAATTAAATCACCAATGGATATTAAATAAAAATATTAGAACACCCCTCGTAAGCTTCTAGCTGGTCGGTGCAACCACGGATTGACTTAAAGTGTCGATCTTTGCTAGATGGATTAGGAATGGTCAAAGTACCAGCGCTCAACAGTGTACCTACCGGTAGATGCCACTTTCAATCTCATGTGACAGAACGGTGTTATCTATTGGGCATTAGCGTGTTTGCACCGGTACTTTCTACCTTACTGGATGTTTACATTCATAATTTACCGGATTACGTGTAATCGGTTACTCAAACAATATGTTTCTTTTAATACCATGTTGTACAACAATAATGCCATGCAACTCCGTGCGAACGGGGACGAACTGAACATAATAGGCACGTAGGTACTACTTGTATGTTTAGAAGCTCTATATTGCTATCGCTTGGTTGGAGCACATTTGCTCTGACCGTCTAGATCACAATCACAACACAGATCAAAAATTCACGATTTTAATCATTGTTAATTCACAACTTCTCACTCACTGTTTATTATTCTCTTGACTTATTCTAAGATGACAGGATCAACGCCAATCTTGAAACGTCGGAGGTATTACTTTAAATGAATATTACGGGATTATGTCCTCTAGTGGTGAATCTGAGTAGAATGTTTTTCTGCCCTTGTCAAGCAACAAAAAGAATAGATAGTTGTGGTACTTATATCTAAAGCTATGTATGAAACTTTTAATGCCTACTTCATTTCAACCTACCTAAAGGAACACACCCATAGTAAGGCGCAGCTACGAGTATAGCAGAATAGTTGATTGTAAGTGATGACGTAATGATATGACAAACGGATGCGAACCGGCCGATTGAAAACGGTGGGTGTGCGTGAGAAGCGTTTCATAATTATTCTGGATTAGAATGGCCTAAAATCTAAACGGCAAGTAACCGATATGTCGGCGGTCGATCTAAAAATCCGTCTATCTTATTTTTTTAAAGAATATCACGAAACATGAAACTTTGTTCCCTGAGCTGACATTGGAACTCCTAATTCTGAACAGTTGCCCTTCGGGCATCTTTGCAATCTAACGAACCAGTCCTGCACTTGCTTTAATGTGACTGTCGTCATACATTGAGTCAGAAATGTCTATTGAATTACTAGGTTATTAAATATTTATTAAGTTACATCTCTACCAAGTATATCCGTACAGAACATAGTTCGTTCTTCAGAGACAGATACAAGTATCTATCTTAATTAACAGACTCGGTATGCATAAAGCATACACACAAATAGTAAGACAATGCGCAGATGTAATTAATTTGCGAAGAAAACCGCCACGTTACAAGTTACAAAGTGGCAAAAAGGTCTTTTGTGAGTTCTTGCTCTGTATTCCGATTGCCTGTACCGAAGCGCCATCAATCCAGTGATTCGATAACCCCAAAAAAATAAGACCTACAGTGGCCATAGTAAAAGTATCAGTACTGTACCAGTAATTTCATCTCACAAAATAATACTCTTATACCGGGATTAGAACCCAGGACCATCGACTTCTTAGGCAGGATACCTCCAGAGTAGGCCAAAATGGTTGTATGTGAAATAGAGTATGGTAAGCGTTATGGAGTAAAAATCCTTGTTCGACTTCAGGAGAAAATGCTCGAAAATTTTCCAAAAAACTTTCTGAAGGCATATTAGAGTTCGGGAATACTTTGTTTACCGCTGAATTTAAAAAGCTCTCTTAATGTTATTTGGATCTTTTAAAAAGTGGTTTCTAAAATAAAATTATGGACGGCGACATGATTTAGCGAACTGATACTCCATTAACATAATATTTAAGACAGCCTAAAATACCTGTACAAATAAACAATTTAGTTCCAATGAACACAAGGACAAGACTAGACTTTATAGCGGAGATAAAGGACAAAGACATAAAATAGACGAGCTTTATTGGAAAGAGCTTCGCTAGAGACATTGTACACTGTTGCATTCTTACTAAGCTATTGTTACAGAATCAGCTAATGAAAGTGTGCTATTAAAAATGTAGGATTTTCTGTTTCTAGTTTTTCTCATGCATGTCATGATTCCTGAAAAGTCTTCATACTACCACCATGCAGATTATGTGCTTTCTAGATTCGTTTTGAAGTATAAGCGTGGCCGTGTTTAGAATCTCTAACTTAACTTTCTGGATACGGCCCATATGGGTAATTGACCGAAGGTACTTGTTTCATGTCTCCAATGTACAATCGAAGAGGACTAGGATTATGAAAGCCGTTGGCGCAAGGAACCTTTTAGAAATGTACACAATACAATAGGCAACAGAAGTGACAGAACATGACAAGCCGAACAATGGTGTCGTAAAATAGTTTACTACTTTACCTATAAAAGCGACATTGGATTGAACTATGTGATGAGCTACTCAAGGAAAGTGAGCGTTGTAACCAGGTTGGACCGATCCGATACAAAGTTAGCTTTTTCGTGACCAAAAGCTGGCCGTGCAATGGTAATTCATGTTTTGTGTAAGGATTGAAAACGTGCATTTGTAACTAGAAAAATCAGGAAAGCTGAGATCCGATAAATCTAAAGCCATTCTGTCCTGAATGTCCTGATAGTTTTTTCGACTTAATTTAAAATGGACACTTCAGGTTTATGTCCAATGCTTGTCCTTTAAATGACTTTAATGGCTCGCATGTGATAAATCGACCTTAAGGGGACGCCAACGGATTGTTGTTGGAAAGTAAACATATTCGTGTTGCCGGAAGCGGTCGCGAGCTCGAAGGGAAGAAATGAAGGAAGTGCGCGGATCGACGGACGTCGACGTTTAACGGGAAAGGGCGTCCGGCAAGAAAAAAACACTAATAATGGCACCTCAATGCTCTGACCTTCTCCAATTCCCGTGAGACTGTAGTCACAGGACGTTTAATGCGGAATTTCGTTTCAAACATAATATAGGTAATAAAGAGGAAGCAAAGAATTCAAGGCAAGTCTTGGGCTCAAGGATTCGATCAAGGACGAATGCAGCGCTTCTATATTGAATCCACAAAGTCGTTTCATTCAGTTAAGTTCTTCGTTTAATTGTTTTAGCGTTTTTCTGCTATTTACTCTTCTCAGTTAGCTCAACCGTAACTTTGTAAACACAACAGATTGCGTTGTAATATAAAAAGTGTTTGAAAAAAGTTTATTGAGCCGAAAGTTAATGTCGAGATCCAAAACTATATAGGCCTATATCCGATTGGGTTCCATATTAGTCTGTTTGATATGAGCTCAAACCACAAATGGCCATTATCTACTCTTTGTTAATCTACGTTCAATTGTCTTGCAGCAGCGGCGTCGTGCTCGATTAAATCAGTCGTAATTTGTTGATGGTATCGGATCGGATTCTATAGAGACAATACATCATCGATCACAGCAAATTATCTGTGTTCAAACAATGATTATACTATTTAAAAGGAAACCACTTATGGTTGAGTACCTAGAAATAATCTGTGAGATTAGATTGGCACAATAGTTATGACAACCAGTATCAAATAGTTTAGCTTCAAAACAAATATGAAAGACACCGAAATTATCAGGGTCTTCAAACCAAGTTTTGTACAGAATACTAAAGATACCTTTCATTTTGATTGAGTTGTTTTTGTCGTAGTTTTTGTACTCAGCGTACTGAATGACTTGATTGTATTATTTGTATTGCAACGTGTGAATGATGGTATTCGAATGATCATAAGGGACCGTTCACACTCAAGAGACGCATGTCCGCCGACGCGGAACGGACGTCAGCGTCACGCCGCCTGAATGTAATTTAAAAAACGTCTCCTCAGTACATGTTGTATAGGAAAAACGTAAGACGCGCCCCCAGGCGGCACCGCGCGCGCCAAGCGACGGCCGACGTCCCTTGCGCGTCCTTCCTATACAAAATGTACTGAGGAGACGTTTTTTAAATTACATTCAGGCGGCGTGGCGCTGACGTCCGTTCCGCGTCGGCGGACATGCGTCTCTTGAGTGTGGACGATCCCTAACGATGTTATCGAGTTGTTCACGTAAGTAGTCAATGAATAGATCTTACGAGACAATAATACGGAAATCTTCTTGAGAAGTTTATAAATACAGTAGTTGCGGGAATACAACTGTTAAATTACATATTCACAGAGATTAAACATAATTATAAAATTATCAGTGTAAGATATATAGGAGTCATATGTATGAGAGATAATTAGGTATTTACGGAGCATTCTAATATAGATTTTTTTTTATCAAACATCAAGTCCGACATGGTTAAGAAAAATATGTGCGTTAGTAAAGTAGATAATGATTACAATGATAACCAAAGTTTTATTCCCACTTACACGTATTCGTGATTCATTGTGTTATATTTTAGTTATGCGTATGCTATAGGGGATGAGGAAAACGGCTTTTGTCGCTAGTCACTGTGCAAAGATAAAGTTTCTTAGCAAATTTCGCGGTAAATAGATTGAATCAGTCAGCCATTTCTAGGGAACGAAATTACCCTGTAAAGGTTATACACATTAAGCCTGAATATGAAGGAAATATGATGCCTAATAGGAGTCGAATTGCTTTGGATTTTACACTGACACTTTGGCAAAAATCGTGGCTGTTTTTATTCCATCAAAGCGTAATCAAGCTAAGTAAACACTACCGTGAAAATGATTACATAGTTGGATGTTTTTATGACTCATCATTTCAAGACTAGGACACGCTGCCTGTTCATTTATTTCAATATCACGCAATAGAACAGTATGACACCCCAAATATATTATAACGTCATAACATAGCTAACATATTCACAATCAAATTATTACCGACTCGCCATATTAATAATATAAAACGATTTACAGCGAGAATGTGGTAAATTTAATAAGTCGCAGTCGATTTGATGTCATGATTTGCAATAGGTAATTGTAATTTCCCCACAATTTCTTTCACATTTGACGTACGTTGGGAATTTGAAGCGAAAATAGATGGCAAATGTATGATGTGGTCGGGCTGCCAAATAATTGGAATATCGTTGTGGGCATTGACATTCTTTATTGAAACAAAAAACTGTGTAGACGAAAAATTTACAAGCGTCCTTCAGAGAGTCGGTTATTGTTGAAGACGTAGGTACTTAAGTCAATGTTTCTATCAAAATTGTGTTAGTTGAAATGTCTTGAAAAAGGGAGAAGGCTAAGTACACATAATTGCGTGTTGATTCAAAGAAGAGGAAATCATGAACATTTCGCCAAATAGGGCTTTAGGGAATGATGTGCTTACACTCGTTTACCTATTTTTTACTGAACCGAACTTAATCGAAGGATGTTTAAGTCAAATACGATGTTGATGGCGTTACAACACCTTTTTGCAAAAACTAGGTGCTTTTGCCATCGTAAACAATCATATTAATGGAAAATGCAAGGAGAGCGTACCAACTACATGACCCAAAAAAAAAAGGAAAGAATCAACGTCGTGTCGTTATCAGCCGGCGTATTATGCTTCCAATTTTATCACTTATCCACGTGGAGAAAACATCTGTCACTCTCGCACTGACATGCCAAAGCGTGACGGATGCTTTATCCACATAGATAAGCGATAAAATTGGAAGCGGCGTATTATACGCCGGCAGAAAGTCAAAAGGTAGGCAGAAGACCAGCACACATGAAAGTTGCTCCATCGACAAGAGTCTAACTCTTAAATGATTGATGATGATGGATAAGGCCTTCGATACTCTTAAAAATCAGCAAAGCTTATACGAAACCTAATTTCAATCTAACATTTGCTGATTTAACGCGTCTTACTTCTACTTACAAACTGTATTAGCCTAGAGGAGTGATACCTAGGATGCTCTTATCAGTAATAACCCTATGATGTTCAGCAGGACAGTGTGTTTTGTATGAGAAGGCTGCGTTGATAAAGCTCACTTCAAGGCAAACACGTGTTGCCAGTACATTGCAATTAGCGTATACGTATACGTGAGTCATCAATGATTCGCGCACTATATGCTATCTGTGTTATCTTGGCAGCGGGAGATCCGTATATAATACAACCACAATTAAGTGGTCATTGGGAGATTTGATCAGATTGTAATAAGGTTATACTTTGTGCAAACTGTATGCGTCGTAGCAAGAAATTGTTCATACGTTACTTCTTTATGAATCTGACGAGTGTTGCAAATTGAAGAATGTTTTTTTAGTGTAGTGTCTAATGGCAATCTCGAAGTTGGTTTATGATTTATAGAAGGGTGATTAAATTTATTTAAATATAAACTAAATAACATATCCAGATCCATGTTCAATTAGTCTCAACGCAGAAACGAGCAAGACTAGTGCAGATTATTTGGTTTAGATGGAATTTAAAATTGATTTGATTTTGTCTCAAGTTTCAAGCTTGCAAAGTTTGCCTCCGAAAAACTTCGGACTCAATTCAACATACGAGGCGTGAAATTGCAGCTCAGAGATAAAGTATCAGCAATCATTAGCGAGATGATGATTAACGGGATGGGGCTCCCGCGGCGCGGGTAAATAAACGGAAGGTTAATTGAAGCCATTACGCAGGTACGTCGAAAATTAAAATAGTGCGGACATACACATTTGTAAATAGTTCAGTGTAACTTTATATTGGGCCAAAAAGTCTTATGCAAGTTAAACTTTCGTGAGATATATTTTAAATATCGAAAAGCACGGTTCTATTCACGTTTGTCATTAATATCGCTATGAATTCATGCATGGAGTGTAAGCCTGACGAAGAATTACCGATTGAGTCGAAATATGTCGCCAATATCGAATAACTAGTCAAACTAGTGGCTCTGAGCTATAGACCTTGCATATCGCGACTTGCTTAGAAAACACAAAAGTGTAAAACATTTGGTTCTTCAAGTCATTACCACAGTCAAGTCACTTTGGTCTTACGCTCCATAGAGGCGATTGCGACCTGAAGAGGAAAACATCCGGACATACAAAAAGCAAATCAAATTAAACCGTAGATCTACGCTGTCACTGCGGTAAATATACACAAAAACCACATAATATGTTGGCATTCGAAATTGATATTGAAGATGATTTTGACAACCAGCTATAAACGCTTGCGGGTCCAACATATTTCGGGGAGTACAAATTAATCGCCTCACCGAAGCTGAAGTGGCGTCCAACAATAACAAAAGATGCGATAAAAGATATATGATAGGACATTCTTATTAATAGGTATTGCGGGGAAATAAACGTCGAAGTGATTAATACACTTATTTATAGATCGTTAATTACAGAGATGTCATAGGACTTATATGAGTGAGATATCTAACGGGTAACGGATAGTGTGGTTTAGCACTAGCAGGTTAGTGTTAGAAGACTCTCAGACTCAGTGCAGTTAGACGAAAAGTGACTCTGTCTTGTCTTATGACCTTGCGTTTAATTTATAATTAATTATACTGTAAGTAAACAAAATATTATCGCTGACAGATTATAACATGGGACATCGTATCGGTAATGAGGTAAGTTTCAGTCATTGTCTATTATTGTTTTCATTACAACTCTTTAAATGTTTGTGTTGTTGCTATATAAGGCTATATCAACAATAAATATTTATGGCATCATCAATTTATTACACGTATTCTTTATGATAGGTACGACTGGTACGAGCGAGGTGCGAGGGAACAACAGAGAGGGCAGGAGACTGAACTCGGGCGTCATGCCAAGTTGAAGCGCCACTGCATCTCACGACGACTTTCCTACATTTACCATCGGATGATTCTTATCAACACCAGATAGAGCGTAGTTTAGAAGTTTGTAGGGGTATGAGTAAGATAGTTGTCGCGTAGTGTGAATGTCTCGCGCGTAGTCTAGGGTTTTTAATGTGAAGCATCTCAAAGTCCACCTCGCAGGAATTCGCGCGAAGTTGTAGTACCGTATCGTGGGAAATAATGTATTTTTAGTTTCCTATCCTGCGGAGGTTTGAGAATGTGACACAGTGTTGTGTTACAGATAATGGGTATGAGGAAAATTAATACCTCGTTTGATTTGCTCTTGGGACTCTTGGCGTCGCTTGGAAATGCATTTGAGAAATAATAATATTTGAGCATTTATGCGACTACCTATGTAATATGATTATGGCAATAAACAATATGATTTGCTTCTGTTCTAAAATTGTAACTTTATGTTGTAGTAATCACTTACTACTGCAAATATGAAAATTTAAGCTTTGCTATGAAAATTTGGCTAGGAAATCCACATTTAATTAAAACCGCTGGTTTTGCAGTAGTAAGATTTGAGGTTGTTTACAATGAGTGACACAAACGGCGACGTCTTTCGCACGTTCGAGAAAATATCTCAAGATGTTCTAGAAATTAAGGCACGAGAACAAGTCACTTTGTGTTATTAATGTTATTATATTGAGCAAGGAAAGGAACGCACAAAAACAACTGACACAAACTTATTTCGAGACCACGTCATATTATGCGTGCGTATGCAAGATATAGCTGGCTATACATGCCGAACTGAGACATGGGCCGCATTAAAACATATACATTTTATATTACACTAGCGACCCGCCCCGGCTTCGCACGGGTACTATACCTACATGTAAACCTTCCTCTACAATCACTCTATCTATTAAAAAAAACCGCATCAAAATCCGTTGCGTAGTTTTATAGTATTTTATGCAACTGGTGGTTAAAAGAGGTCAAAAAAGGTGAGTGGCGTGGGTAACAATTTGAGGCGAAGCCGAAAATTGTTAATAAAGACGCCACGAGCATTTTTTGACTCAGTTAAACACCGTTGCATACAATACTTTTTCTACGACCAAGCACTTATTTTGAAAGAAAATTATAAATCAACAAATACCTACTTTCAGTCATCTTAGTTATCTAGTGGACCGCCTACCATTTTGAATATGCAGTTTGAGTGCAAACATGAAAATAAAACTGTCTATGGTATGGTTCTTTGAAGCCTGGCCACTAAGACGAATCGAGCCGAGTTGAATCGAGTTCTCATACATTTGAATGCGATTCGACGCGTCGCCAATGAACGCAGCAGAAAACGAAGGAGTCTCGACTCTGCGAATTGGTTTGTTAAGTTGGTAGCAATGTATTTACTGAACTGTAACAGCTATATCGTGCTACTTCTACTAAATGTTTTCAGGGTATAGACTAGATAGACTTGTCCTGACATCTTTTATGTAGGGTTTTTAAGTTCTATGCACGACCTTGTAACTCAAGAATCAGCAATTCCCGTCAACTTTGTACAAAAATTAAGGGAAAAGTTAAATTTGTTTTTATTAATTCCTATTTTGTTACCAAGATTTTGTTGATGAATTGAGATTTTATTAAGTTTTATTTCGTCATTAAGGTTCTCTAGTATCTATATTTTCTTAATTATAACAATTATCCTGTATATATCTTACGAAAGTCGAATTATATTACTAAATGTTGGTAACAAAATAGGATCAATTAAATTTTGCTGACGTGGCATTGTACAAAGTTGACGGGAATTGCTGGAATAACAGTACGGGAGTAGAAAAAAGATTTAAGCATATATAGGGACATAGGGACAGAAAAAGCGACTTTGTTTTATACTATAAGGTACCGGCCACATCGTAACGCGCGCCGCCAAGCGGCGCGGTGCGCGCCACGCCGCCGCCACGCCACCTGGGGCGCGTCTTACGTCCTTCCTATACAAAATGTACTGAGGAGACGTTTTTTGAATTACACTCAGGTGGCGTGGCGCGGACGTCCGTTGCGCGCCCCGAGACACGCGACTCTCTGATGTGGCCGGTCACGTAGAATAAACATGAGCTTCCTCAGATTAAAAACCGTTGGAGAAAAAAGTAAATAGCCCTTCTACGGTTCGATTGAAACTGTATCAATTGTATTTGAATCAGGATTTACCTATCTACCTTTGCGAAATGTATGACCATGACATGATAAAGGTACGAGATACGAAAAAAACTGTCTGAATTTTACTTCTATTTTTTTTTTGCAATTTGCTGTCAATGCGTATCAAGCGCAGGTGACTAAGCCTCATTGACAATTGCTATTGACCGTCTCGGGGACGTCTAAGGGCACAGTACCTTCTTAGGATCGCATTAAAAGGACTGATTCACCTGTGTTGACTTGTTGACTATACAGCCTGTCTAGTATTTACAGCTACACCGATGATTCAGTTTAAACACTTGTACACGCAGGCGGTGCCAACAATGCAACTAGATTGTTCTTTACCGATATATTTCACGTGACATCTTGTAGTAAGGAACTGCTGTTAATTTCCTTATTGCTGATGATCGCATCTTCTACACAAACATTGCAAAAGGTGTGACTTCGGACTAACGTTTCGAATTGCAACCCAATTGCCATGGTGTCTCCTTATATCATAAGCTACCGTTTCAAGGTAAGTATACTTCAATTTTTGTCACAGCAGTTTCTGTGTTCACTGTATCATAGCGTTCTCGATCATCATACGTGTAGTAATTTGCAGTGACTAGTTGACTACGATAGACCATGACTTTCGGTGACCTCACACCGTGCACTAAAGGCGACCTCTCACTATCCGTTTGCCGGACAGGAGGGTAAAGACCTGTCAGTAAAAATCAAGGACAGCACCGAATAACTGACAGTCTCAGACTGAACCGATAGTCAATGAGCGCCTGAACTCCTAGTCCTACCATAGTCATCGCCGAGTATAATAATCGAGACGACTTTAAAAACGCAATACAGATTAAATATTGACCCATAATACGGCAAGTATGACCCGGATTTCTACAAAAATATCAAAGTGACGTTATTTTCGCAAGATCGTTTGTTTTTAATTGCTGGTAAACATAACAAATATGTGCGTATGAGTCAGTCCCGCCCACCTGTTCGATGAGACAATGTACGCAAGCGCTAAATGCGTAGGCACGAATCTGCAAGCATGTTGCACTTGCAGTTCTTGTCAGGGAGAAAATATACGTATTTCAAGTTATTTATATTTACCCGTCACACGATATAGGAATACATTCCGGATAATAAAGCCACTTGCAATGCAGCCTAAGCCTAACCAGATCTTCCATATGCGATTTTCGTTATGTTGCGATTTTTGGTCGATCAACTAAATACAATTTACTCTTTAGTTAGCAATATACAGCGATTATTGATGAATGGACATTGTCGTCAGGTCGAGGCGATTACTAGGGATGACTCAGTACTTACACACTACCTTTATCAATGTAAACAAGAAATTGTTGTTCGCGACATTATTTCCATAATAAGTCGTATATGTATAGTAAACAACAAATGGGGCGTTTGTGATGGTCATATATGATAGTATTAGCATTTGAAACTGCAGCTGAAGGTCACGAAGGTTTATAATACATCGCTACTAACAATTTTACGAGATGTTGCCGGGGATGCCACGGCCGACGAAATTGTATGTCTGGACCGCGGTCTAATTATGATTGATGACGAATTGACGATACAAGTACATATATTAAGAAACTATATTTTAACAATAAAACTAAGAACCCATTTGTTATTAATCTAAGTAACTATTACACTATCTACATGTTATACTACAATGTGAATTGTGATTGTAAACATACAGGTGCAGTTTCAATCACGCGACTAACGCAGCGATTGTTCGAAGAATATGCTGATGGCGTGGCGCCGCCGCGTATCCAATTCTATACTGTGTACTATAATTGCGTCTGTATCTTGAACTACAAGCTAAGTAACTAATTACTAACTAAGTTTGATCTCTTAAGAGAACTAGTTATTAACAATAAATAAAAAAGGTCGGCTATGTCATGAGAATTAATGAAATCAGTTTTTACTATAATAAAAATCGTAAAAACCTGAAATTGTGTGAATTTATTTAATACATATTATATTATATTATAACCGTTTTTTATGCCAATCATCATATCATCAATAATGGTTGCTGCGTTTAATCGCGCACACGCACGCAAACGCACAAACGAACCGCCACCCTATCTCCTACTTAAGAACAAAGCGGCAGTTAATTAGTGTAAGTGCTAAGATAATAATAGTAAGTGCCAAGATATAGGCGCTTTGACCTCACAATATTAATAATGCCATTCTGTACCAGATTGTGAGTTTATTTCTAGTTTAATTTGACCCCTGGCTTGTAAAATTCGGAAATTGAATCAACCTATTTAGGACACTATTTATATTACACTTGCCTTGTAGCAATATCACTGAAGGAAGACTATAATAATTGCAGTTGACTTGACAAGCTAGTTCATAACTAATTTCTCAAAAGGTCTCTTAGGTAGAACTGTGTCGTAATACATAATCGTAGTGTATATGAGAACATCAAGAACATAATATAAATAAAAAAGAGATATCCTTTTTTATTCCTATGTATTAAAATATTTAACAGAACACTTCGAACGTGTCTGCTTAGGCCCAAGCCCGAGTCATACTAACAGTGGTCCGTCCGTAAAGAAGTGGTCGGTATGTTTTGCGAATCGTCTCGCCCATTCATTCAATTTATATGGCAGAAAACAAAGTAAGAGGCAGTTAGCCTTTGCGATTGTTTTGTTAGTGACGTCACTGTAGTGGATTGGGGACTTCTCGACTACAATTAAACGTATTACGAAAATAGGATAACTAGTTATCTCAGTGTTCGCATAACCTATTTAAATTAGGACGATTTATTGTTAATGCGTTCCTCTATGATTGAGTAACGCTTGTAAAAGCTACAGGCAAATGTAGAAAAAACATACTTTCGAGAGATTATCGCGGGGCACTTCATAAATGAAACTATCTGATTCGGGATAAGAAGCGTCAAGAGGTTATACGATGGCTATTATTTACTTTTAGGTAGGTATATTATCTTCAGACCTCAATGGATAAAGTCAATTCCCCAAATTCTGCACTCATCCGCAGATTGTTCGCCTAATTTATCATATCTATTTTCGCATTGACTTGATATTTAGTTTGTCCTTGACGTAAGAGGGGTCGATACCACCCTATTGGCACTCTGTAATGGGAGGTAGCTCGGGTAAGTGGTGGTGGAGATAGCAAATGCGTGTAATGGGCTGAAAATGTATGTTGCGGATATATAGTATCTATTTTGGCAACTGACAACATTTAGTATAGTGGAAATGATCAATTATGACAGTTATTATCGCGGTGCAATGTATTTTATAGCGGTAAACATTTAGTAAATCACTTGATGAAATTTAAAAGTAAAATTATTGCGTGGAAAATAAAGAATTAATATTAATTTCAGTAACGACAAACTTTATTACTGTTATGCTTTTATTGAAAATAATGAGGCGATTTCGAATTTTTTTCTTAATTACGCTCATTTTCTGGTTAAGATAGCGAAAAGCACTGCAACACAGACTATTATCCTTTCTGTATCCACAACAAATAAGCTACAGAAAGTCACAAGCTACAGCATCATACAACTTTTCTCGTTTCCATTATGTATTCGAAAAAGGACTGCAACACGTAAGCAGGTCATGTCACTTGATTCCAACACAGCGTAGGTTCTGGGAGCACAATGGGCTAGCGAAGCATGCTCAGTTCGACGTGTAGTGCACTCGGCCTATTTATCCGAGCAAGGAGCTTTTGCAGCAAGGGTGAAACACGCTCGTGTTTTTTGTACCGGGGAAATTTTAACGGGGATCTCTTTAATCCTCCTAGATATAGTACTGGATACTTTACATAATTATTACATCATAGTTATACAGATGGTGTAATATTCTGTTAAAAACAGCGTATTTGATCGAAATACCAGATACGTTAAGTAGATTGCTGCGTATTTAAAACTCCTATGATCAAATTTGAGACATTATCTGGGTAAAGGGACCTTATTGTCGATGGCGCTTACGTCCCGCGGTGTCGTATTTGTATATAGTGGGGACGTTTATCGACAAAAAGAGGCCAAACCTTTTTTTTCTTGACCAAAGCATGAAACTTGGCACAGTTGTTCCTTATATCAAAATAAGCCGATTAAGATCGGGAGCCTTCGGGAGCCTCCCCCCTGGGGCTCGGGAGGGGGGGGTCAAAGTACCGCTTCACCCGGCTTGCTTTGAAAAATTCTAACATACCCCGTTTAGTTCATAGGTCATGTTTGGTATCGTTTTCGAGTAAATCAATAACGTAGAATTCATTTTTGGTACTAAAATTATAATTTAATGGTAAATAAAATAAAAAAAAATGAAAAGTTTGAAATTTTCATCTATCATTTACAAATTCAAGTCATCATAAATGTCAAAACTGTTTGCTTTTTCTACAAATAAAAAATATGATATGAAAGCCTATTTAATATAGATTATGAATAATATAACTTTTACCCACCTTTACTAACGTTAAGTTTTATAAAAAAAACCTTTAAGCCGCGCGGCGTCGGGACGCCGCGAGCGTAATTTTAAAATGCCTTTATTTTAAAAAACTCTATTAGAACCCGTTTAGCTATTAGGTCATGTTTAGTATCGTTTTCGAGTAAATAAATAACGTAGAATTTAGTTTTGGTACTAAAATGACTATTTAATGTTAAATGAAATAAAATAAAAAAATAATTTTCTGTGAGTTGCAAATTCAAGTCACCATAAATGTCAAACGGTTTGGTTTTTCTATAAATATAAAAATATGATATTAAAGCCTATTCACAAAGGATAGTACGCGTTCACCTACGCGAGCTTAGACTGTGTGCGGGGAACGCACCTCTTTCATATATTTGATCGCCAGTGTCAGAGGACTCAGAGGTGTGTTAATGCATAAATAGAAAAAGATTCATTATTATTGACTCCGGTGTCGACAACGGCAACACTCGGGTCGGACCACAGGATCTAAAGACCGACTGTACCTGTTATTTATTCATTGTAGTGAATCCTGTAAGAAATTTATATAATAGTATTTTATACAATCGTGATATAATACAAAACTTTTCAGTCGAGTACCATGTGTAGTACGGTACGAGAGTCAAAAGCTTAATTATATCACTATTGTATACAATACTTTTTCTACGAGTCATCATCTTCATCATCAATGGACGGAAATATCACCATTCATGCAAGTTAAAATTAATGTCAATAGAGTCGTTCACCGTTGTATCAACATCGAATTACCTAGCAACCAATTGTTTGTAATAACCGTCTCTGATTGGCCGATAACGCGACAGATAAAAAAAATGTGTTTCAGATGCAGGATATCGCAAATTAGTATAGAAATTGTATGAAGTTCTATTTTTGAAATTATTATAGTTAACTAAAGTCAATTATAATGAGCTTATTATAATTGAGTCGGAACTGCCATAGAGTATCCAACACTGAAAAGTTAGCACTTATAGTTTAGTCTGTGGTGTCCTAATTGACAGATTACTCATACTCATACTCATACTATTCATTCCCTTCACAGAGACATAGCTGGGTACATATGGAGCTGCACAAAGAAGGCTCTACCCTCTTTATGCAGTTGCATCGGTGTTTGCAACCTGATTTACATTTACATCTTGTAACTTCTAAGCATATACTGGCCACTTCAGTGTTGCCTGACTGGGATGGAAGGACACTACCCATTCGTCTCCTTCTTCCTTCCATCCCCAAGAAGACGGACTTGGCAAATTTTGGTGTGGCACCAACGCCTGACTCCAAACAAGAACGCCCTGAGTCCCATTTCTCAAAACTGAAAGTTACAAGTTACAAGCGGAAGTCTCTTTGCAACTTGTCATATTAGACATTGACAACCAGTTGAAAATTGTAACTTGTAGCTTCGAGAAATGGGCCCCTGGTACACTGTGCGCAGTATATGCTGATGCAAGGCAGCCTCTGAAGGAGGTATGTTCTCCAATTGTCGATCTTTTCTGGTACCTAAAGAGGTAGGTACTTCGACCACTCATTGACCGTTACGCAACGACTTGGTCTGAAACAATATGTGCATTATCATTTTAGAGTCTACAACTATCAAATTACAACTTTTTGGTGGATCACGTAACCTTCAGTATTACCCACTTACGTTACGTATCATACAAAATTATTACAAACTTTAGTAGAATCTGATTTGCCTCTGATATTGCTCCATCTTGTAATAGTTTGACACCTTGGGTGGCCTGGCTAAGCTTCAAAGCCAAAAGAAAACGTTTCTAGATTAGACATAGTATGGGATAGGTACGATAAACGCAGCTTGAAACGATCAACAAGGGAGAAACATGGCCACCCAAGGCTTCAAACTATTATGAGATGGAGCAATATCATAGATAGGCTAATCAGATTCTACTAAAGTTTGTAATTATTTTGTATGATAGGTAAGTGTGTAATAGTGAAGGTGATCCACCAAAATGTTGTAATTTGATAGTTGCAGAATCTGTTTAAATAAAATGACAATGCACATATTGTTTCAGATCAAGGGTCCTTACGCAGCAGTGAATAAGTGCCGGAAGAACCTCTTTACTAGAAAAGATCGACACTTTGGAGAACATACCTCCTTCCGAGGCTGCCTTACTTCATCATATACTGCCATTTGTCTAAGACTGGGGCTAAAGACATGCCAACCACACCCTTGCTGCCGACGCATTAGGACACCACGGACTCCACTGCCAGTCTAGTGCTGGCCGAATTTTGTGACACGCTGCACTTAACGATTTAATCCGCAAGGCTCTCCGCACAGCGAACATACCGACAACCCTCGAACCTGTCGGCTTGTCAGCAGCAGACGGAAAGCGGCCTGCTGGTTGCTCGCTTTTGCCTTGGTTTCTGGGACGACCCTTGGCGTGGGGCGTGACCTGTGTGGATACCTTGGCTCCGTCCAGCGTCTAACGTTCGGCCCAGAAACCAGGAACTGCTGCTGCAAAACGCAAAGTTTAAACGCGCAAATATGCATTTTTAAAAAACAACTACATATTTGCGGCAATTACATTTCAAACATTTGGACCATGGTCATCAGACACCAAGCAGTTCGTGAAGGAAGTTTCCACCAAACTTGTCTGGGTGTTTGGTGGCATACGCATAGGCTTTTACATCATATTTTTTATTTAAAGAAAAAGCAAACAGTTGACATTTTTGTTGACTTGAATTTGCAAATCATAGATGAATATTTTTTTTTTATTTATTTACCATTAAATTATAATTGTAGTAACAAAAATAAATTCTTTGTTATTAATTTACTCGAAAACTATATCAAACATGACCTAATAGCTAAACCGGGTCTAATAGAGTTTTTAAAATAGAGGTATTTTAAAATTACGCTCGCGGCGTCCCGACGCCGCGCGTCTTAAAGTAATTTTTTTGTGGAACTTAACGTTTGTGAAGGTGGATAAAAGTTATATTTTTTATAATCTATATTAAATAGGCTTTCATATCATATTTTTTATTTATAGAAAAAGCAAACAGTTTGTCATTTATGATGACTTGAATTTGTAAATCATGGATGAAAATTTCAAATTTTTGAATTTTTTTTAATTTTACTTACCATTAAATTATAATTTTAGTACCAAAAATGAATTCTACGTTATTGATTTACTCGAAAACGATATCAAACATGACCTAATAGCTTAACGGGGTCTAATAGAGTTTCTAAAATAAAGGCAATTTAAAATTACGCTCGCGGCGTCCCGACGCCGCGCGTCTTAAAGTAATTTTTTTGTGGAACTTAACGTTAGTAAAGGTGGATAAAAGTTATATTTTTTATAATCTATATTAAATAGGCTATCATGTCATATTTTTTATTTATAGAAAAAGCAAACAGTTTGTCATTTATTGATGACCTGAATTTGTAAATCATGGATGAAAATTTCAAATTTTTTATTTATTTTTTATTTTATTTATCATTAAATTATAATTTTAGTACTAAAAACGAATTCTACGTTATTGATTTACTCGAAAACGATACCAAACATGACCTATTAACTAAACGGGGTAAGTTAGAATTTTTCAAACCAAGCCGGGTGAAGCGGTACTTTGACCCCCCCTCCCGGGCCCCAGGGGGGAGGCTCCCGAAGGCTCCCGATCTTAATCGGCTTATTTTGATATAAGGAACAACTGTGCCAAGTTTCATGCTTTGGTCAAAAAATTTAAGGTTGTGCAATAAACTCCCCAGCTAATACGGACATCGCTCATAACTCCGTAAGCGCCATCGACATTATCGACAATAAGGTCCCTTTACCTAGATAATGTCACATTTATACAGTTGTAAACGCTTACTTCATCGGGAAGCGGTATTAATAATGTACCTACAGTGAGCTGCAGAAGTGCATGGCGAACTTATTAATGAATTCATTCATCATATCTCCATGCAATTTTGCAGATTACTGTACACTTGTACAGTCGCCATCAGATATATCGGAGCGTCCAAGCTGCCCACGAAAATCTGAACACGCCTCTATTAAATATCAAGGCGTTAGAGTGGTGTTCAGATATTTCTGAGTACCTCAGGCGCTCCGATACGTGGATACATCTGATAGCGACTGTACATCCATACTTCCATACTAATTTACTAATATTATAAATGGGAAAGCGTGTGTGTCTGTTTGTTTGTCCGCCTTTCACGGCAAAACGCCGAGCGTCGAATTGACGTGATTTTTAAGCGGAGATAGTTGAAGAGATGGAGAGTGACATAAGCTACTTTTGGTCTCTTTCTAACCCCCCACTTTTCTAAAATGGGGGGTGGGAGTTTGTATGGAGCATTCCGCATTTTTTTAATTTAACGCGAGCGAAGTCGCGGACAAAATCTAGTGTTTGTATAATCTCAAAATAAAATATCAAGTAAACGATATCTAAACAGCATGTAAAAAGCTTACTGTACAACATAAAACAAGTGTATAACATCATAAACATCATAATTACTAGCGATTACGACCTCATCCACGGTACAATGTGCGTATTTATTAGCTTTAATACGCTCCATCAATAACAGAGTAATTTAGGAGCGGTCAGTGCCACAGTTATTAATATTCCTGATGCATACTGCCGTTCTATTCTTAAATGATTGCTCTTCGAGTCTCAATGGCCAAGGAGTAGGGTCCAAGCAAAAATAATTCAACGTTTTGAAGTTGGTAGCATCTTTTCATGTTCACAAAATTTAAGAACTTCAATTAATTTCGAGAAGTAGAGAACTTATAGATTCATTATGAGAGAGATTATGAAAGCTCCTTCTACCTCTTCTTATGCTATATTATTGAAGAACACAACATACCTATACTACTATTAAGCAATGCACTAATCGATTAGGTTTACGCTAAATGCAATCATTGAAGTAAAATTAGTTAATTAAACGAACTTATCTTTTGATCGATGTCGTTATCGACACGCCTCACACGCCTATACAAACGCAATCATCACTATGTGCGATTCGAGTTTATGAAAGCCTTTAGGGTTATCCTATTAATGTCACCGCAATAGGTACGAGCTGATATATAAATCGAGTTCCTCAACCGTATATACTTAGTTACAAATTACGTAGTGTTATTATGAGCATTGTTTGGAAGATTACTTCACACACTGTTAATAATATGAGCTGTGTTGTTATTGTTACTAATAATATTGATGCATATTATTATACAGAGTCACGGACAAGCATTTGTATATTTTGTATGCATTGCATTTTTCCTTCATCAATATACTCAATATTAGCTATATAGTAAGAATCTACGTCTACATCTTTACATTGATATGTTTGCGTAAATAATTGTGCAAAATGATGTTGGCAGTGATAGTACGGTGAATACTTACAAAGCATTTCTAATAAAAATCATGGCAGCGTATTTAGTTAATTTATAGTTCCCCGAAATAACACTAAATACAGTACAAGAAATCAAACTCATACTTAAATCAAACTAACTATGAGCACAGAATATATTAACTAAGAGTCATCTATTCCCATGTGTTTATACTTTATATCTAAGGCAATCTAACCTTCTTCCCCATTATTAGCCGGGTAGCTTAAATACATCAATACATGTTTTGTAATTAATAGTTATTTGTTATACAAGGGGGCAAAGTTGTATTTTAACGCCGAGTGTGGAATTGAAAAACGAGCAAGTGAAAGGATTCTATAGTTGAACCACGAGCGAAGCGAGTGGTTCGAGAATAGAATCCTGAACTTGCGAGTTTTTTAACACACGAGAAGTAAAATACATTTGCACCCGAGTGTAACACAAAACTTTTCCCCTCACTATAGCGAGGAAACTACAACGCAAAAAATGCGTTTATCACTGCTTCCAGTAGTTACACAGGTGGTAAATCATCTTTATTACTAGATTCACCTACTTTTATCAATTTTAAAGCAGTTAATTTGACTTTATTCAAGGTCAAATTACTTTACCCACTAGTGGATAAAATGCGTTTTTACCCGCTGGTATTGCAGGACAAAACACGTGTTTCCGAGCTAGTGAGGGGAAAAGATACATATGTCATCAATACAGCCGCAACTCTAGTCGCATAAACTTAAACAGTTACAACCGTTACATTCAACTTGCTAAGAACAATGGAAAGTGACAAAATAATCGATGTGCGATTTCCCACGACCACCGCTTAGAGACAGGCTGTCAATATTTTTCAATGCCTTTGAAGTGCGTAGGTACAGTCACCGGCATAAATAAGTGATGATTTCTGTACCTTGTCGCTATAATCGTTTGACAATTTCGTATGACATTTCAAACAAGACGTTAATGTGACAAGGTACAGAAATCATCACATATTTATGCCGGTGACTGTACCATTGTATGATTGTGTAAAACAAACCCGTTATAGCGATACTGACAGACAGCGTTTAGCCTAGGCCGAAGACAGGACCTACTTAGAGATATACCTATATTCGAAGAATGGTGTAGATTCAGAATTTCATGTCCACTTAAAAAGCGTTTTTTCCACATTCTATTCTAATCATAAGAGGTAAAAACCGGCCAAGAGCGTGTCGGGCCACGCTCAGTGTAGGGTTCCGTAGTTTTCCGTATTTTTCTCAAAAACTACTGAACCTATCAAGTTCAAAACAATTTTCCTAGAAAGTATTTATAAAGTTCTACTACTGTGATTTTTTTCATATTTTTTAAACATATGGTTCAAAAGTTAGAGGGGGGGGGCGCACTTTTTTTTCCTTTAGGAGCGATTATTTCCGAAAATATTAATATTATCAAAAAACGATCTTAGTAAACCCTTATTCATTTTTTAATACCTATCCAACAATATATCACACGTTGGGGTTGGAATGAAAAAACATATCAGCCTCCACTTTACGTGTAGGGGGGGTACCCTAATAAAACATTTTTTTCAATTTTTTATTTTTGCATTTTGTTGGCGTGATTGATATACATATTAGTACCAAATTTCAGCTTTCTAGAGCTAACGGTTCCTGAGATTATCCGCGGACGGACGGACGGACGGACGGACAGACAGACATGGCGAAACTATAAGGGTTCCTAGTTGACTACGGAACCCTAAAAAGGAGCAGATTTTTTTACAATTTGTAAGCGGCAGAAGTAGTAGTAGCAGGTGACAGTTTGTAGTTGTATAATTTAATAGCGCTAATGAACAACAGGCACCTCATCTTGAAATGGCGTCTATTTTACTTGGGAGTCAATGTCTTTACAACTACAATGCAGACATCAAAGCGGGAAGAAAAGGAACAGTGTTGTGTACTTGCGTCTCACCATAAGCATTCTGACACGCAATGAGCTCTATTACAATGAGCTTCGGTTACGTCCCTCGGAGACACCATTCGTATGTGCATGGCATATCCCCTTAACTCCCAATGATCCACAACGCACTAATGAGTCATTAACGGCAGATGGGACAGCCCGCGACGGATTACTCACCAGCATCTGATACTTGGCAGCAATTGACGTTCTATTCTTTACGGTGATCTGTCACCGACGTCAGCGGATGTCGATACTAAATGATTGGGGTTTATTTTTGAGTTGGTCCTGGTATGATATACATATTATGAAAATTGTCGCTAGCGTGTTTTCGGAGACGTGACGCGCTGGCACATTAGTTAGACGAGTCTTCATTACATTGTTGTGTCAATCAAATTGCTATGCCAAATTGCCAAAACATTACTTAACAAATGTGAAGACGTCACGCCCCTTCCAGACTATAAGTGACTTTTCACCTTTCCATCTAGTATTAAAATTTTAGTGCATAAAACAAATACACCCCTTTTGAGTTTTCCCTATCCCTTTTCGGAATATAGGAGAGAGTTTCTATATCTATGTATAACAAGCCTTGAGGCATTAAGTCCACCATTTGTACTTATTTTTTTAAGTGCAATAAAGTATAAATAAATAAATAACAAATACAGGCTGCCATTAAGGGCCGGTTGCATCAAACATCATGCTGCGTGACGATGATGTGTCTGTCAAATGTGGTTGATGCAACTGGCCCTTAAGCCTCCGCCACACATAAAGCGTTTTGATAGCGTAGCGTTAGCGGAGCGCAATGATAGCGGTGCGCCGGCGGAACGCTGGCGTTCCGCTCGCAATCCGCGCGCATTCCGCTCGCCAGCGCCAGCGCAACGCCAGCGTTCGTCCGGCGCACCGCTATCGTTGCGCTCCGCTGACGCTCCGCTACCGCTCCGCCTACGCTATCAAAACGCGCATGTGTGGCCGAGCTTTTAGTGATACTCGTATTTCGCCAACCAAGTAGTGAATACTATAACCTCGAAAACGGGGAGAAATAACAGTTTCATTTCATACATTGCACCAGATTTTGACTCCGAAGTTTTCTGTGAATGTCCTGACTAATCTTTAAGAGCGTTATAACATTTCGGCGTCGGGCGAAATTAGGTATTTTACCCGCCGCGCGAGCCCAATATGCCGACCCTTTCTAGCACGTCTTATCACTCGCTCGCACTACAATAATGGACAAAACAATCTTGATCCTTCCTATGGAATTTTGATAACAACCACAATCTACTATCTCGATATAAACTTTTGATTTCTAATAAACATTATTTTGTACGAAAAGACTAGAATATAGCGCAAAATAATATTAATTACGTTAAAATTTATTTAAAAATTTAAAGTAATAATTATAAACTGTGATCATATTTAAGTAGATCCCATTCCAAATGTTTGCTTTTGTTATATGATAAGTATTAGAGTAAAGTATATATTAATATGATGATAAAATAAGTCAAATATAATTCTAATTACTTCAAGGTGTTACTCAAGGTCTGATGATGGAGAGAGATTGTGGTCACCAAAAATCAACTCGCATATTTGAATAACATAAAAAAACGAAGTGGTTCAATTACATGGGTTTATTGGTACCGGTGACCACCATCTGGCTCCAACATCAGACCCTCAGTACCACTTCTTGTCAAAGGTCTTATTAAGAAGAAGTAAGAACCCAATGAGCCTGATTACTAAATGGTTTAGTTACATGGATCACTGGTACTGGTGACCACCATCTGGCTCCATCATCAGACCCTGAGTACCACCTCTTGTCAAAGGTCTTATTGAGACGATCCCAATGAGCCTAAAGACGATGTGGTTTAGTCATATGGTTCATTGGTACTGGTAACCACCATCTGTCTCCATCATCAGACCCTGAGTACCACCTCTTATCGACGGTCTTGTTGAGACGATTTCAATGAGCCTACATACGAAGTGGTTTAGTTCCATGGTTCATTGGTACTGGTGACCACCATCTGGTCCCATCATCAGACCCTGAGTACCACCTCTTGTTAAAGGTCTTATTGAGATGAACCCAATAAGGCTAAACACAAAGTGGTTTAGTCATATGGTTCATTGGTACTGGTGACAACCATCTGTCTCCATCATCAGACCCTGAGTACCACCTCTTGTCAAAGGTCTTGTTGAGAAGAACCCAACGAGCCTAAACACGAAGTCGTTTACTTACATGGTTCACTGGTACTGGTGACCACCTTCTGGCTCCATCATCAGATCCCGAGTACCACCTCTTGTCAAAGGTCTTATTGAGACGATCCCATTGAGCCTAAATACGAAGTGGTTTAGTCATATGGTTCATTGGTACTGGTGACCACCATCTGGCTCCATCATCAGACCCTGAGTACCACCTCTTGTCAAAGGTCTTGTTGAGACGAACCCAACGAGCCTAAACACGAAGTCGTTTACTTATATGGTTCACTGGTACTGGTGACCACCTTCTGACTCCATCAGATCCCGAGTACCACCTCTTGTCAAAGGTCTTATTGAGACGATCCCATTGAGCCTAAATACGAAGTGGTTTAGTCATATGGTTCATTGGTACTGGTGACCACCATCTGGCTCCATCATCAGACCCTGAGTACCACCTCTTGTCAAAGGTCTTGTTGAGACGAACCCAACGAGCCTAAACACGAAGTCGTTTACTTACATGGTTCACTGGTACTGGTGACCACCTTCTGGCTCCATCATCAGATCCCGAGTACCACCTCTTGTCAAAGGTCTTATTGAGACGATCCCATTGAGCCTAAATACGAAGTGGTTTAGTCATATGGTTCATTGGTACTGGTGACCACCATCTGGCTCCATCATCAGACCCTGAGTACCACCTCTTGTCAAAGGTCTTGTTGAGACAATTTCATTGAGCCTAAATACGAAGTGGTTTAGTCATATGGTTCATTGGTACTGGTGACCACCATCTGGCTCCATCATCAGACCCTGAGTACCACCTCTTGTCAAAGGTCTTGTTGAGACGAACCCAACGAGCCTAAACACGAAGTCGTTTACTTACATGGTTCACTGGTACTGGTGACCACCTTCTGGCTCCATCATCAGATCCCGAGTACCATCTTGATGTGTCTTATCATCTTGACCGTATTGTAATTTTCGCATATTTATCATCATAACGTTGTAATACTTGTAATACTTTAACATTCAAACATAACAAAATATTACAAAAGCAAATATTTACGGATCTAGGATCAAATTCGTTGGTCGCTGTTTACACACACACAATGCGAGGATAGCCCGTGTATAAACAAGGCGTCCGACCCACACAACGATAAATATTCTCGACGTTTGCGATGAAAACTCGGAGAGCGAAGCGACATACGTCTCACCTCCTCGAGCTCCGGCGCGGCACTGAAATCGCAGGCGTCCGTCGCCGGTAAAATAGCGACAGGAAGGCTAGTTTTCAAAAAATTGGCAAAAAATCATGATAAAATATTATAACGACAAATGGATAACAGCAATTTAAGCACATTGTGCAGATTATTTATATACTAAAATAACTTCGATAACATGTCGATTTTCGGAGAAATAATCACTTGTTCCGATGTATTTTCAAGACAAAATTGAATTCGTTTTACTTTCAATTTCTCAATTTCAAAGGGTTAAATGATAAATATTGTTTAATGGGCCTAAAGTACAAGATATTAGGAATTTAAATTTACCGCATTTATAAGAGTGAGCTTATCAAATTGTACATAATAAGAGCTCCGAAATCTGTGCTTCGCGCGGTTTTTCCTAAACGAGCATCAGAAAAAAAATCATTACTAATTGAAAAAGCTTTTTCTTCCATATGTTTTTTAATGAACCGACAGTTAATTAGATTTTATAACTGAAACAAGTACTTTTACTGTCTTTTAGTATGAGTAAAGTATACAATTTTGCCGATAAATATTGTACATTTTACAATATATCGCCTTTTTTTGTCATAGCGCTCTTAAGTGTGTGGCGTTTAATCGTTTTAATATTCGTCTATCGTCTGGTTTATTAACGTTATGCGCCGAGTGACAGGCGGCGGGATAGTAAATGGGTCATACGCGTGATAAGTAAGTCGGGGCGCGCCGGTCCGTCGACCCCGTCCGTTGATTACCAGTACTTCGACAAGAGGGCGATCCGTTGGGCGAAGGGCTTCGTACAAATGGCTAAAAACCTCAAGTTATAAATTAATACCGACCGAAGGTGCCAATAGAATTCCGATAGCTCAATTTATTAGATATTTTTAGTAGTTTCATGTTAGTTTTCTATTATCTAATCGGTTTCTACGAGTAAAAGGGAATTTGAATTAATTCCTGGTGGTGTTGAGGTCCATATTTGTTCCTCCCTGTCATATAAGGTCTTTTTCAGTTTTCAGTCTAATTTGCGAATCTTATACGCCAGTTCATACTTAGCGGATTAGCACTATTCAGATAGTAACAAATCTTCTACAATCATCTTATAAACAAAATATTTACTATCATTGTGCTTGTGTTAGTATAAAATTCCTGCGGCTTTGACATGAGCGAATATCAGCGTTCGTGCACTTGACTTACTTGGCATCCAACTTTGTAAGGCTTGCTTATTGGATGGGGGCGTTGAGGCGAAGTGCCACTGATCACATTCCTTTGGCCAATATTCAATATTATTCGAAATCTGATTCGCTTTTGCTCTCCAATACTGCGGTTGCCAGCATATTTGACAAATTAATTCAATTCATTTTGTAATACCCAACCATTGAGTTCTCTTGCAAAAATCGTCGTGAAAGAGCAAAATTTCAATTTCAAGGTTCTGTAAATTACACTACGTGGTAATAGTCGATGCCTAAAATGCTTCATCTGCAATAAGGAGTATATAAGGACTAATTTCTGTTGGGATTTCAGATGAAAACGTCCTTATTGTACTAAAAAAGAACCCATATTTAATCCACACCACCACATATTTAATAATATCAATTCAACCGAGGATATGATACGTTGTTTTCACCTCGCCATATTTAAAATGTCACCTAATTTAGAAAAGTGTAACCGCGACTACCGCGAGTCGTAATTCTACACGATTGCAGTTCCATATCACGTCACATTAGGAAGATAACTGTATATCTCGTTGCTGCAGTAATTTGATACCAAATGCAGTAGAAAGTGCTGTCATGTAACAGAATTATGAAATTCACACGCTTGAGATAGATGTTTATGTCACGTTTGTACGTTTTAATTAAAACTTAATGAATTCGCCAGTTTTGTAATTTTAACTAGTTCTGTTCTGAAATTTTAGCTCAGTGCAGTTCTTTGCAAGCACTCTGCTAACACAAAGGAAACAGTCTCATTGTCCTCATTTTGAAAATAGGGCAGCACCTTCACGGTCAAAAGCATTATGGCTATGGTTTTATTAATGCTATTCTAGCGCTGTCCCGGTTTTTTGCCACGGCTCATGGGAAACCGATCACTAAGTTTTTCCTGATCTGCTCAAGGACAAACCAACACTTCGCGACTCGCGTAGTCAATATTAAGAACGGTTTGCTTATGATGTACAAGTCGTACAACATGATGTAATCAAAACACACAGACTTTTTATCAAAATAAAGCTACTTCCGGTTGCACGCTGCATTTATCGTGGCAATGTATTTTAGTTTAAAATTTTAAATGCGATATATATTATAGACGTTAAACTTTCGTGAGACATATTCAAATATTGCAACATGTCGCAGCAGTAGCGATATAATAACGTGAGTACAACCGTAGTTTCATGAAATATTTGCGATATTTTACAGGTTATGTAACCTATAGCTATTTTCAAGTGGTTTCATATAATAGCCTGTCCGCAATACTCATTATAAAATAAGCGAATGTATTCTACCTCATACATCAGTACCAGCTCGCGACACTTATATGAAAGCATAATATAAATGTTGTTAAAATCATCCTTCGCCGTAGTTTCGCTAAAGTACGGTGCTTTGACATGGACAGACCTAGAATTACTAAAGCAGTCCACGCTGCTATTTATTCCCTTTGACTGTTTCTGTTCCTAAAATAAAATAGGTACTTTAAGGCACTGCAAATTGCAACGATATACAGTAAACCTTAAATAAATAAAGGCTTTCCTATAAATTGCAATGAACAAACGCAAACTTTGACAGTTACAGCATCGCCGTGCACAAAACGCATAGTCCATTACTATTTACAATAGATTCAATTTATTCGTTGGATTGTGTAGTTGTTTATAACGACCTTTGGACCAGGATATAAAGCGTACAATTAATTATAATCCTGCAGTACTGGAAGGTAATCTAGTATAACTGCAGAGTGCAGCGGTTGCAATAATTCGCCCGTGAATGTGAGTCGCGGAAAAACTAGAGCTAAATTTTCTGCGTACATTTTCATAAAAGTTTAAAGTTGTATCTTGTATATCGAGAGCTGTGTTGGTAACAAAAACAAAGCTGACCTATTGACGGACGATCAATCAGCATTTATAACAGAAATACCCTAAGTTTGTAAGTAGAACTCGTCGCACGAAACGAAACGCACGCTCGACGCTGAGGCTGAGGCTATACACAAAACCTAAACATTTTATCTACTAGCAACCCTTACCTTACAGTCCTTGTGTCTGTAGCACCAAGTGCACCCGAACAGGAGCCCCACGGCCGTGACTATCAGCGCCAGCGCCGGCACAGCCGCGTATAGGTTACCCTCCTTCCATCCTGCCGAGATGGCCCCGTTTGTGTCTGAAACAAAAAATCGTGTTTTATACTCCGTATTTTTTAGGTTTACATATAAAAAACCGTAAACAAATTTAATAATTTGTACATTTTCGGTTAGTTACAACATTTGTTGGTTAACCAACCAAATACATAACTACAAAATTAATATTTTGAAATAACCTGCGACCGCGACATAGTACATAGTAGACCGATTTTCATGAAACATGGCTAAGAACACTCCCGACAAACTCAGCTTTCAGACAAAAAAAGCGAAATCTAAATCTATTCATCCGTTCGGGAGCCACGATGCCACAGACAGACACACACACCGACAGACAGACATACACGTCAAACTTATAACCAGGCCTCGGATTATTTTTCGCATGGTAAGATGAAAGAAAACTATGGAGTCGATATTAAAACTAAACTTTAATTCATATTCATACTCATACTCACTAATTTTCTTAGTCCCGTAATACTTTTGTCCCTTGTGCAGGTTGACAGATCGAAAATGTTAATCGAAAATTAATCTTACTGAATGTAATTAAAATTATTTATGTGGTGTGATTTGGGAAGCCTTTTGTTTGGTAAAGGGTTACATTTACCCTGTAACTATATCAAATTAGTTACTATTTTGTTTGGTTCAGACTACTTTGTTGCGGTAAACGTAATGCTAAGTACTAGCTGATTTATCAAAAATCATTTGCATGTCAATGTCATGTCAATCATTCACGACGCGATGTGTCACTTAATTATTTATTGAAATCGGTGCGTGCAATAATTACGTAAACAATTATGTCTGATCCGCAAGTTTCTGCAATTTTATACTGAATAGAACCTTACAAAGATCTAAAATACGATCATGAGAAATGTGTTGTGTCGTGTGTGTGTTGTGGAGTAGAGCTAACGCAATTAAAACACACATTTATTTTAAAACATGTTAATAGTATTCTCCACCAAACGAAATCTCAGCAAACGTCGTTTTTTATTCAGAGTTGGATAGAACCATATCACGAGCTAAGGTACGATGCCGACCAATCAGCTATAGCTATGGATATTGGAAACTAGGAGCACATTACGAAAGTAATGTTTTATTTTATTTTTATTTACAATATAATTTATTTCTATTCATATGATTTATTTTATTTATAATTTAATTTCGTTCTTAATTAAATGAATGAGTATGAGTATGGATATAAATAACAATTTAATTTTAATATCGACTCCATAGTTTTCTTTCATCTTACCATGCGAAAAATAATCCGAGGCCTGCTTATAACACCCCCTCGTTTTTGCGTCGGGGGTTAGAAACCAAAGGGATCCGTCAGCGTCACGTCACAAGCGAGCTGTTTTTAACCTCCTTATTTGGTCGTATACACTAAACTGGTCTGGAGCTGGACTGGTCGTATGAGGGTAGATTTTGTTTACATTTATTTGAAAACCTAAAGATACAGACTATAGAGGGCGTAGGCGTAAAGATGTATAGCATCGTATTTTTAACCCCCGACGCAAAAACGACGGGGTGTTATAAGTTTGTCGTGTCTGTCTGTCTGTTTGTCTGTCTATCTGTCTGTCTGTCTGACTGTGCGTGTGTGTCTGTCTGTGGCATTGTAGCATCCGAACGGATGAACCGATTTAGATTTAGTTTTTTTTTTGTTTGAAAGCTGACTGCTGAGTTAGTCGGGAGTGTTCTTAGCCATGTTTCATGAAATACGGTCCACTATGTCGCAGTCGGGGGTTTTTCAAAATTTTAATTGTGTGGTTAGGTTATCTCTGAAACGTTCGTCGTAGTATACTACATCAGTTTTTGGTTTTTGTATAGACTGACTGAAATACATAGCATGACACGTTAATATGTTTCCGTGAAAATACTATGGTAAAGCATTACCTATGAACTCCGTGTTGCTCAAATATATTATGCAAGTGTGCTATTTAGTAATAGAGAATCAGATAACGATATTTCGCGACCGCTTCAGGTGACAATTTGGCAGGTTTACTTCACAAAGCCAAACAAATTCACATCAAAATATTGGTCTGGCTTCTCAAGCAACGTAAGCGAGAGACGTAACAGCTGACTTATAAGCGATGACGTAGACAACCTAAATCTATAAATAATAGCGTCAATGAATAATTAATCAGAGGATTTACCGCACACTCGTCAAATTGCGGGCGTCCTTCTCTGTCATTCTATTAAATCTTATAAGAGTAAAAGAGAAAACCGGCCAAGAGCGTGTCGGGCCACGCTCAGTGTAGGGTTCCGTAGTTTTTCGTATTTTTCTCAAAAACTACTGAACCTATCAAGTTCAAAACAATTTTCCTAGAAAGTCTTTATAAAGTTCTACTTTTGTGATTTTTTTCATATTTTTTAAACATATGGTTCAAAAGTTAGAGGGGGGGGACGCACTTTTTTTTCCTTTAGGAGCGATTATTTCCGAAAATATTAATATTATCAAAAAACGATCTTAGTAAACCCTTATTCATTTTTAAATACCTATCCAACAATATATCACACGTTGGGGTTGGAATGAAAAAAAATATCAGCCCCACTTTACATGTAGGGGGGGTACCCTAATAAAACATTTTTTTCCATTTTTTATTTTTGCACTTTGTTGGCGTGATTGATATACATATTGGTACTAAATTTCAGCTTTCTAGTGCTTACGGTTACTGAGATTATCCGCGGACGGACGGACGGACGGACGGACGGACGGACGGACGGACGGACGGACGGACGGACGGACGGACGGACGGACGGACAGACAGACATGGCGAAACTATAAGGGTTCCTAGTTGACTACGGAACCCTAAAAATGAGCGCAATTTGCGAGCTCGGGTGTCCGCAGATGACAATCAAATCTGCAATTCAGAAGTCAAAGAATCTAAAGTATCTCCTCTCATGTGTTGGTAAGCTTCCAACAAATACCACACTCAGTATGCAGCAACTGAATGGCATGCTGTAGACATACCAAGCATTGTTTTTATAGGAAATTTACAGACTGAAATTTGAAAAGGAGCATAGGGCCAGGGTATAAACAAACAGGTTTAAAGAATCTTTAATACTCATAAGATTTTTTACAAATTCACTTAAATGAGTACTATATACAAATAATTTATCTTGACTTGCAAATGTATAATCTAAACTTAAAACTAAATAGTCATTTGAGTTTATTATTGCGGGGTTTAATGTAGTAGGAAATTAACAAATTTCTTAGGGCAAAAAACCAGTGGTTAAGCGATTTTAATGGCTACCAGTTAACAAGCTATGCCCTAAGATATATTGTAGTATTTGGAGTGGCTGATGTACTCTTAAATATCTGTAATCACTACTATTCCGTGACAAGAAATGCATGTTCTGATATTAAATGAGCACCCTGCACCCTGAGAACTTCAATGACAGAAAGCATGAAACTTAGCATAAAAAATAAAGTTAAAACAACAAGTCAAATGGTTTTTTTTGCGTATTTTTACATAGTTATGAGTAAGGTGTAGAGTTTGTATATTTAGGGCTTGCTTGCTTGACATTTAGAAGCTTGGCTTTACGTGACATGAGATCATTGAGATCTGATAATTTTTTGACAGTGCAAGCCTAATGGTCTATCCTTAGCAATATTTTTCATGATTTTTTTTGATAGGATGTCTAAGATTTCTTTTTACTGAACTAAGTATTATAGGGCACAGCAAATATATAACAATCATATATCTTAACCCCCTTATTCATAAACATACTCTAAAGTTATCAAACTGATAAAGTTCTTTTGTCCTTTTCTACCAATACGTTGGAAAGGGACAAAGTAAACAAACTTTATATGCTTGATAACTGTAGAGTATGTTTATGAATAAGGGGGTAAATGTTTCGTAAGCTCCCTGCCTATAAAAGCAATGGTCCTGGGTTTGAATCCTGGTAAAAGTATTTATTTGTGTAACAGGCACAGAATTCATCATTTTTTAGTTTTAGCTGCCTCAAAAAAAAAGGATAGATAGTAGATGCAGTGCTGTTCATTATACTGTTAGCCGATTAATGACAACCCAAAAATAAAGGGACATTCGTACACAAATGGAATCCGTTCCATGGTAAACTCAAGAAAGCTTGTGTTGTGTACTTAGAAAACATATAATACAGGTGATGGTGCTGCCGCGCGCCTATCAACATCAAAAACAGTGGCGTCTACATATAATACGTAATATACAAATACTTAAGTTACATAGTCAATATACGAGAGGAATAGCTGTGCTTATCATACAAATAGAGCTTACCAAACCTAGTAAATTTAGATCCAGTTTAGCCATGGTTGAGAAGCATGCTTGAGCTTACCATGGGTCTTAGTCAATATGTACAAGAATGGCATATATTTATTGATGCAAATTATTAATTCATATTTAACTCATTTCAGGCAATTGGACCTATATTATGTGAATAGCTTTTCTAGATATTTTAGGATTTTATAACACAAATGATGAACTAAACTATTAATTATCCCTGTTACTACAGTTACCAGCATAAATATGTGACGATTTCTATAACTTGTCACATTAACATTTTGTTTGAAATCATACAAAATTGTCAAAGGATTAAAAGTGACAAGGTACATAAATCATCACTTATTTAAGCTGGTGAGTGCACATAAAAAGGGTATTTGCTTAGGGAAAAATATTTGATGTTTTCTGATAATAGAATGTCATGTATATTTTTTATAAAATCAATTTTCGTAAATTAATTTAGATACTAAACTTTTTTGTTCAGAGTTATAAAATTTTAGAATTTCATGACATATATTGAATTCCAATAAGTAAATGATTTAAAAAATGAGGGTATTTATGATTTTCGAAAATTATATCTTATCCATATAAGAATTTTATTCAATCTTCCAAAATTGGATTTCTAAATTACAATAAAATATAATTATATAAATGTTTCTCAGATATGTTTATTGCTATAAATTCAATAGTGTTGTTTTTGTTTTATTTACTGCCTACCCCCCGGAATAAATGTTGACTTTCTTGGTATTCAATTTACAAGGTTTATCGTATGTTACTAGTTCGAAAGTTTACATTGTATTGTGATTTTTCTGCGACACGATATAACGTATGAATACGTAGTTTTTGCTAGCAAATTAGCAAAAACATGATAATATCAAGTGTAAATTGACTTACTGTGCGGGTAGCTGTGCGGCGTCGAACGCAGCGGCAATCCCTGCCCAAAATGTGCGCCGGTCAAGGCCACTAACAACACCACCCATAACTTATCCATCATTGTAACATTATTAGCACAGCCGCATAATTTTTCGTTTCATTATTTATCTTCCGAACATCACCACAACACAAAAAATACACAGTCCATCACAGCTTTGTGGAACGAAAAAACACTATTTTATCCTACAGTATTCACTGTGTAAATTTTATAAAACATTCACTAATTGTCTCGCGATTATTTGTTGCACTTGAAACTTTGAATTTATTATAAATTTAATGCACATTTACATAAAAATTGCGCAACCCACAGCTGTACCAAACGCCATTTTTCTAATTCGATGTTGCCATACTCCATTCATTAAACTCCAACTCAAACATGACGATTATAATTTACGTATGGCAATCAAATGGCAATGTGCAAAATTTATTTAGCCAAGTTTTTTTGCTTTTAACATTTTACATTTCGTTTTACAACCGACGTAAGATATTTCTTTTTCTACTTGACATAAAAATAAATTAAAATGTGTTTTAACAAGCATCAAAAACTGTGTAGAACGTGTATAATTGCCTTACCTGAACATCAGCTGTCACTGTCAGTTTAGTGTAACATTCTGTCAAAAAACGACAGCAAAATAAAAGAAGAATTCGGAGAATTCTCAAATAATTATTTGCAAAATGTTCTAAAACTCAAAAAAATACTCGACTAACTAAAAAAAAGTGACATGGTTATATGGCGAAACTAAAGCTAAATTCATTCAATCTCCAATGCTTGTAAACATTGCTTCACAATAAATATAACCTTAAAACACATGTACGGTTCAAGTGTATTTAGAGTAGCTAGAACAAGTAGTGTTCGATATTTCAAGAACGGTAGTAATAAAAAACTGTTGGAATTTCTAGCCAGCATGCCGAAGGCTAACACTGCGCGGATAACCGAGGCGCAGCAGCAGAGGCATCACATCTCGAAGAAGAGCGAGAAATACGGACCTAGCACCGTTTATTTACAAGTGCTGGGCTCGGGCGCTCGTGGCGTTCCTAACACGCTCTACCTCTTTACTGATCATAAACGGTAAGTGCATGGGAATTATTATCCTACTGGCAGGCACACTACTTGTACTCCTTAAGCTATTTATTTTTGTAATATGTAGCATATAAGACGTATCGAATACATCTACTTCATCTTTTTGCGGGTATTTCCTTTAAATAACTAGCTAACATATTTTTAAAGCACAAAACTTCGCTACATCTTTCAAATATACTCTTGCTACAGTGTTAAGTAGAATTGCATCATAGATAATAATGTTTTGCAATCACTATAAGCCTGCCAATTCTGATAACCCAAAATATTCAATTCAGATACCTTTTCAATTGCGGAGAGTGTACCCAAAGATTGGCACATGAGCACAAAGTCAAACTGTCAAGATTGGAGCATGTGTTCATAACAAGAAAAACTTGGAAGAATATAGGAGGTCTGCCGGGTCTGTCATTAACACTGCAAGATGTTGGGGTCCCGGAGATCACACTACATGGGCCTGAGGGCTTGGTAAGGATTATTTCATATATTTCGTAATCAAGTATGGATGTAGGGGGGAGGGGGTTATGAGCCCTGCCTTGGGGCCTTGACTGGCCATATAAATTTACCATGTGTCCCCTTCTGAGAAGCATAGACAATAAATCCGTGTAGACAGATTATTCATAGAAAAAAACATACCTTGGAACAATCTAGAAAAATGAATGAATGTCTAGGCACTTGGCAGTACACATTTGGTTGGTTCTCGGTAGGCTCTTGGTGGCATGGAGCAGGTTTTATTTAAAAGTGCTTATTGTAAGCCTATTTGAATAAAGGATAATTTGATTGATATGAAATGCTTAAAATATCTCTCTAGAATCAGTTTATATTATTCACAGTCAAAAGAGTTAAAGCTCTAGCTGTTTTCAAAAATTCCCTTTATTGTTTTCAATGCATATTATTACAAATTAATAACATACTATACACACTGTTTTCTTTAAAATAAATGTAGTACAGTACCATCATGTTTACAAACTTTGCAGGATGAACTCTACAATGCGACTAAGAGGTTCGTCATAATGAAAGAGATGCAAGTGAATAAAGCACCTTCCAGCCCTCTAGAGGACTACGAGGACAGTGTTATGACCGTCAAATATATTCACATGTAAGTCTTCTTATACAGATTGTTTCACGAAAGCAGGCACAAATGGAGTGGCTGGCTAAGCAGCCTCGCGCGCTATAGGTACGTCCGTGCTCATGCGCGCACGGTTGCATCGCCTCGCCCAAGTTGCTCCGCAAGATGGCGGCCATCAGTCGGTTGGAGGTTGTCTCAGATAAGGCTGGCTAAAATTGACATGCATGACGTTTTCTGAACTACCCGCACTTGATCTTATTTATGAATTTGTACTTTTTACGCATGGATGTTAGGTACTCATATAACTCTAACAAAAAAATGCTGAATTAGAAGCTTCATTTACAATTTTTTTGCAAATGTAACACTAGATTTATAGTAAATTTGTTATATTTTAAGTAAAGAGCCCATTTTTGGGTCAAATTTCGTCTCCAAATCCTTCCTATGATCTCTATCTTTAGTCTGTCGAGTCCATGTATGCAGTAAATTTTCACATTAATATCTGCCCATTGCGTAGTCGGCCAAATCTTGGTTGAGTCGCCTCGCAACTCATTGTTCTGGCAACATGTATTAAAGCTTTATTAGCCGGGTCAACACAGAGCGAAGCACGTTGCGAGGCAATGTGCTCGCGCGGCAAACGTTTAGTGATGACTGAAGTCGTGCCGAGCAAACTGCCTCGGCTATACACAGCATCTCGCGCGGCAAACGTTTAGTGATGACTGAAGTCGTGCCGAGCAACCTGCCTCGGCTATACACAGCATTTGCCGCGAGAGCACATTGCCTCGCCACGTGCCCCGCCCTGTATGGACCTAGCTAATCATGTTTTTAAAGTCACATACAGGTCGAACGCGATTAATTAAAATTATTTTACTTTTTTTCCAACGTTTCGGCCAGGTTGCACTGGCCGTGGTCGCGGAAGACGACGTCCCAGTGTTAATTAATCGCGTTCGACCTGTGTGTGATTTAAAATATGTGTATAAAGCGCGAGAACTTAGTGTTACATATATTGCAAATCATGTTTTTCTCCAGGTTTCCGCGACTGACAATGCTCCAAGATATTCCCCCGCAGCCGCCGAAGCGCGCCCGTCTTGGCGACGTCCCCGCGCTTACGTACGATCAGTTCACACGCGACAAGACCGACTACTATAATTGCTGTCCAGAGGGCGAGGAAAGTAAATCCCCAACCCCAAGGTCATCTAGGAGTCCAGGTATGTTGTTATTCTAAAAAGACATTTCGCGCCATTCGACTTATGTGGAGGGCTGGAGGCACACTCAAAGATTATGTATTAGTCCATTGCACAGATAAAGAATTTCATACGTGAGAGCGAGAAGAAGATATATTTTTCTCTCACATATGAATGACAGTGACATACCTAGACACCTGCATAGGCATCGCCTGGCTGAATAAAATGTCAGTGTGCTTCCTCATTGGACCGAATAAAGGATGATTTAGACGGATCGAGATCTCACATGTGAGTATCAACACAATGCGGCATTTGGTCGGTCGGCTGAATGAAACAATAGGCCGTAATGTATCTAAAATCGCATGCGAGGTCTCTCACCGTGTAAATGGGTCTTATCACGATCAGTATCCCTTTTTAGGAAGCTACATATTACAAATTACAGTCATTTCACAAAATTTCTAGAGTCAGACCACGATAAATGGTAGATTATAAAGATGTGTTCGAGCTCTTTGTGGCAAGTTTGTGCAATGTTAGCGTAGATAACCAGCGTGTGTAGAGAGAGAGAGAGATATATTAATAAAAAAAGTAGAACTGAAGAGATTAAACAATGGAATTTAACAGATAAACGACCGGGTAGAACAAGTCTACGGCGAGAACAAGGCGAGGCGTCCCCACGTCATCGGAGTCACGGTATATTATGCACAAAGCTCGGGAAAACCCCGTCATTTAGAAAAGTCACCTATTCACCTATACTTACTAACTTGGCTGGCGCGATAACTTAAAATGAGTTTTGGCCTCCAATACAAGAGACTTGGCTCGGTCTTGAGCGGTATCGCCACAACGTAGGATAGAGTAATTAGGAAGATTCCGGGACCCGTCAAAAGAGATAATGGCAGTTGATGGAGAACTAGTAACCGAGTCAAATATAATAGCTGAAACAAAAGCACATCGTCATGGGCGTAGGCCGAAGATCGGGCAGTCAAAAGAGCGCACATTGGTCGACCAAATGGACGCCGTCCTGTTGGTTACCCAAAATATCGTTGGGCGGATAAAGTCGAGGTAGACGCCCGTGAGTTCGACGTCGTCGAAAGCTATTTTTCTATGCCAACGTTTAAATATGCCCTATACGTAACTCCTACAAAATGCTCGCTGCCACAAAATGCTGCTACAAAATGCTGCTCGAGACTGTGCACGAACAAATCCGCCTTATAAATCTTATACTTTTAAACGAGCAATTCTTGTATATTTATTTGTTTATATATTTATTTACACTGACGATCTCGGAAACCGCTCTAACGATTTCGCAGAAATTTGTTATGTGGGGGTTTTTGGGGGTGAAAAATCGGTCTAACTTATCCTTAGGTCCCGGAAAACGCGAATTTTCGAGTTTTCATGCGTTTTTCTTTGCGCGCCATCTCGTGTGCAGTAGTTGTACTGTTAATACAGAATTCTTTCGGTCGATGTAAGTACTATTTATTGCAAACACTAGATGGCGACACAGGTCAAGGCTAAAACGAATAGAAAAATACACTATTTGAGTTTTTGTGGTGAAATGCGCGCCATCTCGTGTGGAGTAGTTGTGTTGTTAAGGCTGAGAATTCTTTCGCTCGATGTAGGTACTATTCATATTTGAACTAGATGGAGACACATGTCAAGGATACGAAACAGAACCGAGCGAAGCTCGGTTGCCCAGATTACCCATTTATAAGGCGGATTTGTTCGTAAATACAAATGTATGGTTATGACTTCAAAATGACGGTCGTTTTTCCGAGGCAATCGGCGGTATTCACTTGTAGGCAGTTTCAAATTGTATAAAGACCACTAGGGCAAATTTGATTGGGGGACTATTAGATACAACTAAATAGTATTGTCTACTTTTAAAACTATTAATTATAGTGCATCTTAGCGCATTTTCATAAGTTTGTGAATTGTTTTTATATTTTTCTAATTTGTAACATATTAGGTAAAGGTGTCAAGTAATCAACATTTAAACTGGTTGACTGGTTGTAGATTTCATCATAAGTTCCAATTATCAGTTGCCCATTTAGTCCCGACCATGTTGTACTATTGTAGAGATCCCTTAAAGGGATAAGCTCGCCTTTGTACATAACCGTTTGTATTCTCTGTCATGTAATTTGTTCTGTACAATAAAGTGTTTACTACTACTACTACTACTACTATCTATTTATTGAACCAAGTCTCTACTAAGAGTTGACAATTTCGACTGAGAGATAATTTCAACTATGGAAATATTTTCACGTTTTAAACTATTAACTAGAGTGTAGTGTCAATATGGCACGCGTGTTTAGTGGACACATATGGCACTCTAGTTAATAAGTAGTGTAAAACATGTAAAATATTAATTTACAATGTTTCTTTTTTAGATCATCGCGAGAGGAAAAAAGATTTTATAGACATTCCAACTTCGGTTGCGTACATTTGTACATTAAAGGTGAGTACTATTTTTATTATATCAAAGACAATATTTTTTCGTGTAAGACAAATATAAGGTCTAAGAAAAAACGAAGCTCGGAACCTGTATCAAAAATGTATGCTTGTTTGAATGGCGCCACATCGTTGGTTGATGCTTGGTTAGATGACGCGTACAATATCACCTAAAGAATATGGGTATAAAAAACTCAAATCTGAGGTTTGAAATGTCAATGTTGTACCCCTATGTTGAGAGAAGGAAGTGTAGACTACACTACAAATATTACTTCACCAATAATTCTTTACGTCCATTTTCATTGATTATACAATAGTACTGCGACAGACAAGTATGGATAAACTGGAGTATTACCGATAAGACCATATTGTTCCTCTAGATCATAAAAAATAGGGCCTGCTCCGATATCTTGTATAATGCAAACCAGAATGCCGTAACTCTTGATACTCAGGATATATGCCTTATGGCATTAAGTTCTCCTATTGTACGTTATATTTCTTTGTGCAATAAAGATTAAATAAATAAATATAAAGCCGAGCTGGGATCGCGTTATAAAGTTCATGACATCACTTATTAAATGTATCAATTTTTTTTTCTAGAAACGTCTGGGCAGCCTAGACTTAGCCAAGTGCGTGGAAAAGGGAGTACCTCCAGGGCCTTTACTAGGACAACTGAAGAGTGGGATAGATGTAGTACTGGCCGATGGCACTTTAGTCATGTCTAAAGAAGTCACGAGGCCTGAAGATCCTGGTCCGGTCTTCATAGGTGAGTACAAATAAAACATATTTAAACTAGAACGAAAAGGGTTGAAAAAACTAGGAAAAACACCAGGGGACCATGATTGAATATTCAAAGGTGAGAGTCAAGTGCAATCAAAAAATAACAAGTAGCCGGGTCCACACTGAGCGAGGCATGTCGCGAGGCAATGTGCACACGCGGCAAGTTTCAAATGTAAACCTGTTTCGGCCGAGCAAAACGCACGCACTGCCTCGGCAAAGGCACATCTACATAGCACATTTGTCGCGCTAGAAAATTGAGTCGCGTCGCGACGCGCCTCGCTCTGTGTGGACCCGGCTATGGACATATCGTCACTACTTTAAAAAAAACTTGTATCTTCGTCTGTCAATGAAAAGAAAATTGTAGTAAGGATGTATGGAATGCGTATAGACTTACTGCGTTTTAACTTTGAGGAGCAGCGTGGGATACGAGATTTTTTCAAAGTAGTGACGATATGGTTAATATTTACCTATTTATGGGGGCATCAGACATTTGCTGGGACATTTGAAGTGTAGGTTGACTTATTATTATTCTGATAGAGTCAACCAATCGGGACCCTAGGCCACTGTAGAACTATGTCATAGTGACGTTATAAGTCAGATTGTAAGAAATCTCTTACTGCTTGTCATTTTGACATGTTTGTAAAGTGGCCTAAAAGGGTTTTAGGGTTCTAATTGGCTGACTGTACGAAAAAGGTTTGAACTCAACGATATTTTGTGGGAACCTGTAATATGCTTTTTGTAATCTAATTTAAGTACGTTAACTTTTTTTTGTAAATAACTGTTGATTCTACGAACAGTAATAAATAAACATAAGGTTAATATTTAATAAACATGAACACATCACTAAATTAAGATTCAATTTCAGTTCTGGAAGTACCAGAAATCAGCTACCTGAGCGAAGAGCTATTCCAGACACACTTCGATAACGGCACCAACTTAGCGGAGCATATACCCACACTCATCGTTCACATGACGCCGCCAGAGGTGTTCCGTCACAAGAAGTAAGTTTCCTAGCAAATTTTAGGGTTCAATAGCGATGGTGACAAGGCGAGGCAATTTCCTCGCGCAGCAGACTTGCCTCGGCCGAGGCAGGTCTAGATTGGATGTTTGCCGCGCGAGTACATTGGCTCGCTCTGTGTGAACCCGGCTACTTAGACGGCACGAGATCTGGCATGCTAGTTTAACCCTTTAATACGTATCGTAGCCAAGGCCACAACTGAAATGGTATGATTTCAATCAATCAATTAATTATTTATTCGTGATAACTACAAACATACAAGTGCAAAAACAGAAACAGCAGATAAAATAAATTATATATTTCGTAATCAAACGAATATCACGTATCCACTCAGTCTCAAATGCGCTGGAAATGATGCATATACATTATATAAAATTGTACCCATAATTCCAATGAGGCATTTGATCGTTCTTTAGAATTGTGTGTAACCTCAATAGTCTAAAATGTACCGGAAAACGCAAGTCAATTCGCGCGCCGTCTAACTGATCCTTTAGAAAAAATCGTTCAGTGTTAAACCTACTGTACGCTCTTTAGCCCCAAGTATGTATTTATTTAATTGGCCAGCCAAAAAACGGCTTTGGAGGAATAAATTTTATAACAAAAAAGTAGTTTCCTTTAGTGAAAATTAATACAACAAATACTTGAATAGCCGGCTCCATACAGAACGTGGCACGTCGCGACTCGCGAGGCAATGTGCTCGCGCAGCAAAGGTTCTGTGTAGACTTACCTCGGTCGAGGCAGCACGCACATTTGATTGGCCGAGCAACCTGCCTCAGCCGAGCCACGACAACATTGAACTTTTGCTACGTGACCACATTGCCTCGCGACGTGCCTTGCCCTGTGTGGACCCAGCTAATGATTTATTTATTCCACAGATACCAATCATTCATGGCGAAATTCGGCCCAACAACACAGCACCTGATACTCAACTCGCAGAATTCGTGTCTCGGTTCCGAAGCCGTGCATCGCACTCAACACAAACTACATCTACTGGACCCTGAGGTTTTCCCTCTGCTTAAGGTAACGCAAGTCTAGAAAAGGTTACAGTAGAAATTATTGCAAAACAGAAGCTCATCTCATCAGCTCATCACCAAATTGGCCCAACGACGACATTCCACTTTATTAGTAACTCGCAAAACTTAAAACTTCATATAGGAGGTGCAAGCACAAATTGCTCGCCCTTACGGCCCAGCCACGACATTGGTCTAAGACTCTAAGCGCGACAGCGGTGAGCGGCAGCCATACGTGCGAATGAAAAGTCCCATCGCTGTGTCTCGCTCCAATGTATGGCCGCCGCTCACCGCTGTCGCGCTTAGACCAATGTCGTGGCTGAGCCGTTAGAGTTGGTCAAAGGCGCCTAGCCTTTAGAGATAACATACACTGGAGAAATTTCGACAGGTACCTCGGCGGTCGGGGTGGTGTAGCGGTGGAACAAGTCAGCCGCGATAGCTGGAGACCCGGTTTCGCCATCAGTGGGCTTGATCACTCTTTCTTTAGTGTATGGTATCTATTTTAGTTCGCAAAACTTAATTTTGTGTCTCACTCAGCACAAACTGCAACCCTGACGGTTTCTCTCTACTTAAGGTTTCCCCGGGATGTCCCCTCGGGTTTCCCCGGGATGTCCCTTCGGGACATCCCGGCGTCCATTATGTGGATAAGATAGAGGTTTCTCTAAATTCCCAAAACCCTGATCAAAAAAAAAATCTACTTAAGGTAATGCAAATCTATATAAAGAAACATGGATGAGACAGCATTGCAAAACAAGATTTACCACTTTATTCTCAACACGCAAAACTTTTGTCTCTGTTCCGCAACCGTACATCGCACTCAGAACAAACTACATCAACTAGACCCTGAGGTTTTTCCTTTACGTAAGCTAAGATATTAAGCATAATAATGATTCAAAAATAAAAATCGTTTTGTAACTAGGTACTGATCTGAGGCCTATTTCTCAAAACTGAAAGTTACAAGTTACAAGCGGAAGTCTCTTTCCAACTTGTCATATTAGACATTGACTACCACTTGTAAATTGTAACTTGTAGCTTTGAGAAATGGGCCCCTGGGGCCCGTTTCGCGAAAGGTACAAGCCTTGTATTAGAAGTGTGTTTCCATGACAACCCATACGATTTGACAGTTCGCGCACTTGTATTACAAGGCTTGTACCTTTCGAGAAACGAACCCCTGGTAGGTACTTGTACTTCAGAGTACAAAATAGATGAACGACTCATAATATCAGAGTGAGAAAGTCAGTGGTAAAGCGAAATTTTAATAGCTTTATGTTATACTCTTGGTTGTTGTTATTGTAGGACCCGAGCATACCAGCCGAATGGAACCCCCATCCACCCGTGCCGAAGACTAATAGTCCCACCAAAATAAAGGGTATCGAAGACCTGAAGAACAGGGTAAGTGGATCTCTTGAGTTGCTGAGTCAGTAAACTTATATCTATCCGCTACTTGAGTAACCTAATTTAAAATTGAAAGGATGAAAATGCCAATTTCTTGCACTAGTAGTAATGTATGTGCCTATGTCGAGACTTCAATGACTTCAGGGCCATATGTATTGTAAAACGTCGTACCATAAACGTGCGAAGAGAGAATTCGAATTGCCTCTATTCCGCACTTGTATTGTAAACTATTTTGTAACAACCATTTAAGCCGAAGTCTTTCTGATGAAATTTTCCGCACATACTGTAAGGTACGAGTAATTACTAATTACCGTAATTATTTACACCAGAACTACCGTAATTATTTACACCAGAACTACCGTAAGAGTTCTTTTTGTATCTACCTTTTTGGCACGGAACCCTAAAAATTGTGTAGTACCTACAAAACAAGAATTATAGCTTAAGAAATTTAGGAAAAGTAGCACTAGGTTTATCAATTGGTGTAAGCGCTTTTGCTAAGCATGCATGGCTTTCTGGGAGTCTATCATTTAAAGCTCGGCCACACATGCGCGTTTTGATAGCGTAGGCGGAGCGGTAGCGGAGCGCAGGACGAACGCTGGCGTTGCGCCCAGCGGACGCCGGTGGGAACTAACGAGCGCTGATTGCGAGCGAAATGCGCGCGGATTGCGCGGCGCACCGCTATCATTGCGCTCCACTAACGCTACGCTATCAAAACGCTTTATGTGTGGCGGTGGCTTTAAGGTTGATTAGACGGTGTGCGAACTCGCGTGCAATTGTAGTTACATTGCGGACTGTTGAGGTTTGATACCATTGAAAACACCGATCAAAAAACGCAATGTATGCTAAACAAAGACATATGTAACTCCGTATAGACGGATAATGTCTTAGAAAAAAACTTACCTCAAAGCCCTAGAGAAAAAGGTACGGTGGCCTAGATGGCGTTACCCCTTTGGGGAACGCTCGGCTAGATGGCGCTAATATTAATATTTGACATTTTAACACATATCAAGCTAACAATATGGGCCAAATTGTCAAAACTGAGGTTCAAAAGTTTCAAGCCTGTGTCGAGAGATGGCAGTCTATGCACTGTGATTACACATTTTACTTTGACAGTAACTCTATAATACTCGATCCTCTTTGATGCTAACTAAACTCGCATGCGAGTTCTCGCACCGTAAAAATGGACCTTTTGGTTGTGGTAGTCAAAACTTGTTGGTTTATACCTCGATTGTGTTGAGTAACAACAGAAACAAAAGTTAAAAATATCTGTTTCCAAACGGTCACCTCTTTCACGCCGCTTATCGCTTCTTGCTATGACGTCACTAAACAACTTCTAGATTGCCATGGCCCAGTTCCAGAATATCATCAACGCGGAGGTAAAGCCCAAAGACTATTCTGACGAGATCGGGGGACCGAAACTGGAAATTCACTCCTCAAGGACTCTTACGATGTTCCATCTTAGGCCCAAGAGAGAGATTGACAGGTGAGTGGTTGAGCCAGTATATCTTAGAGTGAGATAGTGATAGATTGAGCAATCCTTTATAAGGAACTTCTGAAAATGAGGAACTTTTTTTTATTATTATAAATGGGCGTGGGGCAGAATCACCACGGAGTGGGAGCCCGAAAACTCGAATCGGGGATCTGGCAGACCCCGACAGCGATGGCGGAACGAACTGGACTCCTTTTTGAAGGAATGGCCAGACACGGCTTTGAATAGAGAGAAGTGGAAAGATCGGGGGAAGGCCTTTGCCCAGCAGGGGGACACGACAGGCTCCAAATAATAATAATAATAAATGGGCTTACTCTTGGCCACAGGCGAGCCAAAGGCAAAGACGTGGCCTACGGTGGCGTGAGATCGCCCAGAAGATGTTCACCCTAAATTTGAAGGTTGCCGGGTTATACGAATGGGAACATCTTATTACTGTATTTTATTCCATATATCAATCAATTCAGGTCAATGCGGGTAAGTGTGTCATACGGAAAGGTGTGTGAAAAAATAAGGTCACCTAACTTTAATCCCTTTATCCAGATCGGTCGAACCAAAACTGCACATCCAAGATTACTACCAGGAGACCATGGACGTAGAAGGGTTCGTGGGGTGCCTGGACAACTTCCGAGCGCAGGTCCAGAGTCTGCGCTACGCGAACAACGCCAACAGCGAAGAGTACCCGAAGGTCGTGTTCCTGGGCACCGGCAGCTGCATACCGAGCAAGACTAGGAACACCAGCGCTATCATTGTCCATGTCGAGTGAGTGTTTGTCTACTGGCTAGCTGTAAAAACAGGTTTTGGATTGTACTCTGTACTTTTAGGTATTTAAAAAAACGTAAATAATTTGTACTTTTTCGGGTAGTTACAATATTTCTTGGTTAACCAACCAAATACAAAACAAAACCAAGCGAATCCGCCACTGAGCGACCTGTTATCTCTTTTTTGGAACATTTTGGGGGTAGATCTTGTTTACATTTATTTGAATACCTAAAGATACAGACTAGTTTCCGTTCATGTCGTTTGAGATATGGGTAAAAATGATATCAATGAATTTAGTATGATCTCCTGATTACAAATATATGAAATGACAATAAAATGCTAGCGGAAGGAACAGTGACGTCATAAAGTCAATGGTGAGTGCAAGGTTACCATTATAAAACATAATCGGAGCCTAAGCTCCACAATCAAGACTACCAGGAGACCATGGACGTAGAAGGGTTCAGGTCCAGAGCCTGCGCTACGCGAACAACGCCAACAGCGAGGAGTACCCGAAGGTCGTGTTCCTGGGCACCGGCAGCTGCATACCGAGCAAGACTAGGAACACCAGCGCTATCATTGTCCATGTTGAGTGAGTGTTTGTCTACTAGCTACCTGTAAGAACAGGTTTTAGATTGGATCCGTTCATGTCGTTTGAGGTTTGGGTAAAAATGATATCAACGCATTTAGGTAATATGATCTCATGACAAACATAATTATGCGATGACAAGCGCGAAAACAGTGACGTCATAAAGTCGATGATACCTTCTACTAATTAGCTGTAAAAAAAAAACAGATTTTAGGTTAGTTTCCGTCCATGGTCCATCGTCCAATACATTGAGTATGGTTTCCTCTCTCCTTACAAATATATGTTATGGCAAGCGCGAAAAACCCCAGCATTTAAGGTACAGTCACGTCATAAAGTCAGCGGCGGTGGTTACGGCATGTTTATCCAGTTTCTAAAAGGCATTAGCGAAAATCGATTACTAGATGACTTTTTGACAAAAACATCCTAACTATACCGAGAAGGTCGCTGTGCCAGGCCAGAGTGATATGCATTTGACAGAAATAAATAAAACTCGGCGTTAAATAAAAATCATCTAACACACAACTCGATTTGGCATATTTCACTCAAGTATGGTTTTTTTTACAGCGACCAAAGCACCATACTTCTTGACTGCGGGGAAGGTACATTCGGGCAGCTAGTCCGGTTCTACGGGCCGAGGAAAGTGGACGAACTGCTTAGGACACTGAAAGCTATATACATATCACATCTACACGCCGATCATCACATAGGTAAGTGTAAGAAATTATACAAACATCTTATTCTCATAGACTAGCCCAGGACCGGGAGAAGTGGCGACTAGAAGAGAGGCCTATGCTCAGCAGTGGGCGATAAAGGGGCTGATATCATGATGATGATGCTCACATCGTATTTTAGTCACCGCTGTTAACCGGTCATCTTGGCGGTCTACCATCTTAGAATCCATCAAATTGTTTGAGGAAAATCGCCTCACGACATTAGACACAAAACGCCAATTACGTAAGGAAAGACCTAAGCCCTCCTACGTACACATACAACACGGCTGGTCAGCTGTACTGCCGTGAGTGTGATCGAATTTTTAAGAGCAAGTTTGGCCTGGCTAGCCACATAAGACCTCACAAGAGGGAAAGCTCTTGACTGCTGAGGTCGCCGTCATCGAAATCGATGTGGAGGACTATATTATTATATTTAGTCACGTTCAGATCATCTCAACAGCTGTCAGTGCCCAGGATGATGTGGCATATTTAATAACTTTTTACTCGTATTTACAAAAACATAGTGCATATTAAGCTGACGTTAACTGACATGACATAACCATTTTAAAATCCGATAATTTTCTAGGTTTAATAGGAGTATTGCAAGCCCGCGCGGCGGCCTTCACCAACGCCCCAGAGAAGAATGTCCCGCTTCTTTTGCTGGCCCCTGGACAAATTGTGACGTGGCTCACTAAGTATGACAAGCAGTTCGAGAAAATAGCCGCAGAGTATATGCTCATACCTAATCAGAATCTCGTAAGTGTAGGATACATATAATATTTTAATGTGTACATTGCAATTGCAAACAATTTTACGAATATTTAAAAATATTTTTAGCGGGTTACTCACGTATTAAGTCGATATAGCGTCGCGCTCTCGACATGTAAAGGCGGGGTCGCTACTCTTGAGAAAGATCCTTGAAAATTGGATCGAAACATGTCGAACGCTATATCGACTTAATACGTGAGTAACCCGCTTAAAATATTTTTAAATATGTGTAAGTCTCACGGGAGTTTTATAGTTAACATTTTACGAATTTGTAAAATTGTCAACGACTGGAAGCATATAATTATCGAACTTACTAATTTAATTGACTAAGGACTGCGACCTGGGGCCTGATGTATAATAAAATATAAGCTTTAAGTGAATTTGTGAGTAAATCACTAATAATATTAACTTGCACTTTATTATGCATTCCGATCCTGTAAAGAAAAATTGATAGGCGCTTAGGCAGACATACGAATGCTTTTACACTCAAGTTGAAATGGAAACCTTTGAATTGAGGAATTATCCCGTCTCATACGATTTTTGATATATTTGCATTTTTTTTAAATAGTCTTTTGATGTTTTTAGATGAATCCAAACGACTCGGCCTTAACACCAACACTTCTCGCCAGTATCGGGCTAGAGTCGGTACTGACTTGTCTCGTGCCGCACTGCCCTAACGCGTTCGGAGTGGCCATTACTGCCGCTGGGCACAAGATCACGTACAGTGGCGACACGCTGCCTACTGATAAACTGGTCAAGATTGGTGAGTGTCTTACTTACACTATATAACTCACTTCAGTCGCTCTCGTCAGTGTCAGGCTAGACTTGTCTCGTGCCGCACTGCCCTAACGCGGTCGAAGTGGCCATTACTGCCGCTGGGCACAAGATCACGTACAGTGGCGACACGCTGCCTACTGATAAACTGGTCAAGATTGGTGAGCGTCTTACTTACACTATATAACTCACTAAACTCACTTCAGTCGCTCTCGTCAGTGTCAGGCTAGACTTGTCTCGTACCGCACTGCCCTAACGCGGTCGGAGTGGCCATTACTGCCGCTGGGCACAAGATCGCTTACATTGGCGACACGCTGCCCACTGAGAAACTGGTGTGTCTTATACTAAAGACTAGGATGTCTTATTTAAAAATATTTTAAGCGGGTTACTCACGTATTAAGTCGATATAACGCTCGACATGTTTCGCTCCATTTTGTCACAGGTAGGATTGCACACAATACTAACTACGTCACTTCTTAAGGGTGCGTCAACACTGGGGACCGACGCAGTGCCTAGAACATGTCGAGCGTTATATCAACTTAATACGTGAGTAACCCGCTTAAAATATTTTTTAAATATGTCTGAGTCTCACGGGAGTTTTATGGTTAAAATTGCTATGGATGTCACATAAAGTCATACTCCTTAACTATGATAAAATTAAATTCCATTGACACTGAGTAAAATTCTGAATTAAATGTGAAATACGCTCAAGATCTTTTCACGCTTAATTTAATGACGTAGTCTCGCAAACCAATAAATATGTAATTATGTAGTGTTGTAATATTTGTTTGAGTTGTGAGTCATAAAAGTGATATGTTTCTGCAATAATTCTTGTCTAATTCAAGGCCATGACTCGACCATCCTCATACATGAGGCGACGATGGAAGATGAACTGGCTGACGAAGCAAGGATCAAGATGCATTCGACGACGTCGCAAGCGATAGAGATTGGACGCAAAATGAACGCCAAGTACACGGTATGTAACCATTATTGAAGGTCAAGATTCGACACATGCATAGTACACATGGCTAACCTAACCTAACGAATGGCATTTCAGTATATTTCACTAGAGTATGCCTATAACCTAAACTAAACCAATATTTCCCGTTAATCCGTCCATTGGTATATATTATTCTAAGCTATACAGCGATTACCACCCCGTGTCATTTATATTTATAGCATATCGAAAATACACGTATCATAAACCCTTTAATTATGTAACACTCACATAAACAACTATTTTTTTTTAGGTGCTGACACATTTCAGCCAACGATATGCGCGACTGCCGCGCCTCTACGCTCGTGTACTTACTGAAAATAACGTCGGCATCGCGTTTGACAATATGCAGGTCAGTGGCATAATAATAATAACACGTACGGTCGAGTTCATAAATATGTGTACATTTTTTCACCTTATTGCAACGAATTAAGATGAAGAAATGTACACATATTTTTGAAAAGAGTAGAAATTAAAAAGTGGCAACATTGTAGTGTCATCCCTTTCAAATCAATATGTGTGAGAAAACGGGACGACACTACGGTGTTGCTACTTTTTAATTTTTACTCATTTTGGTCAGAATATACGCGATTGGACACATATTAAGATAGAATATTCTTAGAACAATAATTGTAGAATAGAGAGACAACAGGTGTCCTTATCAGTATAGGATTTTTATTGAAGTGGAACTGCTAATGCGACTTCCAACTGACAGCGTTAAACGTTTTGAGCGTTAAACGTGTTGCCAAATCGAATTTTGAAAAAATGATAGATGCCAGGAATAGGTCAAAAATATGCTAATTTTTGAAGTGAGACGCTTGAACTTGTCCGTATTTAGGTTTATAGAACTTTATTTTTCTCAAAGAAATTATACATTTCACTTTAGAGAAATATAAATAAAATGGTATTTCACGAGTTTGTTTGTTTTTTCAATAATTTGAGCAATTAGCAATGTAAAATATTTAAAAAAGTAAAAAGATGGAAGTAACTTAACGCAAAAACGTGACAGTCACTCACAACAGAATGTTTTTAGGCTTATGTTATGAAGTTCCACTTTTTCCGCGCGGAGGGACGCCACGCACTATTTTTTTTAACCATACTATGTATTACTACACTAGCTTTTGCCCGCGGCTTCGCTCGCGTAAGAAAGATACAAAAAGTAGCCTATGTCACTCTCCGTCCCTTCAACTATCTCCACTTAAAAAATCACGTCAATTCGTCGCTCCGTTTTGCCGTGAAAGACGGACAAACAAACAGACACACACACTTTCCCATTTATAATATTAGTATGGATAGAGCATCAAAGTTCCGGAGTGGGGGCTTGTGACGTCACTTCTAAGTAAAAAATGTACCTAGGCGTGACGTCACGCGAAACTTCAACGCACTGTACCGTCGTCATTTTTCGTTTACGAGAAAAAAAGAAAAATACGTGTCTAAAATTCTTTGATAATCTAACTGACGGACTAATTAGTTTTTTTAGCCGTCTACTGATTCCTCTACTTTTGCACGCTCGAGCACACGCATGTCAGTAGAAGAATCCGCGATTTTTTTTATATTCAATTGACTCCTTTTTAACTGGCAAGGCCTGACAGAGTATACTAACAGCAAAACATTGTTACAGGTAACACTAAGCGACCTTCCCCTCCTCCCGCACATGTACGGCCCTCTCCAACTCATGTTCGCCGAGCACTGCGTAGACATGGAACTCAAGGCCGCCTCTCGCGAGCGGCGAAAAGAAAAGTCCTCCACTAACATCCCCGGTACTAAACATTCTTCCACTGGCAACACTTCTAAAGCCACAGAAAAGAGTAATGTAAAAGAGACCGTAGACTCGGTAGCGCAGATTAAGGATAACATTGAAAATGTTGCCATAGACGCCAGTGTGAAGCAGACGTAAAATAGTGTTGCTAGTTGGCTGTGTATATCGTTTGTGGTTGAGACAATTTGTTTATTTATATTATAGTTATGTTTAGCCGTTAAGGCATTGTGATTTGTGCCTCATATCGTAATGTCAAATTTAGTTTTAATGTCACTTTGACTGCTTCGTTTTAGTTCTGTTGTATTTAGATGACTAGTTTGTAATAAAAAATATGTTGTCTAAGTGTATTGTAAGTATACAATAAAGTATATTGTTGAATATTATGTAGTTTACTTTCATTTATCCAATATTAGAAGGTAAAAGAAATATCTCTCATGTTCACCACGCGGACTAGTTTAGAATTTCACAACCCCCCTACCTCCCGTGAGTGTTGTCGTAGAAGTCACTGATTAAAATAGACTTTCACGATATACTTAAAATTGCAAACGGTGACATCCCTAGTGGGCGACACGTTCAAGTGGGTAGTCAGCACGGGAAGCATGGTCGCGCGATAGACGATAAAATATCAGGCCGTCCCTATCGCACTTACAGCACGGGAAGCATGGTCGCGCGATAGACGATAAAATAGCAGGCCGTCCCTATCGCACTATTTGTAAGGGCCTGGACCAAGTGCGGGTAGTTCGAAAAATTCGTACATCTAGCGGATATTGATATCAACTTTAGCCAGTCTGCTCCGAGACCACGGGGACAATGCCGTCCTTGAAACGTCGGAGGTTAATTTTTTATGTATGTTCATGTTCACAGAATATATAAGTACATGTATGTCGTAGAAATCGACTGTGGGATATGGTTTCAATTTAAGTTTGGGCGATAGACCTGATAGCCCCTCGAACGTATTGCCTCGTATCCGTAACCCGACTTTAATTAACAAATCAAAGGTTATAATTGACTTCTTTGACATCAGTATTCTAAAGGTTAATCAGACGTCCTACCTAGGGCCCGTTTCTCGAAAGGTATAAGCCTTGTATTATAAGTGTGTTTCCATGACAACCCATACGATTTGACAGTTCGCGTACTTGTAATACAAGGCTTGTACCTTTCGAGAAACGGGCCCCTAATCTACCAGTTGTCAATAGTTATCTACTAACCCCCTTATTCATAAACGTTCACTAAAGTTATCACGCCATTCAAGCCGATAGTTTGTTTGTCCCTTTCCGACGTATTGGTGTGATAGAAAGGGACAAACGAACTTTATCGGTTTGATAGTTTTAGTGAACTATAAGAGAAAACTATAAGTAGGTACAACATTTTGTGTCGAATAATGAACAACATTTGTAGAATCCGAAGCAGAGAAAAAGCGCAACAATTCGCGTAGCAGAAACTCTTCGGACTCACACTTGCTGAATCATCAAGAATCTGGCAGTAAGTACTACTTACTAAGTAGTTCATAGTTCTTTACACTCTACAACACTTAAAGCAACCTCTACTACTTATAGCGCCCTCCACACTCGCGCGCGTATCGCGGCGCGAACGCGAGTGTAGATTCGATACGCAGAAAGTCCCACACTCGCGTTCGCGGCGTCGCGCCGCGATGCGATGGTGTGGAGGGCGCTTAAAGTACCAACCACTAACTCGTGAAAAAAAACCAGGACACGAGTTTTGTGTTTTTTGCTATTTGTCTTTATTACTAGATTCACATACTTTTATATAATTTTAAAGCAGTTAATTTGACTTTATTCAAGGTCAAATTACTTTACCCACTAGTGGATAAAATGCGTTTTTACCCGCTGGTATTAAAGAACAAAACACGTATTTCCGAGTGTTACGTAGTGAGGGGAAAAATAATTTCCACATTGGGCATTAACACTTGAAACCCTAGCACTACGCTGATGATTCTACTTTAGATTTCCCCATTACCAGCGCCGGCCCGTGCACTCGATCAGGGTAGAGCGAGTTTGAGTTTCGGCGCCCTAGACAAGAAGTTTTACTACGCAGGAAAAAAGACGCTAACGTAGCGAGCGCGAAATTTTTTCATAGTAATGCCGTAATATACCGGGTGGAAAGGCGCGACGATCCTTTCTGGAAATGGGAGATAGTGCAGCCTTAGGACAACATTTTCTCCCTAGAAACTATACAATTTATTTTAACTATGTTCAAGTTATAGCCTTTCAAACATTTTTGTAAAAATGTACTAAGTGCAAACCCTAAAGAGGTGACAGGGTCAATGACCTTACTTGTAAACAATCGTTAGATGACAGAACATTTACTCTTGTTAATTTGATGACCATTTTACACCGGTAACAATCGTCGCAGGATATTCTGGGACCATTCTCTTTGTGGCTCCATTTGTGTAATTCTCAGATGAAAGCTTATGTTACATATTTTTAATAATATCAACACAAATAGTTTATGTGACATTAGATATGACAACCATTGACTATTTACTAATCATAAACATGAAGTCATAAACAATTAAAGATGATACCGCGACCTCTTTCATCATGAAAACAGTTACGTATTTCTTACTTTTTTTTAATTAGCCTCTTTTTGTGTCCCACTGCTGGGCAAAGGCCTCCCCTCGTTTTTTCCACTCGACCCTGTAATATTGTCGGCGTTTTCCCACCATTAGAATGCGTCCAGGTCATCCCGCTATCTCCTTTTTGGTCTACCCGAACCCCGGCCTGCCCCGTCTGTGGTGTTAGATTGATATAATGTAATAATAGGTATAACCGCTTTTCACAGCACTATTTTTAACGCCGGACGTGAAAAATACAGTTTTTCATGCATGAGCTGGTTCTTACTTAACTATTATTTGGTTCGCAAAATTAATAGGTTACATTTTCGATGACTAAGGAAACTCTTTGCGTGGTCGAAAATTGAGAAGATGTTTGACGCAAAGATAATGTCATTTTACCTAATGTCATAATTATTAAACTGAATTTGCCTATGTTATTTACTAAAATTGACTCATTCTTCCCCGCGATAAAATCGCGACGCAAATAAATTGCAAAAAAAAAACGCGCACGTCTTCACCTTTACAGCATTCAGCGGGTTCAAGCTGTTCGAGAAGCATACTGCCGATGGAACTTTTGAACAAACTGGAGGAAGATCGCCTGTTCATCCACTGCATTATTTGGAGGCACGAAAGTATATTTACGCGCAACGGTATGTGGAATAGGCGAAATGAACATATCTACGCAGAAGCAAATCCGTTCGAATACCGACATTCGGGTCACCAATATCGGTGGTCAGTTAACGTCTGGGCTGCTATTCACGGGGATACATTGATTGGACCTGGTTTTTGCCTCCAACTTTGAACAAAGCCGGCTACTTGGCACTTTTGAATTTGCGGAGTTGCAGAATTACCTTGACGGGTTACCAGTGGCCGTGCGTAGAGAAGTATGGTTCCAGCAACATGGTGCACCGGCCCATTCTGTTAACGAAGTGCGGCTAGCGCTGAGCGATGAATTCGGAGATAGATGGATCGGCCGGCCGGTTTGGACCGCATCGTTGGCCGCCAAGATCTCCGGATCTGACGCCCTTGGACTTTTTTCTTCGGGGGACTATCAGTGATATAATGTACAAAACGGAGTGTGACACCGCCGAAGAAATGAGGCAAAGGTTAACCATTGCTTTCGACAGCCTGCGCCGAAGAAACGTTCGAGAGCGAATATTAGCAAAGGTACACCGGCATACTCGCGCACGGGCTGCAGCCTGCATTATTAGGCACAAAGGCAACTTTGAACATAGAATTGAATAAAATAGTTATTGTTTGTTCGAAATTGTTTCCATTGCATCTCTACACACATCTTTATGACAAAGTAAATATTTTTGTAAACATCAACGGTGTTTTCAGTCAAAGGAAATAGTGAATCCGATGTACTTAGGATATGTTTAGGTAAGTGAACGATAAAGGGCGTGAAAAACAATTTAATCTAAACTAAACACCCAAACCAGGGAGACTAGAGATAACCCAAACTAATGCATACAAAAATACAAATATACCGCAGTGCAAGTTATTCGCTAGATGTCGCTGTACCACCTGCAAACTAACGAGCAACATTCTATGGTCAATTAGTATGGATCTTCTTTTTTTGGCAAATAAGTGTGTATTGAAAGATGAAAACATCAAACCTATTTAAAAATCTCGCCATAAATACGTGGCGTTCCATGTCTAAAGGGTCCACATGCTTCATGTGCTATAAGGAACCGTTAGGCATGGAAAGTCTCATGAAAAGTTGTAGTAACTGAATAATAGATGACGCTGCATTCGAAAATCTTGACTGATAGATAACTCTACTATTCAATAATACTCTATGGGTAGGTATACGTAGTAATGGCAGGGTTGTCACTGAGAAGAAAATTAATTAATTTTAATATTTTTACTGATTGTTCGGAATAAAAATCTAAATATTACGAATCCATTTTCCATCACTTAAACTAACTCCCCTTTGCGGGAAGGATCGTCGTGCCTTTCCACCCTGTATAATACAGAATTAATAGATTTCATCATACAGAGTACGAAAGGGATAAAGGGTTGAACTTTCTCAGTCGCACCCTAGTATAGTTACGTGCATGGGGCTAAACGTGGATATCATGTATCATGTACCTACCTACATATAATAACAAACAAAATGGAGTACTACAGTGGCCAAGTCAGAAAAGCAGACTTGAAATGAAAACGCGAGCGCGGAATTTTTCCTTAGTAACTAAAAGAACACTGATATAAACAATAAGCGCGAGCGAAGCGAGCGCGATTTTTTTTCCTATTGACGCAATTTATTAAGACTCAACCCGCTAGCGGGGAATCTGCAAACAGTGTGAACTTTGAAGCTTTGATCTCCTGTCTTTGGCATATTTTGACTTCACAGGGGCGCCTATGTTCCCTACTTTTAGGCCTTATATTTCGCCATCACTATTATTTTTATAATCTCTCTCTCTCTCTTTAGCCTGATTCTACCCTTCGGGTGTAGGCCTCCTTCAACGTGCGCCACTCGTCACGGTTTTGTGCGATCTGGAGCCACTTTTTCCCAGCTGTCCTTTTGATATCGTCCGCCCAGCGCATCTGCGGTCTTTTTTGACGGCGTTCTTCTCCCCATGGTTGCTATTCAAGTAGTCTTTTATTCCAGGAGTCGTTTTTACGTCCTATATGGCCAGCCCATTCCCACTTCAATGTTGCGACGCGTTTTATCACATCAGTGACTTTGCTCTGTTGTCTCAGCCACCTGTTCGTTTTACGGTCTCTCAATGTGACTCCAACCAATTTTCTTTCTATCGCCCGCTGGGCAACACTTAACTTGTGTAGTATTTCCTTAGTGAAGACCCATGTTTCGGCTCCGTAAGTGAGAACAGGCAGAACGCATTGGTCAAATATTCGTGCTTTTTGTTCGGCATTTAGGTTCATTTTGAAGGCGAACTCTAGATTGGAGTAGGCTGCCCAGGCTAGTCGTACACGTCTGTTGATCTCGTTGGTTTGATTTTGACTTCCAGTTACTATCTCTTGACCCAGATATACATATTTGCTGACGGTCTCGATGGCGATATGGTCAACTCTGATATTCGCCTTGCCACCTGTATTGGTCATAACTTTTGTCTTATCTAAATTTATTTCGAGGCCGCACCTGATGGAGGCATCATTAATTTCTTGGATCATGCATTGTAGTTCAGCCGGGTCACTTGCAAACAAAACAATATCGTCAGCAAACCGCAAATTATTTAAGCGGTTACCATATATATTTAAACCACGGTTCTCCCAGTTAGTGCTTCTTAAAATGTCTTCTAACACTAGGGTAAACAATTTTGGTGAAAGGGTATCACCTTGTCTCATTTTTATAATACTAAAAGTTAATTAAGAGATTAACTGCGGACTCGATCGTCACCGACGGGATGCCCATTTCGGTATTTTGCCACTAAGTGCCCTTCGGGATCTTAGTGCTTTGAAGTTCGCCCATCTTCTCCTGTGGCTCACAAAGTTGCGCCTCTGTGAGACGTTTTGCGCCTTTGGCTTTATGAGGAACTCCGCTTTGGACTATCAGATAGACTCATATTTTTGCATTTGGATAGCGACTTAACTTTGTCGTTCGGCCGCACAACAATGTGGTTCGTCAAGGGAGAATCCTCCATTTACGGCGCCCTAGCAACATCACCATTATTAGTGTTGGTATATGTTGGCAATGTGGTGCAACTTTCTACTTAATCTGAATTACAAATCTAGATTTTCAATAGATGGATTCATTCCCGACTCCTCTCGCCATTTTGCGCCCACGCAATGTTGGTATAATTTTTTTGTATGGATCCACGTTCTCGATTTTGGCGCCCCCTTACTATGTGGCGCCTAGAGCGGCCGCTCCACTCGCTCTACCCTTAATCCGGCCCTGCCCATTACACTTATAATATTCTCTCTTGTGACACAATCTACCTATTATTAACAACAATCAAATGGAACATAATGAAATAAAACAATGGAAACAGATTTATTTTTTTATTTACAACAGACAGGCCATATGTTATATCGCGTACAATGAATTTACAATATTATGTACATTTCGTCGTTTCAAACTGAACTTTTTTTTTAAATTACTGACCGAAAGCTTTATTTCATGTGTAGGTACAGGTACTGCCTGTCAAAAAAGAGTAGAACATTATAGGGGCGCCACCGTCTATGTAAACCACTTTGCATGTGGCAACTATTTTGACACTTCTGTAAAAAGTACCTAAGTGTTGCTATGGTAAAAAAAAATTAGTTCAATTTGCCATCAGATCATTCTTCATCATCATCATTTGTTCTCTTTTTTGCCAAGCTGTAACTATCACGCTAACCGACGTCAGCTGTAACAGTCACCGGCATAAATAAGTGATGATTTCTGTACCTTGTCCTTGTCGCTTTAAATATTTTCACAATTTCGCAAGACATTTCAATTTTCAAACAAGACGTTAATGTGACAAGGTATAGAAAGCATGATATATTTATGCCGGTGACTGAACATGTTTTACTTCAGCAGAATACTCGAGAAATGAAGTCAAAGAAGACAACTGTAACTGTAAGAGCGCCGCAAAGTTATGTGCAAGACGCCTGCCGTCTAATGTTCAGCAGAAGATTGAGGACGCCAACCGTAAGTTCAAAATTTTAAGCGTTGATGTTCCTATGATTAATAACTACTACCTACCTACATCGCAACTTGGTATTATGAATGCGAAAACATTCTGCCTGTTAGCTTTTCACGTTTCCCTTAACCAATTAACCGCGCCTTAGTGCGTTTTCACATTATTCGATCCGATATCGAATGTCGGAAAGATGGCGGTTTCAATGTATGGGATATCGGTCCTACATCCGATATCGGATCGGATAATGTGAAAACGCACTTAGTTAGATACATAAGATATACTAAAGACTTTAGCGAAGGGCCTTGCTCTCGGCTCTTAAAATGGAGAAACCCTTAGAAAAATCAGTAAGGAGACTAAGTACGAGTAATTACAATAATTTTCAATCACCATAATTTTGTATTATAATATAATACCTAATATCATAGTTTTTTTTTTAAATATTAATACTGACCAGGGTAGGCCACTACCCCGGCCTATGTACCTATCCTCATCATTTATGTCCCGGCGTTTTTATACAATTACATTTTTTTTTCTTCATAGGAGATATGATAACTCCCAAGGAATCACGAGCCCCTACGCGCTACAGAGAGAACCTTACTGCCAGTGAGTTTATTTTAAATTGACTTGTGTATGTGTTTCATTTGTTCGAATAATTTTGGAGACAAAAGAAATGAGGAGTGTCTTTTCAAAAGGGCTTATTTCCATTTTTTATTTTTTTTAAACTATGAATGCAGTTTTTCTTAGTATAGAAAATTACGTGTTGTTTTGAGATTAAAGCTCAAAAAGTCTCGCCTTGATCTTTAAAAAAAAGAGTAACATCAAAGTTTAGAACAAATTTTGAAGAACGTGTAATGATTATTTATGTGGATAAACCAATGTATGTAGTACAACAACATTGATATCAACTAACTTAATACAAAATCCAAATAAAATAAAAAATATTTTAAAATAATAACATTTACGCTACAAGGCCACAACAAAAGGGCTTAATTCCCAAAAGTTCGCAACTTCGCATCAAAAGTACTTAATTCTCAAAAACATATGGTAATTAAATATTTATTTAGCTACACATGTTACGTTTGATGTAATCATAGCATTAACGTCAACTTACAATATTACAATTTTGCAAATTAAATATTAATTTCAAAAGAAATACCGTGGAATTATGTTTTTCTAGATTTTCCAAAAAAAGTTCAAAGTGGAAATAAGCCCTTTTGAAAAGACACTCCTCAAATAGTACCTACCTAGGGTACTATTTGTTTTGATAACATGACAGTTAAAATTCCATAGAATGAAAATGTACATCTCAATGTACATTGGGCGGCAGCAAGAGGATAGTATAGTAGTGTCGTGACGTAAAGCAAACAGTACGGCCTGGCAAAAAATTTAGAAAATAATAGGGGCGCCACAGTCTACGTAAACCGTTTTGCATGTTTCAACTATTTTGACACTATTCTTGAGGACAGTTGAATGTTGCTATGATAAAAAAATTAGTAGAACAGTTGAGTGTTGCTATGATAAATAAAAAAAATAGTTTCATTTCTACTCTTTTCTGGCAAGTTGTAGCTTAATAGTTTTACTCGTTGTCTACATGAAAGGTTGAATCACTTTCTTCTGTCACAGGGTTGCGTCGTCAGTCGTCGGTGAATAACAGTACAACCAGCTTAAGGAGCTCCCGAAGACCGTCCCCTGTTGCCAGCAGGAGGTCTGCCTTGCCCTCACGTTAGTGTTTTTCTTTACTTACAACTTACCAGATAATACAGTCTGGAAAATAACCACAAAATTTAAATTATGATAAAAACCCCGATATCGTAAACGATCGATCGCCTCGTGTGTGGCTGGCGCTTTCGATCAGACTCGTTCACGATATCTGTCCGATTGATCGAAGCGATGATGAAGTGGTGGGCTTAAAAAAACTAAATATAAATCGGTTCATCCATTCGGGAGCTACAGTGCCACATGGTGTCACAGGCGGACACATCACACACAGACAGTGTAAGTACAGACAGACAGACACGTAAAACTTACAACACCCCGTCATTTTTGCGTCAGGGGTTAAAGAGTAGAAATTAAAAATAAGTGACCACACTACATTGTAGTGCCGTCCCGTTTTTGACACATTTATTTGAAGGGTAGGTATGACACTACGTTGTTGCTGATGATGACTTTGATATTGATATACGTACAGTACAGATCAAAACAAGACAGGTCCCTACCCTACAAACCTGTGTCAACAGTTTCTCTTCAATTATTGAGAACCCCTGAGCTATTTACAAAGGTTCATCGTCAAAAGAGACTGAATAAGGAATAGCCAATAAGATTATCTAAGTACTCGTAATATAAAATTGCTAAAAACTGAATTGTGTATTCTTTTCTTCAGGAGAATCGTCGAGAACCCGTGATGGTGCTAGGGCTGCGAAGTCGTGTACAAAACACTTGCTGTTCGATACTTACTCTAAGACCGACAATTCTAGTCTTTGTAGTAAGTCCTAGAATAAGCTATTTTAACGAATATTACTTAGACACAAAATCGTTTTTGTTTTCGTACGATTGAGTAGGTTATTTGTACTATATCTGTATGGACGTGACGTTAATCTACCTTTAGCTAATTAATTCATCCAAGGCACAAATATATATTTTTTGGTTTGTGGTTTAGGTAGTCACACTATACGTACTATTTATTATTTATAAGCGAACCGAGTGACGGTGGCCAGCAGACAAGCACGGTCGCGTGATAAAGCATATCACGTCAGGCCGTCCTTTTCGCACTGTTTAATTGTAAGTGCGATAGGGACGTACCGACGCGGTAAGGTTTATCAGTATGGGCACTCCCCGCTGAAAATGCTCTCGGTTACCTCATAGTTACCGCCTGTAAAAAACGCGACCAGTCGACCTGTCATATCTCACTCATACAAGCATGGTACGCATTCACCTGCACGGGCTTAGACTGCGTGCGTACTGCGTAGGAACGCGCCTCTTTCATATATTTGATCGCCATTGTCCGTGTGATTCTACTGTGCTACGCCCGCAGGTGGTCTAATAAAGTATCTAAAGACGATAGACGAGTGCTGAAGTTCGTTTCCCAGCTCAGCCATCGGTGGACTTGATCACCTTTTCTTCAGTGTATGATATATACATAGCTGGGCACCGTTAATTAAATAGTTAACTTCGTTAATCGCTAATCCGTTACTAAAAAAGTTAACTTCGTTAATCGTTAAAGCGATACATTTCGACAAATTTAACGTAAGTTAAAGTTAATCGTTAATCCGTTAACACGTGAAAAAAAAATGAACTTTTCTTTAAATATTTAGTTGCATCAGTATCCACTATAACGTATTATATTTCTGTAAAAGGCCGAAGTACAGGTAGCCTATTGAACTCTAGGCTGCACGTGGAAGGCAGTGATCGCCTGAGCTACTGCCAAGAGCTGTGTCAGGAGAGATGCTGGCGGTGACGGGACTGTTGTAGCACTTTGGGCGGTAGAGGCAAATGTGGTCGTAAATAGGGCTCGAATTTGCTGCCCTATCACTACAACAGTCGCCATGGTAAAGCTTATGATTCACCGAATCAAAGTTAGTAAAAGCAAATCCACGCGAAGAATACTTTTTTAGGTAATATTTCGGACTTTTAGCAATCGACATCGGTAAAACCTAGGATTTACCGGCAAATCATAGGATTTGCCGTACTTCGGTCTTTTATAGTAGCGTTCAGAACGTGTTTTTCGCAGCGCAGATGGCGCCTGTGCCCTACTAGATTAACGATTAACGGACTCGAAGAAATTTAACGGAAGTTAACGAGTCCGTTAACATTTTTTCAAGTTAACTTAAAAGTTAATCCGTTAATCGAAGTGTTAACTTCGTTAATTAACGATTAACGGATTAACGAGTTAATGCCCAGCTATGGATATATATCTATTTCACTTTATAATTAATGTCTTTATGTGTAGGTACCCCAGGAACTCCCCTCTCAAACAGTAGAAGCGTAACGCCTCGGGGCCCGTCCCCAGAACCAGGAACGCGAGTAACCACTATGGATAACCACAAAAGTAAGAGGATATGACAATTTAGGAACGCCACAGACAGTCTTAAAAATTCATAATCTTAAAAATGATTTGTATGCAATCTGTCAGTTTACCGACAGAATTTTCAGATTGAACTGACAGATTGCATACAAATCTTTTTTAAGATTATGAATTTTTAAGACTGTCTGTGGCGTGCCTTTGCAACAGCTTGGCAAAAAAAAGTAAAATGGACAATTTTTTTTTATTTAACATAGCAACACTTAATTTTCTCTCTACAAAAGTGACTTGATAGTTGCCACATGCAAAAACATTTTACATAGACGGTGGTACCTCTTTTATTTTCATCTCTTTTTTGCCAGGCTGTACTTACTTAATATAAAATTACTTTTGAGGACTTTGATGGCAATGATGGCCCATATTCGGAAATGTAAAGCCTAGCGTCCACTAGGCGAGCCGAGTCGAGCCTCGTTTCTGTAATTCGCTTGCATTCCTTATGAGACTGCATCCAAATAAGACTCGTCGAGTCGCATTAAAATGTATGGAAGAGAACTCGATTCGACGCGGCTCGAATCCGCCTTAGTGACGCCAGGCTTAAGGGTGCGCGCCCACGGGCAACAAAGTTGCTCGGCTATTTACGTATTTGTATGAAAAGTTGCGTCGCTTCGTGTGCGCACTTTCATACTATTTAGCCCATAGACCGATGATGTGAGCGTGAGCGACAAAAAGTCGCAGCCAAAAGTTGCCCGTGTGCGCGCTCTCTAACTTTTCTTCCTTGCAAGCAGGAATCAGTTTTTTTTTCTAGGATTTGTTTTTTTTTAATCTGTTTCTTTTTTGCATATTTTTTTTGTGAATTGCTAATATTTTGGAAAACATAGGTAGGTATTTATTTCCTCATTGGTGATGTGAAAATCAGTCACATGGTGGTAAAATATTTCCCAACTTGCGCTTTAATATTTGAATCCCTCTCTACGCTCCGGATTCATTTTTCCCGCTCGTTACACTCGGGATCCTTTATATTAATAATTAGTATTATGTCTTTCCCATCACGGAAATCTTGGGTATTCGGACCTTTGGGAGGCGTGCGCGGAGCCGAAGCCAATACTCAGAGGCCCTTTTGACACTTTAATGAAATCCAAGGGGTACTTACACCGAGCAGATGCTGTCCTTGCCCGTGTCATGAGATGCACGCAGAGGCAGCACCCGCTAAAGTGCAATGCCTATTTGAGCGTTGATGGAATCTAAAATGAACTTGGCTATTGGATCAAAGTGATGGACTAAATACTGGGCTAAGGGATAAAAAACCAGAAGCTTGCCTAATAAAACGGTATCCAATTTTATTTCCGGCAGACGGTGACTCGTCCCCACAAGATGGGCCCCCACAAAAAGCGACATCCAAGATGGCTCAAGGGCAACACCAGTGCCGGTGTGAGAATGCAAGGGTGGCGAGATGTGTACACCGCTTTCTACCCAGTGGCTGTTAAGTCATTGTGCCAGCACGCGTCTTAGGCAAATTTTCGCTTCCACCATTGGCCTAGCCCTAACGACTCCACTCTGGACGGCCAGCGAAGGCAAGCCAGAGGTAGAGATTCCTGCCCCACCCACTCACCTTATACTGTCCAGGAGCACTCGGGTACGTTAGGTCGCTACTCCCCAACACAGCTCGCCAGAAACTGCCCTGTGTTGACTGATTGCACCAGTGGGCGATGGGGTCGTCACATCCCTACGCCATAAATTAATAATAGTCTAATTACATATTACAGGATCCTTTGCTACTTTAAAGGTTCAATGTACTGTACGCCCTCGCCTGTAATATGTCCTTTTGCTCCCTTACGACACAATTTGCTACTGAAAAAATGTTATTCAAATGTATTTGTTCAACGACACGTTACATACTTATTACGAAGACAAGCGAACCGAGCGACCATGTAAAATACCATTATTTCGGTTGCACACAAATCCAACCGAAACTAGGGAATATTACTCTGGTCCAAGCCAAGTAAGAGAGGCCCATTTCTCAAAACTGAAACTTACAAGCGGAAGTCTCTTTCCAACTAAGCAAGTAATAATAATATAGTTACCCGTTTTAATGTTCTCTCTTCTTTATTACTAAATGTTATTTACTGTATTTCACTTTTAAGTTTTATTGTGTTTCTCTTCCTTCTCGTGTCGTGGCATCCACCTCTGCATGTTTAATAGTTTTTCATGTACTCGTAGCTGTTTTTCGTTATATGTTCATGTGTACAACGTAAATCCAAGCCTATTTCATAACTAGTTGCAAAAACTCACTTGAATGTAATTCAACACACGTCTAATTACTTATGTACTTCGCACTTGATTACTTGTTATTTAAGATTATAATGTACTCGAACTCATTGGCACGCTGTACGACCTGACCGGCCATTTTTATTATTTTTTATGTAAAAATGTATACCTACCCGCAGTCTAGATGGCACTGAATACCGCCTCGCAATTGTGGCCGCGTTCAGATGTTTCGGAGGGGCAGGACGTACAGCTGCGTTCGTGGCCCACAAAGTGGTCTCGCCGGAAGATCAGCGCTGACCCCTGGGTCAGCATCTATGCTGAGGCGGGACCATTTCGTGGTAAACCCGTCATACATTTTTTTAATATTAAATGTAAAATTGTATATAATACTTATGTAGATAATTATGTGTTTACCATGAATAAACTATTGAATCTTGAATCTTGAATCAACTTGTCATATTAGACATTGACAACCACTTGTAAATTGTAACTTTCGGATTTGAGAAATGGGCCACTGGTATTGTAAGACTTGTGGGTGTAGCCGAATGCACAAACGCTCACGATAATATCTCTTTCGTAGCTATCTATCTCTATCGCTCTTGCGTATTGCGCGACAGAGTCAGACTACATTTCTGCGGCGTTTCGGAGTGCGTCCACCCTATGCAGCGTCAACTCAGGAATCAGGATACTTGTATGAGCTTTAATTGTTTGACATGGGTGACTGTGACCCAGTTCAAAGCTTTTTAACTACAGAGACTCTCTCAATTGAAGGTCCTTGTCACATAGTAACCTTTTAATTTTAATTACAGCTCAAGAACAGAGTAAAGGAACCGAACTGAGTCAACGTGCGCAAGAACTTTTGTCGGATTTCTCCAATGTCTCTAACCAGTCCTCTAGCACATACGTACACCTCTCGCGGAAGCCAAGTAACCCTTATTATAAAATTATTCATAATATAGCAGTTCTTCGTACTGCGCAACCTCGCAAAAAAGAGTAAAAAGTAAAAAGACGATGCATAAGAAAACGGGACGAACGTTGGAACGGGACGTTGTCACTTTTTAGTAAGGTACAGCGGGGCAAATCTCGACTAAGGGGCAACTGATACAGTTACACCCCCCCCCCCCCCCATCACTCGAGATTGCTATCTGTACCTACCTTATCTACTTTTTTGCCATAAGTGCCAGTATAAAAACTACTATAAGTCTATTTAAATTAGTGAGGTAGAAAGATTAGGAGGATATATGTAGTACCTACATATATATTATACATATATTGGTTTGAAGCTGGTGTGCAGGATATGTGTTCCCCACACGTGTGCTTGCGGCAAGGGGGTAGATCAGCTGAGCCGCCATGGCCTCTCTTGCGCAAAAAGTGCCGGCCGTATACACCGCCACGGTACCATCAACGATTTGGTTCGTCGCGCGCTTATTGCCACCGTCTCTGTGCCGTCGATTTTGGAACCAGTGGGTATGGCGAGAGACGACGGCAAGCGTCCCGACGGAGCTACATTGGTGCCGTGGAAGTTAGGGAGAGCCCTGGTGTGGGATGCGACATGCGTTGACACCCTTGCAGGGTCCCACATTGGGGCGACCCGAATGCAGGCCGGTGGTGCGGCTGACCATGCTCAGGTAATTAAGCGCCGCAAATACTCGTCCTTGCATAAGGACTACGAGTTTGCGGCGCTCGCGGTGGAGACGCTGGGCCTTTGGTCAGCAGACATGAAGGCCTTTGTAAGGGCTCTGTCGGCTCGGCTGGTGGACACCACAGGGGACCCCAGGGCTGGCGCGTACTTCTCGCAGCATATTGCCCTGGCGATACAGCGGGGAAATGCTGCTAGCGTAATCGGCACTATCCCGCAGGCGGAACAGCTGGATGGGGTGTTCTTGTTATGATTGGGTTATCCAAGTTAATTATTAATAGTAGTGTAAGAGGTTTCACATACGGAATGAAACCTTTTACAGCATTTTTATGTTTGCTGACTGGCAGTCCCCGATTTAAATTACGAATAATAGATAAAACGTCAAGGAGAACGAACACTTGACGGGGGCATTCAGATAGAAGCAGCGATTGAGAGTGAACGCTTGTTATTTAGCTCCTAAAAATATAAAAAGATATTGAATCAAAGTGTGGTTTAAATGTATGGATGCCCTTCACCTATAGGCCGTCTCTCTTACAGTAGTATGTAGTTTAGAGTATTAATAATATAAGTTAGTTTAAGATTTTTGCATGTATGTATTTGTAATTAGCTTTTTTTTCTGTATACTTTTTAATTGAATAAAGGACAATGAAATATTATACATATATATATTTATAAAAGTTTCACGGAAATTAAGACATCAACATGCCATGCTCTAACATTATTATTTTTCACCACACCAACTGGTAAATGCTTAAGTACTTTGTTCTTCGAAAACAGATAGCAAAATTGTATTTTGTTTGTGCTGGTGTGGTGAAAAATTTTGTGTTTCACTCGGTGGCAAAGTTTGTTTAACCTACGTGGCTTGAAACCCTTGCAACGCACAAGTTTCTTAATTTTGAACCACTCGCTACGCTCGCGGTTCAATATTGGAATCTTTCGCTTGCACGGATATCAATATTGGCACGTGTGGTTAAACAATAACTTTGAACCCTTGTATTTGGCCTAAAGCTAGGAACATACTACGCGGACGTCCGTCATAAATCGACCGCGACCGCGACCGATCAGTGTGCACGGAACAAAACATCCAGCGAGCCAGATTTCGATCGGACGTCCATGCGCTCAAGGCCACGTCCACGTCCGTCGACCGATAGTTTGCACGGTTATGTGTAATTTCATTGTCCAGATTCCCGCAAGCGCGGATCCAGCTTCGTGCCCAGGGGGGGGTCACGTGGTAAAGGCCCGGGGCCCCAGGGGGAGGTCACGTGGTCTATTTGTATGGCCAACTTAGGCTCCAGGGGGGGGTCATGACCCCCATGACCCCCCCCCCTGGATCCGCGCATGGATTCCCGTCCGCGGTCGATTTACGACGGACGTCCGCGTAGTATGTTCCTAGCTTTATGCAACCTTCGTAGATTTAGTTTTTTTTATTTATTTGCAGACGATGCCAGTAAGACGAACAAATCAGAAAATTACAAATCGGACTTAATAGAACGTAATATTTGTAAAACTTACGTTATGGGTAATACCTACATTATATAACATTTTTATAATGCGTATTTTTAGTTATTTGATTCTGTTTTGTTATTTTGCCTATAGAATAATCGATAGATGACAAGTTGTGTTGCCTCGAAAGTAAAAAGGAGCAAGCAAAAAGGAGTGTACAAGTTTCTAATGGGTTGGCAAGTCGGCAACGCGTATGTGACACTCCTTGAGTTAGTTGAGTTGCAGGCGTCCATAGGTTACGGTCCCGCTTTCCATCAGGCGGACCGTATGCTTGTTTGCCACCGACGTAGTATTAAAAAAAAGCAATGGGTACTTACATTGAATTTGTGTTTTTCAGTGAAGTCTCATAAAGAGGGTTACGGTCGGCCGTTACTGAAAACTGTAAACAAGAAACTGATCATCCACCCTTATCCTATACCCCCTTATAGAGTATCCCCCCATACAGGTAGTAAGTTTGTTTTTTTACACCAATCTATTTTATTTATAAATCTTATACTTTTAAACGAGCAATTCTTGTATATTTATTTATTTATTTATATATATATTTATTTACACTGACGATCTCGGAAACCGCTCTAACGATTTCGCAGAAATTTGTTATGTGGGGGTTTTTGGGGGTGAAAAATCGGTCTAACTTATCCTTAGGTCCCGGAAAACGCGAATTTTCGAGTTTTCATGCGTTTTTCTTCGAGCGCCATCTCGTGTGCAGTAGTTGTACTGTTAAGACAGAATTCTTTCGGTTGATGTAAGTACTATTTATTGCAAACACTAGATGGCGACACAGGTCAAGGCTAAAACGAATAGAAAAATACACTATTTGAGTTTTTGTGGCGAAATGCGCGCCATCTCGTGTGGAGTAGTTGTGTTGTTAAGGCTGAGAATTCTTTCGCTCGATGTAGGTACTATTCATTTTTGAACTAGATGGCGACACATGTCAAGGATACGAAACAGAACCGAGCGAAGCTCGGTTGCCCAGATATTTAGTTTAAAAAGAGAGATGCCACAAATGGCTGACGACCGGTCTGGCCTAGCGCGTAGTGACCCTGCCTGCTACGCCGCGGTCCCGGGTTCGAATCCCAGTAAGGGCATTTATTTGTGTGATGAGCACAGATATTTGCTCCTGAGTCATGGATGTTTTCTAGGTATTTATGTATTTGTATATTATATATGTCGTTGTCTGAGTACCCACAACACAAGCCTTCTTGAGCTTACCGTGGGACTCAGTCAATCTGTGTAAGAATGTCCTATAATATTTATTTTTATTTTATGGTCAGCCGACCTGCCCGAAATGACAATCATTGACGCTAGACGCCGATAGAAACGCAGTCAGGATCAGTCGGTGTCGCGCCAGTAAAATGAGGACTACGTGCGTAGCCGAATGGCATTTCTCCGACGCCAAACGAAAACGAAACGCCGCGCCAGTTAGTCTGGCTCTGTCGCGCCAATACGCACGAGCGATAGAGATAGATATCTACTAGCGTTTCGTTTCGTGAGCGTTTGTGCCATTCGACTATAGACAGAGCTATGATAAAGCTAGGAACATACTACGCGGACGTCCGCCGTCGCGCGACCGCGGACGCGGATCTAGACAATGAATATATACACTTGAAGCTAGGAACATACTACGCGGACGTCCGTCGTAAAACGACCGCGACCGCGACCTATCAGTGTGCACGGAACAAAACATCCAGAGAGCCAGATTTCGATCGGACGTCCGTGCGCTCAAGGCCACGTCCGCGTCCGTCGACCGATAGTTTGCACGGTTGTGTGTATTTCCATTGTCCAGATTGCCGTCCGCGTTCGATTCACGACGGACGTCCGCGTAGTGTGTTCCTAGCTTAACCGTGCAAACTATCGGTCGTCGGTCGTGGACGTGGCCGTGAGCGCAGCAGCGCACGGACGTCCGATCGAAATCTGGCTCGCTGGATGTTTTGGTCAGCCGAAGCCACGTCCTGAAGACCGTGCACACTGATCGGTCGCGGGCCGCGGACGTCAGAGTAGTATGTTCCTAGCTTAACGATATTATCGTAGGCGTTTGTGCATTTGGATACATACCCTAATCGCCAAAACGGTCGAATACCGAATAAACCCATTATGATGAAAGCTCTAGTTTTACTTTACTTGCTGAATTCACAATTGACTATCGTATCTAAGGATTACATTTAACCCCCTTATTCATTAACGTACAATAAAATTATCAAGCCGATAAAGTTCGTTTGTCCCTTTCTATCACACTGATACGTCGGAAAGGGACAGACGAACTTTATCGGCTTGATAACTTTAGTGAACGTTTATACCCCCGTAAATAAGTAAATAAAGAACTATTGAACTATTAAATATGTCTGTAACGAATTAATAACTATTTACAGGCCATGGAGCATCTAGCTCATCAACACGTTCAGGTAATATTCGTACATTACGATACAAGTGCGGAAAAGAGGAAGTTCGAAAAGAGTGGCGATAAATTAAAACACGACGAGTTACGAATTAACGAATTTACTCTTCGCACGTGTATCATACGACGTTTTTCAGTACAAATATTGTAGTTTCGATCTGACAAGAAATGAGCCACTTTACGCACTAGTGCGGGCAATAAGCCTGATGGTGTTACTGTAAAAATATTAACTGATATAAAAATAATATAGGTCAGTATTGAGCTCGTGGTAAACCTTTTGTAAAATACTTAAATATCGTAAGAGTATAATTTTTTGTTCTGCTTAGCCTCACGTATCGACACTTCGACAAAACCCGCAAGTACGAAATTGTCTCCGAACAGTCCGAACACAGTACAGCAGCCCTGCACGAGCAATGGTAAGAGTTTTACCTTTGCAAAGCTTTACTAATTATTAGGGATGGATTCAGGAAAATTCAAGGCCTTCGTCAGGTAAAATGTAGATTGTCATGCTTACGTTTTATTATGGAAGAACCGTACCATAATAATTATTTAGTCGTACTATGAAACAAACCTAATGTTGGAGATGAATGTTGATGGATGAAGAGGGAGGGGTAAACCCAAACAACGATGGATGGATTGTGTGAAAGAGGACATGAGAAAGAAAGATGTGAGTGTTGAGATGACGAGAGATAGGGGAGAATGGAAGATGAAGACATGTTGTACCGACCCCACATAACGTGGGATAAGGGCAAGAGGAAGAAGAAGACTAGGAAACAAACCTCTTACACAACAATTTTGTTTCTAGATTCACAAAACAATTCAAATTACACGCCTTTACCGGATATCGAAAGCTCATATTATATATTGAAACAAAAACCTGCTCTCAAACTTGAAGCTGATGGTAATTAACTAAATTATATATTTTTTTCAATACCTTATATTGCGGATATGTTTTTGATATTAACCCTTAAATGCATGATTTTTTATTTTAACGAGAAATGAATTGTTTTCTGACTGTGGGCAAAATAATTTAAAAAATATTATAACATATATAACATCGGTTTTAATACTAAATCAGTTGTAGAAGTTAAATAGGCTAGGATAGGGTATGATAAAATGTTTAAACATAGGCACGAGTAAATTAAGTAATTACTATAACTCTGGAAATGTCAATCATTTACTAAAAATCGCCATCATCCAGTTTTTTTCGCACTTTTCCGCCATTTATCTCAACCCTTAATTAATAAATTTCGTAATTGTATTTAATTTAATTGATATTAAATAAATAATGGATTATAATTAAGTAACAAATGTGATTTTGGATAGATAGCGACATATTGAGCTAGAGGCCATCAAATATACGATGCAGATATACCAACATCATTAATCATTATGCATTTAAGGGTTAATATATACTCTGTCAAACAAGTCTGTCAGTAAATAAGAACAAAGAAAACTATATGCATCCTTTTCTTTAGGGTGCTAGAGAAAAGGATAGGTACTTATATTATAGTTTTCTTTGTTCTTATTTACTGACAGACTTGTTTGACAGAGTATAAGTAGGTAGAGTAGATTGCCTACATACCCGTTTCAATTGTCACGAAACGGTAAGCCGGTGAGAATCGAACTAGCCGACGATTTTTTCGGGGTGGCTTTTTTTACACGCAGTTTCACTTTGTTCCGGTGCGTGCTACTTTTAAGTGCTCCTAATTAGATAACAAAAGGCAAACATATTGCCTTTTTGTTAAGTTTCAAGTATTTGAAATGGAGTATACGTGCGAATACAACAATCCAACAAAGAGGCAAGACGCCGAACATGATACGCGGTAGGCCCTCCATAATGTGCAGCGCCCTCTGCGCAGAATTTTGCGTAATATCCCCTATTTACATTACACCAGTTTGACCCACAATACGCTCCCTTGGGACACGATCTATTAAGCCTCCGCTACACTTAAAGTGTTTTGATAGCGTAGCGTTAGCGGAGCGGAATGCGCATTCCGCTCGCAATCCGCGCTCGTGTGGCAACTAGCCGCACTTGCCGCCGGCGACCGCTGGGCGCAACGCCATCGTCCGGCGCACCGCTATCATTGCGCTACGCTCGCAAAACGCGCATGTGTGGCCGAACTTTTAATGTTGTTGAGTAAGTAATAGGGTATTGACAAATACTTTTCGTGCAGACGCCAGTACAACTGGAAGCATTCCCCAGACATCTGAGAGAAAAGATAGAACAAGAGAAGCAATAATACAAGCCCGGATCCGTTTTCTACGTAAAACTCAACAGTTTGAAGCGGACATTAAGGAAAGTAGGTAAATTAAAAAATAGAACTACTTGAAGTAACCATGTGTTCAGAATGTATGGAGAAAGTGAAAAGCGCCCCCTACCTGTTCCAAAGAGTACCAAAGTACCAACAATTATATTTCAGTGACGTTTGTTCCGTTGAGAATCCAACGAAATAGACCTATCAACAAATAACATGTCTTTCGATAAATTGCCGACTAAGTAATTGACAATTATTCTTAAGCGTTATTTCAGTGTCGCCATCTACATTAGGAACGAAAAGATCCACTGTCTTTATTTTTACTCGGCTTTTATAAAGGCATACATACGTGCAAGTTTTTTTTAATAACACATTTTTTATTTCTAATTAAATATTTTATTCTTATAACTCATTCGTAAGTTAGGTACAGTCACGGACGTCACGGACTTTAATTGTTAATTCACTTCTAGCTCATTTTATACTGGACACGTCATAGCTTAACTATGAAATGTTCAGTATAAAATGAGCTAGAAGTGGATCAAGAATTAAAGTCCGTTGCCGTACATAACTGTTAATAACAATCCATAATCCCAGGGTCACCAATTATAGGCCTTTGTTCTTCAGTACCTACATCTGCTTGAAATCGTGTGTGTGTGGATTGAGTGAGCACCTTCCGAAAAAAAAAAAATATGCTGATCATTTAGTAAAAGTTCTAAAACAATTGTAAAACGAATCTCTGAATTTGTAAAAAGATAAATCAAAAGATACAGCTATTAACATGTGCTCACTCAGTTCTCACAAACTACCAACGAAAACAGTGAATATATTCATTTAACATATAATATTTATATACTAACATTTAGTAAAAAATAGGCCAACCTACCTCTATAAATATTAGATCACCTAGTGACGTCATTATTTTTAAAATCGGGACTTAATCGCGTATAACTACATATTAAACTGACCTCCAACGTTTCAAGGACGGCGTTGTCCCCGTGGTCTCGGAGAAGACTGGCTTGAAATGACATCAACACCTTCTGACAGCCGCGCGAGTTTTTCGAACTACCCGCAAAAAATAATGATGTGTAATAATCGTGAAAGTTTAAATCAGTGTTTCACCTAGTGACGTATTAAATTTTTTACAAATAGTTTCTTATGCTCACTCAATCCACACACTTTTGAAAAGCCGAATTTTGATGAAAAACATAAGATTTAGACCGCTATTATATGTGTATAGTTTAGTAAAAGTGAAATGGGAATTTGTAAAATACAAAACGAACCACTAACGTGTCAGGTTTTTTTATAATAAATTTTTGTAAGTGCTCACTCAGTCCACACGTTTTGAGAAAGTTAAAAATGTAAATATCTTACGATTTGTAGCACCTAAGACACTCGAAAGTACTTCAACATTTAGTAAAAATTTTTACTAAATATCCACCATCTAATATTTTATATTCATTGTCTGGTTTTAAAGATATTCAGACATAACTTTTCTCATACAAATGTATCAAGTAGGGTGACTACACTATATCGGCTCCTGATTTTCCCCACCTTCCCATTGTCATATTGAGATTGGGGAGTTTCGTTTGTTCAATTTTGATAATATTAAACTAATACCATATTAATTATCTATCTGCAAACTGTTTTTAGGTTATGTTCTTGGCCTAGTGATGATGTGTATTGTGTAATTTTTATCGACGTCAGGATAATAACCATATCGACATGCATGCATTAAAAAGGATATGAATGATAATTGGTAAGAAACAAAGAATATAATACTTCACTAGTAAGAAACCAGAACCTGGTAATCTAATCACGCTAACAGATGAGCGTACCGGATTTGTAAGTGGGAGCGAGAAATAGTTATTCTTTTCTCGCTCCCACTTATAAATCCGGTAAACTATTATCAAAATTGAACGAAACTCCCCAATCTCAATATGACAATGGGAAGGTGGGGAAAATCAGGAGCCGACATAGTGTGGTCACCCTACTTGATACATTTGTATGAGAAAAGTTATGTCTGAATATCTTTAAAACCAGACAACGAATATAAAATATTAGATGGTGGATATTTAGTAAAAATTTTTACTAAATGTTGAAGTACTTTCGAGTGTCTTAGGTGCTACAAATCGTAAGATATTTACATTTTAAACTTTCTCAAAACGTGTGGACTGAGTGAGCACTTACAAAAATTTATTATAAAAAAACCTGACACGTTAGTGGTTCGTTTTGTATTTTACAAATTCCCATTTCACTTTTACTAAACTATACACATATAATAGCGGTCTAAATCTTATGTTTTTCATCAAAATTCGGCTTTTCAAAAGTGTGTGGATTGAGTGAGCATAAGAAACTATTTGTAAAAAATTTAATACGTCACTAGGTGATCTAATATTTATAGAGGTAGGTTGGCCTATTTTTTACTAAATGTTAGTATATAAATATTATATGTTAAATGAATATATTCACTGTTTTCGTTGGTAGTTTGTGAGAACTGAGTGAGCACATGTTAATGGCTGTATCTTTTTATTTATCTTTTTACAAATTCAGAGATTCGTTTTACAATTGTTTTAGAACTTTTACTAAATGATCAGCATATTTTTTTTTTATTTTCGGAAGGTGCTCACTCAATCCACACACACACCTTGAAATCAGATTATTTTCGAGCAAGTGTGATGAAATAGCCAACTCACGATTACCTTATATTTCAGACGGTATTCCCCAAAAACCGCAGCCATTACGTGAGGATATGAGGCAAATGATGATACGCGAATCAAAACGCAAGTACCTGAGCAAGCAATACCAGAGCCAGTCAAGTAATCAATCAATTCATCATGTGTACCATTTAATATAAAGGTGCATCCAAATCTAGAGCCCTGCAGGGTCCACAAGAAAAGGGTCTCCTCGCCAGGACATTTCCGCGCGAAGCTAGTCTGTATAAGCATTGTGAATAATTATGTGCTAACATCGAGGCTATACCTGTCTTTACTCAATCAACTGTCTCGCGTCAATTTCCTTGTGACCCTTGTGAGGCAGGTCATTTTTTGTGGACTTACTGTACCTATTCTTGAGCCGCGTGCTTGTGTATCATAACAGTTAATAATTATTTAACACTGTGTGTTCATTTGCCAACCTAGACAAACCATTGTGTCAATGAAGACAATTTGTACAATCAGTAGTAATTTTATAATTGAACTCAATGTTTTTGCCTTTAGTCTTTACAAATGAAAAGGTTGATGTTTTCCTTCTATATGTTCCCCTAAATATTGTTTGTTTACAGTTAATAAAACCTCTCACAGACTAATATGTCACAGCAGAGCATATCACAGTAATTTTGAATCTCCTTGAATAGGTACAAATACCAGAAAATATTGTATCCTCCTAAGACCAAAGAGTTAATGCATTTTTGAGTTTGCAACCTTCTTTTATTTCATTAAAGTCCAGATTATTTACTTTTAAAAGGACATTGGGACATAGGAGGATAATGTATACATGTGACAATTTCAAGTAAAAGGTACCACATTTTAAAAAAACGAGTATGTATGAGTCTCACGGGAGTTTTATAGTTAAAAGGTACCACATTCTTGCTTACCATAAGGACAAACTTGTCTCATTTGTCAAATCTTTATATCATTTCCTGTTAGTGACCTCATGTTTAAGCAACAATTTTTTTTTGCATGAAAATAGCACATACAGTAAAACCCCCTAATAAAAATTCAGAAGAGACTACACAAAATTAACCATCCCTAAATGGATGAAAACATCTTTAATGGACCATGTGCACAATGGAGTTTTATATGTGAAAATTGTAATACATCTAACTAAGCAGGTTCTACTGTGTTATAATTACATATTATAGTAGTGTGAGAGATTTTTTAATGTATCTTTTTGTTTCAGAATTTGAAAAAATTGAGGGTCTAAATTGGATCTCCTGGCCACAATAAACAATATGATTTATTGAAGGTCTAAATTGGTTCTCCTGGCCACAATAAACAATATGATTTATTGAGGATCTAAACTGGATGTCCGGACCACAATAAACAATATATTTTTAATAGAACTTCTGTATTCCATAAATTTTTGTTGTAGTTACACAGTGGTGTCTAAGGTTAAAGTTTACAAGCATAATGTATCAATAAAAAATTGTATAAGAAATATTTTATTTAGAACCTGAGCCAGAGCCCTTTGAATCTTTATCCTTGTCATCCTTCTCATCCTTGTCTTTCTTGATGGTGGACATGGCATTTCGGATAGCCTCGCTCTGCGGGTCTACACCTGGTAGGTTCTCCAGAACACTTTGGAGGAAGGCAGGGTCATTCATGACTTCAGCATATTCCTCAGACACATCCATACTCTCCTCAGCTGCAGGGGCATCCTGTTGCATGCTCATCTGCATGGCCAAAGCTATTTGCTCCTCTTCAGACAGTTCCATAGCCTCGCGTCCCAAAGACATGGCCAGAGCCCGCTCCATGCCACTATCTTGTGTTTCCCGGCCTTAGGAGCCTCACCTTCAGTGTTAGCTTGCTGGCGCCGGGACTCCTCCTCTTGACGCTGTCTCTGTTCCTCCATGGACACACGTAAAGCTAGAGCCAGCTCAGGATCTTCATTAGGATCAACTCCAAATTCGAATGGAGACAAGCCCGAGCCTGATGGGCCGGCACCATCTCCACCAATCAATGGGCTCGTGATTAGGGCTTCAGAGAGAACCACACAATTACCAGCAGGAATGGAAACAAGGTGACTACCACCTGTAGTGTTGTCTTTGCCATTGAGGGTGTTGACAAACGTTGTTAGCAATGGATTATTTTCAGCATCTTCACCAAATGACACAATGTCACAGTTCACTTTCTCCTTCTTCAGTCTCTTTGCTAGTTTGACGAGTTCTTTCTCATCGCTGTGGACCGGTGAGCCGACAAACACAACGATACGCATTTTGTGGTTTTTGCCCTGACGGTGTTTGAGTGCCAAGTGGGCAATTCTGATTCCAGTTAGCAAGTTGATATCACCATTCGGCTGCACGCGATGAAGCTTGGATAGGATGCGGCCAACATCGCTGGTCAGCGTGGCCAGCACTTCGACGTTAGCGAGTGTTAGTAATCCTACATTATTTTCAGGATTTGATCTTGTTTTGGAATGACATACCAAATTTACGGCGTCTTGTTGCGCCTGGAGGCGTGTTGGTAGGAAGTCTCCATTTCTCATGTAGTCACTGTTATCAACACATATCATAGTACTTTCGAGAACCATTTTCTCAACTTTTTGTTTTATATTTACGAGAGATAGGAAAAGTCGGACACAATGAAATGAAATGAAATTTGCTGTATAATCATAGACAACTTTTTTTTTATTAATTGACACTTCCCTCAGAGCCATTTGAGACGTGGTTTTAAACGTTGAAATGTTTGTATTTTGTGAGTGCATGAGTATTCACCCTAATATGTCATAGACAATTGGAATAATCAATTAAAAAAAACATTGTTGTCTATAGTCTACGATTGTCATTTTCGTCGACCAAATTTCTTTCGGAATAATTTGGTCGATTACAAAATAATAATGGGTTTCGGCGACTATCCTAAAGAATATAACCCGGCTGTGCACGGGCCTTACGACCCAGCCCGTTACTACGGCAAGCGTAAGTGAATTTCCCCAAATTATTTGTCCTTCCGATTACAACGCACGATTACATAATTATTTTTCCACTTTGCAGCTGATACTCCGTTCGGCCAGCTGAAACTGAGCGAAATTGGAGCATGGCTGGGTCGCAGGAACAAGACTCCGTCGGCCTTCATGGGCGCTTGCAGCCGAGGTAGCGTATAATATATGTCACAGTTTTTGTATAGGTTATAGTGCAATGTCAATCAGTCGAACTCTATCCCCTGAACTACCTAGTTGATGTACTACCTTCAGAGTTGATGTAATTAGTTGTTTTAACATATTTTTATTATGTTAACGTGAAATAATGTTGGTTTAGCCTGGTGGAGCTGGCAGCACAAGTACATGCAGCCTAAGAGGATGACGGCGGCGCCCTTCTTCCAGCTCGTGGTGGCCAACATGATCTTCTTCTACACTATTAACTACGGAAAGATGAGTAAGTGCTTTCATTTATTTGTAGTTTAATGACTTTAATGAGATATATTTTTAAATTAAAGGAAAAATGGAAAATATCCACCCCCAGCAGGACTCGAACCTGCGACCTCTAGCCTTACCGGGGCCATCTGTAATATCGCTCGCAAACGTTTCTGCATGTGATAAAAAACTAGACTAATGAAAGTAATGTGTTTTCTGTCACTGCAAAGAATAAAATATAATACAAAAAATACAGAAAGGACACTTCCTAGAAAGGGATATTAGGTTGTACCAATGCTAATAATGAATGCTACATAGCAATGCAAGCCATATTATGGAGCTGTACTCACCCAATTGGCCAATTGAGACAGTGTCTGACCACTGGCTACTGTAAAAACCAAAATCAGTCAACTAAGCCACGGCAAAAGGGAATGTACAAGTTTCTAATGGGGTGGCAACGCGCATGTGACACTGTTTGAGTTGCAGGCGTCCATAGGTTACGGTGACCGCTTTACATCAGGCGGGCCGTATGCTTGTTTGCCACCGATGTAGTTTATATAAAAAAAAAAGCCATATGGGTCATTCCAGCGAAACCGACACCATAGGCATAAAAATTAAATAACTTAATTCATACTTAAATCTACATCTAGAGAATAGAACATTATGCCTATTTTTATGAATCAATGAGTTTTTCCTTTTTGTGTATTTTTTTTGCATTTTATTCGTGTCCGAACGTACCCCTAGCGCCAGTTGTCTAAGGTGGTATATTTATACCCTAAGTTGGCAGCGCTATTTCGTGCCTTTTATAAACATTACGGAGAAAGTGATATGTGTAAAAGAAAATATATTTAACGCTGTTTAAACCAGTGGCAAGTAAATATAAATTAATCTTCAGTGTTAGGATTTATTGGGCTTCTACACAATGCGTAAGTCATATCCCGCCCGTCACAGTAAAACAAAGTTATTTCTCGTTTACCCTAAAAGTATCTAAGCTCTTGTTGTCTTGCTTTGTGAAAGTAACAATTAGGTTGAGATTGATTATTTTAGCCAAAAAACGCGTTGCATTTGTAAATAAAAAAATACTTTTTAACGCTTTTCAACGTAGGTCCCACCCGTCAGTGACGGGTGAGCAGAATGGGTTATCTGGTAAAACTGGAGTTGGTGAGTTTAAAATCGTTCTTTTAAGTTTAGTTAAACCTAGCTGGGTTATACTAAAGCAAATTATATGTGTAATATTGCTTAATTCGGTTGTGGTATTACTTTATAGAACACAATGAATGCTATGAATCAGGAAGTCTCTTTCATTAAAACTGGTATAATTTTAGACATTCTTCCTGAACCGCTGATAAAAGTATGCAGTAATAGACTGTTTGACGATGTTTGACAATTATCTGAACCTGTAAAAATTTAAGATAAAAAAAAATTTTTTTGTCTTAATGCTCCAAGAAAACTATTGAAACTATTACTTGTAACATTAAATAATTCATTAAAGAGCTGATTTAAAGTAAATACAAAAGAACTGTCTTTATATTTTTCATATATTTGTATGCTCAAATGTTACTCGTCCCACCCGTCACAAAGCACTGTCCCACCCGTCACAAGCATTGAGAAGCAAAATTATTTTTGTTTTAAGAGTTATTTGCGTAAATTATACTAATACCTAATCTATACAATATCAGGAATCATATAAAAATTGGTTGTTTAACAAAAGTTTTATAGTTTCTTACCAATTGCGAATTGTGTAAGTCAAGTCGGAGAGGAGAGGCACTTTGAAGTCCCACCCGTCACACTTCTTATACCATCAATTTCTCATAATAATAATGACATTTTCAATCCTTTTTGATGGTACAGTAAACATTGATTATTCAGGTAAGTGATAATGTCGTATTCAATACGCTAATTGTTGCTGTTTGGCAGAAATAAAGCAAAATGTAGGCAAAAAAGAGTATAAATGTCCCACCTGTCACAATGGAATGACCCATATGAAATCTTTCACAAAAGATCCACAAACATTTTATCATACAATTTTGAAAACCACTGTTAAAAAAACACTGTCCATGGTTCTCATAAATGTTTATAAGAACCTCATAAATATTTATAAGGCTTGGTTTTTGTGTATGGGGTTTCAATCAAAGAAATACCGTCTAAATCTGAAGACAATTTTAAGCAAAAAATATGTTACTATAGCTCTAAAAAGGTTAAAGTAAGAAACCGATGAACATGTGTTTTATTTTTACTTTGTTTTTTTTCTAATCTTATATTTATATATTTCAGAGCACCACAGGAACTACAAGTACCACTAAAGATTGTCATCGGAACAGGCCATCAGCAGATAGTAATACTGTATTTATGTTTATGTATGGGTAACATCTGCAAAATCAAGATTGTATTGTAAGGGAAAGTGAATTCTACAGTTACTGCAATAAAGTTATTAGTGTGAACATGGTTTTTAATTCATAAGAAATTACAATAGATCAGTGAGCATACTACTGCAACCATTTCCAAAATTACGCAAAGCTTAACAAAGCAAAAATATTGTGTAATACAGCAAAAAAAAATAACCTGTCCCTTTTGCTTTACTTATAGACATAATCCCCATATGAGTTACATCTATGATTTACATGACCATACTCTTCAGGAGAAAAGGCGCAAAAATTTAATTTTAAAGCCTGTCAACCAAATCACAGTATAAAACCAGTAATAACTCTTCTTACAAACTTCACGCCGCGCGGTGTGTCCCCCTCCCTCCCCTCGCATGCGGCGAAAACATGCGAAACTGGTGATTATTGGGCTGGACAGTCGGGGCCGCGTTTGCGCGCTGTGTTGACGTGTTGAGTTCGGGAGAAAATGACGTCAGCACCGAAGACATATTTTCGTTACTGTAGTGTTTATGGGTGTATGGAAAGTTCTCAAAATGCGGAAATGTCATTCTTTAGAATTCCTAGACACCCAGAAAAGTAAGTGGTTGTTATATATTTGCAGTGTTAGGTACATTATTGCTTACGTAAATGGCGTAAAAGTGAGATTTAAAGCTAGAATGACACATTAAAATCAATAAGGATTTATCTGTAACGACATTTAGGTAGATGCTGCGATCTATCTAGCTCGAAAGTTTGGTACCTACTTAAATATTGTGCAAACATCTATTCAAACATTTTATGTAAATATGATTTCGTCAGTATTTAAGAAACAAATACGTACTTGAATCTTTATTAGATAAAAAGGTAGAAAGAGCGTTGGTACTAGCATAGCGCCATACACAGTTACTAATACGAGTAGGACAGTAGGTACCTACGTTTCTAGTTCAAACGAATCTTTTTTTTATTGTGATGGATTGGGTGTATTCTAGAGAAAACATATAAAATGAACACTTAAATTAACGCTTTTGCAATTATTGTTACACAATCTACTATTGCGCGTATGAGAGTAATATATTTATAATGATTTTTTGTATCTTCAATACTGACTAATGTGGTGTCATGACGTGGTATTGTTATACTAAAACCTACTTACAGTTAATAGTACCTATTAGATTTACAACAACTTACATTGTACGAAGTCGATTATAGTAACGTTGTACAACCCTGCGTGACCTTGCGCAGTAGTAACGACCGCGCCGCCGCTGCCGGAGATTAACTACTGATATATCCTTATACTGTGACCAAATTTTGGCAGTAGCAATGTACATCAAACTAAAGTATGGTATCCCTATGAAACGAACAAAAACCAGCAATGTACGTCGAACAGCCACAGATATTTTTTTTTCAAGGGGCTCCCTCCTTCCTTACGAATTAGATAATGTATTAAAAAGGGACGGATATGTGCTAGTCGTTTCTCTTTTTGGTAGGGTGGAGATTTCCACAGATAAGATACAAATGACACGCGAATTTCCACCGATTTTCAAAACTAGTGTTGCTAGCCCGCGATTTTTCAAATTTGCCGCCTTTTTCTAGTGACAAGATTTGGTTGACGGTCTATATATATTACGTCTACTGTGCAACCATTTTTAAATTTTGTCTACTGACAAAGTTGATGTGCTGGAGTATAATCTATGGAATATAGATTATTGCTTAGATAGTCAAACTTTTTCAGTTAAAATAATTTTAAAAAGTATATCTGTCACTGTTAGTAATTTCGAGGCAATTTCGAGGTAATTTCTGTCATCTAGAGAAATTTTGGTAATATCTAAATTATAATGGGTTTAGGAGACTATCCTAAAGAGTATGATCCTAAGACTCATGGGCCTTACGACCCTGCCAAATACTACGGGAAACGTAAATATCTGTCTACTATCTTTTAGCTAGATGAAAGCATCTTAGGTTATTTTGTGACACCTGCACCTTGCTTTGAGGATCGTAACTACTCGTATCTTCTAGATAAAAACTGACTCAGGTATTCAGTTGTAGGTAGTAACTAATTTTTAAAATTTCCTACCCATATGTTTTTTTTTATGTCAATAAAAAAATAAGATAGCTTCGCGAAACGAAATACTTACCATCATCGCAGGTGGCGCCACTGTTGGTACTGGTCCAAAAGCATGAAAAGATAAGCCCATCGTATGCTTATCCGTGCTTAAAATTAGGTCATCTTTTGTATTTTTTTCTGGAATGATTTTGTTTGCTCTACAATATGGCATAGCCGAGGTTGGAACCCGCGAGGTTTTGACGCATCCGCACACGAGGGGTTAAAGTGAAGATTTGCGATAATGCATTTATCACTTTGCCTAGTGACCCTAGCCTAGCGGCGATTGTGAAATGTAGGTAACCTAAGGCATGTCTCATGCGCATGTATTTTTCAGCTGATACTCCATTTGGCGACGTGAAATTGCTTGAACTCCCGAAATGGTTAGCTCGAAGGACCAAAACTCCGTCTGCCTTCATGGGAGCTTGCAGTAGGGGTATCTATTTATCTAAATAATAATTATTATTATTTAATAAGCAGGCAGGCAGTTAAAAAACGGATATAGCCTGTATCCAGTGATCATTATGACAGTAATCATAGCCGAGTTGTAGATGTGATGTGCTTGTCTAGTCTATTTTTAAATAATTATGTTTCAACCGTAGTTGAAATTTCATTGTTGCCATTTACGTAGGTACTTGTAGGTGTTGACGACCGATTTGGCCTAGTTGGTAGTGACCCTGCCTGCTAAGCCCGGTCCCGGGTTCGAATCCCGGTAAGGGCATTTATTTGTGTGATGAGCACAGATATTTATTTTGTTCCTGAGTCATGGAAGTTTTTTTTATGTATATGAGCATATATTTATCTATATAAGTATATCGTCGCCTAGCACCCATAGTACAAACTTTGTTTAGTTTGGGGCTAGGTTGATCTGTGTAAGGTGTCCCCCAATATTTATATTTATTTACACTTACATATGGCCCTTAGAATTAGAAGTTTCGACCTAGGCACATATTAAGTACTATTTTACGCACTTGTCTACTGTCAACTTTATTCGTTTGTACTACTGCATCTTAAAGTAGGCCTTACTTAACTTTTTTCTGGATTCTTAGGTGTTTTGAATTCAATACATAATTTATTGGTTTTGTGGTGGGACATGAGTCACATGAGTAATTTCTCGGCACCAGCGCCTCTAGCGGCAGAATATTGCAATCGTAGTTTCCTTCCTTTCCCGTAGCCTGGTGGAGATGGCAGCACAAGTACATGCAGCCTCGGAAAGTGGGCGCCGCCCCTTTCTTCCAGATACTCGTCGCCAATATGGTGTTCTTCTATGCGATTAATTATGGCAGGATCAGTAAGTTGCATATTTCGCTACCTACATCTCTTTTGCGTATTAGAAGGAGAGGAGAGACAAGCAGGGCATTAGGCAGATAGCGTCAAGTCAGCGAGTCTTTCATGACTAATCCTTGGCTAGCCTAACGGCCCAGCCACGACATTGGTCTAAGCGCGACAGCGGTGAGCGGCAGCCATACGTGCGAATGAAAAGTCCCATCGCTGTGTCTCGCTCCAATGTATGGCCGCCGCCACAGTATAAGGATATATCAGTAGTTAATCTCCGGCAGCGGCGGCGCGGTCGTTACTACTGCGCAAGGTCACGCAGGGTTGTACAACGTTACTATAATCGACTTCGTACAATGTAAGTTGTTGTAAATCTAATAGGTACTATTAACTGTAAGTAGGTTTTAGTATAACAATACCACGTCATGACACCACATTAGTCAGTATTGAAGATACAAAAAATCATTATAAATATATTACTCTCATACGCGCAATAGTAGATTGTGTAACAATAATTGCAAAAGCGTTAATTTAAGTGTTCATTTTATATGTTTTCTCTAGAATACACCCAATCCATCACAATAAAAAAAAGATTCGTTTGAACTAGAAACGTAGGTACCTACTGTCCTACTCGTATTAGTAACTGTGTATGGCGCTATGCTAGTACCAACGCTCTTTCTACCTTTTTATCTAATAAAGATTCAAGTACGTATTTGTTTCTTAAATACTGACGAAATCATATTTACATAAAATGTTTGAATAGATGTTTGCACAATATTTAAGTAGGTACCAAACTTTCGAGCTAGATAGATCGCAGCATCTACCTAAATGTCGTTACAGATAAATCCTTATTGATTTTAATGTGTCATTCTAGCTTTAAATCTCACTTTTACGCCATTTACGTAAGCAATAATGTACCTAACACTGCAAATATATAACAACCACTTACTTTTCTGGGTGTCTAGGAATTCTAAAGAATGACATTTCCGCATTTTGAGAACTTTCCATACACCCATAAACACTACAGTAACGAAAATATGTCTTCGGTGCTGACGTCATTTTCTCCCGAACTCAACACGTCAACACAGCGCGCAAACGCGGCCCCGACTGTCCAGCCCAATAATCACCAGTTTCGCATGTTTTCGCCGCATGCGAGGGGAGGGAGGGGGACACACCGCGCGGCGTGAAGTTTGTAAGAAGAGTTATTACTGGTTTTATACTGTGCCCTAAAGCACAGTATAAGGATATATCAGTAGTTAATCTCCGGCAGCGGCGGCGCGGTCGTTACTACTGCGCAAGGTCACGCAGGGTTGTACAACGTTACTATAATCGACTTCGTACAATGTAAGTTGTTGTAAATCTAATAGGTACTATTAACTGTAAGTAGGTTTTAGTATAACAATACCACGTCATGACACCACATTAGTCAGTATTGAAGATACAAAAAATCATTATAAATATATTACTCTCATACGCGCAATAGTAGATTGTGTAACAATAATTGCAAAAGCGTTAATTTAAGTGTTCATTTTATATGTTTTCTCTAGAATACACCCAATCCATCACAATAAAAAAAAGATTCGTTTGAACTAGAAACGTAGGTACCTACTGTCCTACTCGTATTAGTAACTGTGTATGGCGCTATGCTAGTACCAACGCTCTTTCTACCTTTTTATCTAATAAAGATTCAAGTACGTATTTGTTTCTTAAATACTGACGAAATCATATTTACATAAAATGTTTGAATAGATGTTTGCACAATATTTAAGTAGGTACCAAACTTTCGAGCTAGATAGATCGCAGCATCTACCTAAATGTCGTTACAGATAAATCCTTATTGATTTTAATGTGTCATTCTAGCTTTAAATCTCACTTTTACGCCATTTACGTAAGCAATAATGTACCTAACACTGCAAATATATAACAACCACTTACTTTTCTGGGTGTCTAGGAATTCTAAAGAATGACATTTCCGCATTTTGAGAACTTTCCATACACCCATAAACACTACAGTAACGAAAATATGTCTTCGGTGCTGACGTCATTTTCTCCCGAACTCAACACGTCAACACAGCGCGCAAACGCGGCCCCGACTGTCCAGCCCAATAATCACCAGTTTCGCATGTTTTCGCCGCATGCGAGGGGAGGGAGGGGGACACACCGCGCGGCGTGAAGTTTGTAAGAAGAGTTATTACTGGTTTTATACTGTGCCTAAAGCCAATTACCTGGGGGCAGCTGCTTGATGGGATATTGTGTAAACCATATGTAGTATGTACAGACAACCAATTGGAACCCTAGGCCACTGTAGAACTATGTCATAGTGATGTTATAAATCGGATTCCAAAAATATATTTATTGCATTCTTAAATCAAATAGTTTCGGAGAAAATCGGCTGTGACAAACGGACAGACAGACGCCCGAGTGATCCTATAAGGGTTTCTCTCTCCTCCGTTTTTCCTTTTTGAGGTACGGAACCCTAAAAACATGTTACACAGCACTTTACAAACTACATCCACAGTGCAGGCTTCGTCAAAGTATGTTACATTAAGTACCTGGTTCAAAAGTCCCCATTATTCCCGCTGCATTAGCCTGCTGGATGGCAATGGAGACATGTTGGACCAAATACGAACCAGAACAAGGATCGCAGCCCCACTTAAATCAGATTGTAAGAAATCTCTTACTGCTTGTCATTTTGACATGGTTGTAGAGTGGCTAGTGTGGTTCTAGTGGGTTCCAATTGGTTGACTGCACCTACTGCTACTATTAAACCAAAGTTACCAAATTGTAACCCAGTAAAGAAACCACAGAGTTCATAAAAATATTTACTTAATAATTACAATAATTTACTTCAATGTGCACAAACATTTACACAACACTCACAGAGTCCTTAAATGCAATGTTGATGTTCTATTCAGGCTAGACAAAGGAGTCTAGTTGTTGATGTTGATATCACATTTTATTTATTAATCTGGAACAAATGAAAATACATTATTAACATTTGGAATATCAGTAACATTACCCATTATCCGTTAAAAAATAAAGAAACATCCTGTAAGATTATCTTTGTGCATTTTTTTCTTGTACAATTGTTAGGACTACAGGATGGCGGTGAGGTTTGTCCGTTAAAGGTTAAAATATTTTTTTATTGTATTTATGTTTGCTATGGCAAAAAGGGTTTCCTAAATATTTTTTTTGGTATTTATTTAAAGTTTGGTGGATTTTCAAGTTTGCTGATAGAAAGACCTAGCACCTCCAGCTAAAAAAAACATTCAGAATACTCTTATTAGTTCATCAACCATTACTTCTGTTATATATTGACATGTGGGTAGATTATGAAGATCTGCGGGTACCCCCAGTTCGGTTCTAGCCAGCAAGCCAGCACGCGTACGTAACATTCTGGCGACGAGGATGGGATCCGAACCCACGCGTGCAAAACACTTGTATCAGGTTGTTTAGACCCAATGCTGGAGTGAACATGTTATTTATCCGGTAGTGTTGTTTAATAAGGATGACAACTACATAAAAAAATGGCATTCTGTTCAGTCTGTCAGTTAGATTGCCCAAAAATACTGAACACATATTTTTCGCATCAAAGTTCTGGAGTGGGGGGTTGTGACGTCATTTTTAAGTAAAAATTGTACCTAGGTGTGACGTCACGTGAAACTTCAACGCACTGTCGTCAATTTTCATTTATGAGAAAAAAAAGACAAAAATGTGTACATAATTTTTTGATAATCTAACTGACGGACTAAATATTTTTTTTTGTTGTCCACCTATTTGGGTGTATCCTTATTTAGGAGGGTTAGTGTCATTGTCCTCAATAATGAGTGGGGAGTGGGTGTAGAGATTTATTCTCTCAGTTCGATATTGTGTTATTTATGTCTTCATAACATTTCCTTCCTAGCTCCCATATTATCCTATAATTAAATAGGATAGGTAATTAATAGAACCCATCTGGAAATCAGTATTGTATTATCTTCAACCATATTATTTTGTTTTCCTTTTCATATTACTGACAGGTAAAATGGTGAAAGGGATGAATGTTTAGCTTTAATTAGGCACTGGTCCCACCGCGAGCTAGTAAGCTGTGAGCTATCGGCTATAAAAACGAACAAAAGATAATCACTCCCGTGTAAATAAAAGAAACACGGCGATGTTTATAGTTACTCGCCCAGCGGTGAGCTATTAAAATCGCCGTGTCTCTTTTATTTGCACGGGACTGCTTATCTTTTGCTCGTTTTTATAGCCGATAGCTCATAGCTTAATAGCTCGCGGTGGGACCAGTGCCTTAAATATGGAAGCAGTAAAGACTGGTGAATGCATATCAAACAATTTATGGATAAAGATCCAATTTATGGGACTGAATGCTTGTTCCATATTTTACTGATGCAATATTTACATTAATATGATTACATGCTGTATTGGAGAAACAAATGAGGTAGATTTTGTGTCCAGAGATTCCTTGATATGATATTTTAACTATATGTATATTAACTTAAGAAATATGGTATTTTTAACCGACTTCAAAAAAGGAGGAGGTTCTCAATTCGACTGAATGTTTTTTTTTTTTTTATTTTTTTTTTGTATGTATGTTACTCGATATCTCCGAGAATCGTGGACCGATTTTCAAAATTTTTTTTTTGATCGAACCGGTATAACCCCGAGATGGTCCCATTGGCACCAAGTCAGGGTCTGATGATGGGATCCTGGAGAAATCGAGGGAACTCTTCAAATGTTATAGGCACATGTAATGTTTTTAGTCTATTTTTCAAAGGTACACCAGTATTTACGTCTGATGGTAATAATTTTATGTGGCTGAGCTGATGATGGAAGGTCAACTCCTCAATGGTTAGGAGTTAAAGGATAATTCTTTCACTACTGTACATGTATTCGGACTGATACATATAATATCACTAGGAACCACTAAAAATCAACAAATAAATAAACTTTTTAACAAAAAATAAAACCGCCTTCAAAAAAAGCGCGTTACAAAACACGGAGAAACTAAAAAGCCAAAAATAATAAACCTTTCAATTCAGATTTCTTATCGTATTGCAATAAGCTAAACATCCAAATTATAAACAAATTAATTATTTTTGGAGTCGGTACCAGCCTGTGTATGGTTGGGTGGGGCAAACAGGCAATAGCAAGGCGACGAATAGGTCTGGTACCGACTACAAAAATAATTGATTTGTTTATAATTTGGATGTTTAGCTTATTGCAATACGATAAGAAATCTGAATTGAAAGGTTTATTATTTTTGGCTTTTTAGTTTCTCCGTGTTTTGTAACGCGCTTTTTTTTTTAACACATAACATAACAGGCATATGGAATACTTAACTACTTTAATTATCCACTTGACAGTCCTACGATAGCATAGTATCCAAAAAAAAATTCCGGTAGACAGTCCTACGATACCTTACTATCCAAAAGAGGGGATGGAGACACAGTTGATTAAAGTGACATCTAGCGAAATATTGCGGTATTATTTACTTATTCTCTTGATACAATAACGTAGCCTAACTACATAGTTTGCTACAAAAAGTATAGATGGCAGTGTACGCTCGTTACTTAGTGAATGAAAAAATAAATTCGGCAGTGCCTTGTCAAACTCCGCGTGTTTGTGTTTGATTTTGAATTTGTTTAATTTTTTTTGGATATCTTCATGAGAACTGTATGTGTTGGTTGTGGTATCATTATAAAGGTAAAATAGTAGGTAGGTAAAAGGTAAAAAGGGGGTCATCGGTAAAAGGTAAAAAGGGGGTCATCGCTCAAAATTTCCTGTAATTTAAGTAATAGTCAAATAAAAAATTTCTTCATTTTTTTTTCGATTACATAAGTTTAACCTTGATTTATAGTATATAATCATACATATTTTACTATCACTATAATTTTATTTCAAGTACTGTACGTTCATTTATACCGAAGTATTTTTTTTTTAACTATACCTTGTGTAGTTTAGAAGATACAGACGTTTTTGTAAAAAGTTGTGAATGCGCAGCGCGCTGCGCGCGTCGCTTAAAAACCCGGACGGTTGACCGGAATATGGTCGCGCGGGCTGGACTGTCAAGTGGTTATATGTTTCGTCTTAGGCTTCCAGTTACACCGAATGACTAACTAGAAAGTAAGTACTTATTTAGGTTAGTGAAAGCAAATGCTCACCTATTATTGAACTATTACAAGTCAGATCGACCACTATTCATATATTTAGGCTTGAGCTCTTCTATTCTCTTAATGAAGTCCGTCTTCTCGATGCAGCCGTCGCACACCTCGTCCCAGTCGTTCAGGATCTTCTTCAGGTCTCTGACCTTCAATTTCTTTAAGTCAACATTGTTTAAGTCGATCTGCTTGTCAAATCGCAGGTCGCAGATCTGGGCGTCCTTTTTCCTTAACTTTTCACAGATTTTATCAGCAGGCATTGACCAACTCAGCGGCTTCGAGAGCTCACCTAAGATACCAGTCGCAGACTCTTCTAGGCCACCTAAATAGTAGCAAAACCTGTTCTCTTTGCCTTTAGAGTTTTTGCAGAATCCCTTGAACTCAAGTTCTATCAATTTGGCGTCTTTCTTTACGGCGTCTGATAACGTGGCTGCGAATTTCTCGACTGTTTTCACGCACACTTCACATTCGCCTTCTCTTAAAGCGAATGCCCCCTGCAGCACCGCCGCAAGTAGTAATAAATTAAACACACTGAATTTCAACATTGTGAATACGTTTCTGTAACGATATAATTTATACTAGTTTTAACTTCAGCAGCTAGAGATCGAAATAAAATGAAGGGAAGAGAAGAATCCATTCATGAATATGAAGACGTTGACAGCTTTACTTGGCGAGCTGTGATTGGAGCACGTTTCACAGTCCAGTTATGAAGCGTTCCAACTAACGCATATATTTTAAATTTGGTTGAACGGCAATTTATTTCACTTCAAGCAGGTAAATTTTACCCAAATTAAATAAAAATATTTTTTGTTTAGTATTTGCATACATTTTATTCCACATAAAGCTATGGCTGGAAAACTTATAGGCAGTTTAAAGTTCATTTGCCTCTGGAATTTTTAAAAGCCCAAATGTCAAATTCGTGTCGTCATGGAAACCACGTTTTGTTTATCAATATTCAAAAAGTGTGGTTTAGTCGATAAAACGAGTTAATTTCAAAGCACAAGCAGAAACCATGACTGAGTCTCTGAAAACACAGTTTGAGGCGAACCCTCGTACGTTCCTTGAGCAACATATCACCGCTTTGCAAAGCGAGTCTAAGATGACTCGAAAACAGGCCCTAGTTAAAATGAAGGAAGAAATATTTGAGAACCCGGAGCACAAAGATTGCGACTTGACTGTCGTGTTCCCAGAGGTGTACGCTTACGTCCTGAAGAGTTTCGCTGATTCCTCTGAGGCTTGTCGGGAGACAGCAGCGGCAATAATCTCTAACTTCATTAGCAAGCTCCCGCTGAACGATTATTATTTAACGTACATTTTACCAGTTCTCGTCCGTCGGGTTGGTTGCCCAGAGATTGTAGAAGAATCTGAAGAGATTCGTTTAGTCTTAGTAGAGCTAGTTCACCAGATAATTATCAAATACAATGTGACCCATCTCCTTAGTCCGTTTATCAATGATTTCACAAGCATCTTAGCAAAGACCAGCACGGACCCTTATCCGAAGGTGAAGCTGGAGGCCTGCAAGTGCATCATCCTGCTGTCGAGGACCCTAGCTCGGGATTTCCACTTCCAGAGTGAAAGTTATGTGAAACCGGTACTGTCTAACTTTGCTCATCAACATTATAAAGTTCGGGTGGCATCCATTAGGGCTATTGGTGAGTTTACACGACTTAAGTTGAATACTCAGAAGTTAGTAAAACATATAACCTATTAAATTCAAGAGGAAGATAGTAAAATTGATACAGTTCTTATGGATTGTATCAAATTTATCTGTAATTATTATGAATATTTTTAATGAATAATCTTCGTTTCTTTATAGGAGCAACAGTGATAGCAGGAAACGCAAAGTGCTTTGAGCTGTCCATCACCCCAATGGCCGAGAAGCTCTTTGATGAGAACAGCCAAGTTCGCATGGCAGTCACTGAGGAGGTCGGCAACTGGATGCTGAACTACCGTGACCGGTACTCGTTCTGGCATCGCATGATTCCTCTGCTGTTGACTAGGCAAGTTTAACAGTTAATTAATCCTTTTCTTTTTTTATATTCTCAATTTAATCCTTGTTGGTACCTTAAAGCTTTTTAAAATTTTGCTCACTCATTGAAAGAATATGAAATGATATTGAAAGAACATGTTGTTATAAGGCGCAAAGAACGTGTTGTTATAAGGTGCAAAGCAGGGCCGGATTAAGGGTAGAGCGAGTGGAGCGGCCGCTCTAGGCGCCGAATGGTAAGGGGGCGCCAAAATCGTCATTGCGTGGGCGTACACATAGCCCAATGGCGAGAGGAGCCGGAAATGAAATTTATTCAGATATTGAAAATCTAGATTTTTAATTGTGATTCAGATTATCTGAAAAGTTGCACCACAATGCCACCATGTACCACATTCATAAGGTGGGAGCTGTTGCTACAGTTGCTAGGGCGCCGCGAAAGATGTTTCTAGCTCTTGACGAACCACATTGTTGGGAGGCGAACGACAAAGACAATGTTGCGTCGCTATCCAAACGCTCAGTGTTTATCCACAATTCAAAGCGGAGTTCCTCTTAAAGCCAAAGGCGCAAAACGTCTCACAGAGGCGCAATTTTTTATTTCTAATAATGAAAAAATACAAAGATATAGAACATCAAAGTTCCGGAGTGGGGGTTCTAAGTAAAAATTGCACCTAGGCGTGAATTCACGCGTAACTTCACCGCAGTGAACCGTTGTCATTTTTCGTTTACGAGAAATAAGAAAAAATACTTGCCTAAAATTCTTTGATAATCTAACTGACGGACTAATTAGTTTTTTTTGTCGTCTCGCCTATTAACCTATTTAATTCCAAACTTTGCTCTTCTGCAGTTTTGCAATTAGAGTTGAACTTCGCGACTTCTCAATGTCTGTCCAAGTTGGCCATTGCTGAAATTTGCTTTTCTCTCCCATGCCTTGCCTTGGCCCTGAACTAAAGCTCAAATCCGACTGTTATCAGTTATTGGTTCCTTGGTCTAGGGCTAGAGCTTGGTTTTTGGCCTCTTTTATTTCATCACAGCCATTTGTTCTTGTCCACTACTCAATGAACACGCCGCACAGGAAAGCATTAACCTCGCGTACGTTTGTCCTATGATAGCCAGGGGCTTTTATAGAATCAAGCCCCCCCCCATAAATAATAGGAAAAATTTTCGCGCTCGCTTCGCTCGCGCTAACAATTTCTATCGCTAGGCATGCATGAGAAATATTTTAGTAACCTAGTCAGATGGTTGCGACGTTTCAGATGGACACAGCGAATCTATGAGCATTTTGGCAACGAACCCCCCAAAAAAGGTTAAACAAGGGGGCGCCAAAACTATATCTCGCTCTACCCTGATCGAGTGCGCGGGCCGGCGCTGGTGCAAAGAACATGTTGTTATAAGGTGCAAAACAGTTTTGCCCCTCTGCTTTTGCTATTATCCCAATGGGCGGCTGTAATTGCTTCCAAGTAGGAAATTCTGCTTATTTGCCATATTTATGAGTTTCAAAAATCTTATACTTTTAAACGAGCAATTCTTGTATATTTATTTATTTATATATACCGACGATCTCAGAAACCGCTCTAACGATTTCGCTGAAATTTGTTATGTGGGGGTTTTCGGGGGTGAAAAATCGATCTAGCGTAGCCTTAAATCCCGGAAAACGCGAATTTTCGAGTTTTCATGAGTTTTTCTTTCGCGTTTGTAAACGTAAAATATGGTAGTTAATTTCGCCGCGCGCGCATCGATTCCGCTTAGCTCAGTCGTACGAGGTCGGTCTAATGTACGCAGATAGATCGTAGGTGTCAGGGTTTCGAATCCCGGCCAGCAATTAAGTTTTTGTTTTTGTCTTTTTTTTGTTTTTGTATTTATAAGAGTTTTTTTTTATCTAAAGACGTGATATATTAAAATAGAACCGAGCGAAGCTCGGTCGCCCAGATTATAAATTTATTTTAGAAATAAGTAACCTCTCCCCTGTACCCTTAGATCCTCTCATTTAATTGAATGCAATTCTTTGTTAAATTTTAAATGATTGTTGTACCTATCTCCTTTTTAGCATGAGTGATGTAATAGAAAACATCAGAGAAACAGCCTCAAAACTCTGGACCGATATTGGCCTTCAATACATGGAGGAAAATGAAGAGGATCTCAAGAAAAGAACAGATTTTCTCAAGGATGTGCCCACCCACTACCCTGACGTGAAGAGACCCAATCTCGGCTGCAGGCAGCTGGTGCAAAGTAATATTGGGAAGATTGTGCCGGCTATTGGGAGAGGTGAGGATCTGACCTGTTTCATCATGATAGTTATTGTGAGCAGTATGTAAAGTAAACATAATTTTTTCAACCGTTTATTTTAACTATTTAAATAACTTGTTGCTCGCGGCGGCTACACTCCGCGCACTGCTCGCGCCATGCCCCGTTTGGCTCGTTGCGCGTGCGCTGGAAGGGCAGGGGAGGGGGGTTGAAATTTCATTGACTAAGTGACCGGCCACACCAGAGCGTCGCGTGTCTCGGGGCGCGCAACGGACGTCCGCGCCACGCCACCTGAGTGTAATTCAAAAAGCGTCTCCTCAGTACATTTTGTATAGGAAGGACGTAAGACGCGCCCCAGGTAGCGTGGCGGCGGCGTGGCTCGCGCCGCACCGCTTGAAGGCAATTCCGGCAATAGGCTTGATACAACATGACGTCTATTGCGAACGCTACAACCGATTAGATAAGTACTTGATTAGATAAATACATTACAGCTCGGGAAAAAAAAAAATGTAGAAATGAATCTATTATTTTTTGTATCATAGCAACACTTTATATTATATTATCATACAAAAGTGACTCTAATGTGAATAGTTGCTACATGTAAAGTGGTTTACGTAAACGTTGGCACCCCTGTTATTTTCGCTGACTGTTGAAGGGAATACGATTTGATCCTAAACTGCTGTCGAACTTCGCTTTTGTATGAAATGTCCTTTCTGTCCATAAGTAGGTACTATTATTTATTTTGTTTCTATGCTGCTCGATTGTTCTAGAAATGGAAGGCTGGCAGGCAGACGCGCGTCTCCGCGTAGCTCAGCTGCTCTGCTGGCTGATACTGTGCGCGGAAGAAGGGTCCACGCAACACGCCAACACCATCGTGCGGACGCTGCACCGAGGCGCTAGTGACGATGATGACCGAGTTATTCTAGAGGTGACCTTATTGATAATGTGTGAGGTTTCAGTGAGAGGCTTGCAAAGGTGGCCGAGCTTGGTCTAGAGGTATTGTTATTGCTATCCTTAGAAACAGAGTTTTGGTGTGACTCGGAAGATTCATACGTACACGGCACGGCAACACCACTGTGTCTACTTTTCATCTTGGTGCCAGTTGGCAGCCCTTTGTTGCAGGCCGCAAAAGTTCGACGAGTACCGAAACGAGTGTAGGTAGGTATTCAAATTAAACGTAGTAAAAAAGAGTATGCTATTATTTGAGGATTTTGAGACTGACTAAGTAATATGGTTCCTCGGCCCAAAGAAGATCTTGCCAGCCAAAAGGAGAGCGGGCCACTTCTTCCGATCCTGTGCCGTATTTGGGTCTAGATGCGGATTTTTTCATTGGGGGACAAAATCTGAAGGAATTTCAGAGGAGGGCTAGATTTTTACTACAGTTGAAGGACCGATGGAATGCCGGATAAAATCCTTTCGCAGGCCCGACGTTGCCGTAGGTACTTTCCCACCATTGAGCTAGATGAAAACATTTCGGCTAGCTGTTTAATTATGTTTCAGGACCGAAATATAGCACATTGATTACGTTTTTGTAAAGTTTAACTTTTACCGTTAATTCCCCTGTACAGATAAAACGCGCCGCAGAGCTATTCGGCTACTTCATCAGCCCCGACACCTGGTGGCCCCTCTTGGAAGCGGAGATGGACTCGTGGGGAGCTCTCATCGTCCTGGCGAATATCATCAAAGGCTCGCAAAAGGACCAGGTGCTGCCGAAACTGAAGGACATATTCAAGGAGCTGGCTGATCCGGACAGGTGTAGGGTTAGAAAGGTAAGGAAAACTACTTAAGAAGTAGATTTACTTCCTTTAGCTAGTTTATTAGCGTGGCCTCTTCTAGAACCTGCTATAGACTCATGGAGGGCTTTCATAGTCCGGGATTATAGTCATTCATAGAAAGTTCCCAAGCCAGGTCCGCTTGGGAGAATTCTATATCAAGGAGCGGACATACTCGTGGGGAGCTCTCATCGTCCTGGCGAATATCATCAAAGGCTCGCAAAAGTACCAGGTGCTGCCGAAACTGAAGGACATATTCAAAGAGCTGGCTGATCCGGACAGGTGTAGGGTTAGAAAGGTAAGGAAAATTACTTAAGAAGTAGATTTACTTCCTTTAGCTAGTTTATTAGCGTGGCCTCTTCTAGAACCTGCTATAGACTCATGGAGGGCTTTCATAGTCCGGGATTATAGTCATTCATAGAAAGTTCCCAAGCCAGGTCCGCTTGGGAGAATTCTATATCAAGGAGCAGACATACTCGTGGGGCGCTCTCATCGTCCTGGCGAATATCATCAAAGGCTCGCAAAAGGACCAGGTGCTGCCGAAACTGAAGGACATATTCAAAGAGCTGGCTGATCCGGACAGGTGTAGGGTTAGAAAGGTAAGGAAACTACTCAAGCAAGTAGATTTACTTCCATTAGCTAGTTTATTAGCGTGGCCTCTTCTAGAACCTGCTATAGACTCATGGAGGGCTTTCATAGTCCGGGCTTATAGTCATTCATAGAAAGTTCTCAAGCCAGGTCCGCTTGGGAGAATTCTATATCAAGGAGCGGACATACTCGTGGGGAGCTCTCATCGTCCTGGCGAATATCATCAAAGGCTCGCAAAAGGACCAGGTGCTGCCGAAACTGAAGGACATATTCAAAGAGCTGGCTGATCCGGACAGGTGTAGGGTTAGAAAGGTAAGGAAACTACTCAAGCAAGTAGATTTACTTCCTTTAGCTAGTTTATTAGCGTGGCCTCTTCTAGAACCTGCTATAGACTCATGGAGGGCTTTCATAGTCCGGGCTTATAGTCATTCATAGAAAGTTCCCAAGCCAGGTCCGCTTGGGAGAATTCTATATCAAGGAGCGGACATACTCGTGGGGAGCTCTCATCGTCCTGGCGAATATCATCAAAGGCTCGCAAAAGGACCAGGTGCTGCCGAAACTGAAGGACATATTCAAGGAGCTGGCTGATCCGGACAGGTGTAGGGTTAGAAAGGTAAGAAATTTCATCCCCTCCCATCCCATATTTGGTCCTTACAGAGGCTGAAATACTGAAATGTATGCAAAGGGGCAGTCATTCAAATGTAGTCAATTGGACTTAGTGGAATTTAGTGCTACCGACGCTAGAAGGGGCAAAAATTATAAAAGTCCATAGGAAATTGGGAACTTGGAGAGTTTCTCTTAGATTCTAATCACTTCGCTTATAATTTCTATCATATATGTATAAAGAGGCTTGAAAATCAAGTCAAGTATGGGTATCCAACTCTAAGCCCCTAAATATTTTTAAATTTTATATTTTCTAAATTTCTACGGACAAGATGTCTGTGCCTTACAAACTATGTGTAACGTGAGCAACAAACTTGCAGGAAAAATACCAAAAAGGTTTGCTGTACGTGTCGGAAGCGGTGCTGGACCTTTGCGGCGAGGACTGCCAAAGAGTAGCCGAAGAGTTGTTCACCGTCAACTTCACCGTCTACGCTATGCCTGTGGACGATAAGGCTCAGTTCATGGCTTTATGTAAGTTTATCTCATTCTTTGTAGATTTCGGCAATATTTAGTTTAAACTTAAATACATGTCATATATCATATTATATCTACAAAAAATACCAAGGCCTCCAGGTGTCCAAAGCTGGTTTCGAACCAGCGTCCTCCATTTTAGCCACGGATGCCTGAACCAATCGGCCACGTCACGTCACGTTCATTCCATTCGCCATTGGGTACAATATTTAGTTTGTCAATATAGGTTAGGTACCTAGTGAGCAAAACAATTTGCTAAGCATTCTTGGATTCAAATGTGTATGCAGCATTACTTTTTTCGTAAAACACGAGAATAATCTATCCTTAGACGGAAACCGATGAAATATCTCGTTTACAAAACATCTCGTATAGAAAGAAACTACATTGAATTTTGTCTAAATGTTCTTTTGACAAGTTTTGCTCAATGTTAAATTCGTTTCAGCGAACCTGGACAAGCTCCGTTTTGCAGAGAATTGCGGGCGTACTCTCACCACACTTTACGAGAAGCATATTCGCCACATACTGGCCGCTATCACCTCTGATGCCTTGACTTGGACGCTGCTCACTCCAGATAGGTGCCTTCTAGAATGTATTCTGATGAATACTGGTACGTATTATAGCAAGACAAGTTCCCTTTGGAAGATAACAGCGGTCGTACCCTCACCACACTTTACGAGAAGCATATTCGCCACATACTGGCCGCTATCACCTCTGATGCCTTGACTTGGACGCTGCTCACTCCAGATAGATGCCTTCTAGAATGTATTCTGATGAATACTGGTACGTATTATAGCAAGACAAGTTCCCTTTGGAAGATAACAGCGGCCGTACCCTCACCACACTTTACGAGAAGCACATTCGCCATATACTGGCCGCTATCACTATCACCTCTGACGCCTTAACTTGGACGCTGTTAACACCTGACAGGTGCCTCCTGGAATGTATTCTGATGAATATTGGTACGTATCACAGCAAAACAACTTTCGTAATAAATATTGAAATATATTAATTTGGTATGTGAATTCATGTAGAATCTTGTACCTATAATATAGGTAAGTGCATATTATGCACTTGCGGTATAAAAAAATGGGCCACTGTATGCTATGTGTGTATAGTGCCCGGCCGCATGACGTTTTCACTTAAAGTTTGAATGTATATTTCGTTCTTATCCATTCCAAATTCATATCTATTATCTACTCAAAAACAGTTGAACCATTCTAATTTCAAAACATTACATCTCAGGTTCAGCCATGTCGTCCAACCTTCACCTCATAGCGCCGCTCCTGAAGGAATGCCTGGCCACCCCCAAAGTGGACCCCGAGGTGAAACTGAAGATGTTCACGGCGCTGTCCACCGCGCTGCTGCGCCGGCAGGACAACTTCAGCAAGTGCAGTGGGGATATACTGGAGGCTTTCTTGAAAATTATCATTGAAGGTAGCTACAGATTGCAATTTTTGCCAATCTTCACCTCATGGCGCTGCTCCTGAAGGAATGCCTGGCCACCCCCAAAATGTTCATGGCCCTGTCCACCGCGCTGCTGCGCCGGCGGGACAATTTCAGCAAGTGCAGTGGGAATATACTGGAGGCTTTCTTGAAAATTATCATTGAAGGTAGCTACAGATTGCAATTTTTTGATTAGGTACGAGTCATCATCCTCCTTGCGTTATCCCGGCATTCGCCGCGGCTCATGCTGAGGTCCGCTTTGACAACTAATTCCAAGATTTGGCGTAGGCATTAGTTGGAAGGTCAGATGGCAGTCGCTTTCGTCATTGGTACGAGCCGGGTTCGAACCTGCGACAGTGTCCTCCCCCAAAGTCTCTTGAGAATATACCATCCTTGAGCTATCCAATGACCAGTTAACACTTTTCTTTAATTTTTGGTCCGTCTTTCTAGAGAGTGTCTATATACATGCAAGAACCTAAGCACCCCTGTAGTCCCCGAGATGAGCGCTCACTTATTCATAATTTATTTTCAACTAATTCTGAATGTTATATCTTCCTTTACAGAGGTGATTCTGGCGAATTTGGTGTGGGAGCCAGGGCGCACTGCAGAAGCTATCCGCACGGCCGCCATAGCCTGTTTGTGTTCAGCGTTGCAAGAGAACCCTCGCAACGAGCTCGAGACCGAAAGCGGAGCTGATGGCGATAAGCAAGACAAGGACAAAGTAAGTTAAACCTTATTGTGAATAGGCGAGACGACTAAAAACAACTTATTAGTCCGTCAATTAGATTATCAAAGAGTATTAGATACGTATTTTTTATTTTTTCTCGTAAACGAAAAATGACGACGGTACAGTGCGTTGAAGTTTCGCGTGACGAAGTGAGGTCACAAGCCCCCACTCCGGAACTTTGATGCTCTATATCGAAAAATATGTGTTCAGTATTTTTGGACGATCTAACTGACGGACTAAACAGAATGCCATTTTTTTATGTAGTCGTCATCCCTATTAAAGACACGAGATTTAGCAGGTTTTCATAACAAATACTATCTCTTTTCACCTTGTGCTTTTTGGACAGCTTAAGACACCATAGGGCTGATATAGGCGGACTGGAATCCAACTGCGACTTTTAGGGTATGCGCCCACGGGCAACTTTTCGCGCCGCAACTATTTTGTCTTTCACAGTCTTAGGTCTAGGATAAAAGTGCAACACAACTCTTCATACACTGGATGAAACTGGCGTGCAGATTATAGTTGTGCCTGCTCGTTCTCTGAAAAGATCGCTCCCAACTAGTACGATCTCCGAAGTGTACTAGTTCGTTATTTTATGACATTTAGGACAGTAGTACTTACACCGAGAGCTCTCTCGTGTTAGCCGAGCGCTGATCGGCCGTTTTCGCTCGCCCTCAGTCCGAGTCAGTCGGTTCTAGTCCGGTTGTGGTCGAATCACACGGATCGCTTTGCTGTCATTGTCACTTCTCGGCTCTTCGCTCCTTTCTCTCCCATTCTGTTGCGCGTGTGTGAGTGTACTAAATGTACTAAAGAGCAGAATCATTTGGGAGTAGTTCGGGCTAGTACAGTGCAGGGAATCGTGTCTTTTGTGCTATTAGTACATGTACTACACAAGCCTAGTGCAGATGGGCCGTCTGTAGCTGCCCTTATACTTTAATGAAGAGCTTGCATTCCGGTTTGTGTGCAGAATGTTTTAGCTCTACTCATGACAGGAAGCGCTGTTGTTGTGTTATTTCGTGACAAGCTAAACTCGATCCTTAATTCTACATTTTATTTATTTACAGGAAGTGAACCTATTCCCGACCAAAGAATCCCTGGAGCCATTCCTAGAGCAAATAGTCCCGCTCGTCAACGGCCTACTGGATGACAATTCTGCATTGACCAGACAACATACTCTTCGAGCTACCTGCTGTCTGGCCACGTTGGCTACGCGTCGCGGCTGCTTTACTGCTGAGATATTACACAAGCTATACTTTGGTAAGTATGCCTTCAACAATTACTGTGAATTTTCTACCTGTAGTTGCTAAGTCGAACAAACTACTGGTGCTGAATGGGTATGGATGATAACTCAGCATTGACCAGACAACATACTCTAGACCTGCTTTCTGACCTCATTGGCTACTCGATGAGGACGATGAGGCTGCTTTACTGCTGATACACAAGTTGAACTTTGGTATGTTTACCTTGAACGACTTACCTGGAATGTTCCGTGACTCGAACCATCTGTGGCAGCAAAATCATAATTCACAGACCTTTTATTTCTTTCAAATAATTAAAAGAGTTAATTTAAGATAACAAAAATGATAATATGAAAATCGGAAACCTCCCTAATCAATTAATCAGGCTTTGCTAGCCCGGTTCCGCGGGGTTCTATTCTAAGAGCGTTTTCACTTTATCCGATCCGATATCGGATGTAGAAAGGATGTCAAAGGCAAAAAAATCAAAGATCGAGGCGTCCTTAACATATATATATATATATATAGGAAATCGGTCTTACATCCGATGTCGGATCAGATAATGTGAAAACGCTCTGATGAGAGGCAGGATAGTCATTTTCCCAAGCGAGGTCTATAGTTAAGCTCTTACTCGCTGTAAGGGTCGGTTGCACCAAACCGTCTGTCACCGACGTCACCGTTAAAGCGTTCGTTAAGTTTTATTGTAGGGGAAGTTCCATAGGCGTCTGCTGCGTGAGGATGATATATCTGTCAAATGTGGTTGATGCAACTGGCCCTAAGTGGAGTGAAGTTACAGCTACGTAATGGTTGTATTAGCTTTCCGAGAATCTGTAATTAAATATTATTTTCATATCCACAGGAGTGCTGAAGCGTCTCGACGACAGCAACGACAAAGTCCGCTCCTTCGCCGTACAAACCCTCACCACTCTGTTCAAGAACCGTCCCGTCCCGTACGACACCATACTTTACAACGCACACATAGACGCCACCTACAGCGCTATGCTTATACACCTGGACGACACTAGTGAGGAGTTCCGCAAGGAGATGCTGGGTAAGAGAAATTCAGTCTCATGTTGTATGGTTAGTAACTGGCATGCTCCATACGACACCATACTTTACAACGCAAACGACACCATACTTTACAACGCATACGACACCATACTTTACAACGCACACGACGCGTATGTAGTAGGGATGCATGTGTCACATTCGCGAATGCGAATATTCAGAATGCGAATGTGCGAATACGAATGCGAATGCGAATATCGCTGAATTTCATAAAAAACAAAATAAAAACCAAGCAATCACCAACAACCCGCTGGGTAAAAATGCTTACTATTGGTCAAAATGCCGAGTACGAACTTTACGCCGTACGAATTTGAGCTATCTGCGCATGCGCGAGTCGACAGTCGACAAGTAGCAATTGGAGCGGCCGGCGCGGGCGAGGAACAAGCTGCGACTTGCACATATTCGCATTCGCAAAACATTCGCATCGTTTGAAGCGAATGCGAATGTCAATGCAAATGTTTAAAAGAATACGAATCTTTCGCATATGCGAATGCGAATGCAAATATTCGTAACATCCCTAGTATGTAGATACCTACAAGTACATGCTCATTTTGGTTTCAGATGCCCTCATTACACTAAGTACCATCGACCCACCGCTCCTCATGAAAAAAGTGAAAGCTAATATTCAGCTGTACCGAAATAAGGCCGCCTATGAACGACTGTCTAGCCATATCGAGAAGATATTGAAGTCTTAGTTTAATTTACATTTTAAGTTTTACCGTTAATTTCCATGTAGGCATGATCCTACAAGAAATGAGACCTAAGGAAACCCGCTACAGGATTCAATTACCTAGTAATAGTTTGTTTTAGTCTGTTATTTTGACTATACAAAATACTAAATTATTTGAATGCATTATTTTATGAAATTGAGCAATATTAATTTGCGCTATTATGATCACTCACGGATCATAGTCACACAAGTATTGTAATAGATAAACAGCCTTTCTTGGATTTATATAGCTAATGTAGAAGAAGTTACCGTACATACGTACAACACAATGTACTAATGTAATGTACTTAATACAGCGAGCCTCAAAAGTGCATTGATAAACCCATTTCACTGTACGAAATTATTATATTATAAATTGGGTATGTACTTTTATTTAGCGTTATCTAGACGAAACTTAACCCTTTACCGCAATCAAAGCTGTTTGCTATGTGGATATCATATTCAACTCTATTGACAAGTATTAAAATTTAAATTCCACCAAACATTATCATATATGTGGTAAGGGGTTTTGCATTGTACGAACTCTTTTGATTTTAGTTTATAATTTAGAAGTTCAATAAATTGTTTTATCTTCAAAGTGACTTTATTTGTTCTATCTACCTATTATAATCATGTCCTGATCATAACCAAAATGATATGTAGGGTGGCAGGGTCCACAGTTAACCACTTAAATTGCGGACCTATGAAGGTCAGTACTGTGTATCGTATCGTATCCAAATATGTTTTTACTTGAGTACCTATTCCTTAAATATTATCTGTAATGATGTGCAAGTTGCGGAAACCTTCCAAAATCTTAAATTTTTTGAAAAATTCACGAAACTTTCACGAAAAATAAAGAGAATTTAAATTTATGAAATGGAAAGTTTCCATCCATACAATTGCCCATACAAAGTGTGGAAAGTTTCCGAAGTTTTCCTATGTGAAAATTTCAGAATTTTGGAAACTTTCCGTCGGCACATCAGTAGTTATCTGGCTTTAAACGTTTCTGTGCGGATGACATGAGAGGCGTGCCATCAAGATTTTTGCGTGTAAGTATAATAAATAAAACGACGAATCACTTCGAGAAAAGGTAGGTAGTTACGCTTCGCTTGGCTCGTCTTGGCGGGGACGCTACCGTGCCCCCAGATTTTTAAGCCAATCCATAGTTGGATGGTGTGACTGTGAGAGACAAAATATAAAGTTGTGGCGACAAATTTATCTGTGGGCGCCCACACTATAAGCAAATACTATATAAACTCTAGAGTTAACACGTGCAGCTTCTGACGTTTCCCATACAATACAATTGAGCGGCAACAATTTTACTAGCGCCATCTAGCGGTTCGAGTTGATCAAAGTAGTTGTTCAGACTTTTATTTGAGTAAATTAAAATAGAAAATGCTATTACTTGATCTACTTTAACATTTTTAGACGGAATAAAACAAAAAAATAAAAATTGGTAATTTTTTAATTTTATGCTGTATGAAACTAAACTATTTTGATCAACTCATGCCGCTAGGAGCGCTAGTGTGCATGTTGCCAACTTTGGCACCGAGCTGCACGTATTAACTCGTAGAGTTTACATAGTATTTGCTATAAGGGTATTGAGACGGTACGAGAACTCGCATACGAGTTTTATTACATTGCGGTATTTGCTGGCTGTGCAAAATTGGATTGTAACCAGGGGCGGCTCACTCCGCGATCCTTTCGCCGCGCTACAAGTACATGCCGGCGGCCGCGAGTTCGCGGCCCATTCAGTGGCGACGACCTTCGCGCGGCGCAATAGAATTCAACGTAGGTAAGAATTTAGAATGGCGGCGTTTTGTGAACATCAAAGGAGTGAGCCTTCTGTACTTGTACTATTATATATTCTGTGTTGTAACCTCAACAATGTAACTAAAATCGCATGCGAGTTCGCACGCAGTCTAAATCAGGCATTATTGAAAGGGGGCGATATCCGAACGCCTAGCAGCTGTGCAAAAAAAAATCGCATGACAGCTGCTCAGCTGTCAATCCTCGTGAGCGGCGGCGCGTTGTATCGCGGTGTCGGATATTCTTTGTTATTTTTTAGGCACAAGTCAAGACATATCTCGTATTTAATGATACTGCAAGAAAATAACCATTAGTTTCAATAACTTGCATCATGGAAATTACTCGCAAAAGTACGTAAAAAATATAAATCAATGTGGCGGTGTGCACAAGGTGTTTACAACATTTGTGTTCTTTTTTCAGATTTTAAGGAATCCTTGCCTATTGTGAGTGATTCAATAAAGAGAGCGGACTTTCTTGTGATAGATGCGGAGTTTACGGGGTTGATAAATGGGCCGGACGTCACTATGTTCGATTCTCCGGCGGAGTACTACTTACGAACTATGATGGGTTGTAAGGATTTCTTGTTGATCCAGTACGGGTTGTGTGCGTTCTACTGGGACGAGGATGCGAAGCAGTACATGAACGACGCGTACAATTTTTACCTGTTCCCGCGCGGGCGGCCGGGCCCGGAGAGAATGTTTCTTTGCCAGAGCTCGAGTTTGGATTTTCTATCAGCCCAGGGGTTTGATTTCAACAAGCTAATTCGAGACGGTAAGTTAAATAATTTATTAATGTTGAAATAAACAATTGATGCCATAATTTTAATTGAACTTAGTACATAATTAAAAGAATGCCTTTTAGGTACGAATGTTTTCATAACCTATTAAACTATAATGATAGTTTATGATACGGTAGTATATTGCTAGTTCTCTTAAAAGTGTTTATTGATAACTGGTACCGTTCTCAAGATATTTTGAGTTAGTCAAATTTTAGGGTAGATTTGCCCTAAATTTCAAAAAATCATTTCTCGTAAATTAGTGATATTTGACATTCTGGAGTTTTAGTTGTAGCATTGTTTTGGTCTATGCTACCGGTTTTTACCATAAACAGACCATGGTTAAAAATGAGGTCTGATCCCACACTGTGAAAGAACACACACACTTGTGTTGCACTGATTGTTCATTTAGTGATTGATGACAAAATGGAAGAAAAACCATTAAACCTTAACTAGAGGATATTATTATTTGCTTGATTATTCAAATGATATATTTTGTAGATTTGAGAACTTGTTCTAGGCATCCCGTATATGACGGAGCCCACAGAGACACGGCTAAGAGAAATGCTCACGGAGAGACAGAAGTCGTACGCCAATGACACTAATATCATCCCAGTGCCAGAGGAGAATAAACAGCAGATTGAAGACATTTGGTGAGTTTAGCATCTATCTATTGGGTTGGTAAGAAAGTAATGAGCGATCGATTGAATTCAACATAAAGTTTTTGAGAGAGTTCTAGAATCTTCTATGGTCGAAAGTATATAAAGGGCGAGTCGCACAGTTTCTCGTCAGTCATTCACTAGCTGTCGCCGAGCTAATACAAGGAAGAAAATGGACGAATTAAAAGTGCATGTAAGGCATTGCTTACTATATGAATTTCAGTCTGGCCATTCATCCGCCGAAGCAGTGCGTAATATATGTCAGTGTGTTGCTCCTGAAGTTGTGTCTGAGGCCACGGCGAAACGATGGTTCCAGCGATTTCGTAGTGGCGACTTCATTATCACATCAACCTAAGTCTGGTCGACCGGTGAAGATTGATGTAGCCAAATTAAAAACCTTAATTGAAGGAGATCTGAGGCTAACGAGTCGTACTCTTGCTACCGAGTTAGGCTGCTCTCATGTCACCATAGAAACACATTTACACGAGTTGGGAAAAAACTACAAATACAGTGTTTGGATACCGCACGAACTTGATAGAGATCAACTAAACCGACGTGCCGATATCTGCATACAACTTCTGTCTTTTCGCCGCAGATTCAACTGGTTGGACCATCTTATCACTGGAGATGAAAAATGGGTCTTATATATAAATCACACACGCAAACGTCAGTGGCTAGCTCCAAACGAAAAAGGAATAGAGGCACCAAAAACAGAGCCTCACCCGAAAAAAGTTATGCTGTCCGTTTGGTGGGATATTCATGGTATTATTCACTGGGAACTCCTACCAAGTGGAATGACTGTTACCGCATCAGTATACTGTAATCAGCTTGAAAATTTAAACCAAAAAATCTGTCAGAATCGTCCACAGCATGCTAAAGTTTTTTTCTTACACGACAATGCTCGCCCACACATTGCAAAAGTGACTCGGCTAAAGCTATTGGAGCTAGGTTGGAAAGTGATACCTCATCCACCGTACTCTCCAGACTTGGCACCTACGGATTAGGCATTGTTCAGATCGCTAAGCAATGCCTTGACTGAAAAAAAGTTCGATGATCAAGCCCATCTACGACAGTACATAGCTGAGTTTTTTTAATCTAAACCTAAGAACTTCTTCGCCGATGCTATTCATTCTTTACCAGAACGATGGAGACAAGTAGTAGATAACGAAGGCCGTTATATTTTTGATAAAAGATTAAAATAATAAATTAAATAAAAATTACAATATTGGTTATGATTCGCTCATTACTTTCTTACCAACCCAATATATCTATATAGCCTCTTCTTCTGAACATGGCTGGTATAATTGGTTGATTGTTTAGATATAGTTGCGTAGTTCAATGTGCCTGTTGGCAAAGGCCTCCTCCAGCTCTTTCCTGTATTTCCTCTGCCTGGCAAGTCTAGTCCAGAAAGGCCCTGTTATAATTTCGTTTCCCATTCCATTCCCATCGTTTGAGTGCTGGTCGTTGGGCTCTTGATCCCTTTCTGGGGTGCCACATGAGGATTTTTTGGTTTAGCATAACATGGTTTAAACATTCATGATTAGTACACGTATACCTTTAAGACCATAGGGTCAACACCGTCCCCGAAACATAGGACGTTAGTTTTAATGTATTGATACAGGATTAAGTCCAGATAAAAAAAATGCATAACTTTCTTTACATTCAATTAAAACTATGAAACAAACTTAAACAGCTAGATTAAACATTTTAAGGGTTCATAAACTAAAAATTTTTAGTAAAGAGCTATTATAGCCTTAAAAATTAATACTAATAAAAATTAAAATAGTAAATTTTCAGTACATGAGTTGTAAGTAATTTTTACAAAAATTTTACGAGCCACACTTATATTGTTAATAATTCTTAAGTTTTTTGTTACAGTAAAAAGGTCCGTGAGTTTCTCGACGAGCAGAAATCGGACGAGATGGAGATAGACCGCTGCAATGCGTTCATCAGACGGCTACTCTTCCAGGAGCTGGGCTCGCGGTTCAAGGGCGAAGCGTATGTGGAAACTAAAGTGCTGGAGAACAAGAACAGGTAAGTCAAGCGTATAAAGCTATGCTATTAGCCAGTGATCGGATCTATGGGAGCAAAACTAACAAACTGCTAACTTGCTAAGTGGACATTTTTGAGTACTTACAGCCATGAAAATATTAATATCCTTGTAGTAATGTATTAGAAATCTTGGGTTCAGGTATAAAATCAAATTTAACACTGATCTGAAAATAATAATCTTGGTTTTATTTTAAATTTATGTCAGCTCTAAGGTTTTGCTCCCATAGTCCCATCACTGGCTATTACTATACCCTTTTTTTTTCCGCCATGGTTTTTACTCCTTGCTAATTTTAGCAAGGTGAATACTGCCAATGGAAATTACTATACCCTGGCCACAGACCAACCCCTATAGACATCTATTACAAGACGACTCGCTGTGGCCAGCCTTCCTAGTATTTGCACTGATATAAGCGCGGGCGCTCGCCGTGCCCGATCAGTATCGACCAAGTAACAGACCCGAAAGCAGCGCGTGTTTTTCGCACAAAAAAATTGGAAAAGGGTATTTTGATGCCTTAAAGATGTCCACCTGTAGTGTGAAATGGTGTGGAAAGGTAACAAGAAGCTCAAATTTAAAAACAGACGGCATTACATTCCACAAATAAGTCATATTTATAATTTATTCAGAGCCGGCATAGGTCAACTTACATTGGCCACTTACGCGTCAGTAGAGGGACAGTCATACTTCTGTCCCTTTTCATCTGGCGCGACTGCCCGCCGTCCTTGAAACGGCCAATCACAGCGCGCTTAACACATTCCCCGCCCGCTCCTCGCACCCCAAACACTGGTGACTCGTATCGCGAACCAAATATGACAAGACTGCCACTCTATAGGAGGTTCTCTGTGACCCTGGCAAAGTGATCTTGATAGACGAAAGAGGCCAGATTAAAAAAAAGTCCTTCGGCGATTCCGGCAACGTTCGGCTCGCATCTGCTATGTAGCTATTAGGATTTAGGATTGGTACAAATTGACGTCACAGATTAGACAATTACCTGATTTTTGACAACCGTAAGTACCTTAAAGCGATAGCGCCATTCAGTGGAAAGAGACAGCACAATTCGACCCTGAACTGTTGCCAAACTTCGGTTTTGTAGGAATTATCCTTTCTGTGCGTAAGGAATATTACCTATTTACCCCCTTATTAATAAACGTACTCTAAATTTATCAAACTGATAAAGTTCGTTTATCCCTTTTTGTCACACCAATACGTCGGAAAGGGACAAACGAACTTTATCGGCTTGATAACTTTAGACTACGTTTATGAATAAGGGGGTTATTTTGTGCTTTTTGTAGTAAGTGTTGATCCTTAATAAGTATAAATACTTAATATTGTCTTACCATGATTCGAACCCAGGACCATTGGCTAAGAAGGCAGGGCCACTACCAACTACCAACTATGAGTACTACCAACTAATTCATAATAAATATTAATATACGAGTAAGTCTCATTGTTCTGTCATAATTTCGGAAACTTGCACACACACACACACACACACACACACACACACACACACACCTTAGGCACTGGTCCTACCAAGAGCGAGTAAACTATGAACACGGCTATGATCGGCTATAAACACGGACAAAAGATAATTGTTCCCGTGTAAATAAATGAGATGCGATGACAGCGCGGACGAGTTATAGTTCATAGCCGAGCTATGAGCTACAAATCGCTCGCTCTCTCTTTTCTTTACACGGGAGCGGCTATCTTTTGTTCGTTTTTATAGCCGATAGCTCATAGTCCCATATTTTTTTTTCTAGAGTTCTAAAAGTGACTCGAGTAACGCCAGAGAACGCGGCGCAGGATCGAGAAGCGATGAAGAAAGACAAGGAATGGGAGGAGTTTGAGGAGGCGGTCGGGTTCTCTAAGGTGGCTCGGATGATCAGCCAGTCGGTAAGTTAGCCTTTCTCGCAGGAAGGATTTCGATTTTCTTTAACTATTATTAGGGTTCCGTACAAAAAAGGTACAAAAGGAACCCTTATGGCGACGCTCTGTTATATAAAATGTTGACACCCCTAGAAGACGGATATGTGACATCATCATCTTCTTTAGTCGTTCCCTCAATGCTGAGGATCGTGACATCATGTCATTCTGTTGAAGACTAGGTCTCTCCATAGGCGTCTGTTCCTCGCCAAGCGCATGGCATCATCATAGCACCACTTTTTCATTACGACACTATAGATTGCCAGCTGGTTAACAAACAGGCATATTGAGTTTTTGGAGAGAAAAAGTGGTACCACGGTACTGATTGAAAATCGAATAGAGTAGCTATATCTGTCTCTTTCTGTATATAATATGTTCCATGAGAGAGTACAGGATAACATAAGGTGGTAGAGAGGAGAGGGGGAGAAGGTAATTCCGTCTATGGTACATTCTGACAAAGTCCAATTTCAGTTTTGACACAGGTGAAGTGGTGTCAAACGGGAGTGTTTGTGTTAGACATGGTGTCGAAAATGTTAATGTTTGTTTTGTACTGAATTTCAGGAGAAGCTGGTAGTTGGACACAACATGTTGTTAGACGTGATCCACACGCTCAACCACTTCTTCCAACCGCTGCCTCCTGACTACCCAAGCTTTAAAGAATTCGCTCACTGCATGTTCCCTAGGTAACTGTAACTATTACTATTACGGCCAGTTGCATCGACCATAGTTATTTATTTATCGTATGGCAACGTTGAAGTGTCTGTTGACCATAGTTAACAGACACTTCAACGTTACGCTATGAAAGCAAGTCTGAAAATTCCCATTTCCCATACATAAAAATTAGCGAACGCTAAATTCGGTAACGAACGGTTTAGTCAGGTGCTACCGACCCTTATACTGTCAATAGCTTACTGGGCTATCTAGGGCAAAAAGTCATATTTGCTATTGCGATTGTTGCTGATATTTATTGCAAGCTACTTAAATTCTTGGCCGAGTTCTGTTCGTATATTTTTGCGCCCAAGATACGTCCCAACTAACATTTTGAGGTGGTATTAAGGTATGTACGACCAAATTTTGTGGTTGTATAAAGGTCGAGTAAACGTTTATACGACCCAAAATAGGCGCATCTTATACGACTTAAAGTCGTATAAAGATTGAGTAAAGGTAGTATAAACCTCAATTTAGTTGCATAGTTGTATAAGCGTCGCGAATTCGACTTAGGTAGAGTAGTGGTGTAATATACGACCTTTATACAACTTAAAGTCGAATAATTGTCGCTTAAAGGTCGTTAAAACGACTTATTTGATCTTCGGTTAAGGTCGTATAGCTGCTTGCTTATACGACCAAATTGTTACCTGGGTTATCAGGTGGTTCCTAAGTTTCCTTCAATACTGCATTAGTTTCATAGCAGAACACCTTACTGCTTTGCTAATTTACAATTCTATTTCAACCAGCAAATGCTTTAAATGATCTATGTTTAATACGTCTGTAATATCTGAATGATGTTTTGTTTGCAGCCTACTAGACACAAAATACATGTCCAGTTTGCCGCCCTTCAAGGACAAGGTGAATTCCAGCGTGCTACAGCACTTACTCGTCACCCTATCAGAACCGCCTTTCGGCCTGCCCACAGTCGGTGAGTTGATCATTTATGATAAAAAAAAAGAAATCAATAAAAGTGAGACAGTTTTTTTTTGCATTACACTTTCCGCCAAACTGTAGAACAGTTTGTTGGCAGGTATAGGCTCCCTTTCATCACATTACTGTTGTTTCACTTAGGTGCTAAAGTGTTAGTATAAGTTACAAACATAGTTAAAACTTAATACTACTTACTAAATTATTTTATTTTAATTACGTATTTAACTAGAGTGCCTGTGTGGTGACGGGTTAAGAATTTCACCACTCCCTTTCTTCCCGTGGGTGTCGTAGAAGGCGACTATGGGATATGGGTTAAATTGTGGCGTAGGCGAGAGGCTGGCAACCTGTCACTGCGATGTCACAGTTTCGTTTTCTTTCAACCCCTTATTTGCCAAGAGTGGCACTGAAGCTGTAGTAGTTTCATGTGTTCTGCCTACCCCTTTATGGGATACAGGCGTGATTGTATGTATGTATGTATGTATGTATGTATTTAACTAGAGTTGACTATCAGTTTCAAATTGCTTCAACATAAACTTTTTTAATTTTGATTTAAATACATTTTTGCTGGTGCTTTTCCTAATGCTTAATGGTATATTGTTATAAATCTTAGGTACAAGATAAGATCTGGATGATAAGGGATGTTGATTTGTCGATCACTGTCCTGATAATTGTTCCCGCGAACGGACTCTTTCTTAGGGTCGGTTGCACCAAACCATCTGTCACCGTGAAAGCGTTCGTTAAATTTTATTGTATGGGAAGTTCCATAGACGTCTGCTGCGTGACGATGAAGTGTCTGTCAAATGCGGTTGACGCAACTGACCCTTAGCCATGTTACATGAAAATCGGTCTACTATGTCGCGGGGTTTTTTTCAAAATTTTAATTTTGTTGTTAGGTTATTAATAGGTTTTTTTACTGAAAGGAATGTACCATATGTGTTTTTTAAATGTTTTGCTTTTTGGCGCCTTTCCTACATTTTGGCGCCTAGAGCGGCCGTTCTACCCTAGATCCGGCCCTGTCTATCCTCGTAAGGCCTACCATAGTTAGTTTTCCAATTTTAATTTGAACCCTGGTCTAGAGTAAATTGGTCAGAATTTCGTTTGACTCATTTGTGTTTCTTGTCACATCTCTATATTGACAATCCTGCACTAACTAAGGTTTCTGTTTGATCCAATGGTTGACTGGTAGAGAATGCCTTAAGGCATTAAGTCCGCCATTTGTACAATTTTATGTCGTGCAATAAAGTCTAAATAAATAAATAAATAAATAAAACAATGAAACAAAAGAAATGCTAATTTATTCGGTTCGTGAAAGGTTCAAATTAGATTGCAACAACTGTGTACATTTGTAATGTACATTAGGCCTTATGAGGCTATAGCTCACAGAGCCTAGTATTTTTTCTAAATGTCCCAAATCATTTCAGGATCATCCCCAGGTCGAGGCTACACCCTCTCCAACGACAAGTCCCACGAGGCGGGCTACGACGCGTTCGTAACGGGGCTCTGCTTCCTGGCGATGCGCGCGCACGTGGCGCGCATGCGCGGCGAGGACGGGGCCGGGGGCGCGGGCGCGGGCGCGGCGCTGCGCCCCTTCCTCAACAAGCTGTTCCTCACCAAGACCGCCTACCAGGACTCGCCCTACATGAACATCGACGGCCCCGACCGTGAGTGCATGCTGATACATTTGTGCCGCACCCAGACTGACATAACACGATTGCCGTATGCGCACCAAGCATATACACCCTGTTTTTATTGAATTCCGTTAACTTTAAGGGATGGTTCTTTAGACTAAATGCAATTAATTTCTCTAAGAAACTAGCGTCTTAACTCTTACGGTTATCGAGTTATTAAAAAAATAAAAATAATTACTGAACACGTGTGCGACAGCCTTTACCCCTTCCGAATATTATTTGTTTTGACATGTGCCGTCAATCACTTGACACTAATTTGAATATTATTCTTAAGGGTCTCTCACACAAATTAATTCATTTGTTACGTATGAAAACGATGAAAAATTTTTTTTACGAATTTAACTAAAAGTGATATACAGGGTGGTTCCTGATAACGAACCTAACGACATGTCGAATTTAACGGAAAACAAAAAAAAAACACGGTGTATATTAATGAGTGACAGAGACACTATTCTATCGCGCTCTAAGTGTCATATGCGCTTCGCGCATATATCAAGAATGACAGAGATAGCACTACTCCATTGCGTTCTAAGTGTCATATGCGCATGAGTGACAGAGACAGCACTACTTCATCGCGCTCTAAGAATGATAGGGATAGCACTAGTCCATCGCGTTCTCAATGTCATGTCACGAGTGACAGAGACAGCACTACTTCATCGCGCTCTAAGATATAGGGACAGGTTGCGGAAACTTTCCAAAAAAATCTTAAATTTCATGAAAAATTCACGAAAGTTTCACGAAAAATAAAGGGAATTTAAATTTATGAAATGGAAAATTTCCATCCATACAATTGTCCATACAAAGAATGGAAAGTTTCCGAAGTTTTCCTATGTGAAAATTTCAGAAATTTGGAAACTTTCCGTCGGCACATCAGTAGGGATAGCACTACTCCATCGCGGTTTAAGTGACATTTTGCGCATAAGTTAGGAATTACAGAGATAACATTACTCCGTCGCGGTTTATGTATTTTCCTCGTAACCTCTAGTGTGTGTGTAGTTGTTGTCGCATGGCTACTTGTTCGTGGTGGACCTCTGCTTCCTGGCGCGCGGCGCTCCGCCCCTTCCTTAACAAGCTGTTCCTCACCAAGACCGCCTACCAGGACTCGCCCTATATGAACATGGACGGCCCCGACCGTGAGTGCATGCTGATACATTTGTGCCGCACCCAGACTGACATAACACGAGTGCCCTATGCGCACCAAGCATATATATTAATGAGTTATAGTAATAACTGACAGAGACAGCACTATTCTATCGAGCTCTAAGTGTCATATGCGCTTCGCGCATATATCAAGAATGACAGAGTTAGCACTACTCCATCGCGTTCTAAGTGTCATATGCGCACGAGTGACAGAGACAGAACTACTTCATAGCGCTCTAAGAATGATAGGGATAGAACTAGTCCATCGCGTTCTCAGTGTCATGTCACGAGTGACAGAGACAGCACTACTTCATCGCGCTCTAAGATATAGGGATAGGTTGCGGAAACTTTCCAAAAAAAACTTAAATTTCATGGAAAATTCACGAAAGTTTCACGAAAAATAAAGGGAATTTAAATTTATGAAATGGAAAATTTCCATCCATACAATTGTCCATACAAAGAATGGAAAGTTTCCGAAGTTTTCCTATGTGAAAATTTCAGAAATTTGGAAACTTTCCGTCGGCACATCAGTAGGGATAGCACTACTCCATCGCGGTTTAAGTGACATTTTGCGCATAAGTTAGGAATTACAGAGATAACATTACTCCGTCGCGGTTTATGTATTTTCCTCGTGACCTCTAGTGTGTGTGTAGTTGTTGTCGCATGGCTACTTGTTCGTGGTGGACCTCTGCTTCCTGGCGCGCGGCGCTCCGCCCCTTCCTCAACAAGCTGTTCCTCACCAAGACCGCCTACCAGGACTCGCCCTACATGAACATCGACGGCCCCGACCGTGAGTTCTCACAGGCTACGTGACACACATAGCCCTGTCGACCAAAAATGTGGTTTACCACCCTACGGTTGAGGTTCGTTTGAACGTCATGAGACAACAAGGTCGATTTCCGATTGCAATAATATTATGTCAGTGACAATTGCTCTCTCTATATATGATATTTACGTCATGCCATGTGTCAAGTCAACCTTAGCGATCGTTAGAGCTCACAGAAACATTTGTCAAAACTGGTAGACCACTTTTTTGGCCCACTGTACCTAGTGCACCTGACACGAGTGCCATATGCGCAACATCATCCTCCTTGCGTTATCCCGGGATTCGCCACGGCTCATGGCAGCCTGGGGTCCGCTTTGACAACTAATCCCAAGATTTGATGTAAACACTAGTTTTACGAAAGCGACTGCCATCTGACCTTCCGACCTGAAGGGTAAACTAGACCTTATTGGAATTAGTCCGGTTTCCTCACGATGTTTTCCTTCACCGAAAAGCGACTGGCAAATATCAAATGACATTTCGCACATAAATTCCGAAAAAGTCAGTGGTGCGAGCCGGGGTTCGATCCCGCGACCTCCGGAGCGAAAGTCGCACGTACTTACCGCTAGGCTACCAGCGCTTTCTGCTACCAGCGCTTCCCTGAAAAAGGGTAAATGCCTGCAAAAGGGTGAAAAAATAATTTAATATGAATATGTTGTTCACAGCTTCACCATCCAGAGACCACGTGTTCCACCTCACTTTCCCCATGGAGTGGCAGAGGAATGACATCAATCAATTATTTAGTCCTTTTGGTAAGATACAACTGATATACATATCAAACATGTAGAATTCAGCACAAAAAAGCTTTAGGGCATAACACGAGAATTGCAGCTATTTCAATCAAATCCGTAATGCACGAGAAAATACTGTCAATTTAATATCCAAGCCATGAAAGGTTGACAGACACAACTTCGCTTTCTTAGCGTCTTCAGAAGTATTAGAAGAGTTGCATGTCGTATGCGACATTCTCATGGTATTGGCGACATCTAGGAAATATTCTGACCGGCCAACCTCATTGAATTAGACCGATATTCTTACAAATTTCCCTAAACTGAAGCACAATGAACAATTAGACTTATATTGCCCGGGACCATGATTACCTTTTTGATTTTTGTCGAGCTCCCGATATTTCGACGCAGTTGCATCATGATCACGGAAAACCTTTTCCGTTTTCCGTGATCATGATATCACGGTATATAGACGGTCAATATAATCACGGGTTATATCCCGGTCGATATAAGTCTAATAAAAATAACCGTGAATCATTCAAAACTCACAATGAAAAATACTCATTAATTCGTGGATGCCGTTAAGGTTAAAACTGCTTGCCTTGTCCATAATGTCCATATGCCATTATCGTACATTTTAGTACCATTATTGCTTTCTATTTTTTTTCCTCAATACAAAAATGATAACAAAGTTTTATCTTCACAGGTCCCATAGTGGTACAGTTCATCGACGACACGTCTGCTTACGTGGCACTCTCGCGCCGCGAGCAAGCGAGAGACGTGATGCGGACGCTAGCGAGACACAAGCGGACCACGCTCGTGCCGTACGCCAAGTTCAAACACATGGTAACTATAGTAGCTCAGTTTACTTATAACGACACGTCTGCGTTCGTGCCCCATTCGCGAAGCATGCGAGTCCTCCAACCGCGTATCCAAGGGGATGTAACCTACCTAGGCCTGTAATTTGGCCCTCTGACAAAAAGCAGTTACAAAATAGTGCGAAAAAGATGCCCTGACTTGATAGGCTTTCTCACGCTGTCACTGTCAACAAATATTGAATAGCTACGAGCGGTGATAAGTGTCACAGTCAAACTCAAGTGACATCCCAACTGGAAGATTTTTTGGTTATAGTGGCAGCTCTGAATCAGCTGTGTGACGTCACTTCCCCTTTAAACTATTTTTAAGATTTTTTACAAAAAAATACGGAAAAAAAAATATTTTTGTGATCTACAGGCGTTATATCTCGAAATGATTTTCGATTTAGGGACATTGAAAATTTTGAAACGTAGTCAATTATCTTCATAGATGTCAGTTGTTCATGGTGTTCTCTTAACGATTGTTTTTTTTTCACAGGCTTCACAAGACAGCAAGCACTGGCGTAAGGAGGACGACACGTACGTATATTACATATTCTTTGTAATATCCGTCTTTGTTGGTCTCCTGACTTACTTGGCATGCAAGAAAACGGAGCCAGATCTCTAAACTTGTCGTAGTTAGATTGATTACTCTTTAAATATCCAGCAGGGCTGGAATATGATTGGCGCGACAGTACGCCTTATCGGATTGAACGAAGGTATATAAGTCTTTGCCTTTGGCTAGTCTGTGGCCAAGAAAAAAAAAGATTGATATAGTACATTGTGTATTAAGGGCGGAAAGTGAAAGACGAAGGGAGGAGAGAAAGGGCTTTAATAATTCGAGTTTGTAATCCTTCAGCCGCCCGTATACAGAAGTTGATTTAGATAGAAGAAACAAGGTTCATCTATTTGTATAGGGGCCGAGCGTGTCAAATTTTGTACTGAAGTTGTTACTGACCTGTGATTATAATGTCTCGGGCCCTTGAGTGTTCATAATTTGTGTGTTGTTGCAATTAAATATCACGTAACGCGGCATTTTTATGTTTTTGTTGACTTCAACTTACAAAAATTGACGACCGTAAGCTGCAAGCTGCGAGAAAAGACTGACAACTCAGTAGATTTTACTGAGTTCATTTGACACGCTAAGTAGATAAGTTTGCTTGATCTATAGTCTATATGACTTCTGTGCTCGCGAAATAATAACCAAATTTTAAACTAAATATATTGAAATCCCTACGTTGACATTTCGAACATTCGTCCGCCATCTTGTAATTTTTGACAGGTCGTGGAAGGCCTCACCCAGGTATTCACTTTGGGCGGTAAAATAGCTCAAGTCATTACGTATCAGTATGCAGGCATGTAATAACACTGTTTACGAGCGAGTGTGATGACAATGATTTCACACTGTAAGTGCATCTGTTTGCTTCTTTGGCGGTTGAAAGGTTAAACAAACCTTTTAAAAACCTAGTTTTTTCGTAGTAGTGTTGACACCTAGTAAAACTTTCCTGGTGATTAAGTACGGATTATTTGATGAATGTTATTATTGTACACTTGTACGCATTCCAGTTTATTTTTATTAGTATTTTTAGAATTTTTTGCCGTCTTGTGTAAGTTTTTTATGCATATAGGCTATGATCTGAGACTATAAAATTGTGTTAGATATACAAACTAAGTATATGTTGTAAACGAAAGCAGAGGCGGCTCACTCCGCGTTTCTTCGGTACATTTCGACGGCCGCGGCCCATTAAGTTTGACAACCTTCACGCTGCGCAATAGAACTCAATGTCGCATGCAGTCCGTTGACAGGTTGTTGAGAGTGAGCCTTCTGTACTTGTACTTTTATATATTCTGTGTTAGGATTTAAGAAGGACCACAGATTTATAAAATTACGGACTAGTTCAGTATCTTAGAATAGTGCTTTACCTTCTGTTTTATTTTGTGTAATCGTTTACTTTATGTAAAAGTTATATATAATATAATGAATGATTGCGGCTAGCGAGACCGTAAGAACGAATATTAATAATATAGGTAGAAATAGGATATAATTGTGGATGTTATATAACATTAGACAATTGTGGCATTGGAAGATACAGGGTTGCTCGAAATATTAGATCTTAGTTAATTTTTGAAATTTTTTACTAACAAGTTTAAATGAAACGTACAAACTTGCTATTTCACAAAATGTTATTTTCGTTATTCACAAACACAAACTTTTTAAATTTAATAATAACGTGCACTGAAATAAAAAAATATGTATTTTGGGTATTTTTGGTGATAGTACTTATTACAATTTTTAACTTATGCCATACTTTACATGCTGATATCAGCATCAGTTTAAAATTCTATTATGTGAAACCAATAGATATCTATATAACAATGTGACTCTAACATTAAAGAAAGAAAGAAATAAATATTATATAACATCATAACTAGATGTAAGTCTAACACTCACTTGCACAATGTCCAATAGCACCTGTAACAGTATTCTGACGATTGATATTTCTATCGCGTTTTTTTTGCGCTTTTGAAGGTGTATGACATAACTTGTATGCTATAGTGCAATCAATCAGTGTGCGTAGCCGAATGTTCAAACGCTGACGAAACGCTCATAATATTTCTTTCGTAGCTATCTGTCTCGATCGCTCTTGCGTATTGGCACTACATTTCTGCGGCGTTTCGCATCTCAGAAATGCCATTCGGCTACGGGGCAAGTACAGAGGATTTTGCCAGTCACTGAAAATGTCCCGTGTTTAGTAATTTGAATACTATAATACATAATAAATTATAAAACACATGCCCAAAAGCAGATAAAAAGTATTAACAGCCGATGCGACTCTTATGCAAGTGAGTAAAAAAGTAATTAATGTAAGATCTCATAGAAATGTAAATTTTATTAATAAATATTTCTTTTACACATTTGTTTTATTTGTTAGAGTCATATTGTTTGTATAGCGTGATTTTTAAATAGATAATTGTTTAAGGAGTTAACACTACAGTTCATTTCCATCACAACCATCTACTCAAAAATAAATACTTTCCACGTAATCTTTTTTTGAGATTTTCTCTACCGTAGAAAGATAATTTAAAATACTGATTACAACATGTACATTCGTGTGTCATAAAAGTTTAATAATTTTACTATTTGTTTCGCTGAGTTCGTGCTAAAGACATCCTGAAAAGCGCAACGCAGATTTTCTTGCCTTAATGACCCTACTACCTGTACATGATATGATATTGGAAAATATTTTTGGTTGACTCCGGCTGAATAAGGATTTGTGTGGCAAATTAACTTTAATTTTTTGTTCCTTAAATAATATTTATTTATTTATTTATTCTTTATTGCACATAAAAAAATAAGTACAAATGGTGGACATAATGCCTTAAGGCATTCTCTACCAGTCAACCACTGGGTTAAAAAGAAACATTTGGTACGTGCAGGCATCGTGACAGAAAACAATAATCAGATATCACTTTCTATTCTACTATTTACAAATTAAAACTATTATCATTAAATACTATAATGAGGGGATGAACTTACACATATACTCTATAAGATATACTTACATAAACAGCTACTTATATACATAATACCTACATGTACCTACAACGAAACGTTAATCACGAGCCAGTGAAGTGCTTACGAACCATGCGTTTGAAAATAAATTTACTTGGAGCTTTTCTAATATTTAGTGGAAGGCCGTTCCACAGGCGTATTGCCTGGACTGTAAAAGAGTTGGTCATGAAACCGGTGCGATGAGGCGGAATGGAAAGCTTGAGGCTGCGGGAGGTACGGAGAACACACCCGGGGCGAGCAGAAACAAACTTGAACTTGGACTTGAGATATTCCGGTGTATTCGGTTCAAAAAGGACAGAGTAAAGGGAAGTTAACAATCTCAATGACCTACGCTCTCGGAGGGTTAGCCAATTAAGTCGCTTACGATAAGCTGATACGTGGTCGTATTTCCGAAGGCCAAATATGAACCTAATACAATTGTTAAGCAATCTGTCCAGTTTGTTGTGTGTGGTTTCCACAACGTTGGAGTAGCACACATCAGCATAATAATGTTTATTTCAAAATCAACCTGTAGCCATCCCAAAAATACCCTGCTTAGGTAACATATATACAACCAAGGATCATTTATATAGGATTTACAATTTTCATACTAAGAATCATACCTCATTTTTTTAGCGCCACCTACTACATTTTTTTTTTCAAAATGTGTATTGACGTGATATCATGATATTAATAAAGAAATATGTCATTTGTTCTTAATGGAATGGGAAAATATGATTTTGGCCACTTCCAGGCTGCAAACAGCGCCATCTAGTTTTAAGCCTAAAAAACTCATACATTTCAGGGGTACGCTTTTTTGTATGGGCGTTGTCAGTCCCGTATTATATCGTTCTTGATACCTAAAACCAAATATTTTTTTGCATATTTGACATACTCCTGCCTAATACAATACCAGCTTCATCCTGTCAAACCTTTAACAAGCACTCGGCCTTTAGAATGTCTTACTAGCTGCCTCAGTTAAACCATAGATTAAATATAAGAAGATCATACCATCCCATACATTAAAATGCGACCGCCTTAGAACGTGCATACACTACACCACACATAGATGGCGCCACAAAAAATGTCCTGTAGCTTTCGATTATACTTGTAGATTACAAATAATGGATGGCATCAAGGCATTTTTTTTGGCGCCATTCATGTGTGGTGTAGTATATGCGCGTTCTTAGGCGGTCGCATTTTAATGTATGGGATGGAATGATATTTAATCTATGGTTAAACGGGAAACCTATATCTAATTTACGGAATATGTTTCAAAAGTAAAATAACCGTTTAAACCAGAGACTAGTAAATATTCTAGACAATTGTAGACTAACAACCCCCTCTTTTTGAGCTTTGCGATGGTTTTTGAACCTGTACAAAGAGGAGAAACAATGGGATCGTCTAGTAGAAGAATAGTGTAGAAATGTTGGCAGTGAATGCATTAAGACGATACAGGAGGGGTCAATTCTCCATACAAACGCTCTCGACTATTTCCTGGTTTTTGAAAATAGAGCAATGATTTTTTCAACACATTTTATTATTATTTTCATCTGTGTCGGACCGCTTTGATTTTTTTGATATTCTTATTTTTAAAGACGCTAGAGCCCATCAAAAAATTTCATGTGCGTGTGGATTGAGTGAGCACCTTCCGAAAATAAAAAAAATATGCTGATCATTTAGTAAAAGTTCTAAAACAATTGTAAAACGAATCTCTGAATTTGTAAAAAGATAAATCAAAAGATACAGTCATTAACATGTGCTCACTCAGTTCTCTTCTCACAGACTACCAACGAAAACAGTGAATGTATTCATTTAACATATAATATTTATATACTAACATTTAGTAAAAAATATGCCAACCTACCTCTATAAATTTTAGATCACCTAGTTACGTATTTAATTTTTTACAAATAGTTTCTTATGCTCACTCAATCCTCACACTTTTGAAAAGCCGAATTTTGATGAAAAACATAAGATTTAGACCGCACACGCACACAAAAATTTCCAAAAACGGCCTCATTGATTATGGCGCAAAAAAGGCGTGGTATTCAAAATTGGTAACAATTAGCCAAAAAAACTAAACGGTCCGACACAGATTATAGTGCAAGAAGTGGTTCATTATATGTATGTCAGGTCGAAACTTCGGATGGCCTGTGCTGGATGGATCTGTACTGAAAAACGTCGTACGATACATCGCCACTCGTATCGAACTTCCTTTTTTAGGGTTCCGTAGTCAACTAGGAACCCTTATAGTTTCGCCATGTCTGTCTGTCCGTCCGTCCGCGGATAATCTCAGTAACCGTAAGCACTAGAAAGCTGAAATTTGGTACCGATATGTATATCAATCACGCCAACAAAGTGCAAAAATAAAAAATGGAAAAAAATGTTTTATTAGGGTACCCCCCCTACATGCAAAGTGGGGGCTGATATTTTTTTTCATTTCAACCCCAACGTGTGATATATTGTTGGATAGGTATTTCAAAATGAATAAGGGTTTACTAAGATTGTTTTTTGATAATATTAATATTTTCGGAAATAATCGCTCCTAAAGGAAAAAAAAGTGCGTCCCCCCCCCTCTAACTTTTGAACCATATGTTTAAAAAATATGGAAAAAATCACGAAAGTAGAACTTTATAAAGACTTTCTAGGAAAATTGTTTTGAACCTATCAAGTTCAGTAGTTTTTGAGAAAAATACGGAAAACTACGGAACCCTACACTGAGCGTGGCCCGACACGCTCTTGGCCGGTTTTTTACGCACTTGTATCGTAATGTACTATTTCGCAATATCTTTTAACTGAGTTGTTCTGAATGGACATATTTTTTTGATAAATCTAGTTTATATTACTACATAGTATATTTAGCTAAAATTCCCAAATTAAAAGGGGGGGCTCCTTTCCATTTTAGCATTTTCGCCCCTGTAGCGTCTTAAAGAAGTATTTTTCAATCTTTTTCATGACTCGGCCCTCTGTATGTAACATTTAGTCCGTCGCACTACTCCCTTAGTATTACGTATACGCCGTATGTATTCCTCTTTGGCTACTATGGTTAGTAACGGCTTTGCGGTCTGCCAGGGGGTCGCGACCTTAAAAAACCCTGCATCAAAGATACAGTTCCCTACGTATGAAAATATCGTTACGATCAAAGTGTTATTAAAAATTAAAATTTTGAAAAAACCCCCTACCGCGACATAGTAGACCGATTTTCATGAAACATGGCTAAGAACACTCCCGACTAACTCAGCTTTCAGACAAAAAAAAACGAAATCTAAATCGGTTCATCCGTTTGGGAGCTACGATGCCACATACAGACACACACACAGACAGACAGACACGTCAAACTTATAACACCCCGTCGTTTTTGCGTCGGGGGTGAAAAATATGTATAGTACACTGAATCAATACTCAATGTACACAGTAGGTTTCTAACTAACCTAACCACAAAATTAAAATTTTGAAAAAAACCCCGACCGCGACACAGTGGACCGATTATCATAAAACATGGCTAAAAACACTCCCGACAGACTCGGCTTTCAAACAAAAAAAACTAAATCGAAATCGGTTCATCCGTTCGGGAGCAGAGCTACGATGCCACAAACAGACACACACACAGACAGACAGATAAACAGACAGACAGACAGACACGTCAAACTTATAACACCCCGTCGTTTTTGCGTCGGGGGTTAAAAATGGTTTGTCCCGATTGTCAGTCTTCATTATTTTCTAGACTCAAGTTTAAACATAGGTTCGTTAAACAAAGTCGCGTATTCTGTAACGGCACAGCGTATTTCAGTTCGCATTCTAGTTTTATAGGAGCTATTGTACGGCGAGGAATCGTGAGAGGATATCGGTAGGGCGACCACGCTGCAAGTACTATTTAAAACTCCGTATTTTTAGTGATATGTAGATTGTACATTTAATGCTTAAGTGTCTCACGCTTTTTCGATTGAGCATTTTCAGTTGCGGTGCACTCGTCACAATTTATTTTCGTGATGTGTATGTGTGTGTGATTTTTTCACGCCGCTTCTGCCATCTGCATTCAGAAGCTCGCATTTGTAGCTACAAGTTACACACAAAATATTGGGAGTTGCAGTCTTCTCAACTGCATGGTTTGGTCACCCTAGTGCTGGACAATGGCGCGTGGCGATAGTGCGACCCCGCGACCTCGCGCGGCTTCCGCCGTCTGCATTCAAAAGCGCGCATTTGTAGCTACAAGTTACACACAAAATATTGGGAGTTGCAGTCTTCTCAAATGCATGGTTTGGTCACCCTAGTGCTGGACAATGGCGTGTGGCGATAGTGCGACCCCGCGACCTCGCGCCGCTTCCGCCATCTGCATTGAGAAGCGCGCATTTGTAGCTACAAGTTACACACAAAATATTGGGAGTTGCAGTCTTCTCAACTACATGGTTTGGTCACCCTGCTGGACAATGGCGCGTGGCGATAGTGCGACCCCGCGACCTCGCGCCCCTTCCGCCACCTGCATTCAAAAGCGCGCATTTGTAGCTACAAGTTACACACAAAATATTGGGAGTTGCAGTCTTCTCAACTGCATGGTTTGGTCACCCTAGTGCTGGACAATGGCGCGTGGCGATAGTGCGACCCCGCGACCTCGCGCCGCTTCCGCCGTCTGCATTCAAAAGCGCGCATTTGTAGCTACAAGTTACACACAAAATATTGGGAGTTACAGTCTTCTCAACTGCATGGTTTGGTCACCCTAGTGCTGGACAATGGCGCGTGGCGATAGTGCGACCCCGCGACCTCGCGCCGCTTCCGCCATCTGCATTCGAATGCGCGCATTTGCATGTCGCCGACACGTGCCAGCCTTTACATTGCTTTTAATATTGTTGGCGAATCAAAACTAAGCTGAGGATTGCAGTCTTTTCAAGTTTATGGTTTATTGTTGGAGAGGCAATTCGTACAGGGTAGTATGATGGATCGTAGATGTTTTTAAAGGATTTTTTTTACACATTTTAAAACAATTTGGGCTACTACCATTTCATTATTTATTTGATAATATACAAGTAATGATAGATATACAAGTCTACAAATTATTCGCAAGCCGTTTGTTTGGTTCGAAAACGCGGCGGAGGCGGGCGGGCGGGTGGTCTAGTTGTGAAGACGTTAGCCGCGTAAGCTGAAGACCCGGGTTCGATTTCCGGCTCGGCCACCAGTGGGCCTTGTCGTTTATTCTTTCGTGTATGATATCTATTTAAATTCGAAAAACAAAGTTATTACGATCTTTCAACGCATTACAGGGGATTTATAATATAATATGTGTTCAGTTATCTAAAGCTAGTACCTATTGTTAAACTAGTAGTGCCATCTCTGAAGTGTCTGCGACCCTTTATGCTCCGTTCACTTCTAGTCCAGTAGACTTCCAATCCAGTGATCGAACCTAGCACTGAAGTGGATCGAATGAACCTTAGATGGTCGTTAACTGTGTGTTGTTCAGAACCTTTTTGCCTGTCACAGCTAGGTATTTTAACTGTGGAATTAACTGTCGCCTGCGGTATTTCCCGATCGATACGATATACAAACCTTCAACAAAAGAGCGTAGAGCGTACTTCCGTCACGACATTGGTCTAACCGCGACAGCGGTGAGCGGCGGCCATACATTGGAGCGAGACACAGCTATGGGACTTTTCATTCGCACGTATGGCTGCCGCTCACCACTGTCGCGCTTAGACCAATGTCGTGGCTGAGCGACCTGTCTGGTGCTTCGATTGTCCATGTGTGGCTGCGATCGCTTGCATCAGGCAATCCGTATGCTCTAATACCTATTTACCTCGAATCTCATAAAAAAAAAATACCATGCCGTGAATTTCAAATGTTAAATTAATAAGTACATTTACAGTATTTAACATTTAAAAGAGCACTAGATTTATTTCTTACATTATTCCAGTGACACTGAATTGAGAGTTACTGGAATCACAAGTTCCAGTTCCAGATTATTCCGGTTAGGTGTCATCCATCATGTGACATATAAAATTCGAATTTTTGATATTACGGTTTTCTATTGCTACTGGAGTTGATGTGAACGGGGCATTAAGCCCACGTCATCATTTGCAAGTCAGCTGCCGTGCGTGCAAGACGTGTCGATCTGACGATTCCCGCCCACCCACTTTTATATTCGATGGTGTTCGCAACAGCTAGGAATATGATTTAAGAGAATTTATTCTCATTGAGAAGCTACGTCAAACTCCTTTAATGTTTTGAATATTGTTGGATCTAACTAGTAGGTGGCTGACTGGGGCCACGGACGTACCTAATGTCCTATCAAGTGCAGGGTGAAATAAAAAGGACCGGCCCTTCTTTGCATGGTGACTATTGAAGTCATATGAACAACTTTTATTATGGTCCAATGTGGATATCGCGAAAAAAAATTTTGGCTGTTCCATAGAAATAAGCGGCATCATGTCAATCGGAATGTATGGAACCGCCAATTTTTAGGGTTCCGTCACACCTCGGACACTGGCGATCAAATATACGAGTATGAAAGAGACGCGTTCCTAGCACACAGTCTTATCTCGTGTAGGTGAACGCGTACCATGCTTGTATGAGTGAAATATGTCAGGTCGACTGTTCGCGTTCTTGACAGACGGTAACTGAGGTAACCGAGAGGGGGTGGGCGGCACTTTAAGCGGGGAACAGGAGTGGCCATACTGTTCGATAATACTCTTTATTATACTGTGGTTCCGTAGTCAACTAGGAACCCTTATTGTAAGTTTGTCTGGTCCTTTTTATTTCTCCCTGTATAAACGTCTTACGCGCTTCAATCCCGTGATTCCATTCCCGTGAAGAGGGGCCTTTACAATAGGCTACTTGCCTCCTAGTCAAATCAGCTTCTTTTTAAGAACTGTCAAAATGAATTTGAACGACTTGCTAATATGGAATTTATATGAAATCGAATTGAGTGACGTCAAGGTCAACTCATTTACTTTATATTTTTCTACCTGACTTATTAAATAGAAATTGTATTTAAAAATATTGTCCACGTTTTTCTTATAATTATGTGATGCTTTATTTCGTGCATGGTATAAAATATTTTATTTTAACTACAGTCAAGTTCCCTATTTGCCCGAAACATGTCGCGGCAATAGCGATATAATAACGTGAGTACAACCGTAGTTTCATAAAATAAAGGACTAGATCTTAAAACCGAGAAATTATATTCGGAGCAGGTTTCTACTATAAATTCTTAATGAAGATTATTATGAACATTAGAGGCAAAATTATCAAAGTGCAGTTACTAACAAAAGATAATTGAATAAAGATACACTAATCCGATTAGAGAAATTAAGTTTCGCTTACATAGTAGTGGTAATTAGTTACATTATACACTACTATGTAAGCAAAAATGAGTAGGTAGTAATGCATAATGTAGAATCGTAGATGACCATATCCATTGCTATATGTAGTTTTAACAGAGTTCTTTGCATAATAAACTTGGTATAACACTCTTCTTAAGACGATACAGGAGGGGTCAATTCTCCATACAAACGCTCTCGACTATTTCCTCCCTGGTTTTTGAAGATAGAGCAATGATTTTTTCAACACAGATTATTATAATTTTTATCTGTGTCGGTTTGATTTTTTTGATATTCTTATTTTTAAAGACGCTAGAGCTCATCAAAAATTTCCAAAACAGTTAGCCAAAAAAAACTAAACGGTCCGACACAGATTATTTCATTGTTATTCAAATTCTCAAATTTCGTTACAATTGATTAAGTTTTGAAGGAGGAAACAGTCGAGAGCGGATCCTCGATTTTAAAGATTTTTTCGCAATATCTTTTAACTGAGTTGTTATAATGGACAATTTTTTTCGATAAATCTAGTTAATAACACTAGTATATTAAACTAGAATTCCCAAATTGAAAGGGGGGCTCCTTTCCATTTTAGCATTTCGCTCCTGTAGCGTCTTAATATTAAGTCGCTTAAGCATAAGTACAGTTAGTGTCAAAAATATGTATGTATCCACAACCTTAACGTCTAAGGAATAAAGTCCTGTACATATTTTTGGCACGTTGTCCGTTTCTATATTTAATACCGTGACTACACAAGACTCTTAATATGAAGAGTCTCTTAAGCATAAGTACGCTCTAACAGGTAATTCGTATAAAGATACTAGCAAATTTCGACTTAACGGTAAGCGACAATGTGGTACCTTTTACTAGAAAACGTTGCTAATAATGGTAACCTGAGTTAATTTTTATATCAGCACTATCTAATGCAAATTAGTCGATGGCATTTAAATTTATCTCTATGTCTTGATACAAGAATGTTACATGGAAATTATCAAAGAGATGTTAAAAAGCGCCATTTTGTTAGTAAGTTGCTTATTTCTTAGATAAGGAAATTGTCGCCGCCTTTGACAAACCTTTTACCGTATCGAGAGATTAAATTCACTACACTATTATTGATGCTAAACTTTTTGCTACTCAATTGCAATTCCTTTTTATACACGAACCGGAAGCCAATGAAATGTCGAGAACGAAAAAAATGTCGCGTGTTGACTAAAACTTACTATTTAAAATGAGAACCTCTTGTCTTGAATAAAAGCCGCCTCGCTTTGACTTCTTAATAATAAAGTACCTAATTTTTGAACCTAAAGCACTGGCCGCCAAATGAACTCCAGGAACCTTATAAAAACAAAGAAAATGTTGATGCTTACGTGGCATTGTTTTTAGGGTTCCGTATCAAAAATGTACAAAAGGAACTCTTATGGCGACGCTCTGTCCGTCTGTCTGTCTGTCACATTTCTAAATATCTCGAGAAATACCTGCATAAGTAGGTAATTATATCGTTTTCTACAGGATGCCAGACGAGTAATTTTTTGAATTGTTGATCTAGATATTGTCAACAAAAAGGTTAAATTTTACTTCACATGTCACGATGTCCACTGTCGTTTCTTACCGCTATTCCAAAATGTCAAAACTGTCATCTTGACGGCGTTTAACTCGTTTCGGATGTCATGATCGGGTGATAATCCTTTGACCTTCCCTTTAGCAAAGTAAATTGATGGTACTTTTTGTTTTTTACTGACTTTATACTTTAGTTTTAATGAAGAAGTCCTTTGTCGCAACGAATTAATAAGTATATGTGACGTCAATGGATATTTGCTCACTCTGTTTACTCACTTCCTCATTTTTAACCCCCGACGCAAAAACGACGGGGTGTTATAAGTTTGACGTGTCTGTCTGTCTGTTTGTTTGTTTGTCTGACTGTCTATCTGTCTCTTAGTTTGTGTGTGTGTCTGTCTGTGGCATTGTAGCTCACGAACGGAAAAACCGATTTAGATTTAGTTTCTTTTGTTTGAAAGCTGAGTTAGTCTTAGCTTTCAAACAAAATTGCTTCGGGAGTGTTCTTAGCCATGTTTTATGCTAATCGGCCCACTATGTTGGGTTTTTTTTTCATAATTTAAATTTTCTTGTTAGGTTATAAAATAAAAAGTTATGATCTTTCAAATGGCAATTACGCCCACAAACACAGATCCTGCTCTGATTTGTTTGTACAAGCTTTAATCGAAAACTCAGCTTATAACATTCGTCCCCGATGTACCGATAAGCGAACAAATGATACATACACAACCGAAACGACATACAACCGAACCATATTCCTTTTGAATTTCAACTGCAATTCCTTTTATTACCGTTGGATTTTGAATGAACGAGTGTTTGGAGTTGTTACGTTTTGTGTTGGGAAGGAACAAAAGTCAAAAACAATCCGCGCATCGTAAAGCGTCATCGCGCGTGCTCGGGACGTGTGTTCTCATTGGCTGCACGACTGCGCGCGAGTTTAGCTCGCGGGCGAACCATCGAAACGTGAGCTAGTCTGTAACTAGTCTGCGGGCCAATTACCTATGCATACGCCTCGCGATTGAAAGAGACAATACCGATATTCTAAATACGTCCATATCCGTATTTTTACTAGTATATTGCCAATTTGCCAGAATGATGTGCATGCACATTAGTTCTTCTGACATAGATTTTAAGCTTTCCCGCTAAGCCGTTTTCGATTCTGTTAGTAGAATTTAAATCGCTAGTAGTGGAGATATTATTGAACAAATTTCACGAAATCGAATGGCCGAGATTAAAAAATCGGCCCCCTGCAGGAGATTATTAGCATTTCTGTCAGTTCTTCGGCATTGTTACTTTTTGCGACTGAACCAAAGACTAAACGCTCACTTAGACGAACTGCGAACTCGATTACGATTTTATATACGTTGGATAGTTGAGGTTACATCTACCGATCTAACCTATAAAATGTCTCATTGTAATGAATTTACATGTAAGATCTCTAACAGGTCAATTTTGTCCGGCGAATTGGCATTCTACGGACATTCTTTATTCGGTAAGCATCAATAATAACACAACAGATGCTATCTCTACTGAGTTACGTGTTCATACAAAGGAACAGCTGTTCCATAGGTAGCTTCAGATATTGTGATATGATTTGTTTATCTCACTATACACGACATACATAACATGTATGTAGTTTTTTAGGGTTCCGTACCTCAAAGAGGAAAAACGGAACCCTTATTTCCTATCATACAGGGTGTAAACCTACTACGGGCGAATCTATTAACGGTGATGAGTATAGGACATGAGAAATGTAATTTGATAACTGTTACTTAAAATTAAAATTTTTATCCATACAAAATAATTCTGCCCGCAATGTGATGCAAACACAGTTGTCATTGCTGACTGTCATCTCAACCGCGTCTGCAGTACATTGCTGCTGGGAATTTTTTGAACAATTCATTATGAGGTGAACATTAAGAGTAAAATTGCCGTCAATAGAAATTGTCAACAATGTAAACAAATTATTATATAAAATATCAATATTTGAGCACAATTTTATTACTTTAAAGGTTGAGGATCATAATGTGAGATGAATTGATTAAATTACACATGGATTTAGCCAGTATCTGATGAGTTAGAATGGAAATTAAAGACATTTTGACTACAAGGTTTGTTTACATTGTTCACAAATTCTATTGACGGCGACTTTCACTTAAAAACACCTCTTAATTAATGATAACACCAATGAATTATATGCCTGGTTTCATTTATCGCCCGTATTACGTTTACATGCTGTATACATATCGTTGTTTGAGTGACACCAATCTTCTTGAGCTTACTATTGAGCTGTCAATGCGTACAAAAGGAATGTTTTCAGTTTCGTTTCATTTATGTCACTGTTTTATTTACATGTCTCATAACAATACTAATTTGCCTCAAGATGTAAAATATTTGGAGTGGCAAAGATCCATCCTGGGGCCCAATTCTCGAAGCTACAAGTTACAATCTACAAGCGGTTGTCAATGTCTAATATGACAAGTTGGAAAGAGACTTCCGCTTGTAACTTGTAACTTTCAGTTTTGAGAAATGGGCCTCTGGTCTTCATGAGCAGTTTCAGTTTCACCAAATGGCACTATAAAAATTTTCAAAAAAATTCTAGGCTTTTAGAAAAAACAAACTGTACAATCAAGTTGATTGGCAACATTCGTCTACTTTTTTCTCCAACTGATCCATTACTAACCGTTTTTAAACTTACTAGACTTAGTTGAAATTCATTCAGCGTCCGAAACTGATCTCGTTCCCGCACATCGTTTACGGTCATTTAAGTTTCGCAGGCCATAAGCGGCGGTGTGAAAACACCCTAATTACACACCATTGCCTTGTACAGGCGGCAAAAAATGGATAACACGACATAGAACCTCCGTAACATTAGGGATATGAGACTTAATTGATCGCGTGTAAGAGACATGGGGTGCCTAGCCAGCGTGCCGGTCGCTTACGCTCGTAGCGAACGAACGAAAATGTGTGCCGCCATAATATAGAAAACCGGCCAAGAGCGTGTCGGGCCACGCTCAGTGTAGGGTTCCGTAGTTTTCCGTATTTTTCTCAAAAACTACTGAACCTATCAAGTTCCAAACAATTTTCCTAGAAAGTCTTTATAAAGTTCTACTTTTGTGATTTTTTTCATATTTTTTAAACATATGATTCAAAAGTTAGAGGGGGGGGGGGGACGCACTTTTTTTCCTTTAGGAGCGATTATTTCCGAAAATATTTATATTATCAAAAAATGATCTTAGTAAACCCTTATTCATTTTTAAATACCTATCCAACAATATATCACACGTTGGGGTTGGAATGAAAAAAAATATCAGCCTCCACTTTACATGTAGGGGGGGTACCCTAATAAAACGTTTTTTTCCATTTTTTATTTTTGCACATTGTTGGCGTGATTGATATACATATTGGTACCAAATTTCAGCTTTCTAGTGCTTACGGACGGACGGACGGACGGACGGACGGACGGACGGACAGACAGACAGACAGACAGACAGACATGGCGAAACTATAAGGGTTCCTAGTTGACTACGGAACCCTAAAAACGATACAGACATAACGCTACGCTGCAGAGTGTAAACAAATAGAGTGCTTATGATACATATATTTATTTGGCTCTACTAATCATACTAAATTTTATAATGTGATACCTATTTATGACGAGGATTTATTTATTGCCTGAGTTTTTATTTTTCTTATCGACGGAGCTGTAAGCGATAACTTCACGTAGCACAAAGCTATCCTTAACTCATCCTCACGCAGAACAAATATGTTTATTAATTGCACCATATATTTTTGCACTATTTTGAAACATTTGAAATCGTTAGATAGTTAGTTGCCACAACAATCTCTCGCACTTAGACTCTGACAACGGACTGCTATTTGCGAACGAAAGAATCTTCATGTACAGTCACCAGCAATAATATGTTACTCTTCGATGGCCTCAAAATTATGTGACACGCTCTTATGGTTCTTCCAATAAGATACTGTCATCCACATCCCCAGTTTCATCACGTATAAGCTGTCTTTAAACTGTTTACTAGACATGTGACGACCTTTCACTCGCACCATGTTAGTCCGCTCCCGAACCACACACGACTATAATTGACACACGGTCCCGTGTCAAGTGTCCAAATACGTGCGCGAAACGCCGCCGGCGCAATTTGCCCCGGACGCGTCACTCACCTGTAATTGGCTGCCATTAACTAATGAGATCCGACGATACCATCGCCGGTACGCGCAAAGCGGGTACCTATCACCGCGATCGCTCCGTTAGTTTTTGGTCGAGGGATGCGCTGAGATTTGGACGACGGCGGATTTCTCTGGCACGCGCTGCGTGTGAAGCGCTTTTTCGCCGAAACTTGTTTCCGACAGGAAGTTCGTTTATTAATATCTAATGAGATTCGACGATCGTCGGTGACCCCCTTCCCCTGCATAGACATTTGTTTGCGAGGGTTCAGCAATATCAGCATAATTTCACCCATACACACAAGTTTTTTGACGGCATATTCAAAATTGTCCTGATGCAGTCTCACATCAACAGCAACAAAACTACCGAAAAAACATTCCTCTCACTATCCGCTATAGCTTATGGCTGATGCAAATATCAAGATGGAATGTAAAATAAGTAACCGGCCCTAAAATATTGCCGAAAAAATCCTTCGCCGAATGTTAATTACCTTCACTACCCGTGTCTGTGTAAGCTCGCCGACAGCCGAAGGATACCCGACGGCGTGTCGAGATCCCCGATACCGATGTGCGAACTGGGGCCCATTTCTCAAAACTGAAAATTACAAGCGGAAGTCTCCAACTTGTAGCTTCGAGAAATGGACCCCTGATTGTTCTTACTTCTAGGGACACTGTCATCCTAACCCAACAACCAACCGTGACGAAATTGCCGAAACATCCGTTCGCCGAACATTCTCTTCACTACCCGTGTCTGTGTCACCTCCGCGACAGCCGAAGGATACCCGACGGCGTGTCGAGATCTCCGATACCGATGTGCGAACCGATTGCAGCAGATACCTGCTTGTAGCGATGCTCTCGATCGATTTCGTCACCGGTAAAAGGGTTTGCCGCGCGTTACGATAATTATAACTAACGGGTTTTTTCGTTCCAGCCAAATGCTATAATAGCTCGCTCGAAACAAAGCCAGAAAAACAAACCAACCTACATTTTTTGGCTCTAGGTATCTCCAGTAAAATACACAATTAATTACTTACTAAATAATATGTCGATGGCTTGAGCAGCAAAAGACGTATGTACTTGAGATGATCTACAGTTATTTTTAAATTCAAAATCGAATTGACACTGTCAGCTGACAATGGCTTAGCTAAGTCGATGAAATAGAGCTCCCTTAGCATAACAAAAAGCCAATCTAAAATCCACATTATCTAATCGCATAATCACTAAGGACTTTAGAAATTCCCTTCAACTTTCAAGACTTATTACATTAAATTAATCATTTTAAATCATTTACGCTCACAAACACGGTATCTGTGATCATTTCATTACCTCCATCACAAACAAATCAAGACAACCTTCAAGAGACATTTATCATGCGTCATGTACTGAAGAATACAGTCTCTAAACTGGCGTAGATATACGCTTTTATTGCAATACTAGCTTTTGCCCGCGGCTTCTATCGCGTTAAATTCGAAAATTGTGTGTGAAGATGGCGAGAAAGAGAAGCCTACACGTTAGGTTGGCAACCGTGACAAACGGACACCATTCTGTCAGTCGCCTTTGATTACGACTAATATATGTAGTATGAGAAAAGCAGGAGCGTAGGTGAATAAAATGCCATAGGTAAGCACAACGACGAAGAGCAGTATTTTGTTAACGCTAAATATATGGCGGACATTTGATTAGCTAGAAACTACTCTGCATCAGAAGATAAGAACAAATGCCCTTGGTCAACAACCATCTTGACACTTGTGAATAAATAGCTGAACAGACGGTTGTTCAGCAAGATCGTGTGTAACATGCATTGTGGACCAATCAGGCTCCCGTTCCGGATTCTAAATAGAATCGCACCCGCGTACACGCAGTTTGTCTTTCAGAAAGAGACAAAACATGTGATTCAGGCATGGGCAAGCAGGACGGTAGATCTAGATAACGTTGACGTCGGAGTAATAGCGCCACCCGACGACTTGCGATTTATCGCACGAGAGCCTTCTGTTAACGACGGTATAAGTCCTCTTTTCAAGTGTGTGGAATGTAATTCTGGAATAACAAGAGTCGGGTTACCGACACGGAAGCAGTTTCTATAAACTTTAGAATAAAAGGGAGGCTTGTTGGTCGAGACCCGGGCTCATAACGAAGCTGGCGGTCTTGGATTTGAAACTAGGGCATAGTGTGATGAGCTCATATAGAATTCATGCCTGAATCTCACATTTTCACAATGTCCTACGAATAAGTACTGGTAAAAGTATCGGAAACCATCCTCAACCTATGCTAAAAAATCAGTTTTTGCTATGGCCCAGATTAACAAATAGACCGCGTCACCAATGTTAAGAGTGTTCTACAATTCATTTGAGAATTTGTGTGTGTTTTGATCACCAAAAGATGAATTTTGGATGTTCAAATGTCTCTTATGCTAGTCTCAGACTCGGGTATACCTTCTAGCTATATGGAAATCATTATTCATACTTCACTTAATTTATCATAATGTACTTACTTCGTTGAAGGATTAACGCAATAATCGCGACCGACATCGGCGCATGCGATCTGCATAAATAAATGAGATTAATGCCTTTAAGATCATGCCCCAGGACTCAGAGCGTGATAAGAATTATTCGTCGTGATTAAATTTGTATGTATCACCAATAGATTATAAATGAAAACTCATTTTGAAACAAACGAGTTCAATTGATCGTAACTGTCTCATTATGTTTAGAATTTTGAATGGTCATTGATGGAAATGACGAGTATAACTTATATTAGCACATTTGGTGAAATCCTGGTCACGGCACCAATTATAACGTAAACGTGCAATGAAACTTCAAAAATAAACGTAGTTTCTAAAACCCCCACTGATGTCATTTGGTCGTAATTTTGATACTGTCAGTTACACAGAGTCAAAATGGACATATGGCCCATCACATATCGTACACAACCGAGACGTACGACTCGCGATTCTATCAGCTGTCAAGAGACAATATCGTATTGCACCTCTGTTGACTGCGTACCACATTCGTGTGGTAACCATTATTTATTTACAAATAAGACAGCGTACAAGACCTATCACCGTTAAACTCCGCGCATCTAAGCTTTGTTAACAAAAGCTCTCATGTTTTATCCTTTCTTGTCCTATAATCTTATTCGTTGCACAATCGCGAGCGAGTGTAATTCTTGGCCAAGCTGGTGTAACTTGAACTCAAGATACGTAAGAGCTACTCTTAATCGGTGAGCTCTGCTATACTGGTATTAAAAACCACCAAATTGGTATAAAATGCATGCTTTTTGAACAACACCTCAGGAATCCAGCCCGTTTTGCCAAGCTAACAACCCACCTCCAAAACTACAATGCCACATGTTGGTCCACTCCAGAGTCACTTAAGCCGTTTTTCTTTTATTTTTAAATCCGTTTAGAAGACTAACAACGCACGTTTAGAAGAATAATGTAGCTTTTCACTACACGCTCTAAACCCACATCGGACGCTTTAGGGGCCTGATCAGTTTAAGTTTACACAGTTAAAAGAACAATATCCCAACTCCCTTTCGTCTTGGGATGCAGATGGGCCGTTCTTCTTTTGAATTTCTATCCGTTTAGTCGAAGCTAACAACAAGGATTTAGGAGAAGAAAGGAGTATGTCAATGGATTTATCATAGTGATACTGACATTCCTGTGTTGAGGATGGGTTGAGATATAGAGCCGTTCGGCGATTCGACGCACGCGACGCGCGATTAGTGAACGACTTGAGCTTACATGGGCGAAGAGGCTCTCCTTACCAGCGTGACTGTGACTCCTGACTTCGACATCTGGCAGACCTCTAATATCATCAGAGTTTGGAAATCGTAGATCATCCCAACTCCTAACTCAGTCGATAGTGTCGGTCTTGTTTTATGGGAGATAGAGAGATACATTTAGATTTCTTACAGTTCCCGTTAGGTGCCCTGCGATAACTGTGTTCGAATTGGCAAACGTTTATCCTAAGTTTACGCTTGAGCTTGATCTGTGCCTTTCGGCGAATTTTCAATTGCATATTTGTTCGTCTATACGATACTTTCCGTATTTTTTTTGCTCTCTTTCTCTCTCATCTTTACGTTTTCCCGGTTGCATCCTCAACTCGAGTGCTTCGGAGCCCGGGGTCCGCTTTCAGGCTTTTTCTGCTCCACTTCGCAAGGTCTTCTGCAGATATATTTTTTGCCTGTGGATCAAAATCTGGGCCTAATTAAAGTTAGCAAACGAATGGTAAACCACGTATTTGAAATTCAAAACTATATCCCTCGATTCCTTTTTATAGCAAAATAGTCTATACGTTTCGTTAGCTGCATCTGTTCAACTTTAAAGCTAGTATTACCTATTTAAATTCCAAATTTGGTACAACCACCGTTGCATGTAAGCCAGGCAAATGTCGTTAGGGGTGATATACCAGCGCGCGCCGTGTCCTCGCCGCTTGAACAAACGATAAATACGGGTAGCGATTTAGAGACGCGTCCCCGGACACCTCGGTTTATAAGTACAGTGTTTTCGGACGGGTTTACATGGGGCTACAAGCGTTTCGTACATACCTTTTGTAAAGGCACACAAAGACGGGACTAGTGGGATTTCATTCTACAAAATACCGTAACCTTATAGCTAAAATGGGCTGACATTTTCGGCGTAGTTAGGATTGCCATACGTCCGGATTCTCCTTTTTTGATCCTTTGCCAGGATTCGTCGAGTGTCAGTGGGTTTTTTACAACTCAAAGCTAGCTGAATTTTTAGAGTATGACCAAAGGAAAGCGAGGGTGATGCTGTAGCTACAGCTTATGATTGGTGTCAACTTAAAAGACCCATATTAGTTATTAAAATAATTTGGAAATGTCAAAATTTATATTTGAGACTTTCGCGAGGATGATCCATTTCATACGACAACCCTAGCCGGGATGTATTAGCGTGTCCTGTATGAAATACTATTACGTATTATCTGACACGAATCCGCAGTCTGCGCATGCCTAAACGTGTGCCATTAGCGAGCCTCGAATTTTGCCGCACGCGACCTGTCGCATGCAACATTTCCGGCGAATTGATTGATTGAAACCGGGCATTATTTGACTCATTTAAACTGTCAAAGTAATGGCATTTTAAAATCAACAGTGGACATTATCGCATACGTTGATCTTATCAATTCTGATTCTATCACCTGCGGGCCTGGGGATTCTAGCACAACTAGCGTGATATGATAAACCTTATCGCGTCGGTGCGTCCCTATTGCACTTAAAGATAGTGCGGAAAGGACGTCCGGACGTAATAGACTTTATCACGCGACCGTTCTTGCCCGCCTGTACAATAAAAACGTAGGTATTCATTAAAAAAATATCACAAAAATCAATTGTTTTTATGACTACTGCTCGGTTTAAATAGGTTGGTTTGGTTGTCGTATTTCACATATTGGTCACCTAACTTTTGTACCTTTTGATTTTATCCACATCAACGGAGAATCAAGCTGAAACGTCAGTTTTGTCAAGTCGAATATAGCACCGGGAGTAATGCTCGTTTGGTACGTGTGGAGTTTTAATTGCACTCGTGTTTGTGTCTAATCAAAATTGTTGGCGCGTATTAATAGTCATGCCGTATTCCATAAACATAACTTGTTCTGGTAACTTGGGCGTTGGTTTCACTTAATGACTCACACCACTTAGTTCCGAGTCTGAGTCTGGCCCGACCCACGTCACGTTACCTGTAATGTATTCTGCAGCTCATTTTCTAAGCTACTTTGGCTAACAGAGACGTCCTCAGTAATTACAACACCTTATTACCACTGTGCGTAGCCAAATTCACAAACGCTCACGATATTATCATAGCATCTATGTCTGTTGTATTGGCGCATCAGAGCCAGATTGCGTTTCGATCGTCGTTTAGCCTCAACTATTGTTATTTCGGCTAGCATGTCTGGTATGATTCGCATTTTGCGCGAAGTTTTATGGATGACGAGAAATCCAAGTCTTTCAAGGTAGGTATTCTCAAGGTAGGTAGGTACTCTCGGTCGATAGCGAGGACTTGCGTGTGACACCTCTGCATCTAGATAAATACGACCTGTCCGTTTATTGTTCCTAGTTTTTCATAGTTTGATAAAAAGAGTTCAAATTAGAAATCATCCTTATTGATATCGATAGGGTAGCTTTTGCCTGAAACGTCAGAAATCTAGCAGGTTTTCTTTAAAGGCAAGCGAAATTCATTTATCCATAAGAAGAGCGGTAGATTTTCATAATGCCGTCAGCGAGACGCTCGCGGGTCAATCAAATACAATTACTATGTGGCTTACAACGAGAGGTAGTCCGCTCAACAAGGCTTTCTTATATATCTTAGGGATTTGGTTTGGTTCATTTTATTTTAGCAGCAGGATTAAAAGATAAACGTAGAAAAACAGTGCTGAAAGTTTTATTCGGCTGCATATTTTTCGTAATCTCATCGCAACGCAACACATCTCACAAAAATTTGATGAAACTGGCGTTCTCCCTAGTATACTTAATTTTTTATTAAGCGCTGAAATGTAGAAGTCGCATCCTCAAAATTATGGACCGCATTTGAAACCAACCCTTTTGAGAGCTCAATGTGAATATGACGCTCTACCACCCGCTTGCAATAAATCCTGGAGCTAACGGGTCACATGGGGAGTGAAGATGGATATAAAATAACCTAAGACGATTCAGCATTACTGGGAAAGTCTATCAAAATAGACCAAGACGCCACAGCCCAACCAAATCCGCTCGACACCTCGACCCCAATCAATATTATGCTTCCCATGACGTCAAGAACAAAACGGAAGATTGTGTCATCTAATAAAATTACGTGAATTTCTATCAATTAGCGCTATTTTTTCTCATCGTCTTCGTCTAGCCAATGTGTGACCTACCTCCTTGATTGGACTAGCAACCATTTATTCAGCGTATGTCTCGCGATGTGATGCTGACGCTAACTGCCGCCATTTTGGCGCGGATGGCATCCAAGATGGAGTCGGCGTGTGCGCAGTATTAGCATCGCTGTTAGGGAATATTGTTAGCATGATCTACCTCATCAGAAAACAAAAGTGAGCCGACGTAATTATTCCTACTTCTATTCTAGCCGTGTACTAACCGATATGGAACTCTGTACGTAAAGCGTAAAGTCGCAGTTTAAGGGTCGCTGATATAGATGGAAATGGAAGTTACTAGCTTGAAGGATTTGGATCTTGAATATCTTGATGGAGTGTAGTCGCTTTTAGATGGACGATTTACAAATGGCGAACCGGTTAAAATAGCTTTTTGATTCAGTTGATGGTTTGCTTATTAGTGAGCATTTTCGGCGGCCAGAGCGGTTTTTGGCCTGCACTTAAAATTGCTATGAAAAGCACGTACTCGTACGTTATACTACACACGTTGTAAAACACATTACAAGAAAACTTCCTATTATCATACTTAGTTATTACAGAAATTTAAAGATGTTTACAGTACCACACAACTTAACTTTTGCTATTCGCTGAGAACCTATGACGTTATCAATCGAAAGAATACTTATTGTTGAATGCCAATAATGTAGTGTGCGTGTGGATTGAGTGAGCACCTTCCGACAATAAAAAAAAATATGCTGATCATTTAGTAAAAGTTCTAAAACAATTGTAAAACGAATCTCTGAATTTGTAAAAAGATAAATCAAAAGATACAGTCATTAACATGTGCTCACTCAGTTCTCACAAACTACCAACGAAAACAGTGAATGTATTCATTTAACATATAATATTTATATACTAACATTTAGTAAAAAATATGCCAACCTACCTCTATAAATTTTAGATCACCTAGTTACGTATTTAATTTTTTACAAATAGTTTCTTATGCTCACTCAATCCTCACACTTTTGAAAAGCCGAATTTTGATGAAAAACATAAGATTTAGACCGCTATTATATGTGTATAGTTTAGTAAAAGTGAAATGGGAATTTGTAAAATACAAAACGAACCACTAACGTGTCAGGTTTTTTTATAATAAATTTTTCTAAGTGCTCACTCAGTCCACACGTTTTGAGAAAGTTAAAAATGTAAATATCTAAAGATTTGTAGCACCACAGACACTCGAAAGTACTTCAACATTTAGTAAAAATTTTTACTAAATATCCACCATCTAATATTTTATATTCGTTGTCTGGTTTTAAAGATATTCAGACATAACTCTTCTCATACAAATGTATCATGTAGGGTGACCACACTATGTCGGCACAATAATGTAAATACCCAAAAGATGCATTAAACCTATAAAGAATTTGAAACCAACCTTACCGGCAACCGATAATTTACCGAACAAACCTTGTAGATGTTTTCCCCAAATTCTATTACAATCGAAGTCTCATTTATTGATGTAAGTACCTAATAAGTGAACCACAATATACCGAACACAACGACATACAGCTTGGCAACAAATAAGAGTAGAAATAGATTTTTTTTATCATAGCAACACTTAACAGGTCTCATTGAAAAGTGTCAAAATCTATCAAAATAGTTGCCACATGCAAAACGGTTTACGACGTTTACGTAGACGGTGAAATAGTTATTTGTTATACAAGGGGGCAAAGTTGTATTTTAACGCAGAGTGTTTTAACGAGGAAGTGAAAGGATTCTATAGTTGAACCACGAGCGAAGCGAGTGGTTCGAGAATAGAATCCTGAACTTGCGAGTTTTTTAACACACGTGAAGTAAAATACATTTGCACCCGAGTGTAACACAAAACTTTTACCCTCACTATAGCGAGGAAACTACAACGCAAAAAATGTATTTATCACTGCTTCCAGTAGTTCCACAGGTGGTAAATCATCTTTATTACTAGATTCGCCTACTTTTATCAATTTTAAAACAGTTAATTTGACTTTATTCAAGGTCAAATTACTTTACCCACTAGTGGATAAAATGCGTTTTTACCCGCTGGTAGTAAAGGACAAAACACGTGTTTCCGAGCTAGTGAGGGGAAAACCCTATTATTTTCTACTCTTGTCAGGCTGTATACAGTGTGTTACCAACAAGTGGGCTTTTTTTTACATTAACGTAATCTTACATAGTTATTTAACTTGACAATGCCCTTAAGTTGATTAAAAATTGAAAATTTTGACTTTATAAACTTTCTAATAAAAGTTTTATTGCCAGCAATGTACACACACTCGTCAAGTGAGGGCAATGACGGCTCATAAGTATGACATGAGCGATATGATGACAATTAAGAAGTGCACGCGTTACATTGAATGTTCGGATTTCGGAATTTTTTTTTTTAGTTAATTTAAATAACTATGATTTGCTGATATGCACAAACGGTCCGGGTCCAATAAAGGTCCCGGGTGGTGGTAACACACTGTATCTAAGCTCAGAAAACTGCTATCGTAGGTACGGTAGACCTTCGGCACGAGTCAAAAGTTACGACGTTTTGTCCGTTCACGTGTTAAAGTTCAGCGTTGAGAAGATTAACAGTCATTGTGTGGCGATAACCTGCAGTTAGTGTTTAGACTTTAGAGACCAGTAGACGCCTCGGGCTATCACGCTCTCATTAGCAGGTCTACTGGAGTGACTGAACACTTCTTAGGTTAGGGATGCCATCTTACTCGTAGATGAGTAAGATGAGAATCTCTTAGTGTGCGGAGACGTGTCTTAGTTTGAAACTTAGTGACCCAGAGATTAAACTCATTTAAATTATTTTTGTGTGAATTGTAAGTAAAAACGTCGTTCATAAACCCTTTTTGAAACGCTTCTGCAGGGTTGGCACATGATTGCCGCGAGAGTATGTCGCCACGGAATGGACTACCCGTCCTTATGTCATTAGTACAGTTAGAAAAAGACGTGTCATCTATCTCGCGACGACATACTCTCGCGGCCATCATGTGCTAGGCCTACTTATACAAACATATATCGAAAATTAGAATGCAGCGTAAAGTCGAAGCGTCGAAAAAAGGTAAAATAATGTTAATTTATCGTGTTCAAGTCGTTCGACCCGTAAGTGACTTTATATAACAACTAAGAGACCTTTTTTGTGCTTGCTTAAGGGAGTTTAGAGATTACTTCTATCATATCCTCTACATTTACCATGACGCCGGGATGTCCCGGGGAAAGACATCCCGGGGGAAACAACTAGAGTGTAGCACTCGAATTCGACTTAAATTTGATTTTCGTTAGCATTTTTCCTTCAGTGTCCCTTTTAACATCCCCGCAGCTTCAGCACCCCTACCGTAGATTCAAGAAAGCGATGGCCATCCGATACGGTATGCTTTAGACATGACCATAACTGAATGTCAGGTCTGGTTACTTTGTAAAAATGTGTAAAAATGTTTTTTCGCTATGAACATAATAATGACATATCGTTTAAATATCTTTAATAAGGTGTTGATGGGAGACCAAATGAGAATGCTAGAAAATAATTATATTTTTAAATATTTATTTTATTATAAGATCTTGCGACGAGGCAAGGAAATGTCGGACCGCTTCAATAATCTCAATAATCACTTCTCTTAATTACGTTAAATTACCTTTTTCAAACGCGTCGAAGCACATCCCAATAACGAGTCTTATTAGAGGCCCTACAAAACCTCTCCTACGAGTCAATCATCGGCGCAGGCGCGCCGGGGCCCTTATACGGCAAGAGTTTGATTTGCGACGCGTCGGTTACTTTAATAACATAATACTTACTACATTTATTTCCTATGATACGTATAGTCGGGTCGGCGAAAAGGGCAGACATGGAAATAATCGCGAAATCATCGCACTGTTGGATTATAACTTAAAGTTAAACAAAAGAAAATGAGTCAGCCAAGAAATGAATTTTGACAATAATAGACGGATGTTAAATAACTTAAATATGGTGGTCCACTAGTATTATGAAATACTCTTGTTATCTGGGGGTCATGACCCCCATGACCCCCTGGATCCGCGCATGGCGCGTGTGAATTAAACTATTCGAACGCAAGTATAAAGCCTGCGATACACATGCCTGTAGCTTGCACAACTGGCATGCCAGCCACGTAAAAATACTTGCATGCTAGTCCATTTAATAGTCAGTATATAAGTAGTCAGTCAGTCCAGTAATTTTGTACGCGGCAGCCATACCATACTACATACCAGTACTAGTTGCTTACAAGTTGCTGCCATGTGTATCGCAGGCCTAATGCTATATGCACCAAAAAAAAAACACATGCCACGTTATCTTGACCTGACTGTAGCATCTAATAGACGCGGAAAGCCAGCCATTGATGCCTTGCGTCGCGACAGGTCGGATTTTCTTTCATCGAAACGTGTGACATCTGGGGTGTCAGACGATTTCTGATATTTTTTTTTGCTATTTTAAACGGTACATTGGGTATGATACTCTTATAAAGTCGGTATTAAAAAAAATACCAGTAATATGAGTTTATTATTTACATGTGAAGTTTATTATATAATTAGGTTTTGTTTTGTTGATGTAGGTAGGTATTCATATTGAGATCGACTAATCGTATTTATCAGAAAAGATCTTAACGTAAAGCCGGGAATACACATGCCTTTAACTTGCACACTTGCATAACAGCTACTCGTGCGTGCCAGCTATTGTATTGTGTATATACTAACTGGCATGCCTGTATCTGGCAAACAAGTAGATCGCAAGCAATTTGATTTACTAGCATGCAATATGAGGGAGGGGTCGCGGGGGGCTGCGAAACTGGCATGAGTGAACGCTTGCGATAACTGCAGGCATGCCAGTAGCAAAATAGTACATTTCGTTATAAGTACGAGAAGTATGTCATTACTTCACGAGTTCCAAGACATTTTGCTACGAGCGACACGCGAGTGGCAAAACTCGAGACGAGTGAAGAATGACATTCTCGCACGTGTGACGAACGACGTTTTTCAATACAGTTGCAAAAAAACACTACTACAACGAAATAAAACAATAAACAATCCGAACTCCCAATTTTCGCATTGACATTGACGCATTTTTTGACGATTCAAGTTTTGAAGCTTTTAAACTTGCGTTCATATTTACGGGTACTTTTTAAGCAACTGTATTAAAATAGTACATTACGATACAAGTGCGTAAAAAAGGAAGTTCGAAACGAGTGGCGATAAATTAAAACACGACCGAAGGGAGTGTCTTAAATCGACACGAGTTACGAATTTTCTTTTCGCACGTGTATCGTACGACGTTTTTCAGTACAGATGACTCTCCGAAGTTTCGACCTGTCATATAATGAACCACTTCTCGCACTAGTGCGTATAAAAAACACCATCTGTACTGAAAAATTGTTTTGAATATGGGTTTCATCCATCTGTTTTGAATAAGGGTTTAGAAAAATGGTGAACTAGAATGCTAGTGTGCCAGCTAGAGTCATGTGTATACAGATTAGTAATACAGGCATGCAAAGACGCCAATTGCATGCAAGTTTAACTTGCCAATGTATACACTGTGTGCCAGTTACTTCTACATGCTACTAACTAATATGCAGGCTACTGATCCGTTTTACAGGCATGTGTATTCCCGGCCTAATTTTATTTTTGTGTCCCTAAACGAAGGGGAACACTTTTGTAGCAAAATGCTGACTCTCTTTAACCATCTACTTTTACCGGTGACGTAACATATAATTCATTACTTAATAAGTAATCCTTAAAACTTTGTAAGGTACAATCATATACTACTAAATTACTAGATACTTTGACGCGTAGTCATCCGCTACTACGGATGCCGACTATAAATTTGCCGGTTTTGTAATTCTACATTGAATTATTTATAGAATATTGACTACACGTTACTAACGTGTACTCAAACCCAAGTGTATTATGTCTAAGACTGACACACGCCGAATATGGCGGGTGGGTATCATTTGAGATATGATATATCGCCGTCGCGCCTGTCATGTTCTGTTTACGTATTTATAAGTATAAATCGTAGAAGTGAGATGTCACACTATTGTCAGGGGTTGCGAGAGCTGGTTAGCTTCCTTGAAACCAGGCCAGGGTAAATTGATCTAGAGTTTGTAAAAACTATAAACGTTCAGAAGAAGGTTATACCTGGTCTGTACGAGCTTATTCATTCGCTTGCATTGCATGAGCGTTTGGGATCCCATGGACTTATCTTGTAAAGTAAACTGACCTGTTAATCTGCTTTCCTAATGTGTCTATTGATATCACAATATTGGTTTTTTTGATATCACAATGTTGGTAAGTACGTAGGTTTCGAATAATTAAGATATTAACTTTATCATATCGTATTGTAAATAACTGTCGTCTATTTAGTTCACCTATTTTTTCAGAACAATTTGTAATCTGATAATCTTACTTAGTGTTTAATAAAACCTGAGTTTTATTAAGAATTGTGAAACTTAGCCTCGCAGGCATTCTGTAGAACTGTGTGTCTGTTACACAAAAAAAAAAAAGATTTCCTGATGATTTATACATTTCCAAGCAGCGTAAGCGTAACAATGCTTGCTTTGCTACAATAAAATTAAGAACACACCAACACAGTTCAACGCAAACGCAAGGCTAATACTTCGTGTAATGTCATAATTAGGGAAATGGCATTGAGTGAAATATGCCCACGATTATTCATTCCGTCAGTCGGTGGAGCAAAGTGTTAGTGTTTAGTTAAGATATAAATCATAGCGCTTTTATCTCCTACGTCGAGATCTAGGCTTTAACGGTATTGTCACGTGCTTTAATGGCCAATTAGCGTTATAAATATAGTTGGTCTCAATGGCTTCATAGAAACTTGAGGACAAAAAGGGCTTATATTTACATCTGCTTATAATGCATTAACTAGGTTTCCAAAATAATTATTTGTAAGCAGTTTCGATTGGATTTTGTCGACAAAGAATAGCTGTTTTTGGATTCTCTAGCTACTCATAAAATTAATCCTCCTTGCGTTATCCCAGCGTTCGCAAATGCTCATGAGTGCCTGGGCTCCGTTTTTGGCAACTCATCATCCTCCTCGCGTTATCCCAGAATTTGCCACGGCTCATGGGAGCCTGGGGTCCGCTTTGACAACTAATCCCAAGATTTGGCGTAGGCACTAGTTTTTACGAAAGCGACTGCCATCTGACCTTCCAACCCGAAGGGTAACTAGGCCTTATTGGAATTAGTCCGGTTTCCTCACGATGTTTTCCTTCACCGAAAAGCGACTGGCAAATATCAAATGACATTACGCACATAAGTTCAGAAAAACTAATTGGTACGAGCCGGGTTCGAACCCGCGACCTCCGGATCGAAAGTCGCACGCTTTTGGCAACTAATGCCAAGATTTGGCGAAGATAGACACAAGTTTTACGAAAGCGACTGCCGTCTGACCTTCCGACCCGAAGGGTAACTAAGCCTTATTGGAATCAGTGCGGTTTCCTCACGATGATTTTGGATTCTCGAGTATGTCTCAGATATCATTTGTATACTTTCGTGGGTCCAAGTTCTAATAGCGATCGACATAAATCTCAACTGTCATACAGATTAATGTAGCCCAAAGCCAGCTGGGCGCTATCATTCCATAATAAAATTGAAAGGTACGAAATTAATTTAATATTTCGCCGTCGAGCTGATTAGAGCTGGCACTGGCTGTCCAGCGCTGGCAAACTTTATGTCATCGCACATGAGCGCAAATTAATGGGTTACGGCTCCTCAGCATGGCGAACTGATTTGCTTCGTGAGTTCCGTGGGCAGCGTGGCTGGATGGCCACTTGGGCAGGTATTTCGTTAGGTTGCTGAGGCAGTGCGAGGCGATGGTTCAGGCGAACCGGTGACTGCGGTGGTCGATTCCCTTGGTCTTCAATTTAGGCATACTTAAAGGCACTGGAATGTAAAAATACTTGTGTTAGTCAAAATAGTAATAGGTGATAAAAACCAGCGGTCGAAATTACATTTTGTTATTTAATCAAGATTATTTAAAAGGCCTATAGGCAAGATCCCGAGCCCGAGACGCACTCGGAGTCTTGTGTGTCCTGCTGGGTTGACAACTTGACACTCTTCTTATATTTCGGTCGTTAATGAATTACTGGCGCTTGTGATCACTGTTTAGCAGCTCCTGTCACTTGTCTTCAAGTTTCGATGCCGTAGATCTTGCCGCTTGTTGAAGTTTATCTAAGCTGGCATTTTTGCCTTGCTTGACACATACAATGCTTAAAGCGTCCTGTTGTAGATCTAGGAATAACAGCTTTAGAATGTGTCTAATCTACCGAGCATATTATGGCATCAGAGGCCAATACATGAGAAAAAGTCCATATTTACTCTCTTAACGGTATCATATCAATTGAATTCCGAACTCGCCTCATGAAGCCGACGGGAATACACGCGCAGGTTGCGCAGGCGGTGACAATTAGCGCAGCTCGTGACCGCGGCGCCGCGCGCGCGCATGTCGCTGCGACAGGTGGATCCAAGGGGACTAAGAGCACCAAATTGTCGCAATCGTTGACTAAAAGTTAAATGGTTAGTGATATATGCTTAGTGTGGTAGTTCTTAAGAGTCCATTGATTGACCGCCAAGAAGTGTCGGCGGCGCCTTGAGTGCTTGACGCCGCTACAGGTGGATGCAAGGGATCTAGGAGCAAGTTCGAATTGTCCGCGAATGTTTATTCACTAAAAATTTTCACCGTACTTGAATGAGTTGGATTGCTCAGTCCATTAATTGATAATATCGATAGTGAAATAGCCCAACTACTTACCTCCGAATCGTGTGCGCAATGTCCATGTTATCGGTGATTTTTTTTCTAAAATGTTTTATCGTACTGAGAGTAGCACGGAACCGCCGGTGATCGTTTCTTAGGTTTATTGTCTTTAGTCAACTACGTTAATAAGACCATAAGATTGTAACATTATCAGATCAAATATTAACTTTTCGAATGGCTGATTTTTCGATGCCTCCATCTCTCGTTAACGAAACACACACATCCAGCCATTTATAGAAATAACCAAAGTCGTATTTTAGCATAGGTATCTATTCCGCCACTTAATCTTATGACCTAAGGCTAATAGCTAGTTCGTCTCCAATTAAAGACACCTCGTGTCCAAATAAACAACGCTCGTAAGTTCTCGAGCCGGCCCAAGTCTTAAAAATACCCGGAGCGACTAAAAGGTATTTTTTCTAGCCGCGACTACGTTGATTTAAATTAATTAGACATTTAACTAGACATTTAGTCACGTATTTTTACCATGTACGTACCAAGAGTTTTGTATGTGGTTCAAAATAAAAACAAAAATATAAAAGAAAATATAGAAATAATTTAGATACCTTACCTATTTCTGCCTTGGGTAGGTAATAAATCGGGATGTCGGCAAACTTGTTACGTGTCAACGTTTAACTGAGTATTTTTTTTTTATAATACATTTTCACCTAATATTTTATTTTGAGTCAGACCAAGATAAGTTTGCAACGATTTCGTCCCTGCAAGGGTTCCGTAAACGTCATAATTGCATCGATCGACGATTTACTTTTAATAGTAATAACATTTGCACTGCAACTTAAAACTGGTATTGACTCAGTATTTTTTATACAAACTACAATACTTTTTTTTTCGCCAAGAATTTTTAATAATCTTTAAATATTTTCACGAAAAAAAAACGGCATGGCCGTATCAATGTCTCGTGTTTTGTATGATATTTCATTAAGTCTTCATACAAAAAGTAGGTACTAAAGCAGACTGAACGAACGTTTCCGAGTCCACGACGGCAAAAACACTTCATTCATTATTATTTATTTATTTATTGTTCAGAACATTCATATACTTGTTTTATCATTTCGCTGTCTTCAAGGTCATTATTATCAGTTTATTTTGTTTAAAATTGCTTAATATGAATCGTTTCTATTGTTACAGAATACCTGAGACCCCCAGACTACGGCAAGGTAATATTAATAGTTAACGTTAAATTTCGCAATTTCTACCTAAGACGAAAAGACGACCGTCATTATACTAAGCAGTTAAAATTAACGGTTATTTTAGACAGGAAGGGTTATCGACAAGGATCTCAATAGGTAGAGAATTGTTATTAGACAATTATATTGAACGGATAGTATGGATATGGCCGGACTTTCTAATACTTTTGTTTTTACATAGTAATTTCACAGATCATTTATTTGCGTGATTGGGAGAAATGGTTTAGAGAAAGGTGTTTTCCCAGAATTCAATATTAGCCAAAATTTCCTTTTTGGTAAAAATGACATATTCTTATAGTAGATACAAAATATTAGAGTAGAGTAGATTAATTCGTAATGATTCAGAAAATGAAAATTTTAAATTTTTTTATTTCATTGCCTTAGAAGTAAATTTTTGCTAACTGTATTCTTGAACCTAGAGTACACTTTTTTCAAATAGATAATTGTATCTTAACCGCCACGAAAATACACATAGAAACCACAGTGAATTCCTGGCACAAGATATTAGAATATAATTAGTCATGTCCATATTCAGAATTCACACCAAAACCTCGTGAAATTTAATCCTATTCAGATCATTGGTTATCCAGACAGTGCGACTATTACTAGAGATTTACACGAGTGTAGAATTGTGATGATTAGACCAAACATTTATTGTGCGTTTTTAGTGGCCATAAAGATGCTGTATAAAGACGATTTCATTGGCGTGGGAGTTAGTGCTTTAACACTTATTTGGTTTCATACCTTAGGATTTCCCTTTTGGAACTACTTATGGGCCGTCGAATTTGTCCAAATATAACTCAATATGACCTAAGAACAAAATGTTCATCTCTAGTCATATTCATATATACATGCATACCTATTTACAAGCGCTGTACAGTCACGATTAGAGCCTGACAAAAAAGAAGAGAAATTCAAAAGTAGCACCATAGAAGTGTCGTCTCTTTTTAATCAATATGTGTAAGAAAACGGACGATACGATGATGTTGCCATTTTATGATTTCTAATCTCTATCTCTAAACCTTTTTTGGCAGTGTACGACATACTGTACTCTCGCTAAAATTGTATTAAACTTATGAAAACAAATATCGACAATTGCCTTTGGAGTGACTGTAATCTAACCTACGCCTACTCTTTTTTTTTTATACTACGTCGGTGGCAAACAAGTATACGGCCCGCCTGATGTAAAGCGGTCACATATTAAACGGAGACATGCAAATATAAGCGACTTGAAGTTGAAAAGGTCTGAATTTGAAAAGATAAAAAAATAATAGCTTTGTTGTTTCTCTAGCCGCCAGCACAACAAGCGTGTCTCCCGCTCCACCAAAGTCTCCCGTCAAGGATGTTGAGCCCATCAAAGAACGCGCGCGCAGTAACAGCTTGACGTCACAACCGCCCAGCAGAAAGAGGACCAGCTCCGGAATGTTCCAGGTGAGATACACGTTAAAATAAACTACGAAATGTTGGGATACCGATCAAGTTTTCGCGCTCATGACATTTGAAACCCACCAAGCCACCACTACCATCTCTCTCCTCTAAATCAATGACGTTAAAGATTCGCGTGCAGCAACGTCTTCACCGCCCAGCAGAAAAAAATCTATTACGTTGAGATACAAATCAAGGTGCAGAACTCGGGAGATTTAAGGGGTACTAACGCTAACTAATACTTTGACCCTCGCCATTCTGATTATTCTTATTATCTTGCATCTTGTAAGTATGTACCAAAATATCAACGCGTGATGATACTGACGAGCGACGTGCGATTCCCAGGCGGCTTTTGGAAGATATAGTTTCGGTTCTTAAAGAGCGAGAAACATTAATATTTATTCCAATGTCACCGAAGCAGCGGGCCTAGCATATTCGACGATAGGCTATATCATATCACACAACGGGAGACTTTGAAGGAGCGAGAGATGGTGGGGGTAATAAACTTTGTGTCTCAAGAAGTCCCTTTCAGAGATATTTCTAAGTATTTTAAAGTACGTACTTACTTTTCTACAGGTTGATGAAACAGAGCCACCGCCAAAGAAGCCCGAGCCCTCCCGAAAGAGGCCCGAAGTCAACGGCAAGAAGGACTCCAGTGAACCTAAGAAGGGAAAGCAAGACAAGGATAAAGATACCGCGAAGAAACAAGAAAAGAAAGTGATAGAACGATTCGATGAAGAGGCCAAGACGCAATGCGTGTCAGCCTTCAAAGAGAGCGATAGTTGGGATTAAGAATAAATGTTGAAATATCGGTATTTCTTGGGTTTTATTTCCTTCTTGCCTTTATTTATTGGACACTAGCCTTTTCCCAACTACTAGTACTAAAAGTAATCTTATTCAAACGTTGAACTTTGGACCCCAATTTCACCCCCTTAAGATGTGAAAAATCCTTTCTTAGCACTCTTCTACATCTTATAAGGAACCAACGTGCCAAATTTGGAATCTCTAGGACCAGCGGTTTTGGCTGTGCGTTGATATGTCAGTCAGCCAGTCAGTTAATCAGTTTCTTCTTTTACTTTTATATTTAAAGATAGAAGATCAACACTGAGTTGTCACCGTCAGCTCTTGACAATGGTCGTCTTTTGTTTGACCAGGAGTAAATTATCAACTTTACAGTGTTACATACAATGTCTCGTTCTAAATTTTCAGATAATACCTATATCTTGAGCGTATTAGGGGTACTGGACACTGAATGTGTTCATATTTCTAAGCTTCACATTCGTGTTTCTGTCACATTGGGGATTACTTAGCCTGCTTTAGGAAAAACACAATATGAATAAAATAAATACATTCTGAAGGACAATACGAAGTTTTCCATTTCTGCAGCGAAGCTTGGCGTCGCCAGCACGTTTGGGATTTCCAAGGGCATTGCATGTAGGAGGCACATGCCACTTTGAAACCCCAGCTATGCGGCGACCCTTTACGGAGGCACCCACATAACATATACAAACAAAGTTATAAACCAATGAAAAACATAGCATATACAAACAATATTAAGTAGGAAACCAATAAAAGACATACAAAATGTTTATAACGACGAAATACAAACGATATTGAAATGTTTGTAATACACCTGCGAATTTTCATTACAACCTGTTTATTAGTAACCGTAACACAATTATTTCGAGTACTCGCTGACCTCCTACGTTGACGGAACAGTAGGGATTGTCCCATACAATGTCAAGTATCTTCATTAGCTGATTGAGCGCTTTGAGCAGGCCGCCTTTGTGCCAGTGAAATGCTCCGAGCCACCTACAATCTACATACATGCGGACTGCTAATATTAGAAGGAAATTCACGATTGGCGCAAAATGATTAAGGGGAACGCGCGTCGTTGGCGCGTTTTTCATTTAATGAAATAGTCCATCGTATCGTCGCTAGTCAGTGACAAACGCGCGTCGACGAAATATTTGCATCACTACAAAATACAAATCGTCGCTGCGCGTGCAAATTTCGCTATGTGTTTTTAACCTACTTTACAGGAGACACAAAAAACTGTTTATTTCGGCAATTATTGAACATAAATAAATCAATATTTTTATGGAATAAGTATTTTCACTTTTGCATACATTAAGAAATTACTTGAAATTATATTTTAGTTATTATAAGGTTAAAAAAATATTTTTTCATAAATATGTTACATAGCGATTATAATTTGAGTCGTAAAAAACCGGTATGTGTCTTACAATCACATAACTAGATTTTATTCTTAAGGAACAAAATACAATTTGTGCACTTTATCGTCACATAGTTATTTAATCATATGATTTGAATTAATTATGTTGTTGTTTATTTGTAATTTATCAATTAATTTTCGAATTAATTATTTTAGAAAAAAAAACACGAATTAGAACTATAAGCTTAATACACAATACCATAATAAAAAACTCGATTAAATTAATATATTACTACCAATATATTACAACTATATTAATATATTTATTCCATTAATTTTTATGAATGGAAGTTATTTCAGTTACAAAGTTGCTCAATGTGGTATTATGTAAACATTTATGTATTGAATAAGTTTTCACTATGCATGTTTAACTTGAAAAAACCGGATAATGCTAGTCTGGCTCGAACACCGAAAGTTACGTGTACATTTTACTATTTTTTTTCTCACAACTATATTAATAATCATATACTGATGTATGGTGTAATACGATTTATTTTCCAAATTTCATAGTTTAAGTCAACCGGAAGTACCCTATTAATTTTGACTTCCTTGAGAGTATAGATTTTTTTTCAACTCAATTAACCTATGTTGTATTTACTTAGAAATAAGGTTTTTATACAGCTTCAAGAAACGGTACAGTACCACACCTCGGACACTGGCGATCACATATATGAAAGAGGCGCGTTCCTAGCACACAGTCTAAGCTAGTGTAGGTGAACGCGTACCATGCTTGTATGAGTGACATATGACAGGTCGACTGTTCGTGTTTTTGACAGGCGGTAACTGTGAGGTAACCGAGAGGGGTGGGAGGCACTTTCAGCGGGGAGCGGGAGTGGCCATACTGTACGATAGTACTCTTTATTATACTGTGACAGTACACTTGAGTATAGGGTTTTTCAAATCAAATAGATAAACGGATTGACAAGAAAGTATATAATTGTATAAGGGTTCCATTTTTCCCTTTTGATTCGAAAAAGATAAAAAATCTTTGTTATTCAAAACTTTATGTGATTTCTCAAGTCAGCGTTTTTTCATTTATTAAACATTTCATTTTCATTAATTTCTTTTAAAATGTTTCCAGAAAGGATAGATAGATCTTATCACACAAAATTTCATACAAAACGATGTCTTACCACTTCAAGGCAATGTTAAATCACTTGCTGTTTTTTTGAGTTACTTAGCATAAATTTATCTTATTTCGATAGTTTGTAATATAAGTACGATTACACACACTGAACCCTACACGGAATTTGTCAGTATACTAAACACTAATAAATTTCTGACAGTTAATCTTAAAAATCAATTTGAAATGATTTATTTTTAACAAATATTAAAAAATAACTATTCGGTCAGAATGAGTACTTTCAGACATAGTCTCAATAAAAAGGGAAACTACACTCTCTGTCTCATTTATAGAGGTTATACTTGACGACAAAACCACCTACCATACACCATTTAAACAAGTTTTAAGAGAGTAGGCTAGATTTTTATAAGAAAAGCCTGCTATGTGACGCAAAACACACGATCTGGAAACATTCAAAATTTCTACAAATAGTACAAAATTATCGCTATGTATGAGATTGTAAAAATCGGGCACAAACATCTAACACATCTTTTTATACAATATTTCCGAAAATATAGCTATGTATCATAATTCACATAGCAGGCGCAATTCCAAAACTGCTGTTATAAGAAGATAATGTAGTTATGGGATTTATTGCAGTTAGCGATTATAAGAAGAACATTCAATGTATGGGCATCACATACCTACTTTTGATAAAACCTGTAATACTGAAATGAGCTCCACGCTGTTTTTGGAGCATATTTATTTAGAAATAAGGTTTAAAATGCCATTGAAAACGAAAAATCGTTAAAAATCACATAGCGAATTTTGCACGCGCAGCGACGAAATGCGCCTTGCAGTCGTTAAACTCATTTTTGAGCTCATGACAGAAGCGAGTTCAGCAGTCCGCACAATTGGGTACCTAGCAGCAGCGGCTGGTACGGCTGGTGGCATACAAGGCGATTCCCAACGGCTTGCCTAAAATTGATTACTAGTAAAGTACCTAATGTTAAGGTAGGTTTCTTTTTGCTCAGTGTTGCCTAGCAGAAATTTTCACCAGCCGCCACTGGTACCTAGGTAAAGTTTTTTGAAGATATGCAAATAATGTATGTTTCTGATAGAATACAGATGTACTTAGTGCGAAAAAATTTGCCTTAGTATTGTTACGGAAACGTACGAACGTGTCATGCTATTTCAGTCAGTCTCAGTACAAGATGTACGGACATTGACTGAACTAGCATGACAAATACGAACGTTTCCGGAAAAATACGAATGAAACCGTTTTCGCACTACATCTGTACTTTATTTTCCTATCTTCAAAAAACTTTACCTACCCAATTGTGGCCTTATAACGATTTTGATACTAATAATATTATTATATATTATATTTCGTAGCGGGGGGTAACTTTTAGTGTGAACGAAATAAATTGAAAATACGAAAATAAATAAATAAATACAGTCGTGGTACAGCTACTTGTGATTTTCATGCGCTACATGTAATGGTTACCTACTGCCAAAATGGAGCCTTGCAATTCTTGCTACAGTATGGGGTTATAAATTTTCAGGCGAGGTTCTTGATCGTTGCATGGCCAGCCTCGGCTTGGGACTTAGCAGGCCAGTACGGTGGGTACGCACCGGGCCGCTAAGACCCTGGCCGAGACCTGCGGGTCTTTCTTCGTGTTATCTTGTCGGGAACTATTTCAGAGTGCATTGATAGGGAAAATATGCTTACTTGTGTTTATTATTACCTGAAAAAGAAAATAGATTTCGTTAATGATGTTCATAACATAAAAGAAGAAAAAATTTACAGTTAATTCAACAAGAAACTTACGAAATACTTAATAGAGAATAGTTACATATTACAACATTAAAATGATCTCATAGCAATAAGAAAACATGTAGGTATTATAGGTATTAAGAATTTTAGTTATTAAGAATTATATTTGCAGTGCCCTTACAGGGTTCATAGCTGTGCTATACTGAAATGTACCAACTTATGTACCTATGATAGCAATAAATGATTACTGATTACTAACATTCACTCAATACAGGGTGCTTAAAAATATATTCAATTTTTTTACTGTGTCATCTATATCAAATAATCTAGTTAAAATTCTAATGATTGACTCGTCTGCCGTCGTGGAAAGCATTTGAAAGTCTTGACTTGAGTGCGTTGAAGTCTTTACTTTGGTGTAGCTGCCCCTTATACCACGTTCGGATCGTCGAGTATAATTAGTTATCAAGTCAAGTAGATATGTATGTAGTCGCAATTGCAAAGTTACTCGTACCTACGACGATTATACACTTAGCGTAAAATTAAGTACCCGTTGTTGTTTTTCCTGTTGAGGTGTTTCTTAGTATCTTAAAGTCTGTAAAATATTCTCCATTCCCTAAAATGAAGTGATTTTGAACAGAAGCAGGCATAATAAATTAAAACCAAATATTTATCAGAGTAAGTATCATTCAGAAGCTCTTTCTCATTTCTTCTATTCCTGCCATAGACAAATAGCTACAGTCCACCATATGGCCATAACTTCCCTAGCGCAATTAATTTAGCAGTCGCGAATCTGGCGCAGATAGCTTCGGGGGCCTTCGGGCATCTTCGGCCGCGCTCGGGCATTAATCTTCGCGGAGCTCGGCAGGTGAGGAATGGCCCTCGTGGTGCCTGGAGGCATCGAGAACAATACGAGACGTCGTTAAAGTAGCCGATGTAATGCGGATTATAATTGCTGATGAAGGAAGCTGTAACTGGGTTATTGAGTGGACTTTTATAGGTTAGGTCGTAAAATTAGTGGACGTGGACCGCCCCTTGTTGTGTTTGTGGTCAATGAGGTAAGGACATAAACTAGATTAACCTAGTATGTTAGAGTTATACATGACTGCTGCTTTAAGTAGTTGGAGTAAATAAATTTGTCAGACGTCAGTTCATTAAACTGGAAATAGGTGAAAGGTGAAGTAAGTAAGAGATGCATTAATCTTTCAAATGTACCTACTGTAGGTAATTAGGTCCAAACTTAATAACAAATTTCAGATTTTAACAGTTTTATAGAACAGTAAGCCAAAGTGTAGACACAGCTTGTCTACCTAAGTTAGAGGGTGTTGTATATGCATATACCTATCAGAGGGTTAAGTTTCGAAATACATATACATAATATAGGTACTACATACTTAAATTATTACTGAGACAGAATTTGTATTTTTAGTCTAGATATATTTTTATGTAAGTAACATAGGAAATCTAGGAGGGTTCTGATTAAATTCCATAACCTGGTAAATTTAGAGATGTAATAGATGCAGTGTTAAAAAAATTGAGAATCAATAATAACAATACCACTCGTTGACTGGACTATACTCGACACGGAAGGCTCCGTTGTATATTGCCTTCGGTGTCAGTATTATAAAAGCGATAAAATTATTGAAAAGTGGCCGTCAAAACTGTCAAATGTTTTTAACAATCTTAAACAGATGGTATGAATTTCTAACAATCTTTATGCGGTAACGGAAGTAGTACAGAATCTACCGATTTCTGTTATTTCGCAGTGCATCACTACTGTATTCCAGTAACCAGCCGTAATGACGGCAAGCCTGTGGTTACCACGTGTCAATGGCTATCGGCTGCCCCGAGCGGCGATAATGCGCGGATAATAAGCATGTGAGTAGGTAGATGCTGCGGGCGCGAAAAATTGCGGTCGGGGAAATGGTAGCGTTTGTTATGATTGGAAGCAGGAAGAAGGTATAGTCAGGTACTAGGGATGTCACGAATGTCGTATGTGTCACATTCGCGAATGCGAATGCGAATGCGAATATTCAGATTGCGAATGTGCGAATGCGAATGCGAATATCGCTGAATTTCATAAAAAACCAAAATAAAAACTAAGCAATCACCAACAAATGCTTACTATTGGTCAAAATGCCGAGTACGAACTTCACGCCGTACGAATTTGACCTATCTGCGCATGCGCGAGCCGACAGTCGACAAGTAGCAATTGGAGCGGCCGGCGCGGGCGAGGAACAAGCTGCGGCTTGCACACATTCGCATTCGCAAAACATTCGCATCGTTTGAAGCGAATGCGAATGTCAATGCAAATGTTTAAAAGAATGCGAATCATTCGCATATGCGAATGCGAATGCAAATATTCGTAACATCCCTATCAGGTACGTATAAGATAAAGGACACTGCTAAATGTTTCTGATGCGCTGACATATGAACAAATAACGATAAGTAAGTGATAATAAGTAATATGAACTGTAGCTTGCGTTCGTTTGTTTTTAAGTAACTAATTCATCGTGGCTGCGGCGTCCTTCGCAACCTGTCGATTAAGTACCTACACTTAGGGAAAGTGGTTATCTGTAAGTATACATAGCTATAAATAGGTAGGTACAAACCTATTTAACTAGTAGGTATTTATAAATCGGGAATAGGAAGGAATACCGAAGAATATCGAAGGATCGTAAGTAGGCCTCGAGGCAAGAATTGTAAATACACACGCAGAAGACCCAAAGCACTTGATTTCGAAGTAATCTTCTACTGGTAACTGTTGTTGATTATGCACTGTTCTTGTCATTGGCAATTGCCAATACTGCTACTGTTGCAGAACTGGTCTTTACTTTTGATTCTTTAGAAAACGTGCGTGAATCGTAGATGTGACAGGAATCCTTTTTTTTAAATTTAAAATCGCATTGGCGAGATACACAAACAAAAAGTTTAAGTTTTGATATAATATAGGTCACAATGGTGGCATATCCTCCGACGCGCACTGTATTTTACTTTTTTTTGGTTTCGTAACAAAATCCATACCTACCAATATTATAAATGGAAAAATGTGTGTGTCTGTTTGTCCGTCTTTCACGGCAAAACGGAGCCACGAATTGACGTGATTTTTAATTAGATATGGTTGAATGTATGGAGAGTGACATAGGCTACTTTTTGTCTCTTTCTAACGCGAGCGAAGCCGCGGGAAAAAGCTAGTACTAAATACCTTGCTTGACCTTCATGTCACATTGTCGGTCCGTCTGTATGTCACATTGCTAAATGTCTCGATAACTACTTAGGCTACAATTAAGTAGATTTATTATTATCCACTTTTTAATGACAAGATATCGCAAAAATCAGGTTCACCATTCTCATTCTTGTAAAACTTTCTAAGGCTGTTATAGTTTAAATCCAGTCTTGATAAAGGGACCATCATAAGCCCGTAGGGGCAATATTAGTACTTGTAGTCTTGGCCACAGCGGCAATTTATATCGAACTTGGATATCCAACCCACAAATCGTACGCTTGTTTTTGCAATTTATGCGAGATAGTCAATATATATGTTTGAGTTTTTTTTTAATTAACAAAAGTTAAAAAAGGGTACTATAATAGTACTTTATGTGACTGCTACATAATGAAAGGCATTAAAACTCGAGTGTGGACTTAAGAAGCAAATGCAAATAGTTTCTCAATGGGGTCACAAGGTACGTACGTACGGTAGGTACGTTTTGTTTTTTTGATTCTTCTTCTTCTTTGCATCCTGTTACCCTCTGCTGGGGTGTAGGGCTCGAATCATATTTCTCCATTTACTCCGGTCTTGGGCAGTTTGGGTAACCTCCTCCCACCCCATGCCTCTAGCACCCTGAGCTCCTGCTGAACAGAGCGACGCCGTCGATTTAGGGCGGCATGGTTTGCTTTGATACAATATCATATAGTATACATAACTATATGTATAATATATGATGCTGCATATATTACAGATATAATTATTAATACAGCATCATATAATTATATGCAGTGAAAGCATCTTAGAAGGTTTATGTCCGTTTTCACATTATCCGATCCGATATCGGATGTCGGAAGGATTTCAATAGAAAAAATCCAAGATGGCGCCAGTAATGTATGGGATATCGGTCCGACATCCGATATCGGATCGGATATTGTGAAAACGCGCTTATACGAAACATAAAATTAAAGTAGCTAACTAACATGTAGGTATGTACTTAGCAGCAGCGGCTGATCCATATAAGCCGATTCCCACAGGCGTGCCTAAAATTGATTACTAGTAACAAAGTACCTAATGTAAAGGTAGGTTTCTTTTTGCTCAGTGTTGCCTAGCAGAAATTTCCACCAGCCGCCACTGGTACCTAGATAAATTGATTACCTCTTCTGCGGTTAATTTGTCTTTTGTGTTCTCTGTTTAGTTAGCAATTTTTTGCCGATATTTGCAAATTGAAATGCAACATGTGCACATTTTTTCATCCTCAACCCTATTTAGTTCTGATTTATAGTTACCATAAATTTCTTGGGCAGGCAGTGAGCAAAAACCTCCTGTTAATATATGCGGCAAGCAGCAATATAAGGCCAGTATCACATGCAGCCATCCGTTATGCCGGCACCAGATAACGTATAGACTGTCACTCGCCCTCCGGCCATGTGTATCGAATAATAGAAATTGTCGGCAACAATTCAACGAGTTGGTTATTATACGGAGTGTTGATGGGAAATCGAGCTAGGAATCGATTATATTCGATTGTAATGTAATACAGCCGCGGGGCCAAATAAATAGAATGAGGAATGGAGAGGGATAAAAGCATTGTTGTAAATCGAGGAGTATCTTTCATACGCTCGTATCCAAGTAGATATGTTCTATAGGATTATAAACTTTAATACAGTAAGATATACCTTGGTTTACTGCGGAGTGCAAGGAAGATGTAATCTTGCTAAAGTTTTCCTCTTGAAATAGGTTTCGTGATAGTATATTGAGTATGTTTGCAAATATTTTGTCGACGCTATTCTACAATGGTGTTGGTAGCTGGTGTAAATCATCGCTAAATTTGGTTTTATGCCTATTATTCTAAGTATATTATTCAGAATAATGGAAATATATTGTTTTATAATTCAATGCAGCCATTCCGCATCTTACAATAATGACACATCTCCTTTCTCAGACGCGGCGATGTATCAGCCGGCCGCTCTACGATAAAATCACTATTTTAGAAATTCAAAGCAAGCGCAAGCCATTAGTAACAATAGTTGGTGCAGTGGAACCTCAGTAGAATGAATCGGAAACGCCGAAAACTTCGTGATAGATTTTGTCTTAAAGGGGCATCGACTTTGTGGTTTTTTATCCCTAAATTTTGTTGTTTCAAACAGGTTTCGAATTACAGACGTAAAATGTGTGAAAAATTGGCATTAAAGAGGAGAAAATGATTACTTATACACAAAGTACATTCTTAATGTCTTTTTCGATATGTGTATCTACATTTTGTTAGAAAAAACCTCGAGAGGCGATAAATATTTTTTTGGTATATGGAGGTAAGACGACGTAATAATTGTGCCGTGAAGGGAATCGCTTTAATATTTCGAATTATGGCAGGCCAGAAGGGGAAAAAAAAAATCGTTTATTCTCAAAATAAACTATTCTCGAAATGAATGGCATTTGTGCAAATACGGCATTATTTCATAGTAACGACGATTTCACCTTATAGAGGTTTGAGTTATCGAGGTTCAACTGTATTAAAATAGTTAACAAAGGGGCTCGTCATTAAAACGGGAGTTATAGTATGTATCTGATGCATTATTTATCGATGGTAACGGTGCTAAGCTATTGTTGCGAATTTCGCTTGGCCGATACTTTATCCTGCTATTTAGTCAAGCGAATTGCAGAATAAAGGTCCTGGATTAGAATCAGAGAGTAATGAGTTTCTTGAATTGTTTGTGTGGCTTTCTACATAAATGCCAGCTTTGTGGGATCCGCCTATGGGAGCTAAATTAATCACTTTTAAACACATGCCATACACATGCCCATATGTTTTTTTTATTTTTTTATTATTATAAACTGGCCAGTGATTGACCTTAGTCGCACCTGATGGAAAGTGACGACATGGTCGAGGTTGTAGCTCTTATGTATAACGCCAATTATTGGCTTCTAAGATTTTTTTTAATTTTACTACTGAATGGTCTCTGATATTGGTAAATTTTTGCTAAATAATGTGAGCCGCTTTGATGCTCAAACCACATCATATAATATAGAAATGAAATTCATTTTATGAAGAAAGTGAATGGCGTACAGCCCGGCGGCGACACATTTACTTATAAATAAAATAAATAACATAAAAAAGCCTTTATTTGTTCCACACATACTTAAAGGGTTCAAGAGGCAGAGGCCGTCCAGATGGTCGGATGAATTAGTGGCAACGGCAGGTCCAAAATGGACAGAGACAGCTCAAGACAGAGAGGAGTGGAATTCCTTGGAGAAGGCTTTTACCCGAAAGGGGCCCACATATTTATTTTAAGTTAAATTTAATTTTTATCTTTTTTTTCTTATAACCAATTGTTTTTAATTCATACATTTACTGACTAGAACCAAAAATTAGGAACATTTTCCGTCTAAAACGTCAAATACTCATAGTAGTCTCTTATAGTCAGTGGATCCCTTAACCAATAGGGCTGCGGTGCTTTGATAGGATTTACATGTCACATTTCGAAATTGGAGACATATTGCCGCCATTGTTGTTATTGTTGAGGCGGAACACAGAACCAATCTTATTAAAAAGCCGGGCTAATAATTTACCGGAGCCACCGGGTAGTAGTCCGGAATCCAGCCGCGTAGAGATATTCTACGTTTGGTACGTAGTCAACAATATCTTTAAACGAGAAGCTAAACCACCATATCAATTATCCGACACAACTGTATACATATATGTGGCCTTCATCATCATGTCGGCGGTGACATCCAAGTCGTCCAATGCAACGCACGCAGATTTTTTCTAGTCCGCGCCATGGTAAAACCTAATTATAAATTATTGTTCAATAAAGATTGAACGTTTTAAACCTACTAAGTACTGAAAGTACTAAAGCTGGAAGTGTTATGTCTTGTCTGCGGTTGTTTATTTAAACAAGTTTGCTACTTAGTGAAAACACGTATCATTTTTCTGTCTGCGACCACTAGGTATAAATCGTAGCAGAATTACACTCCAAATTATTTTTTACGTGTATAAAATAAATGTTTAGGTATGATTGTAGAATTTTTTGTACTAAGTATGTTAACTAGGTTAGTAGCTAATCTCTTAATCTAGCTTTACTGTGCGTCCCTGCAGGTTCCAACTTAACCAACATCAGTAATAGTATTTAATGGCACAGGCATTCGTCAGTCGGCTGCCGGCCTACAGCATCGTGACTGGACGGCAGCGCGCGCGCCTCAATAAATCGCGCCGGCGCACGGAGCCCCACGATTGAATTAGACCACAGCCTTATTTCCTGAAGGCTTGGGCTCGGTCTACATTCGTCTTCGATTCTATTATTCGTTATTGGCGTTTGTATTTCATAATTTAAAGATTTTTAAAATTAAAATTTACTATTTTATATGATATACTAAGAGACAAACTAGCACATTCACTAATACATGAAGAAACTAATTTAGGATTGATTAAAAAGGTAAGAAACAAAATAAGAAGCAGATCAACTGATCATCCTCCTTGCGTTATCCCGGCATTAGCGGCTCATGGGAGACTAGGGTCTGCTTTGACAACTCGCAAAATTTGGCGTTACCGTAGTTTTACGAAAGTGACTGCCGTCTGACCTTCCAATCCAACCCAAGAGTAACTAGGCCTTATTGCGGTTATCTCATGATGTTTTCTTCACCGAGAGGCGACTGGAAAATATGTATTTATTTTTTGTTTTTCTTTTATTCATTGATTACCGTATGTGCAAGTCTTAACGTCTTCTGTGGTCTGTTGGCTTTCATAAGCGAAGGCACGCGCGCCGACGTCGCACTGTTTGGTTTAATTCCCCGTCAGTAGCGCCAGCGAAACAAAACCAAGAATACCTACATTAAGATGCCATACCTAATGTACCTACATCGCTTCTCCATTCAAACCTTTGGGGACTACTTTTGTATAAAATGGCGATTGGACACGGGTCCTCCCTTTTAGTTTTCATATACACAAAGCACATTAAGTACGTACGTCGGAGTTTTCAGAATTTGGGACCCCCCAATTAGAGTAAGTTGTTCACAAAAATTAACTCACTGTCAGTTTTGTGACGATAGAATATATTCTATGAAATATCTATGTCTTATACTTGGTAACGCTGACGCTACAACCAGCGGCACGCCTACGCGACACGTCCCTAATTAACCGAACTCATTTAACACAGTTAATTGTGTTGCCCACCGTACTACCGGCGCGTATTCAATTGACTATTAATAAATGCTAGCGATGCGTTATCTATTAGTTGTAAGCACAGAGAACCTCCTATAGAGTGGCAGTCTTGTATATTTGGTTCGCGATACGAGTCACCAGTGTTTGGGGTGCGAGGAGCGGGCGGGGAATGTGTTAAGCGCGCTGTGATTGGCCGTTTCAAGGACGGCGGGCAGTCGCGCCAGATGAAAAGGGACAGAAGTATGACTGTCCCTCTACTGACGCGTAAGTGGCCAATGTAAGTTGACCTATGCCGGCTCTGAATAAATTATAAATATGACTTATTTGTGGAATGTAATGCCGTCTGTTTTTAAATTTGAGCTTCTTGTTACCTTTCCACACCATTTCACACTACAGGTGGACATCTTTAAGGCATCAAAATACCCTTTTCCAATTTTTTTGTGCGAAAAACACGCGCTGCTTTCGGGTCTGTTACTTGGTCGATACTGATCGGGCACGGCGAGTGCCCGCGCTTATATCAGTGCAAATACTAGGAAGGCTGGCCACCGCGAGTCGTCTTGTAATAGATGTCTATAGGGGTTGGTCTGTGGTTGTAAGACTAGTAAGAGATACATATGCGCCTGATAATTAACATGAGTATTAGTAGTCTCACACATTATTTTTCACCACACGAACTGGTAAAGGCTCTCTTGGTTCTTTTGTTCGTGTTGGTGTGGTGAAAAATTTCGTGTTTCACTCGGTGGCAAAATTAGTTTAACCTTCGTACCTTGAAACCCTTGCGACGCTCATGATTCCACTTTTCGAATCACTCGCTACGCTCGCGATTCAATATTAGAATATCTCGCTTGCTCGGGTATCAATATTGTGCAGGTGCGGTTAAACAGCAACTTTCTTAAGCAACCGTCTTGTGAATCAAGTAACTACCACTAGACGAAAGAACAGTCGTTGACGCTTCGTGGTTAACGAAACGCAACTGACTCTGTCGCACCAATACTGTGTGCATAACCGAATGCAGATACGCTTAGATATCGCTTTCGTAGCTGTCTATCTCTATCGCTCTTGGCGTGACAGAGCCAGACTACCTTTCTGCGGCGTTTTGCGTTGCAGAAATGCCACTCGGCTACTTGGCCTGAAGAGATAGATAGGTAACTAAGGTACGATACGGAGCGTGAACTATTGTACTCTTGGCAGTGGTTCGTCCACAGTGTAAGTACACTCAACCAACTGGAACCCTAGACCACTCTACAACCATGTCAAAGTGACAAGCAGTAAGAGATTTCTTGCAATCTGATTTACAAAGTCACTATATACATGACATGGTTCTACAGTGGCCTAGGTTACAATTGGTTGACTGTACGTTTTTACATTACTTATCCGATCCGATATCGGATGTAGGATAGATATTCTAGGTATATAATTATTAAAGGTGTCATCGTTCCTAAATCAGATATCGGATCGGATAATATGTAAATGAAAACACTCTAAGATTTGTAAGAGTAAAAATAAATAAATAATTACCTTCTGTTTATTTTATTACTACATTATAATAGAAACGTATACCTTTATAAATATTTTCCAGGGAAACTAATTCATATTTCACTAAGCACACACAAATGATAGGATAATAGCTCAAAAGCTTGCTTTGGCTGACAGCTGTCTATAGATAAAATTATCTATTTATTGAATTATGTTTATATCTTAAACGACACGAGGTAGGTAATTATGTCAAGTCTTTAGAAAGCGTAGATATTAAGATAATTAAGGGTTTAAAATCGGCGTTGTAGATTTAGATCTAGATTTTCGTCATAGGTAGGTTGGACGTAGGTACTGTGAATTAAGGTAAGGTAGGTAGGTAGGTTTAAGTAAGGTGGGTAGGTATTTTAATTAAATATTGAGTAACGGTTTTGTGGCAAGATGCCTGTAAATGATCCAAAATTCACATTGACAAAAATAGATGATTGTACAACAAGGGCATAAAGTGACCCTTTTTTACCCGAGGCAAAAATAGTAGACGAGTTTAAAAATGAACATGTATGCCCTTGTTATATACACTCTGCTTTTCGCTTTCATTGCTGTTTTTTTTTATTTATAATTATTATTTTTTCGGCAATTTACTCCACGAAATTGTTGTAAAGCGAAAGAACATAATACATAATCAATCCCGCCAACTAACTTTTTTTTTTTAATTTTTAACATTTGATCAGAGTTTCAGACGCCAAGTCATTTGAACATTTTTGAACGATAATCGACTCCTATTTTATGTGAATTGTAGCAAAAAATAAAATAATAAATAGCAAGTTTTGTCATCTAGACAAAACTCAGTTCAAGTTTGCTCAGTAAAATTGTGCAATATGTTGTGATGTGTTGAATTGCGCAATGTGTTTTTCCGTTGAAATCCTTCCGACATCCGATATCGGATCGGATAATGTGAAAACGGACTAAGGACACAATAGATCACTTTTTTAAATTTTAGCTGTTAAATATCAAACCGAAATAAAAAATGAAGATCACATTTGTATGCGTATTAAAAACGAATGACAAAAAAATTAAATGGTTCTGAGAAATTATAAATAATATTTCTCAGAACGGTTTACTCATCGGCTGTCTAATTATATCACCTTTAAATAAGTACTTTAAAAACGTTAACAAAAAATAAACGTTTTCTAAAGAGCTGGTTTATCTAATTAATTATTCCCACTTCGTTCATTGGATCATAAATGCTAGACATTTCATAAATTTCTAGGTTTTTAGTACCTATTTTCTACGAAGCGCCGCCTAGGCTAGACTTAGTGGCGACGGTTGGCGAACCCCTCAATGTAGCATCTCTTTTTTAGGGTTTCGTACCCAAAGGGCAAAACGGGACCTTATTACTTAAACTCCGCTTTATTTGACGTTCATATGTGCATTGTGCATTGTAATATGCCTACTTGAAAAAATAAATATTTAATTTTCATTTTCATTTCATTTTTCGCTGTCTGTCCATCCGTCTATATTTTGTCCGTCTGTCACTACGCTGCATCTCGTCAATCGTGATAGTTAGACGGTTAGACATTTGAAATTTTTACTGATGATCTATTTATTTTGTTGCCACTATAACAATAGATATGTAAAAGTCAAATAAAATTAAATATTAAAGGTGGGGTTCCCATAAAACAGACATGATTTTACCGCCGATTTTATAGAAGTAGGAGTAGTGGTATGGATGAAACCCTTCTTGAACTGGCCACGCCCGCATTTGGCTGGTGTTGAATTGAAATATAGCTTTTATTTGTATTTAAGCTTGGACTATAATGCATTAGTGCAGCATAGAAGTCAAGTTTCTGTTCTATTAAATTTTGAAATAAATGCAAGTTTAGATTCTTTAACAATTGTGGTAGAGGAACAAAATGTTAAATTACATACTTAATTATCACATAGTAAATAGGCAGAGACGTAAAAATGCTAACGTTATTAAGAGTATTATCACACGTACCTATATGTCATAATTAACTCATAGGTATCTTATGAACAAAGTGTCAATTGTAAAAACTCCAAAAAATGGGAATTTTACCGTTGTCCAAGCTAAATTTAAATTAGAATTCCAAGCAGGACTGGTGGGTATAAAAAGTCATAAAAGAAATCATAGTGTAAATTAAATAAGTGTAAGTACTTACCTAATACTTAAAAAAAAACTACAGATGTAAATACATAGTTACATAAAAAGAGAGAGATAGATATTTCAAGATCATCGAAGTGTACAAAGTATTCAAAACGCTTCGAGAATTGCTGTTCAACTGAATAATTTGAATGATTTTCAAAGTTCCGAGTAAACTTACTTAAGTACTCATTCCCGAGATGTTTTCACGTCGTTTCGCATGCCATCTCTCTACTTATATTTCAGACCGTTTAATTGAATTTGTATAATGATCTTGTCATGTAGGTATTCGCATAAATATGTAGTGTGGTAATAACTGCCTTTTATAAATTCAGACCGCCAGGAATAAATGGTAAGTCTATTGGGCTTTACTGTTTTTATTTATGTAAATATGTAAGTATGTATGTATGTGCTAAGACAGGTGCCCAACCTACACTTTTTTTAGGTGTTTAAGTCACTGTCCCAGTTACTGACGCTAAAAATGTAATTTAAATGCTCCTTCTACGTTAAACGTTCACTTAAATGACTTTATCAAAGTACTTGAATCTTTATTAATCATGTATACCAGTAGGCACGAGACAAATATGTGTTTTTCTGAGCTCTGATAACACTGTACAGCGATTAAGCTTTTTTAATAATTACACGGGTATCAAGTTTTGTGTGACAGGCGTGTAATATTTTCAGGTCAATTTAGACGTGCACTGACATCAGAATGACATCATGTTATTTTATCGTGAATTTACACAAACAGTCACATAAACAAATGAGTTGGTGTACTACAATGTAGGTACTAAGTAATTTGGATAAAAAAAGACCTGGAGGTTCATTACTGAATATAAAGACTGTTAACATACTAACAAAATTATTATATTTATTTACAAGTATAGTTTGACGCGGGAGAGACGCACGACACCTAAATAATACGATTAAATGTCACAAAACTGTACAATACAATTAATTATGATGTTTCTCTTTATGCTCATTAATAATTATAATATAAAAATAGCCCATCATTTTATATCAAATTACTTGCAACTGAGAAAGGTAAGTATAAAATGTAGACCTGCGCATATTTTTCAACGATTTTTTATAAACGCGTTCAGATAAGTGCGTTATCACATTATCCGATCCGATATCGGAACACAAGCCTTCTAGAGCTTACCGTGGGATTCAGTCAATATGTGTAAAAATGTCCTATATAAGTAATATTTAATATTTATGTATTAGGACCGATATCCTATACATTAAGGAAGCCATTTTTGATGTTTCCCCTTGTTAATCCTTCCGACATCCGATATTGAATAGGATAATGTGAAAACGCACTAAGGCGTTGGAATTCGCCTGTCTCTCAGCTTTATTTCATCAGTCCCCTAATGAAGTTTTTAGACACATTGCTACCGATAATTAACGTAATTTACTTAAGGCTCATGATTTTCTTCTATAATCCTATGTATGGAAAATATCTTTAAGTAAGCCCGGCACGTTCCGTAAAGGTGACTTTTTTGACGCACCGTAGCAATTATGGACAATAAAATTGATGGTTTGGATAGCTGTTTTACTTTTCGTACCGTAAATAGAATATAAAATAAACTAGTTCTTAAAAGTAAGAAATTAAGACTAAAGTCACAGTATAATAAAGAGTACTAACTACTATCGTACAGTATGGGCACTCCCGCTCCCCGCTGAAAGTGCCGCCCACCCCCTCTCGGTTACCTCACAGTTACCGCCTGTCAAAAACACGAACAGTCGACCTGTCATATTTCACTCATACAAGCATAGTACGCGTTCACCTACACGAGCTAAGACTGTATGCTAGGAATGCGCCTCTTTCAATCTATTTGATCGCCAGTGTCCGAGGTGTGCTAAAGTGAATAAAAAGATATTCTAGAAGTATACATTTCCTTCTCGAATTTACGACAGTGTATTTTTTTTAATGCATCCCTCTTGGTGCGCTGTTACTCGTAAAATCTCATATACACAGGAGCTTACCGAAACGTTTTCCGTCATGTCTTGGAATAAACACTAGAGGTTTTCTGAATTATATATTTTGCGTTTCAACTTATACTTGGGCGCCTTTTTAGTTGGGAGGTGTGATATTACAAAAAGAAACTCTGTTCTTAACCGAATGCACAGATATGTATGTACCTACATATAACGCGAAATGACTGCGCGCTATTAATTTTAATATACACACGATAACATACGGTAGTCAGGCACCCGACAGGCACAATCTAATCTGGTTAAGTGGGGGCTGACGGTTTGGCCGGCTGGTCGTATCTGCTTAATGGGCTGGCTAAGAGCAAGATATCGGTTACAGGATTAATGTTTACTCTAGCCATCACGATACTGAGATTGCTGTTTGACTATTGGAACTGCGATAAATATACAACGGCCTATTGAAACCGTAAAACGGGGCTACCTTGTACCTACCAAAATTTGCTCCAAACTTTTTACACATTGATTTTTGAGAAAATTTAATATGCAGAAGTAAGTATATACAAAAGACCTCCTCGAATGTCAACTGCCAATGTTTAAAATTGTAGTATGATATTAATATCAGCCCCATATCAAAAAATAAGTTAGGAGCATTGTTATATACCCGGTGTTTAGGTAACAATGCTCCTGAACTGAATTTATAAAAAAGAATGTACCTAGTTTAAAGTTTAGAAATCAGTTCTACCCCCTACTCAATCGACTAATGGCATCCGACAAATCATTAAACCTAAGAAGCTGTAACATTTTAATTACGCACTAGCTCACTATACGTCAGACCCAATAAAAATACTGATTTTTTTTATTTGACACTTTTTTTTGATATGTGTATAAGGGTGGATTTGAATAATTCATATTATTAACCATACATACATTTTGATTTTTGAGGCAATCAAACCATATTTAAAGGTGGTTCAAAGTTACCCATCCCATAGGGGAGCAAAGACTGTTTCCGAACTACTCAAAGGTTAACTTTTGTAGAATCTTATGAATACAGCAATTTTCACAGAATAATGAAACGGACTCGCGGTTGTCCATTGAAAGCGCAATAGAGATTTATTTACAATGTAACTGTATGTGGTTGTTTATGGAATATTTATTTGCGCTGAATTTGCTTAGTCGATCCGGGCAGATTGACCGACGCCTCGGGCGCGCGGGGCGTGGTCTAAGTTAAGAGGCATCAGCGACTTACATGTATGTAGATGTAAAGCGCGAGCGTACCTGTAGCCCACCCTTTGTGCTGTAAGTGCGTTTTCTCATTATCCGATCCGATATCAGATGTCGGCAGGATTTCAAAGGCAAAAATCAAAGATGGCGGCTTAAAAGTATGGGATATCGGTCCTACATCCGACATCGGATCTCCTTAACAAGGACTGCCACATAACCGGGTACTTTCCCGCACCCGAGTGGTATGCGTAATGCATTTTTCCCCTCCTAAACAAAAAAAGGGATGTATATGTAGTGTGGTGACGCCCAGTGGGAAGCAGGCGAATAGTCGATAACGTGTTGTGTTCACTCAGCCCAGTTCCTTGGAGTTGGAGCTGTAGGTTACTCCCACACTTATTATCTCCTCGAATCTTCACGCTGATACACACGTCAGGTCCCTCAACTGAAGATACCTAACACTTTGATCATAAAACTTAGCAAAGCTTTGTTTAATGTGGTTCTTTACGAAACTAACATTCATGTATACTGCATGAATGCAGCCAAATGTATACTGCATGCATATAATAGATATGGACACACAATTTTAATAATTGGCTTGTTCGTCTTGAATGACGCCATTAATCTTTCTAATTTAACTGACTCGAGACAATCAATTGCGTTTGATCGAGTCCACTAGATTGACAATTAATTACCACTGACGGTTTACAATGCTAATTGTTATTCATTAAATGCCCATTCAATCACCTAGCATCATTAAAGCAACGATTGATTGTCTCATTTGTATCGTTATGTATTGACCATCGATACTGAATGGACCCCTCGTATCGTGCTACTTGCTATCTAAGTACTGAAATTAAATGATCGTTCTAGAAAAGGTCATAATCGCTATCGCTTCCATCGCTATCGATAGATCACTCTTCTAAATTTTTTCTACTCCCGAACTGTAATTTGTCATTTACAGGGTCGTGCATAGATCTTTAAAACCCTACATAAAAGTCTATTCCCCAAAGCCAGCGTAGCACATGCGCAGCGTATGCGCGCAGTATCGAAAAAACTGAAAACGCATTGTTTGGCTCTGTAACCATGGCAACGCATTGTTATAACGATACTGCGGGAAGGCTTTGAGCAGCTGAGCTGACAGTGCAAACCTTTGCGTCAAAATACAAGAAACAGTGTGAATTTCACGAAAGTCATTCAAGATAATTTTTAAGAAAAAAAAACCGTCGCCTTTCGGGTTCTGGTGAAAGCTACTTGCGAATGTTAATTTATGTAGAAATGTGTAAGTATTTTTTAAAACTGCTTTTAATGCTTTAATTATTAGATGGCAACACAAATGAATATACGTATAACGTTAAGGTTTGAGGAGTTTCCTCAATTCCTCATGAATCCGATTATATTATAAGAAATCGAAGCTTGACAAACTTTGACTTCAAAACATATGCTTAACAAACATAACTAAATAAATGTCACTGTTCTGAACTTAAATGCATGCTTTTCTTACAAAAATACCAAAGTCACTATGAGTGTGCCGTTCAGGTTTGAGGAGTTTGGTTCTGGCCATCATCAGCAGTTCCACTGCACCAAATGTCACTGTTCTGGACGAAAGTGCATACTGTTCTTATAAAAATACCAAAGTCACTATAAGCGTGCCGTTCAGATTTGAGGAGTTCGGTTCTGACCATCATCAGAAATTCCACTGCACCAAATGTCACTGTTCTGGACGAAAGTGCATGCTGTTCTTATAAAAATGGCAAAGTCACTATAAGCGTGCCGTTCAGATTTGAGGAGTTTGGTTCTGGCCATCATCAGCAGTTCCACTGCACCAAATGTCACTGTTCTGGACGAAAGTGCATGCTGTTCTTATAAAAATACCAAAGTCACTATAAGCGTGCCGTTCAGATTTGAGGAGTTCGGTTCTGACCATCATCAGAAATTCCACTGCACCAAATGTCACTGTTCTGGACGAAAGTGCATGCTGTTCGTATAAAAATACCAAAGTCACTATAAGCGTGCCGTTCAGATTTGAAGAGTTCCGTTCTGGCCATCATCAGCAGTTCCACTGCACCAAATGTCACTGTTCCGTACCTAAATGCATGCTGTTCCTTTAAAAACACAAAAATCACCATATGTATGCCTTTCAGATTTGAGGAGTTCCCTCGATTTCTCCAGGATCCCATCATCAGAACTGGGTTCTGAGAAAATGGGACCAATCTGTATGCATATACATTCAATCAAAAAAAAATTTTCAAAATCGGTCCAGGAACGACGGAGATATCGAGGAACAAACATAAAAAATAAAAAAAAAAAAAAAAAAAACATACAGACGACTTGATAACCGTCCTTCTTGAGATATGAGGCGACGGTTAAAAAGTATTAAAAACTAAGTGCAAGGTCGTAGAAAAAGTATTGTATGCAACGGCGTTTAACTGAGTCAAAAAATACTCGTAGCGTCTTAATAACAATTTTCGGCTTCGCCTCAAATTGTTACCCACGCTGCTCGTCTTTTTTGACCTCACTTAAACGCCAGTTGCATAAATACTATAATGCGATAATTACAGGTGCGTTTCGAGTTCCATGGAGCATGACTAGCATGAGCGATTGACCTTTTGTGTAACAATAGTTTTAAGTAAATGCGAATCTGACCGTATGATCTCGCCAACTATCACCCTAACCCTAGACTACCTATTAAACCCAGAGGTTTACAACAGTGGCGTCATTAGTAAATGTAAAACATACTTATTTAGAAGAAATTAAAAAAATACAGTTAAGATCTATGAAATATTTGGTAAGTAAAAAATTTAAGAATAAACTTAAAGGGGAATATGACAAATTGTACAAGATATGTATAATACTGCCTATACATCAAAAAGTGCAATATATACTAGCAGTAGAAAACTATTATGATAATAATAAATATATAATAAAAAAACAGAGTAAATAAAAAAAGTTGTTCAAAGGAATGCTAAAAACTACTATGGCAAAAGGACTAATATGTTTTTGATACCAAAGTTATATAATGAAATTAGCTTGCTAAGGGAAGAAAATAGATGTACTATAGCAGAATTAAAGAAAAAGTTAAAAGAAACGCTATTGGAGAAATTGCCCTAAGATATTTATCTACCTACCTAAAGTATAAATAAATAAATAAATAAATAGATATTATAGGACATTCTTACACAGTATAAGTGTAATTGAGTAGTCCAGGAAGCATTAGCATGTAATAATGATAACATAAGCTTGCGCATTGCATGTAAATAGTTTTAAGTTAATTAGTGCCTAATAAATATGTAAGTACCTAAGTATACTATATACAGGGTGGGGCCTGTAACAAAGGCGAATAATTGAACTCTAGGCTATTCTCCTTATACTGATCAACATTTGTTCGGCGACTTTTAAAAATAACTTGTATTTTGATTTTTATCACCCTTGAAAGTTTTTTCTAAGAGGTAATGTATTGCGAATTCTGTTAAGTCTAAAGTGTGACAGACAACGTCAATGACAACAATAATGGCGTACATTGAAGCTAATATTTATTTTGTATGAAAAATTAAAAATTTAGAGACTTCATAATTTTTAAAAGTCACTGAACAAATGTTGATCAGTATAAGGAGAATAGCCTACAGTTCAATTATTCGCCTTTGTTACAGGCCCCACTTTGTATAGAAATGTTAAAAATGAGCGCTATCTCGCCAACAAACTGCAAGACAGTTTGGCGAGAAACATAAATGTGAAAAATATAATGTACTTATTTGTTAAAAAAAAAAAAAAAAAAAACAGTAATATTTACAGTAACATAGTCTACAACCCTGACCTGCAATATACATAGGTCGCATATATATATGTCGGTGCGAGTACCTCAAAAATAGCAAAATATTAATATGCCTTACCTAAATCGCCACTTGTCGCTAAAGACGTCAAGAGACGCGCGCGACTTCATACATAAAACTTCGTAATTAAAGCTGCTCGCCATCGCTTTAAACCTGGACCACCCATGAAACACAACATGAAGTAGCAAACTACAAGCTACCGCGGAGCAATCACGCAAAAACAAGCATCGGGGTATGTGGATAACGGGCCTAATCGCGCTTATTAGACCTCTAAATATACGGCGCGATGAAATTACGCCGCGATAAATGTGAAACTTAATTGTTGTAGGCCCTATCGTGTTTGAGCGTGATCGGCTCGTGTAGCATACATTCCTGCGCGAAACAACGAGGAAAGTGCCGAGATTAGTATCATTAACTATATCATATGAAGATAATAATGGCGTGAAGCTGGATCACGTAGCCCGTAATCCGGTGGATGTCAGCCACTGTAGAGAAAATGTAAAAATAATTGAGGACAATTTTGTACCTACAGGCTGTCGGTAACATAATAATCACAGTAAACGGAGCCATGATCTTTAGCAAAGATCGACTAAGAACAAGAACCATTTCTTAAAATAATCTAACCACAAAAAAAAATTGAAAAAAACCCCCGACCGCGACATAGTGGATCGATTTTCATGAAACATGGCTAAGAAGTAAGAACACTCCCGAGTCTCCCGACTAACTCAGCTTTCAGACAAAGAAAACTAAATCTAAATCGGTTCATCCGTTCGGGAGCTACGATGCCACAGACACACACACAGACAGACAAACAGACAGACAGACAGACACGTCAAACTTATAATACCCTGTCGTTTTTGCGTAGGTGTAGCCCGCACAATAAATTAGTACTTTAGTAGGTATAGCACAGTCAACCAATTTGTATCCTATAGGCCACTGTGGAACCTTTTCACAGTCAACGTCAAAAGAGACTTCTATGGCCAATAATGCACGGTGTCAATAAGACAGGGTTCTAGAGTGGCCTATGATTCAAATTGGTTGACAGTGCGTACTTTTTTGACGACCGGTCTGGTCTAGCGGGTAGTGACCATGCCTGCTAAGTCCGGGTCCCGGGTTCGAATCCCGGTAAGGGCATTTATTTGTGTGATGAGCACAGATATTTGTTCCTGAGTCATGGATGTTTTCTATGTATATATGTATTTGTATACTATATATATCGTTGTCTGAGTACCTACAATACAAGCCTTCTTGAGCTTACCGTGGGGCTCACTCAATCTGTGTTAAAAATGTCCTATAATAATATAAGGTGCATTAGGGTAATTCCGAATGACAGAAATGCTCTGGTAATTCCGAAAGGGAAATCTTGATATGATGGAAATAATGGTGATTTTTGTACGACTTTCGAAATTAGACGACTTTCGGAATTACCCTAATGCAAGGTGCAATTTATTAAAATATTATTTAGTCGGCAGAAATACAGAATAAATAGTGGCGTGCCGTTATTCGAACACGCCATGATAATGGTCACGCGAACTCTTGAACTAATATTCTAATATCAATAAATAAATACGAAAATAGAATCGCAGGGAGAATGCGGAGCGAACGCGAATTTACACTCTGACACACAGACGCTCCGATTATGGAACATATTTGCGTACATAAGTGCAATACCTCTATATTGTTACTATATAAAATTTTGAAAAAACCCCCGACCGCGACATAGTGGACCGATTTTCATAAAACATGGCTAAGAACACTTCCGACTAACTCAGCTTTCAAACAAAAAAAAACTAAATCGAAATCGATTCATTCGTTCGGGAGCTACGATGCCACAGATAGACACACACACAGACAGACAGACAAACAGACAGACACACACACACACATACACACACACACAGACAGTTTTTGCGTCATGGGTTAAAAAGGAATGAAACAAGTTGAAGCGATTAACTTAAAAATAAGAATTTATTTAAATAATAAATCAAATAGATTTGATTAAAGGATATAAAACATCTTTATAAATACGATGATCATTTTAAAAGTCGTAAATAAGCCTAAATAAAGAACATAATATATCAGCAGTGCGATACAGCGTGGAAATGTCGCCAGTATCCTTGGTACAATGCCTCAAGGGCCTATTCTAGACATTAGCTAGCTTTAAAGTTTAGTCTTAGTTTCTCATATAATTATGTAAATATGTTCATGCAAATAAAGAGATTCTCAAGAACATATTGAAATCGTTATAAGTCAGAACAAGAGCTTGATTCAGATTTAATAATTCGTTACGAATTTGGATTACGGATTGTATTTACGTTTGATACGATATGACCTTTCATAGGTAGGTATACTTGTATAATCTACTAATTATTTCAGTCATATTACATAATTGTTGACTACATCAATAAAAAAATTATGTGTAACAATGTGTTCGCCACATTTTCCAACCGTATGCTCATCTTAACGACTACCGTGTAATTTTAATATTTTATCAGAAGCCATTTGCGCAATAAACAAACACTCCATAGTTCTTTATTGCGTACGCGCATGCAAATGGTATCATCTCTATTAGGGCTCTGATTGAATCTATATGCATCTCGAACGCTTAGCTGTAAACTATACTTTGTGTTGTATAAGCAAGGTTGAATTTGGGATGAGAGAAATATGTGATACTTTTTAATTTTGTTAATTTTGACAACTGTTTGTTGGAACTGCATTTTAGTAATGATATTTTTTAGTATTTGGAACTTTTGACTATTTTACACTGCAATTTAGATTAAATTCATAGAGTCAGTAATTTAGAGCAAGCAGATATTTTTGAGAACTGGTACCTAGGTATTTATTAGTATAATTTCTAGTTATAAATTAAAATAACTTGTGTGAAAGTTTACTTTGAACCCTTTTAAGCGACCTAGCTTTCCACTGAGCTCTGTACATTTCATTGGTGTCGAACAAGAGATTCACAAGTCAGTTTTCACACAGTTAGCGCAGAAATTAAATTAAGAACCAAGTTAACAACGCACTTTGGCAACAATATTTTCTATATAAATAAATGTTATAAAATATAGACAATCATAAATTATTTATCTCCACATATACTTCCCCTAGCAAGCTTATTTCGACACCGTTTTTAATTATTTTCAGTTTCAGTATTAATATATTCAGTACAGCCGGAGCTTTAAGTTAATTTACCAGTAAAGGCACAGTGTGATAATTATCACGCTGTGCCTTACTGGTGAATAAACTTAAAGCTCCGGCTGTACAAAATTAAGGACATAAGTGATAATAATAGAAAAAAAATACTGAAACTGAAAATAATTAAAAACGGTGTCGAAATAAGCTTGCTAGGTGAAGTATATGTGGAGATAAATAATTTAAGATTGTCTATATTTTATAACATTTATTTATATAGAAAATATTGTTGCCAAAGTGCGTTGTTAACTTGGTTCTTAATTTAATTTCTGCGCTAACTGTGTGAAAACTGACTTGTGAATCTCTTGTGATATAGTGCTGGCAATTAAAGTTTTATTTAAAAGTTATTTTTGTTTATTTATTATATGTACAATATACATATTTTCAGAACCAAACTAAACGAGTCAAGACGGTTTATTAATAATAAATAGTAATTCCTGGGGAGTTCTTCTTCTGGGTAGGACAGGATTTTATACCTCTAGCCTAGAGCCGGCAAGCAATGGACGTGCCGTCCATTAAATAAATAAATAAATATAAATATTGGCGGACACCTTACACTGATCAACCTAGCCCCAAACTAAGCAAAGCTTGTACTATGGGTGATAGGCGACGATATACTTACTTATATAGATAAATACATACTTATAATACATAGAAAACATCCATGACTCAGAAACAAATATCTGTGTATCATCACACAAATAAATGCCCTTATCGGGGTTCGAACCCGGGACCGCGGCTTAGCAGCGTGTCACTACGCGCTAGGCCAGACCGGTCATCAAAACTCTCAAATGGTCCACACCCCGGCGGGTGCTGCTTCTGCGTGCGTCCTATGACACTGGCAAGGGCAGCATCCGTTCAGTGTACCCCTTACATTTCATTAAAGTGTCAAAAGAGACGTGTTGGCTTCGGTTCGCGCACGCCTCCCAAACGTCCGGATAATAGATATAAGGGTTTTCGTGATGGGAAATGAATACCCCTTCATAACACTTTTGGCCGTAGTAGTAGGTAGGCAGGATTTGCGTAATGATTTTTATTTTTTAAACAAGATTATCTTTTAAATCTCAAGCTAAGTATCTTACTTTCTCACTACGAGCGTATAATGACCACTATTACGCCCCGTTATAAGCCGCGGCCATATTTGCATACGCGGTTATATGTTCCCGGTAGACACGGTGACGACTGGTAATGAGACCACGGGTTTATGAGCCCGGTATGCTAATACAGACACACATATAATGTGACTAATAAAATAAACACGGTCTGTTATTGCCCGAGGGTGGCGGGGCCTGTCACGATGCCATTCCATTCATGAGAGTTCTGGAGTCCTGATTTATTAACTTATTACGGTCTTGAGGCAGTTTTGATACGACCTTCTTAATTTTGGTGATCGAGATCAAACTCTATTCTAAATAATCTTAAAAAGATTAGAATAGAGTACTAATGTAGATATCGTGTCAACAGCTTGAAATCGCGATATCTATTTGTAAGTAGTTAGACAGTGCCGCTTAACTTCAAACTTGAAACTCCATTCTGCTATAAGGTTGATTATCTTTCAGGTCATAATATATTTTTTCATATAATCAACCTTAAAGCAGAATGGATTTACCCGGGTTTGAAGTTAAGCTACACGACTGTACTTACTATTAATTTTGTTATAATGAATAACTCAACTCAAATTTTACTGCTGGAAATTTTACTTAAAGGATATGTAAAAACTAAGACATCACAAAGACCAACGTAATTACATACTATTGTATATTTATTATTCTTTGAATTTCGTTGATGTCTTTTGTACCACACAATCTTACCTAGTCAATAATATTGACTTTTGTCGTCTACCATAATATGGTTACCCCCTTTCATAAACGTTCACTTAAGTTATCAAGCCGATAAAGTTAGTGTGTCCCTTTCCGACATATTGGTGTGATAGAAAGGGACACATTTATATTACATATATTGTATTTTACAATAAAATTCAATAGACATATTGACCGGATATAGACCGTGATTACCTTTTTGATTTTTGTCGAGCTCCCGATATTGTCGAGCGCTGAAAGTGAACGCAGCCGACGCGCGCGAAGGAGGGTAGATCGCGCGCTGTCTATGCAACTTTGACATCCACCCGCCTTCGTCAGTTTTCCGTGATCATGATGCATGCAACTGTGTCGAAATATCGGGAGCTCGACAAAAATCAAATAGGTAATCACGGTCTATATCCCGGTCAATATAAGCCTAATGAAAATAACCGTGAATCATTCAAAACTTAAAATTCAATAGATTTGACATTGTACAAATGAAGTCCACAATTTTCTATTCAATAAGTTAATGAGATACATATCATAAGCAATGTCAAGCTTCTTATGAAATATCGCGTATATTTCAAGTACCAATAAATTATCATAATGTATCATATACATCATAATCATAGTGAAGTGACATAAAATTATGTCTTTCAAACAACATTTGTCAAACGACTTAGAGCCGTCTTAAATAAAACTTAAATAGTGCTTTTATATGCTTCCGTTTGACAGAATAAAGTACACCTTTAACAACTTCATTCTAACCTGAGACAGGAACACAAACAAAAAATTTACGGTAACTTAAGTCCTCCAAGAATACCTCCTTTGTCCATCTACGAGAAAATAAAAGATAACCATCAATTCTAGACAATTTCCTCAAAGCTAATTCAAAGGTTGACTCGTTTTATTGCTTTTAAACAACGACTCAAACGCCGCTACAATCTATAGTTGTTTAAGCCTTTCTTCTTTTGATTATGAAGTTCTGACCAATAATGTAGTCTAAAGGTAAACAGTCGTATCTGCCTTTGGTGATGACGTTCAACCCAAGAACCATTCCGTATTGTACTTTAATTTCAAAGGCATAAAAGCTCAATCCCTCGAATTGTATACGGTGTGTCAAGGTATCATAAATATAGATGCGACCAAGTGCCAAAATTATGTATACACGATTTCATTGCTTAAACCAAGGATGATTTCTATTTATATAGGACTAGCTTTTGCCCGCGGCTTCGCTCGCGTTAGAAAGAGACAAAAAGTAGCCTATGTCACTCTCCATCCCTTCAACTATCTCCACCTAAAACATCACGTCAATTCGTCGCTCCGTTTTGCCGTGAAAGACGGACAAACAAACAGCCACACACACTTTCCCATTTATAAATAACATTAGTATTATGGATTTACAATCTTCATACTAAGAATCGTATCTCATTTCTTTAGCACCACCTAGGATCGTAATTACACTGATGATGCCTACACATTATTATTTTTTTCAAAATGTGTATTGACTTGATATCATGATATTAAAAAAAATATATCATAATATTGTCTTCGGTTACCGCGATAGTTACTCATGAAATAAAACTATGGAAACGGATTAAATCGCGTATAATGAATATTTGGTATGTATAGTTATATGTATGTATATGTATTTGTAAATTATATGTGTACTTATGTTTAGTTTATTTAGTATGCTTTCTTTTATTTCCTTTGTTTTGATTCTACTGTTGAAATTGTAGCACCGCTCACAGTCTCTCTGCTTAGCCTTGAGGTTGACTGGTAGAGAATGCCTTAAAGCATTAAGTCCGCCTTTTGTACTGCAAGATTTTCTTTTGTGCAATAAAGATTAAATAAATAAATAAATAAATAATGAATTTAAAATACATCCCGACGTTTCGAACTCTTTACAGCGTTCGTGGTCAACGGGTGACTGAGGAAAAATTACAATGTGCAAAAGCTACCCACATACAAGAAATATTAACGAACCATGACCACAAATAATATAGATTTCTAAGGCAGGTTCACACACTATTAATAAAGCTAGTTATACAATATTCAAAAAAATTACCATTACTATGTTAAAAAATAATTAACCAATTAATCTACACAAAATTGACAAAGAACAAACTGCAAACACACACACACACTGCACACACTGCATTATACGCGATTTAATCCGTTTCCATAGTTTTATTTCATGAATTAATATCATGTCATTTTTTTATTAGAAAATACGCTTTTTTGGCCACTTCCAGGCTGCGAAACGCGCCATCTAGTTTTAAGCCTAAAAGGCCCATACATTTCAGGGGTACGCTGTTTGCATGGGCTTTATCAGTCCCGTACCCGTATTAAATCGTCGTTACTTACATTAAGGTTGTGAATACATATTATTGGCACTTTGTCCGCATCTATATTTAAAACCTAGACTGTACGGTCAACCAATTTGAATCATAGGCCACTCTAGAACCCTGTCTCATTGACACCGTGCATTATTGGCCATAGAAGTCACTTTTGACGTTGATTGTGAAAAGGTTCCACAATGGCCTAGGATTGGTTGACTGTACAAGCATCGCAACTTTCTGTGTGCATAATACCTTTTCGTAATGAGTGGTCAAATAATGAAACGCCCCTAGGCTCTCTTTGTTAGGTCTCGTTAGAATATTATAATTCCCGGTAATACAACTCCCTGATGCGGTTTAGATATGCAACGGCGGAGATACGGAAATTAGATGGTTTGAATGTCGAAAGGTAAAGATTGTGTTTATTGACCAGAGTCTGTAGCCAAGAACACTCGTTCCTACTCTGTGCCGAACAATGCGCAAGTCTGCTCTGTCGTACTATAATAGTACTAGACTAGCTTTTGCCCGTGGCTTCGCTCGCGTTAGAGAGAGACAAAAAGTAGCCTATGTCATTCTCCATTCTTTCAACTATCTCCACTTAAAAAATCACGTCAATTTGTCGCTCCGTTTCACCGTTAAAGACGGACAAACAAACAGACACACACACACTTTCCTATTTATAATATTACTAGTTTTTGCCCGCGGCTTCGCTTGCGTTAGAAAGAAACAAAAAGTAGCCTATGTAACTCTCCATCCCTTCAACTATCTCCACCTAAAAAATCACGTCAATTCGTCGCTCCGTTTTGCCGTGAAAGACGGACTAACAAAATGACACACACACTTTCCCATTTATAATATTATTAAGTTGAAGTATTAAGTATGGATTATTCAACTCCTTGCGTTATCTCGGAATTCGCCGCGGCACATGGGAGCCTGGGGTCCGCCAAGATTTGCCGTAGGCACTAGTTTTACGAAAGCCACTGTTATCTGATCATCCAACCCGAAGGTCTTATTGGAATTAGTCCGGTTTCCTCACGATGTTTTCGTTCGCCGAAAAGGGACTGCGAAAAACTTATTGGTGCCGGGGATCGAACACGTGACTTCAGTGTTGAAAGCTGCACGCTCTTACCGCTAGGCCACCAGCGGTAATACGGCAGAGCGATAGAGAGAGATTAGTACGATACGCTACGGCTCGTCAAAGATGGTACTCTTGGCTACAGACCCTGCCGTCCTTTGTGCATTCGGTATCTAGGGCATCTAAGTTATTATTTGTTCAACCTTTATTTTATAAAGGTTTATGTATAAGTAATTATACATGCCGGCATTAAGTGTTGTAATTTAAATTGCTGTAGGTACTTAAATTTAAAATAAAATAGTTGTTAGACATATAATTCGACAAAACATTTGTAAGTACCTTCCCATAATTATTCTAGCTACGGAATCAAAATCAAATCAAAATAATTTATTCAGCAAATAGGCCACAGGGGCACTTTTACACGTCACATGTACATAGGTATTTAAAAAAATATTTAAAATTGAGTTGAAATTACAATTGATACTATTATATACTAATTCTAAGTTCTAACTAAAGTTAACTCTATACAATTAATTAGAGATGTAGAAGGTCTCTAAATGTCGAATTACAACCAAGAACTACACTAAATTTTAATATAAAAAGTACAAATACAAAAAAAAAATAGTCTAAAATTACTTTAGAGGTGCAAATGACTCTAAATGTCACAACTAAAAATAAAATGTATATCTACTTAATCTAATTCTCCTTAGAGATGTATATGGTCTCCATGAGTCAAAATCATATATTTAAAATATTCACTAAAAGAAAGGAAACAAACGACAACCGAACAAAGTGTCCTAATTTAATAAAAATTAGAATTAAAGTTACTAAGTTATAACAGCCCCAGTAAGCTTAAACAGACCGGTCTTCACAGACGGCACCCGTTCACGAGTATGACGCATATCTCAGCCATCGCCTCCCTCAACCTTTATTCGGGAAGGTGGCGACCCGATCAACGACGCCACCGCAGCAAAGACTTTTAAGTGTGCATGACATGTTTAAGCTGCCAGGCTAAATTAAATATTCAAATAATAAAACATAGCTGTAAGACACTATATTCTGTGCTCGTATGTTACAAAGGAAGGAAATATAGATTTATACAATAAAATTAAAGTAAGATAAACATTAAACATTAAACACATAATCTTGGAGATGTATAAGGTCTCCAAGTGTCCACAACTAAACTTAAATAAAAACAATATAATCAGACGAGAATATGTTCTCATACGTCAATTGAACACTAGTATGCTTAATTACACAATGCAGAGAAAATGAAAAAATATATACGACTTCATTCATCTATTGACAAGCAACCACCTTAAAGGCATCCCTATCATCTATAAAATCCTTCACAGTGTAGTACGCCTTACATAACAACAAACGCTTAATGCGTGCCTTAAATTTGTCAAATGGCAAATCCACTATATCGGTTGGTACTTTGTTATAAAAACGTGTACAGTTCCCGACGAAAGACGTACCAACCTTACGGAGACGGTGGGCGGTCACAGCAAGTTTATGTTTGTTCCTTGTGTTATAGTTATGGATGTCACTGTTAAGCTTGAATTCGTGGATATTTTTCCGAACATACATAATATTTTCGTATATGTATTGAGAGGCAACGGTAAGGATGTTCACCTCTTTGAATTTTTCTCTTAAAGATGCTCGACCGCCCAATCCGTAGATTGAACGGACAGCTCGTTTTTGCAGCACAAAAATAGCCTGAATGTCTGCAGCTTTTCCCCATAACAGGATCCCATATGACATAACACTGTGGAAGTAGCTAAAGTATACCAGCCTGGCCGTCTCTACGTTTGTTAGTTGTCTGATTCGCCTTACTGCGTAAGCTGCAGAACTAAGTTTGCCAGCTAAAGTGGCTATATGTGCATGCCATTGCAGTTTTGAATCCAAAGTGACTCCAAGGAAAACCGTTCGATCTTCAAATTCCAGCGTTTCACCTTTCATTTGGATCTTACTGTTATTTACCTGCTTAACGTTCGGAAGCGCAAATCTGATGCACTTGGTTTTCTTGGCGTTTAGAAGTAAGTTATTCGCCGTAAACCAGTCTGTTATGCTAGACAGTGCATCGTTGATGTTATCGAAGCTGCTTTCCTTTCTGTCAACTTTGAATATAAGAGAAGTGTCGTCAGCAAATAACACTATATCATGTTTATCTTGCACTAGTTTCGGTAGATCATTAATGTATACTAAGAACAGGAAGGGACCGAGAATTGAACCTTGAGGCACTCCAAGTGCTACCGGTGAACCTGCTGATTGAGTCCCATTGATAACAACTCGCTGAGTTCTGTCGGAAAGGTACGATGAAACAAGGTCAAGGGCAGCAGCTTTAACCCCATAGTGGCTCAATTTTCTCTTTAAATTCTCGTGATCAACGCAATCAAAGGCCTTTGATAGATCACAGAAAATTCCAACAGCATCTTGAGCTCTTTCCCAGGCGTCAAAGATGTGTTTTAGAAGTACCACACCGGCATCAGTAGTTGAACGACCTCTGGTAAAACCAAATTGATTATTGTCAAGCAATTTATTTCTGTTAAAGTGAGACAACAGTTGATTAAGAATAAGCTTCTCAAAGACCTTACTTAGCGCTGGTAATATTGAAATAGGTCTAAAGTTGGTCGGGTCTGATTTCGTTCCTGATTTAAACAGCGGGATAATTTTGCTGTGTTTCATAATATCAGGAAAAATGCCAGTTTCAATACATCTGTTGAAAATCTCAGCTAAATAGGGTGCAATTGATTCTACTATTGAGTGTAATACTTTAACTGACAAGCCCCATAGATCTTCAGTTTTCTTTAAATTTAAAGATCTGAACGTTTTAATAACTATGGTCGGAGTAACATAAGAAAATGTGAATATTTCTGAACATTCTTCTACATTAGCTTGCAGCATTTCTTCAGCGACAATTGGCGATGAGTTAAGAGACTTTGTTGTCTCTGCCGGTATATTCGAGAAAAATCGCTCGAAGTGATCTGCCACTTCACGGTCGGAACTTACTAAAGTATCAGCAACTCGTAGGTTGTAGTGCCGTTCTTTTATTTTACGCTTTCCTGTTTCACTGCTGATCACTTGCCATGTAGTTTTAACTTTATCGCTGGAATTTAAGATCTTTTTGGATAAATAATCAGCTTTAGCGGCGACACACATCCTTTTAAAAGATTTCGAGAAATTCTTTACGTACTCTATAAATTCCGGCCTTTTATCAGTTGTTCGCAGATCATACAAATCATAGAGCCGGCGTCTCTTATCGTGAATATCCGGCGTAGCCCAGTCGCTAAATTTAACCTTGACCTTGCCCTGCATCTTCTTGGGGATGAAGCAGGCATCAAATTCCTTTTTTATACAGTTAAACAACTCAGAACTCAGACAGTCAGGGTTCTCTCGGTTACATGAAAGAAAAGGTAAGTTGTTCCTAATATTACGATTGAATGACTGTAAGCGCCTTTCGGAAATCAGTCTGCACACAGTGTCTTGTGGAATATCCTCTATCTTCCCGCCAAAAGAGGCTTTTAGTCCACAGTGGTCAGAACTCAAGGTGTTTATTACAGATTTACTAATCGCAATATCGTTACTGAAGATGTTGTCTATACATGTTGCACTGGTTGCCGTGATTCTAGTTGGTTCACAAAATAAATTTACTAAATTAAAAGATTTAAAGGTATTTAGTAACCTTCCACACAAAGGCGAATTTTCTAGCAAATTAATATTAAAATCGCCACATACAACTATAGTTTTCTGACTTCTAAAAACACGACTAAGGACTTCATCTATAACCGATTCAAATACATTATAGTCCGCCGATGGGGGCCTGTACACGCATACAACAATAAATCGTTCCAACTCGACACAAGAAAGTTCTATAACGCGTTCTACAGACAAGTCAACAATGTCTCTACGCTCTTTACTTTTTATACTATGTTTAACCATTATCAATGACCCGCCGCGAATGCAGGATCTTCTGAAGAAATAACTAACTATACTATGATTATTGTAATTAAACATAAATTCATGCCCTTTAAGCCAGTGCTCGGTTATACAGAGAATGTCAATATTCGAGGACTGTAAAAACAAATCTATTTCGAGTTCCTTGCTGGCAAAGCCTTGAATATTCTGGTGAACTAAATTTAATAACTCGGTTTCACTAAGCATACTAGCATCAATACGAGCAGAGCCGGCCGGTGCAGACAGAAAGTATGTTATTACATACAAGAACTTTTTAATTTGAAATAATAATTTCAACTATATATCAACTCAAAGAGCTACAATTTTACTAAAGAGGGCTTATAGCAATACATGTAGAATTGTCCATATTTTCTGAAATATTTTATTCGACAGATTGTTATAACCACCAAGTATAATATATATGACATCACAAGTACCTACATGAACACTTTATAATGTGATTTGAATACATTTTCTAATATATTTACCAATTTATTACAAATGGTATGTGCTTGGAATAGCAGATTTCGTTGCCGCACAAACGTAAGGAATAACATACACATATATAAATGAATGATAAATTAAACAAAGAACATGCAGAGTAAAGGATACATAGGTATCTCTTTTATTGTTTTATATAAAATATAAGTAATCAGTAATCAGTATGTTTATTGCTTTCGTAGGTTATATTTGGTATACAGGTGGTACATTATATTTGGTCTGCTACGAAACCCTGTAGGGCACTGCAATTTTAACTTATATCTAACTTATGCTATGACTTAAGATGTTAATAAATTTATATGACTATACAAGACATTCATATATGTATAAAATTTTAAAACCGTAACAAATATTATTAAAATTACAGTATCACAACTATACTAAGCACTTAAATATACTATTATTACTACATCAACTATCAAAGAATTCTTTCAGGGTATAAAAACAGTTATCTATTAAATATTTTTATTAAATAGTGTATTGGCCTCTTCGTCTCTTATAGACTTTGGGAGTTTGTTGTACACCTTTATACACATTAAGTGTGGACTAGAGGCATGCATTTTTAACTTAGATGGCGGTAATGGAATTTTATCTCTAGGACGTAAGTTAATATTTGAAGGATTTTTTGCTGCTGGGAAAAACTGGTTATACTTTCTTAAAAATTTACATAGTTCAAATATGTACAAGGATGTTAGTGTCATGATGTTGAGCTTAGGGAAATGTGGTCTGCAGCTATCCATTTGGTCTATATTTACTAATATCCGTATACATTTTTTTTGCAACAAAAATAGATCGTCGACATTTGTACTGTTGCCCCATATAATAATACCGTACCGCTAAAAATGGGACTTACAGTGACGTTACATAAAAAATACTACAATCATAATTTTTTTACCATCCAACGATGTTTTTTTTTATTATTATTATAAATGGGCTTACTCTTGGCCACAGACTAGCCAAAGGCAAAGACGTGGCCTACAATGGAGTGAGCTCACCCAGAAGATGCCTGTTCACTCTTGATTTGAAGGTTGCTGGGTTATATGAGCTCGGAAATATAGCCGCCGGCAAGGAATTCCACTCCTTGGCAGTACTGTTACAGTAGGTACTATAATTACAAACGGCCACTTTAAAACTTATCAGGTTCATAAAATCTTCAACGGGCCTTACTTTATGTCTCCATTTGTATTTATAAGGGCACATTCACACTGATTGCACAAATCGCGAAAAACGGTGAAAGGCATTCGCAAGAAATTTGCAGTCCCCTTTTTACCTTCTTTTATTTTTATTAGGTACTTACAGATATGTTCACAGTTTTAATTTAACGACGTGTGGATATAGAAATGGCTATAATATTGTACTTAATATTTTCATAACCAGTTGTGAGGAATGTTAATAATGTTAATATACAGTATTAGCTTTTAAATTCGAAAATTACGGATTGCTCCATACAAAATTCCACCCCCCAGTTTAGGGAAATGGGGAGTTAGAAAGAGACAAAAAGTAGCCTATGTCACTCTCCAACCCTTCAACTATCTCCACTTAAAAAATCACGTCAATACGTGGCTCCGTTTTGCCGTGAAAGACGGACAAACAAAATGACACACACACTTCGTTGCGATCTACGATTCTTTATTTAAAAAGTGAAAAGGTTAAAAAGTTAAAAGGTTCAAAAGTTAAAAGGTTAACCGGTTAAAAGGTTTAAAAGTAAAAAAAGTTGAAAAGTAAGGAATTTAGAAAGGAGGAAGTTTAACATCTTAAATTCCGATTAAGAATTTTCAATTTTTACTTTTTGACTTTTAACTTTTTAACCTTTTCACTTCTTCACCTTTACACTTTTTCACCTACTAACCTTTTCACTTTTAACCTTTTCCCCTTTTCACCTATTAAATTTTAACCTTTAGACCTTTTAATTTTTTTACCTATATTAACATTTGTCTTTTTAACTTTTTACCTTTATCTCTTTAACCATTTCACTTTTTCACCTTTTAACCGTTTCACTTTTTTAACCTTTTAACTTTTTAATCTTTAACTTTTTAACCTGTTAACCTTTTATCTCATTAACCATTTCACTTTTTCACCTTTTAAAACAGTTTCCCTTTTTTAACCTTTCAACCTTCTGACCTTTTAACCTTCTGACCTTTTAACTTTTTATCCATTTAACTTTTTAATTTTTTACCTTTTAACTTTTTACCCTTTTAACCTTCTGACCTTGAAACTTTTTAACCTTTTAACCTTATCACTTTTTACGCTTTAAACTTTTCACTTTTTAACCTTCTCACTTTTTAACCGGACGGACAAACAAACAGACACACACACTTTCCCATTTATAATATTAAGTAATTAAGTATAAGTATGGATAGCTAGATTATCTTCTATGACACTTTGATGAATGATGACAACCTAAGTTTCAATAATTCTACTTTTGAGATATAAATTGGAAATGCTATTGTTTGTACCAGTGAACTAAATGTTAAAATACGGCGCATGTTTTTGCTTGCATAGTTTCTTTTTTACCTTGCAAGTATAGATTTCAAAACAAATATGTAATGGAAACTTGCAAAAATATTCAAGTATAATAAGTATAATGTAACTATGATTTTCCTGTTAACTTCTCAAAAGGTCTACAAAGTTTACTCAACAGGATGAAAAGCTCAATAATAATAAACTCAAATCACTACTTTATCTGCGCCTTGGCCATCTCAAAACCGCTCCGTGTTAGGTTTTTATAGTGCACAGTCAACACTGACTTATAAGGCAATTACTATCTGGTAAAGCTACTATGAAGCCGTTGGTGCTACCTTAAAAAACCTGTAAATAATGCTGGCCAACATACTGGCTGGCAAAAAAGCTAAACCGCGCGAAGACTTATGGGATAAAGAAAGAAGCAATGTATCAAATGTAATTGGTTAGCCAATCGCGTTAACGCAGTTTCAACGCTTTTTCAACAGTTTCAATTTGAGTGGTTATTTGAATTAATCTTTTCAATTATAGAGCAGCCGCGAGGTAAGCACCTCGCTAGTTTGGTACTTGTTAAAGGCTTGTTATGCCTATTATGTATAGATTAAAATATGAAAAGAATTTTAGACCTAACTATTTGGCTCATTTTGGTAGGCAATCTTGATGTTTCATTTTTTATATTTTAGATTAAGAGGACAAGTAGTAGGTTTTTTTTTTAATACGAAATAAGTATACGTATAAAACTTTAAAACGATTTTAATTAAAATTAGATGATTGCTTTCGATTAACATTTTCCTTCACTTTTTAAACTCTTTAGAAAAATAAAAATAAAATCGTGACGTGTTTCTTTATTGACTGGTCTACGAGTACACACAAACAGAATAATAAACAGAAGTAAGAACAATCACTCAAACGCCATCAATTCACACAAATCATTGACAACGAGCCCCGTTGAATGGGCTCCAATGAATTTCAAATTTGTTCAATTTACAGTTGGGATGCAAATGCGACAAATATATTCATTGGATTCGCGGCAACTTCTCAATATTGTTTTAAATTGATGGCTGTGATCGACGCGATTAATCGGGACAAAGAAAAACTGTTTTTTGGGCCGAAATTGTGGAACGTGCATATAGTTACATTAAGTACCTACCTATGGATGTATTGTTTTTCGCGACGGGTTACATTATAGAGATCTTTAACAAAGGAATGTATATATGTAAGTATTTAATGAGTAGGTAAAGAGTATGTAAGGTGTATTAGGGTAATTCCGAAAGTCGTCTAATTTCGAAAGTCGCATAAAAATCACCATTATTTCCATCATATCAAGATTCCCCTTTCGGAATTACCCGAGCATTTCTGTCATTCGGAATTACCCTAATGCACCTTACATACAAAGGTATACGTAATACCTATTGAGTTGCAGGCATCCTTATTTTACAATGACAATATTTTTTATGATTGAAAAGGAAAACTACCAGGCCTGATTTTTCTTGCCGCCACTGATGTAACTTTATTTCAATTGATGTAAAAATTCGCTTAAATTTCAACATCACCAGTTCATAATGTGCAGAGAAATGTTTGAACATTTTTGATAATTTTGGACAGTTTTAAGCCCCGGTGAAAATGAATAGCTATACCACGGTCAACTGAGGCTAGCTTTAATCTTTGAACTGGTAAAACCAGGATAAAGTTACCGAACAATACTGGTCCGAGTTAGAGAATACCCTCACATAGTTCCGAGGAGGCTAACAAGTGTCCCGCGACAACGAGCCGTAATGAAACAATTTGGCGACAATGCAGCGATCGCGGCGATAATGGTGAACTATTGCATAGTCTTATGCAACGGGCAGAGTCAGAAGCGGGAGCGATTACAAATAAAAAAAAAATCCCAATTGTTAGCTAGCTAACTAACTATTACATGTATACAATAATGTAATCCATCCATCGTGAAAATTAGCTTCTGTCTGTCACTGTCACTGCTCACTGTTAGAGGCGAGAAGAAAATTTTATTGTGCACTGCTTGATGTTGATCAGTCCTTCGTCATGCTGGTACAACTAGCCCAAGCCTCGAAAACTTGTATCAAACCCCGTTCTCTATAGCAGCTTACCATTTACACAGTCCCATTGTGGGCCTACAGAGTGCAGATTATTGGAATCTTTTGTCGTCATGCCAACAACAAAGTAATGTACGAGTTAAGCACAAATACCTATAAGATGTGCGTGGCCCTGATAAGCCAACTTTCGGCGCACGCAGAGTCGGTTGCGCCAATCTTTTATTGCTTGAAGCGCAGGGAAAAGTTGATTGTAAGGGGGTTTACAGTCATTATGCCTTGCGTGATGTTGATCAATGATCAGTCTCCTAAATCTGGTTGATGTAACTATCCCAATGTGGTCGCTGCCCCGACAGTGCCAGATTATTAGAATCTTATACAATAACAAAGTCACAAACCGATCACAAACACAGATCTATGATATACATAAGATTTGCATGACCCTGATACGCCAACCTTTGGCACACTTATTACGACAATCTGTCACTGTTAGAAGCGTAGCCAAAGTTTTATCTTATGGGAATTTTCATTGTTCCCATGCCCAAAAGCCTATTCCAAATTTTAAAACTTGTACCAAGCCCCGTTCTCTATTACCGCTTACCATTTACGCAGTGATGTGTCCCATTGTGGCCGGTGCCCCGACAGCGCCAGATTATTGGAATCTTTTGTCGCCATACCAACATATTTGGCGTTAACGCGTAGCTTTTGTTTCACACGGTACATTATCGATGGAGAAATGTAGATAGTTTGGAAAGTGGAATTTCATTTATGTATGTAGTAAGAATAGATATTCCGGTCCAACGTGAAATCCGTGTTGCTGTACGGATGTCACTAAGGGCATCTCGCAACGGATCCAGGACTTTGTCAACCGCTGTCTTCGCCGTATTCTCGAAGTATACTGTTCCGAGAAAATCTCCAACACAGATCTGCGGGAACGATTGCGGTGAGACTCCGATCGACCAGCAGATCAAACGCCGCAAATGGAACTGGATTGGCCATACGCTCCGAAGGGACCTCAACCACATACCGAGGCAAGCCCTAGACTGAAATCCCCAAGGAAAACTAAAACGTGCCCGCCATAAGCAGTCCTGGCGGCGGACGATTACTGCAGAAGCGAAGGCGATAGGGATGACCTGGGGCCCATTTCTCAAAACTGAAAGTTACAAGTTATAAGCGGAAGTCTCTTTTCAACTTGTCATATTAGACATTGACAACCACTTGTAAATTGTAACTTGTAGCTTCGAGAAATGGGCCCCTGGAGCGAAGTAAAGCGCGAAGCTCAAAACCGTTCGGGACGCCATCCCGCACTGTGGACGCCCTCTGCCCCATCTAGGGGACATAGGACTTTAAGTCAAGTGATTAAGTCACTATTATTGCGTTAGCAGAAAAATGGTTTTCTTATATTTAGCAATATGTATAGGTATATCAATTTGAGTAGCGTCAGTTTACGAAGGTATTTAGAACCAAGCATTGAGCGATTTTGTTATTAGATCGTGTAATAATATTGCGACCCAAAAATTTATTGATTTAATTAATTTAATTATTTTATTAAAATTATACACGATTTGCAATACATTGTTTATACATATGTACCTATATAGATTACAGTTTTTATGGCGCTGAGAGTAGCTAAGTCTTTACATACGTCTTTACATCGAACCTACCTCAACAAATTTCATCATACAATATTCAATGTGTCACCGAATAGTTTATAGCACCCAGACACTCGTGTCAGGGCCCGCCTTCGGACACACTCCTCCATCATTGTTGTACGTCTTTGATCAAACATCTAACACCTACACCCGGAATATCCAAAAATAAACTTTATTCGTGTTCTCTACAAAGCGTTAAAGGATGCACAAGAATAATTTGAAGATTTTAAATTCGTCCCTACATTTGCAACGTGCGATTTTAGGTTTCAGTCCTTTGTTGTACAGTTGTATGCGACTGCAATAGAACCAAGACGTTTCTCTTCGAAAACCAATATTATGCAGCTACGTTTGACAAGATGATGCTTAAATTTAATGGGGTTTAAAGCTTACTCAAACGTGTTAAACAATGTCCCAATTTTAAGATAACCATTTGCAGCTATGTTTACAGATATTCAACCGTCCCTCGCTGTGTTAAGGGTGAACGAAGTGAAAAAAGTTTTAGGGATATGATATGTGATGTGATTCTGGCCCGCGGCGAGTATTAACCCTTTACCGCATATGGTTCCAAATTTGGAACGTAATGTTATTTTCCTCGTAAATCAATTAAAACGTCATTTGTTTTGCTCAACTTGTAATAGGTAGAAAGTACTCATATTAAGGAACGTTTTCTGTACTCGTTATAACTTCTATCTAGTCTGTGGTCCATGAAACATGTTCATTTCTACCGACGATTGGCAATTTTTAGTTGCAAGTGCGATCTACAATTTTGATATACGATTTTCGTGATTGTATTCAGTGTAATAAATATATTTTAAGTGGTAATTATTAAAACAATGGATGCCGCAAGATTTTGTGGTAAAACGCATAAGTATTTATATTTAAATTACTATGTATGATGTCGTTAAAGTATGTTCCTAAAATGGATCACTATGCGTTATAGGTAAAATAGATTGGACTAATGTGGAACTGTATGCATTAGTGGTTTTTTTGTGAGTTTGACAAATATGGAACTTCATGCAGTCAGTGTTTTGTACATATTTTTTTTTTTTTTATACTACGTCGGTGGCAAACAAGCATACGGTCCGCCTGATGGAAAGCGGTCACCGTAACCTTATGAACGCATGCAACGCAAATAGTGTCACATGCGCGTTGCCACCCCATTAGAAACTTGTACATTCCCTTTTGCTGTGTTAAGTACACAGCAAAAAGGAGTGTACAAGTTCCAAGGAGGGTTCGGGTTGCCGACGGCTCTAAAGGACAATATACGGAACAAGTTAAGGCTGCCAGAGCTCAACGAGGGTGCGGTGTGCTGATGACGGGAGGACTTACGGAACTAACTTGTTCCGTTTATTGTCCTTTGAGTCGTCGGCAACCCGAACCCTCCTTGGAACTTGTACACTCCTTTTTGCTGTGTACTTAACACAGCAAAAGGGAATGTACAAGTTTCTAATGGGGTGGCAACGCGCATGTGACAGTGTTTGAGTTGCAGGCGTCCATAGGTTACGGTGACCGCTTTACATCAGGCGGGCCGTATATTTGTTTGCCACCGACGTAGTATAAAAAAAAAAAAAAAAAGTTAGTTCCGTAAGTCCTCCCGTCATCAGCACCGCACCCTCGTTGAGCTCTGGCAGCCTTACTCACCGGCAGGAACACAACACTATGAGTAGGGTCTAGTGCTATTTGGCTGCGGTCTTCTGTAAGGCGGAGGTACTACCCCAGTTGGGCTCTGCTCTAGATTCGAGCGAGACGATATCCGCTGTGCTGTGCCCTACCACACAAAGCGGAATATCATTCGCTATGCCCTACCTCCTACATCATATATTTTATTTTACTTACAAAAAATATATGTATATTGCCACAAATGCGGGTTATTTTTGCCTCAACAAAGACCGCAATTGTTTCCAGATTTTTCACGTAAAATGATTTATTGACGACATTGTTATTCATCTAAAAAAATATTTTTATAGTGTCTTCAAGTGGTTTTGGTTTTCTTTTTCACGCGAAATAATTAAAAATAAAAAACTGTTTTGAAATTGTATTTTTTTTTTGTCATCTTCATTCCCATACATATTACCGCATACTGTTCCAAATTAGACCAGGGACACGGCGTAGCCATTGACGCATATGGTTCCTAATCTGGAACTGGTGGTTTTTTACTAATATTTCTAATTAGGTTGAATTTAGATTTTTTTCTTAATTTTTACGTTATTACGTTTATGTTATTTTATCACATATATTTAATTCGTAGAGATTAAAAAATCCATGCGGTAAAGGGTTAACGCCAGCTTCGATGGGATTTTCTTCCGTTTTATTCTAAAACGACGTAACTATTATTAGATTTGTATGTAGTTGTGACATATCGATGTTGAGTGTAATGTCTGGTAGAGATTCACGTCAGGGTCTGAGTTAGTGTCAGATTTTGCGAAACGTGGTATGTGTGATTTATTGATATGGATTTTATGGTACGGTTGTTGTGTTGTCTCAGTTGACAATTTTGTGTCCCAATGATTAGGCACTGGTCCCACCGCGAGCTAGTAAACTATGAGCTATCGGCTATAAAAACGAACAAAAGATAATCACTCCCGTGTAAATAAAAGAGACACGGCGATGTTTATAGTTAGTCGCCCGGCGGTGAGCTATCAATATCGACGTCTCTTTTATTTGCCCGGGAGTGCTTATCTTTTGTTCGCTTTTATAGCCGATAGCTCATAGCTGACTAGCTCGCGGTGGGACCAGTGCCTTAGTTACCTCAATTATTGCGTCAAGTCGGGTCGGATTATATTGGCGTCAGGGTACTGGAGGACTTCATACTCTTCAAATAAGATACTAAAGGATCTCTTGAAGTTTTCTAGATACTAAAATACACTAACATTAATACATTCTTGTTTCAATACAAGGATTCCATTCATGACTATTAGCGTATGTACCTACATCAGTTTAATACCTTCGTAATTTGAACAGACAGACAAGCGGACATGTGACAAGGCTAAGTGTCGAACATGAATGGCCAATCAAAAGCGAATAGTCATTGCACGCTTGCCTTTCGAGTTATTCAAAGATTAGGTAGTGCTTATACTTATATGTTTGCTAAGTACGGTATATCGGATATCCTTATAAACTTAGATAAAATGTATAGTTTTCCATCAGACAAGGGCTATATCACATATTCATTATAAAACTGTCAGTGAGCCAGACCACAAGAAATCATTGATAAATGGAATTTTATTCTTAAAAAAAACAGGGTAATTAAATATCAATACTTTTCCAATTCTGGTTTTCACATAAAATCAGAATTTCATTCATAAAAAAACAGGGTGATTTTATGTAAAAAAAAAGCCCCATGGCATACGATTAGTTCTAGCTAATCGTTGTTCTAAGGATCAAATCATAAACTCTTTAGTTTGTAAGTAACACCTCTATAACAGTGAGCTATGTATGTCCTATGCCACCAGATAACTTATGTATGTATGGGTCGCAATGATAAGTCGTGATGTAGGTAACCTAGCCGATGTAAGTATTGGTTGGCTTTAGCAGTTGATGAGAAAAATGAACGTATCAAATAAAGGCCCTCGATCTCGATACGCCTGGTCTGTCAAGTAGCATACATCCCCTGGTCAAATTTGCTTACAATGTCTCTTCTATCGCCAATTCACATAAGCCAGCATAAAATCGTGTCTAAATCGAGCCTAAACTGCGACTGCGGACCAATTTAGCAATTACCTTTGCATATTGCGAGCATCAATAGCCTTTAAACAGACAATAAATCGCCACGGCCCTTTTTAGTCCTTTCCCTAGTACAGCTGGAGGCTATATCTTTGATTTATCTTCGAAACCTCTTATTTGTATCTCCCCTTACATTGTAAATTTCACCCTATACCCTAAAACTAAAGGTTTAACTTGCGACTAGGTTATGGGCGTTATATGGCTTGTGCGCGCTACACAATATTCCATGTTGACTGTCATAGGAACGTTCCATTTCACGACAGTGCTTGTCTTATTAGCATTGTCCTTACACCGCACTCATAGCGTGATTTGGAACGCCTTTTACGAACCATCTCTCCGGCATTCTCTTTGGATGTGTACTTATAAGCTCGAGTTGTTGGTAAACCAAGGTAATATGACCTCGATCTTAGTAACAATCTAACAATTATAGGTAATTTAAGGTAAGATAAGAAAAGACAAGATGCTTTATTTGTTAAACATGAGTAAATTAAAATTAAGATGTTATGTACAGGGTAGTCCTTCATGATATGCCATATGCCTCTCGGCGTACAAATGCTTATTCTACATATTATAATACATCTATAACTCTATATATTTAGTACCTATACAGCAGTCTAGCTTTTACGCATGACTTTTTTTAGCCAATTTAAAGCTTTCATAATGCTATCTTTAACACGTTCACTGCGTTACGGGGGTTTTTGAACCCCGTACGCTGTCATCACTCAGTGCGGGTGAGAAAAGTCGTGTTCACTCCGCTGGTGCGGAAGCTGTATTTTGGTCATTTTTACAACTATGAAAATGACAAATATACATTTGAATTTGTGTTCAAAAGTATTATTTATTGATATATTAATTATATACGGGGTCTCAGGAACCCCGTACCGACCAGGGGACAAAAATTACCTTCCAGTGCGATACGGGTCTCCGTGAACCCCGTAAAAGAATTTGCTGGCCCGTACGGGGTTGTGGGCACAGTATCGCTAGTGCAGTGCTTACTGAAATACTTGTAATCGGCAAATTAAAAATGAAGCGCTCGAACCACACGTCAGAACTACTATATTCCAAAAACAAAGGTTATCCCACACGATCAACGTCAAAATCACCACAAATTGAAATCTAACAGCAGGCAGGTAATTAAATATATGTTTTTAATATGTAAAAACGGTGGTGGTTTATCTTATTTTATTTATTTTTGTTACTTAATTATATTAACTACTTTCACAAAAATACAAGAGTGCGAAGTATCATATTTTTGATATGTAATTTTTTTATCAATACAGTATATACATCGATTTTTTTATTTCCCATCACTACTAATTTATCGACCTTAATACATTACATGCGTGACGGGGTGTACTAAGCCCCGTATTTTTTCAATTTTAGTGCGATACGGGGATAAAATAACCCCGTATTTTCTTTTCTATATAATTTTGTGAGTTTTTATCGTATCCACGTGCGGGGAGAATAAGACGTAGGAAATTTCATACTCTTACAGTTAGTCGAAAAAAATATTGGAAAATCCAATATTTCAGGAACTTACAGCAATTTTAACAGACTTAGGCATACGGGGCACTTTTATACCCGTAACGCACTACGATGTAAACTATTACGGGGCGGATTGGGCCTCGTAACGCACTAGATTTTGGGTTAAGGTTTTGGCTTGCCGCAGTGAACGTGTTAAACGTGCAACTCGGCAAGTGACTCCATGATGTACCTGTTGCGTGGTCTATTCTGCTACACCGAACTAAAAAGCTTTATATCTGGGACATCGAAAAGACTCGCACTGAGATTGGACCTTTTGGAATTACAACGTATTCTTATGCACTCAATTAGCTGATGCTTTTACAATACTCGACCTTAAGTGGTCTGATTAAAGTACTAGGAGTTTTTTGTGGACTGTTTGGGTATTTTTGCATGTGGGAGGTATCCTGTCTCGTAACTTGGACAAAGGCTCTGATTGTGACTTCTTTGCGGCTTAATTACAAGCCATATTCGTCGGTCTATTAGAGCAATAAATCAGTGCCACTATTATTATTTACTGTCTCATTGTTTACCTTGTATGTTGGTAGTAAATGTTCTGTTAACAGTTCTGTCTTGTGAATGAAGATGTGATGGGTCTAGTTGGACAACTCGACGGGATGCTTGGGTTGTGTATATTTACATGTTTTGTAAATAAGTTGTGAACAAATAGAAATTTAGTTTTGTAAAGAGTATTTGTTTATTTGACTACTTCTCGCGTGAGTAGTGAGTATGAGTTTTGTCAAGATTGTGGGGAAACTTGTTACGAAAAAAATAGTGCCTACTTCAATTCCCTTTGGGATTAATTCCCAAGGGTAGATTACAAGTCCCAAGAAGACGATGATAATGTGTGTACAAAATATCTGAAGTTATCATTTCATTGTATGTTGAGTTGACGTGTGTGTACCTAATGGAATCATTTATGTACTTAGTACCCACAAATTGCTAAATAAGCGGTGTAGATAAGGTATCATTTTATTCGATCGAGTTAAGTAGGTACGATTACGAGTTTCAAGATCATATCGACACTTGCTTGAGGCAGCATGTTTAATAGAGCGGATATAATGAAGCCGTCAAAGTATTCACTAATATCTTATGAGTAACATGCCTTTTTCGTCTCGGCTTCGGAGTTTATCACATGTTATTCAAAGTTATGAATGATTTGATTATTATGTCATAATAACTACGTTTAGTGTCCAATTCATTGAACTCTTATTGAACTCGTTGTTGGACTAATATCGATTTGTGTCAGTTTGCCCTAAAATAGTTATTTAATTATTCATTGTCATAGCTAACTTCTAAAGAGTGTATATTTAGAAGATTCTGATGAGTATCTTGGCCACAGATTTTATATGTCAGGTACCATAGATCACGCAAATGCATACACGCATTGAATTCCGTTAACTTTAAGGGAAGATTCTTTAGTTCAAATACAATAAATTTGTCTATATAGCCTCTTAACTCTTACGGTTATAGAATTCTTTAAAAAAATTATTTAATTACTGAACACGTGTGTGGCATCCCTTACCACTTCCTAATGCTATTTTTTTTTTTTTACTTGTGCCGTCAAACACTTGACAATGACTTTAATGTTATGATTAAAGTCCTCTCACATTAATTAATCCATTTATTATGTATGTAAAAGAAAAAAAAATTCGAATTTAACAAAAAGCGATGTACAGGGTGGTTCCTGATGATGAACCTAACTGCGTGTCGAATTTAACGGAAAACAAAAAATACGGTGTATATCTACTTAGCGTGCCAATCCAACTCAGACAAAACTCGGAAGAAGAAGAGAGAAGAGTCCGTCCCTACTCACAGCATACCTACGAATTTCACGCGTCAAATTTTGAAGGTGTAATGAAACGAAACCATAAAAAATGCCTAAGTTTGTGATACCTATTTAATTGCAAACATTCAAGGGCCATAGACATATTTATTTACTATCACAGGTAAGTAACAATGTCAGAATAAAATGTGACACGTTCGGTCCCTATCCCTATAAGGACTGTATCGTTAATTATAGGGACAAAACAAACCTCGTCTAAATGTTGACATGTGCATAATTTTGTATTATTATGGTCCGAGAGTATGATCTGAAGGTATTGGTAAGTACTATTTGATATAAGAAGGTCTGATATTTTTTTTATTTTAGGGACTTTATGGTACTATCATTAAGGTCTAGCAAATAAATTTCGGACAACCCCTAATCTGGCTTAATTTGAGAATATCTCAAAGACTCTTTGTACGATTTCGACAAACAAAGGTTAATATGCTGCCAAAATATATTTTTTAAGAGTCCTCTTCATGGTTGTTCAATTGGGTACTTGCAGAATAAATGCGGTGAATTTATATAATTTAAAAAAAAACGCATTTTTGAGCAACGTTCCGGATTGCCGTAAATTTTTGATACAAGCAGGATGAGAGAAATAGATAAAAAAAATTAGGCATAGGCCAATGTCTAATAGACATTCATGGTGTTTGAACAGTGCCTAAACCAGATCGAAATAAACAGTGTATGATAGTTAAATTCGACATCAAAGTCGGAGTTAGCGTAAGCGCCATGCCATATTCTCTAAATGGCCGCCATACACAGATCATGAACTTTATTTTTTTAAAATAACAGTGGCTAGACTATGTCTAGATATTCTGCTTTGTGGATCATGTGTCGTTGAGCTTCGCACTGTACATTTTTTTTTTCGCAATTGTGTCGTCTTGTATGCACTTTGTGAATTTTTTAGTAGCATTTGTCCGAAATCGTAATTGGTACTCGGGAGGATTAAGTCAATGCTGTCTAAACCACATGCTTTACGTCGAGTTTCTAGGACAAAATGCGTACCTTATTATGTGCCTTATTAAGCCCATGTCTTGTTATAAGAAAAAAATATAATAGCAAATAAATACCGCTACTCAAAGTTGTCTCCATATTTAACGATACAGTCTTTATATACATAGAACAAATAGATTCACTTATTTCTTCTATCTAAATATTGTTCTGTGATCTTGGCCGTATGGTACATTTGACCGTGTACGAGTCTACGAGTAGGTACTGAGTAGACCCATTTTTCCACTTGTGGGTAAATTGAGTTACATTAAAGACATATTTAGTTCGAGCAACGGTAATGTTCCTGTATTATCTCGTTAACGTTAATGTTAACTACTCTGTTATAAATGAGTGATAATAAGGATGTCAAGGAACAAGTTATACAGCTGCGCACATAGGTATAGAACTGAAGGGACAGGCTGCATAGTGTTTCCTAGTAAAAATATACTCTTTTTTATGTAAAAATTGCTCTTATAGATGTAAACACCTACTTGTTGATGAACACAATTTTTTTTGACAAGAAACGTCTGCGAACGATGCTATTAAGCTTAAAATAAATTTCAAAGAAAAAAAATACTGACTTTGAAATGTGAAAATTGGATTGTGTAAGCAAAAATAATCAAATATTTCAAATTACGCAAATTCATGCATGCAATGTTCATTGTTTTTTTCTACCAATCTCAGTAAACAGGCATGTATGTATAAACCGATTTCACTCATGTTTTTCACGATGTTTTTCGGATTTAGTTAATTTTAACCAAATAGATTTCAAGTTAAGTACATAATATAACTAATTAACTATGTACATATATTTTACAAAAACACATTTTTTCTTAAAACTTTTTACACTTTTCGCAATTCGCATCAGTGTACACCCCCCTTAACGCATCAAGCATTCAGCGAATGATCTAAAACACGAGCACACGTCGTAACGAGCGCTATCCGCGGAATATCAACGCAGATTTGACTGATGCGGTCACGATGACACGCGCTTCAACGTTTTTCTGCCTTCCGAGGCGGCCATCGTGCTTTTTCTGCGGCATCCAATTCTGTTTAAGCAATTTGATATGGTTTTATGTTGGTTTTAAGACGACCCTGAGTCGTGTCATGTCATAAATGCTGAGTGGATTGTAGCTATTGTAAGGATCTTTTCACATCTTCGATGAGAATGAGGGATGGGCTGAAATCGATATTAACGCCGTTCCCTGCGCCAATGACCTTCGATTTGAATCCATTGATATTATGATAGTTGGTGTGGAGCCCCTTAAGAGAGACAAAATACGTTGTCAAGCAGCGACTGTTCGATCTTATTGCATAACTATAATATAATATATAAATAAATATAAATATTGGGGGACACCTTACACAGATCAACTTAGCCCCAAACTAAGCAAAGCTTGTACTATGGGTGCTAAGCGACGATATACATACTTAAATAGATAAATACATACTTATATGTATACATAGAAAACATCCATGACTCAGGAACAAATATCTGTGCTCATCACACAAATAAATGCCCTTACCGGGATTCGAACCTGGCATCGCGGCTCAGCAGGCAGGGTCACTACCGACTGAGCCAGACCGGTCGTCTCTACTCTCTCTAGGTAGGCTCTAGGTCTAAGCCACTTTTACCTAACCAACACACTCTCGACTTTGGTCGATTGCGCGTCGAATACCTAAGTAGGGAAAATCTGAGAGGTTAATTCCTAATTTAATTTTGTGAAGATCTATCCTCGTTAGTTCTTGAGTGATGGTAATTGGTACAACATGCGCACTGACTCAAGGTCGTATCAAAATAAATAGTTAAAACAAAAGTCAGAATCAGCCCCATGTTTTTTGTGCTAAGTTCGAGCGTGGTTTTGCATTGAGATATGGTTAGAGAAGACATTAATTACTATATGCCCATAGTCGGTAACCGGATCAGATTTGAATGACAAAATTATGTTTGACTGATGTGATGGAGTAATTGAAGATTTACTTTGAGTAAAAGCTTATGTTCTAGGAAGCATCTAATGATAAGCATCTAATCTAATGATAAGTAATGTTACTATTACTTACGACATATCTCGGACACTGGCGATCAAATACATATATGAAAAAGGCGCGTTCCTAGCACACACTCTAAGCTCGTGTAGGTGAACGCGTACCATGCTTGTATGAGGGAGATATGACAGGTTGACTGTTCGCGTTTTTGACAGGCGCTAACTGTGAGGTAAGGGGTGGGCGGCGCTTTCAGCGGGGAGCGGGAGTGGATCTTTATTATACTGTGCTTACGTAGCATGTGTGCACAATTACTTACGTAATACACAAAAAAATACCCTTAGTTGAAGCGGCAGGTACCAAAAGCCCTAATATAAGTAAGTAGGCTTACCTAGTTAAAACATTTTTGAATAATATAGTGAGCTAAGAAGACCCAAAGCGGACCCCAGGCTCCCATGAGCCAATGCCGGGATAACGCAAGGAGGATGATAATAGTGAGCTAAGAAGAAATGATTACGTTTTGATTAAAACTTAAAACAAGTATTAGGTACGCCTTTAACTTATAAAAATTATACGGACAGCCAATAACAAACCGACAATTATTTCATATAATAGTACATTATGATACAAGTGCGTAAAAAAGGAAGTTCGAAACGAGTGGCGATAAATTAAAACAGACCGAAGGGACCCACTCGTTTCGAACTTCCTTTTTTACGCATTTATATCGTCATGTACTATATCCTACTCTTTTTCGTCTGGCGGGGATAGAACACATTACCGTAATATTCTAACCAACCGACAAACGGCGAATCGGAAAGAGTGCGTGGTGCGGTTTACTGTATTATGGCGTTCCTCGCTCGCATCAACTTCTAATTTGGAAAAGTGTCCTCCGATTGGTCGACATCTTTTGGCGGGGAGTAGGTGGTAACGTCCGCGGCTCAGTTCTGGAAGGACGTAAGTCCATGCGTTCATAAGATTGGGTAGAAACGGTTTGGCATGGTCTGCCTAGTGTTATTTATTATCTTCACATGGATTATTGGTCTGGCACCGGAACTAACGAATTTATTATAATTTCAACTTAAATTCCTTTCATATGCAGCGGATGTCTCTCGTTTTGTAGGTAAAAATGTGTTTTATTTTTGTTTCGGCATTTATGTGCTGAAAAATACAGAGTGACTTTAATTAACTTTATTTGTGTTTTGGCATAAGTAATAGATTTAAGGCTGCTTTCAAAAAAAACGTCAAAATAATGTAAAATTGATAGTTTTAGTCGGTGAAATACTACACTTTCCGTTATTCAATGGATTTATTTACTTCAAGTTTCAGTTAGAGCGTCTTATTATCTTGATTTTTGTAAGACTGGATTTTTGAAAACTAACTCACTGAATTAATTATGAATTTTTCTCTAATGCACGTTTAGAAAAACTCACATATAGAGCGGAATTAGTCGATCTTATTTGTAAAATTTGGACAATTTTGAATACTAAAACAGGTAAATTTATAATAAGTATATCCTGTACTGCAATCTTCTCAGACTACATTTTTATTATAAGGTTTTGAAAAAGAGTAAACGAGGCTAAGACGAATTCAATTTTTTTCAGAAATCACCCAAAATTAAGTGTCAATTTCTTTGAAAATCTACATCACATCGAAGTAATTTTTGTACTTAATTAATCTGCAACGTTTACTTAAATTCCTTTTATGCCTTAGTAATTATAAATTGCTATTATTAATTTTTAGCAATTTTTTGAAAACGAGCCTTCACCGGTACAATTGTTACCACTTTTGGACATTTTCTCATATTTTCTTAGACCAAGTAGAAAAAGTCTTATAATGTGATATATATTTGTAAACTACTCGCAACGCAAAGCCCTTTAATTTGATACCACACACGGTATGATCGAGCGCTCGGTTGCGATTTTACTGTTTTTCACACGAAAGCCCTCTTAAAAATATACTGCACATGCTAGGTATAGTAGGTAGGTATGGACATATCTATAGGTATATTTTAGGTATTTTTGAGACAGATATTACAACATTGGACAGTTAATTTTGACTTTGTAGGGGTACCTACCTAATCATAATTTAAAGAGGAACATGTAACCATTTAATGGTGGGATGCATGTATAGAAAGAATATGTTAAACTGCAAAACACCCTATTCTATACACAGAATGGCGCCATAAACACCAATAAAAGAAAAAGTAAAAAAATATTGCGTGTAATTCTACTGTGAGTATTAGACCGCGCAATAATAAGAAATATTTTTGAGAGTTAGTTTCTTATGCGCAGACCATAACTGGCCTGAAGAAAACGTTGTAACATTTCTTATACGTATTCTACATATATGACTCGTCTCTTTACATGGCTCATAAGAGAAAATGTTGAAAGCTAAATAGGTGTTTTATCTGGTCTAGTAATTTTTATTGGAATTCAGGGAAATGATGAATATTATTATTTTTTACTCGAGCAACGATCATGAAGATATTCGTCGTAAAAAAAGCCAAGTTTATGGTTTTAAGTCTGGTGTGATTACTAGATGATTTCTCTCCATCAGATTGTGTTTTTTAAATTACTGATTGTAAGTGTTTTTGCCAGATAGACGGCAATTTGATTTGAATAATAATATGGCAATTTTACTGAAAGATAGACTACCTACAAGAAAAGTGGACACTAAACGCGTTATTGATACGTCGCACCTACCTCTTTTTATTCGATTTATCATAATTTTGTTGGTTAAACACAAAATATTTTTATTTGACATTTCGATATTTTGTACCTACTCGTCTAACACCTTACATTTACAAAGCAAAACAAGAATCTTTCTTATCCATATTCTTCAAAAGGACACATGTATACTAAAGATTTAACGGCGCTTACGCCGCTTTAGTCCGCACGACGTGATCTATCAAACTCACGCGCAGATCCTGTTGGCGTCAAATAAATAACTTAACAAACTGCGACAGTAACGCTTATAAATCGCCGCGACTAACGGCTAACGACCGACTGACGACTAACGAGGCGGCGGCGTGACGACCGAACAATCATAATTTCATCAGAGCTGGTGCTGTCTCCGGGGAGGACATACTTTGCATTTCTCTGATAAACGTGCAATTAATAGTACCTAGCTATAGAATGTAATAGATTCTGTTAATGTAATAAAGTGATAATTTTGGTTGTTGAAATGTCCGTTTTGACACCGACTGATCGGTATCGTATCACAGTAACATCTTGAATTTGGTCAAAAGTCGATGCAACAGACGTTTGATTCTGAAAAGTTTAATGAACGTCCATAAAAAATATCTCAGGTCGTAAGTTTAAAGTAAATTTTTACTTGGTTGTATAAAATATCTGAGATCATTTCTAACATTTCTATCTTAAGCTACGGTCGTAGTGCTACTTCGTAGCTAATATGGATTTCACTGTATGTAGCGAAAATGCGTTGTCCAGGCAGAACGACAATGTGTCGTGATTAGCGCAGTTTCTACACTACGACACGTGATGCAGATCTCTCTCATCGTTTTAAATATTACAAAATAATAGAAGACTGAGCAGACCCTGGCGCTGGGCCGGGAAAACGCTAGTTGAAGAAGAAGAATAGAAAGTCTTAACTGGGCTATCCCACGTACTTCTATAAGTAAAAACTTTTGACTTTTCTGTAATGAAATCTGCTCGAATTTCTGGTGGCAAACAGGTATACGGCCCGCCTGATGGAAAGCGGTCACCGTAACCTATGGACGCAAGCAACTCAAGGGATGTCATATGCGCGTTGCCGACCCACTAGAAACTTGTACACTCCTTTTTTGAAGAACCCCATACTGTAGTTATTCAATTCTGGGACCGATCCATTCCTTTTTCCAAGTACTCGGTCAAAGTTCGTCCAGTTTTCCGACAGCGATAATGCTGCTCCTACCTGGTCCGCCGTTTGTGAATGCTTAGCGGTTGTGTATTTGCCTGTCGATCAGCTCGGGTGTGAGGTCCGCAGGTGTCTTGTGTTAGCAGACGCACCCAATTAACGTTCCGCTGCTGACTGTCACTCTATCATAGGTAGACAATGTAGGTATTTCTTCAATGTCCAGAATGGTGGACATGTCTTAGTAGGTGCAGCGTAGTGGTATTTAGAATAGCAGCTACATGCAGACTATTTAATGAAACCTCCTACATCCTTGAATGTCAATTTGCAAGATGATCAGGCAAAAAATTAACATGTTAGGTACATACCACAATATACACACCATCAATGGCCAGACTTATCCTAGATACCTATACCTCCGGTGTGGCAAGACATACCTACTCGGTAAAATAATATACTAGCATATAGCGATAATCCTCATTTTGGACCTTCTTTGGAATTTCACTCATATCAAAATCTAACATATTAAAGTCTTAGTTTCTGTAGTATAGTAAATGATTTAAAAAGTGTTGTTATCTAGTACGCTTTTACTCGAAAACGGTTGAACAAAATATCAATCTCACGAAATGTCCAAACCCCAATCAGGACGTGTGTGACTAACATCAGAACTATCATAAGCTTGTGAACGTACGCAAGTCTGTGTATTTATTATTTTATATATAAAAAAAAACTAATATTATACTCACACGCTGCATACATTGTGGCGTGCGCTGAACATTTTTTGAGTGAATCTGGAACAATAATGATTGTATTAATAATTGTAGCCTAATATAATTATAATTTCAAACAATTGAGCAACTCCAGTAACATATGGCACTAAATAAATAAAAGTATAACAAAATTACAAAAAAAATCCTATTCTAGTATATGCAACAAATATGGAGCCAACAGAAAGAAAAACCTGATTAGTGCTAACTTTGCTCCTGATTCAATTATCTCGTACGGCTGAAGAATGCGAAAATCCTCAATGTCATGGGCTATCAAGGAGCAATCCCGGGTTGCAACTCCGTACATTTCCTTATTTCTTCAGTTGAATAAGTATCTATAATTATGCCCATTACGTCGAACACCGTCCAGTTGATTAATGGGTGAACACCAGTCGTTAATTACTGGGATGAGTATTTATCACGTCATTAGCCAAAAAACTGGATCGAGCCCGTCAATACGCTGATCAGGAGTCGATGTAAACGGTCCTCGGGGTGCGTTCACACTTGAGTACAAAATAAGTGGATTTTAGAAATAAAATAAACAAATATTATAGGACATTCTTACACAGATTGACTGAGCCCCACGATAAGGTCAAGAAGGCTTGTGTTGTGGGTACCTACACAGACAACTATATATGTAATATACAAATACTTATATACATATAAAACATCCATGACTCAGAAACAAATATCTGTGCTCATCACACAAATAAATACCCTTGCCGGGATTCAACCTGAGACCGCGGGAATCTAACTAAACTAAATACTTTTTTTTAAATATACAACGTCGTATCTGATGTAGAATCTGTTAATATTCATCGCACGTGATAATACTGCGAGTGGCACTTTTTCACCAGAGACAATAACCGAATAGGTGTTTAAATAGTCTTCGTCAAAAGCTCCACTTTGCCAAACTACTTTCCGAAAGTGCCTAATAGTTACCTACTATAAAGTTAAGTAATTGTGCCTAAATGAAAAAAAATGTTAAATCCTCAGGACTCCATCACCAGGTTTTCCAGCCATAAAGGCTAACTATTTATCTTATCCATTTTTAAGAGTAAGGGAGCTAGTAATCCATAAAAAAATCTAGTAGAATATTGTAACTGCCTTTAAAACCAACAAATATCATAAGACCTAACCTTGAGATACATAAACACGCTGGTACTATCTAGAAAAACCTTCGACTCTTTTATACATCACTTGCTCCCCGATTTTTCAAAGATAGGTTTATTGAATAGTTAACCTTTATGGCCTGATGATTCCTGGCAAGATTGACAGGTACAAATAAATTATGCTGGCGCCATGTGTATTTGTGTAAATGACTTTGACCGGCCAACCCCACTGAGTTAACGGCTGGCAACAATGTATACTATAGACGCACCATTACAACGGACTGCGTGCGCATCGTGTTCGAACCGCTTTAGATCACGGTAGCGGCCGATATGGACAACGGCTAGCATTGTATACTAGGTGGGCTAGGGTTCCCACCGGTGGGATCGTAAATATTGTGTAAGGTACCGGCGCCTAAGATGAATTGACACCTGCGGTATTTCCGGACCGATACGACCTTCAAACCTTCAGGAAAAGAGCGTACACCCATCTTTAAGCAATCTCCAACACTTCTGGTGTTTCGGGTGTCCATGGGCGGCAATGATCGCTTACCATCAGGCGACCTGTCTGCTCGTTTGCCTCCTATTGAATTAAAAATAAAAAAAAAAATAAAAAAAAATGGCCCATCGTTATTTTTATTTTTCACATTTTGATTTGATATAAACCTATGGTTTTGTTTATATTTACGTACTAAGAAAATCAGCTACGTGAATTCGTAAACGTGATTTAAACTCATTTCATTCAACTTTTTTTTACCTTCAACACTTGGTACTACTAAAAATGGACGTCGGGCCAAACTAGGAAATATTTCATATTACATTACTCATTATTATTGTATTACATTATAGGCATTAAACGTAGATATGAACTAGACTCTACAAGTCTACATTATCCCAAAGTTTCAGCCTTGAGAAAATGAGGAAGGTCTGACGGGTCTGGGTACATAGCCAAATGCACAAACGCTCACAATATCTGTTTCGTAGCTATCTATCTCTATCGCTCTTGCGTATTGGCGCGACAGAGCCAGACTGCATTCCGATCGGCGTCTAGCGTCAACGATTGCCATTCGGCCACGCTGGCTGGGCTCTTGCTCTAACACGGAAGAGTGACGGAGAGAGAAAAACTACGAAATGCTGACTCTTCAGCGATTGCGCGCTTAGTTAGAGGGTCATATCCAAGCCATATCTCAGTACAAAATTTATGCAACTTTATTTTCAAATGGTAAATCCGCCAGCCCTAATGGCAACAGTAATGAATCGCTGATTATATATATCCGATCAATTAAAGTCGTCGCAGGACAGATAAATCACGGCGGAACACGAAGACGCCTCCTAATACAGAGGCTCGAGATATAGACCATGTTGGCGGACCAGTTAGAAATGCCGAGTGCTTAATTAAAAATTGTTAATTAGCTTAAATTGCAAACTTGACTACCCTAAGTAAATATCTCATTGTTTATTAACAAGTAATCTGTAATCACAAGAATAGGGGATATAAAAAAACAGCATCATAATCATATAAGCCTTTTATCGCTACTGCTGAGCATAGGCCTCTCTTCTAGTACGCCACTTGTCCCGGTACTGAGCTAGTCTCATCCAGTTGTAACCCTTCAACCTTCCGGATGTCGTCCACCCAATGAGTCAACGGATGCCAAGCACGTCTTACATCTGCAAGCGGCCACCATTCTTGGGAAGAAACAATGGTCTCAGGTCCAATAAAGTATTTTAAATTAATAAAAAACCAGAAGTACGTGTGAGACGAATGATGTATTGTCCAAGAAGAATTTGTACATATGTTACCATGGAAACCAGGAATATTAATGTTGCTAGTCTTATACATAGGTATACAAACTATATTCTGCAACAATTCTGTTAACATTTTCGTCCACCTGCCTAGCAACATATCCCGTCCATTTCCAAAACATATGGACTAAATAGTATGGCATGGAATTTATTTTTAAATACTCAATAGAATTCACCACCCTCTTAGTTCCTTTCGTAGGCATTGTCACCTCATCTGCCATTAAATTTCACAAACGTCATTTCAGTCAATTCTCTCTCTCTCTTTGCCTAGCCACATCCCATTTCACTTGGGGTCGGCTCTCCTCGTCAATCTTCGCCACTCTCTTCGGTTTTGGGTCGTCGTGTCATTGACTTGGGCTTTCTTTAGGTCTTTGTTGATACTGGACATCCAATTTTGTGGGGGTCTGCCTCGCTTTCTCGTGCCGGTGTTTATACTGAGGACTTTTCTGGTCATGTGATCCTCGGGCCTTCTCATTACGTGTCCATACCACCTAAGACGGGTCGCAGTTAATTTTTCTTCAATGGGTCTGACCTTGAAACTTCCTCGGATGTATTCATTTCTAACTCTGTCTAACAAGGTGACACCTCCAGCCCATCGCAACATCTTCATCTCCGTCGTATGTACTTTTGTGGTGTGGACCTTTTTCATGGGCCAGCATTCCGCACCGTAAGTAAGGGCGGGGCGCACAGCTGTTTTATATATTTTCCCCTTTATGTGCACTGGCATTCTGTTGTCACATAGTACGCTCGATAATTCTCGCCACTTCATCCAGCCAGTGTTGATTCGGTGTGTTATGTCGGCGTCTATTGTTCCATCTTTCGAGACAACAGAACCCAGGTATTTAAAATGGTCGACTTTGTTTAGCTGCTGGCCTTGTAGGCTGACAGTTGGCTGTTGGTTTTCTGCCGAATTGCAGCACAGCATGTACTCCGTTTTGTTTCGGCTAATTTTCAGTCCTGCGCTTTCAAGTGCTGTTCTCCAACATTCTAGAGATTCACTGAGTTCTGCGTTGCTGTCTCTTATTAATACCACATCGTCCGCATAGAGTAGATCCCAGGGTGGCTCTTTCTGAATTTTTGCTGTGAGGTGCTCCATCACGAGGTTGAAAAGCAGGGGGCTCAGCGCTGACCCCTGGTGTACACCCACTTCTACTTCAAATTCATCGCTTAACCCTGCTGGGCATCGTACCTTTGTGACAACATTGGTGTACATGTCGACAACTGTCTTTATGTAGCATTCTGGCACGTTTTGAGACCGCAACGATTGCCATATTAATTGCCGTGGTACCCTATCGAATGCCTTTTCGAGGTCTATGAATGCTAGATGGACGTCTTTCTTTATTTCTCTTCTCTTCTCCAACAAGATTCTTAGGCTGTGCAACGCGTCAGTTGTTGATTTTCCAGCTACGAAACCACACTGGTTTTCCGATACTGTGGTTATTTTCAATAGTCGGCTGTTAATGACTCTCTCCCAAATTTTGAACGTGTGTGATAGGAGTTTGATCGCGCGATAATTTTCACAGAGCCTGATATCACCTTTGTTTTTAAAGAACGGGATTAAGTAACTCTTTCTCCACATTTCAGTCAATTGAAAAAAGATAAATAATAAAAAATAAAAACAAAAGAGCCACCTTGCCGTGATTGTTATAGAGTAGTTATTCTATAGTAAAAATATATTATTTGCCTATCTTCAAAAAAATTTACCTACCCAAATTTGTTTTCTTTCAACCCCTTAATTGCTAAAAGTGGGACTGAAACCTGAACGGTTTCATGTGCTCTGCATATCCGTTTAGGGAATACAGGTAGACTTTACTTATATGTATGTAAATAGAATTGATAGACAATGAGAGAAGATGAGGGGCTCTTTCGTGCAAGGGTTTATTTTACTTGTCAAAATAGTGTAAAATTATTTTGATCTAGAATTGAATTTTGATCACATAGCCACGGGGGCGCTGTCGCTCGATCACAAACGCTTTAAAATCATCTCATCCTCTTTATTCCACATTGTATATTTATCTGCAATAATACAGTTTACATAATTCTCATATCATTAATACGTTAAAGATCAATATGTTTTATATTTCTTATCACAAATACCTATTCATAGAATAACTTTAAAAGATTAATTATTTAATTGTTTACATTTGTATTAATATCTGCATTAATGACTTTTTGAATGAGCGTATTAACTTAAGCATTAGTAACTTAAGCGCCTAAACAGATAAATCCAGCGATCAAATAAATTATACTTTTATCTACTTCATAGACACATTTGCATTGCGCATTAACTCGCAAAATATACCTTAAATTACCAACAAAATCTCCTTCGTCTCGAAAATCGCACTGGAAAATAAACTTACCATGAACTCATTAAGGTAGGTTTCATTTAAGTTATTATCTAATGTACGAGGAGTTGAAAGTAAGCTGACTAAACTCCTGCGCATCGCTTGATTAAAGACCTCGATTGTTATTCAAAACGCTTGCCGAGATCGCTCACGATCACTCGGGAAAATTTTATTTAGGCACATTGACTACGGAGCAATCTATTAGTATCATAGATGAACCCTGAATGTCAAACATTATTTTACAGTTAGGTCTTTGTCAATGAGGCAATCTTGCCTAATTCCCTCTTTTTTAGACGGAGTCGGAATACTGAGAACGCAGTTATGCAAATTGACGCATGATGAGTGGGACTAGCTGTTTCATTTCTCTCTTCTAGCGAGATAGGGAGGAAACTTGGCCTTATCTACTAAACCCACTCTTGTGTTTCAATCTCTTTATCGCTCGCGATAAAGCTCGTTGGGATCTAGATTATTTCACCACAGCCTCCTTCAGCAGCCCCGGCATAAGGCCAGGGCACACGCATGATGCATAGCGCATATGCATAGATGCATAGTCCTCTAGCGGTCTAGCAGAGCTTGCATTCTCGCGCGCGAGTGCATAAAATCTATCGCGACTTTCTCGTAAGAAATCGCGCGCGAGATCGCACGTTGTGCTAAACCGCCAGGTTAGAACAAACATTAAATGTGACCGCAGCTCACGCAGGCAACGACAATACTCCCGCGTGAGTTGCGTGCCTCGCGCACATTTCGGAAATCCTGTATCATGGCTAGCTGATTTATATCCAGCGCGGCCGCGATTAACTCGATGCTTGCGCATAGATCCGTCACTGCGAGTTGGAGTTATTACGCCGAGATTGATATGTAAAGGATACGGAGATGCGTAATGGCGACTTCCGATTGTTTGTAATTGCGACTGTTTAATCTCACTTAGGTATTTTGTTACTTAAACATAGGTACCTATTTACTGTTACCTATCAGTAACAGAAAAAATAAATAAGGTAGTAAGATATGTACCAAAATCTTTTCATGATGTTAGTTATACCGAAACCTGTAGTGACCTAGTGACATACCTAAAGGCAACGATAGTGCTCTTTATTATACTGTGCCTAAAGTTAGCATAGATTTATGTAAAATAATATTTCTGCTTGATTTATTGCTGGAAGGGTCAAACCTGTGATAGTTTATAAATAGATCGATTCATCAGCGCAGTACCGGTATTCTGTAATGTCTATCTGTCTATTATTTATAAACACTAGAGAATTCTGGACAAGGACCAGACAACCGTAGAGTCTGCGTAGAGTCTTTCAATCTCATTGTTTTTTTTTGTATCATGTTGATGTAGGATGGACAAATATAAATACCAAAAATTTCACATTTCCTCGAAATAATGAAGCTTAATCTTAATTCGTAAATCAATGTTCTTGATGCCCTAGCTCAGTTAGTTTATGGGCAGTGCCAAAGATTTAATCCCTTATTCATAAACGTTCACTTAAGTTATCAAGCCTATAAAGTTCGTTTGTCCCTTTCTATCACGCCATTACGTCGGAACAAACGAACTTTATATATAATACATATCGGATTGATAACTTTAGTGATCGTTTATTAATAAGGGGGTTAAAGTATGTTGTAGTATGTAAATCATGATAGTTTTTTTTCTAAGATCAAGTAAGGCTATGTCGAATTTAATCACTGAAACCCGGACAAACCATACCTTTAAACAATGAAATGAAATGCATTTATTTGCTTAAGGATCGCGCAGGAGCTATTCTGAACAAGAATCTCAATGCACCTTGTCAAGCAGGGCTCAGTACTTACATGACTGCCGCGAATAGATGAGGCGTCTTTGTCTAATTGTTTTAAGGACATAATCTCGCGCCAATCATGTGCTAGCTCTGTTGGGGTAGTCTTTATTAGTTACTCGTCTCCCTTTCTAAATTAATCGCACAGGCGCGGGAGGGACTGTGATCGATTTCCTTCATCTTGCAAAACTGTAGCCATGTTGCGATTGATTGATCAATTATTGTCGACTCCTACTTAAACTAATGATGGAGGCACTATCATTATCACATCAGTTGGTCAAATAGATGATCAATTTTATTGCTGTGGAGAGCCTCGGTGAAAATCATACAGCTATTAATTATGATATACATTTTAATTTGATACTTTTCTTCATCTATGCCGTTGAAGTCCTATGTTATTTTTAGGGTTCCGTACCAAAAAGGTACAACAGGAACCCTTATGGTGCGACTCTGTCCGTCTGTCACATTGTTAAATATCTCGAGAACTACTTATTCTATCGATATGAAATTTGGAATAGTTATAAACATTGTGAACCTCTACAAGTTGAAAGTATCTTTTTTTAAATTAATTAATATAAATGATAGAAAATGGCCAAAATGAATGGGGGGCAAACGGAAAATTTCAAGTAACTAGGTCAAAATTAGCAGTTGAATTGCTTTACCGCGTGAACGTTTATAATTATTTTTGTTCAAATATTTAGTTAGTTGCCAAGTACCACAAGTACGTAGTCTCGTACGATCGATGTTAAAGCTGAATTCGTGAAAATTAATTTGAAAAATTAATTATTTGTCTGTCCCAAGTCCCATTACGGAGTGATGGCCTTTTACGTCGTTAAGAGACTCGTGTGCAGACGAAGTCAACACGTAAATAGAGGTGGTTTTAACAATTTAGTGATATGTAAAGGTTACAAGAAATGGGTTCTGGCCTTTCTCGTGTCACGGTATGCACGTAGGGGCACCACCCGCTATGAATGGTTTTTTTTTGTGTTATTTGTAAGTGTTTAATAATCATTATTATAAAGTTGTTATATTGGCATGACAATTCAGTAATTGTCGAATTCTTAAGTATATCAAGTTTTCTTATGAAGGTATTGCACTAGTGTTGCACTGCACTTGTAGAAACATTCTTTACAGGCGGGTACATAATTATAAATAATTATTAATAGTGACAAGTAATAACGAAGCGATTTATGATGATTGATTAATTAAAGCAGGTGCAATCTCGATTGGTTCTCAAACGGGTTTACACTAACCGATCATGTTGGAATGAGGTGTGAAAACGATATTTTTATTTGTTTACTTTTTGACTTTTGCTCTGCAGCATGTCTTAAACTACTAAGACTTCAATTGGGATTTCAAAAAAGTAAGAAAACATATGTTTACCTACATTGTAAAAAAATCGGTATTAAAGTTAGATACAGATTTTACGCGTTGGACAAAAAGAAAATCCAAACTCAAAGGAAACTACGCAACTTTTTTTAAATGTGTGGCCATATTGTTATTGGTTATAATCTAATTTTTCTAATTCTAATTTGAGGATATAAAATTATAAAATTGGTACAGAATTTTTAATTTCAAAATCTTCTTGTCTAAGGTAAGATCAGAATTGTAACACAAATACTAGAAAAGTATTACTTCCTTAAATTAGAAAAATAAAATAAAGTAGCAATATTCATTCTAAGTAATTTTACACACTGCCAACTGATGCTACTCATTATAAACTATCTACCTAATTATACACCTTATCTAATATGTTCACGTGTCCAGGCTATTACAATGTTTTAAGTTTTACAACGTTTTATCAACTTTTAACGACCACATCCGTCGGCTCTAACCCGAATAACCCGATGGTCTTCAATTACAGAAACACGCCATTTTTCTGACAACTTATACTTAAGTAAGTTTTTTGATGTTACAATTATCGACGACTATTGATGATAACTTAATAATTTTGCTTGAACTTTAACAAATGATCAGGCGGTACACGTAAGTACAGTGAATTAAAAACTTAACAGTTTATTTATTTGCCATAAATAACAAAACCAGTAACAAAGGGTAAGAACAATCTAAAGGGAACTTGTAAATGGGATCAAGTAACCTTAATTGTTAGTTATGTATTTACATACTAAGTTAACTTTATTCATTGGTTTTTAACAACCCTTATTTTATCAACATACAAGCTCATTTAAATTTGAATACATAGTATACTTATAATTATCGATTAAGTATGTACGTTTTTACTTTTTCGTATTTTAATTCGGTGTCCTTGGTTGTGATATATTTTGTGTTGGATACAGTTTTGGAAAATATACCCAATATGGAATACATACTCGTACGTGTAACAAATTATAGGTACTTACTTTTACTCGTAGGTAATATATCTATGCATATTAATAGTTTGATGTACAGTCAGTAATACAATTCGCTTAACAACTTTGCAAACAAACTTATATACTATATATAATATAGGTAAGGTACAGCGGGGCAAATCTCGACTGGGGGCCAATTGTAACTGATCCATATTTTTCCATTATTACACTATTAAGTTGAGTTCCTCATGTATCCACTTAACACGCGTGCCATATATAACCAGTGGACACTTTAATTAATGATGCAAACATTGTAAAACATGGAAAAAAATGGATCAGTTGCATTTGATTTGGTCCCCCAGTCGAAATTGCCCCGCTGTACCTTACTTATACTTTTGTCACGACTCTTTTCGGACGGCTCACAGACATTCATTGAAAGCTATCACGTCAAAAATCTTCTCGATTCTCGTATAGTACCTACTTACAATGCAACGTTTCCCTCTGTGTTGATCTCAGCTCACGATGGCTAGATTTAAGAAGCTGACACTCTTATCTCTGAAGTTTACTTTGTTGGAAGAGAATCCTAACATAAATCTTTAAAATTCGCAGTACCTACTTATCATACGCAGTATCATAAGTATTCGTAAATGTTCTTACCTGAAATTGACTGACCGTAAACTTGTTTTGGAAAATTACGTACCTACTTTTCTTGTAGGTGTAAGAGCAAATAATTAACCCATAAACGACTTCTCAAATAACAATAATAAAATTAACAAGTTTTCAGATTTGTTTCTTTGTAAAAATATAAGAAGATACGTATCTTCAATGGAGTCGCCGAACAAAATGTTTGTCAAAGGGAAGAATACCTACAGCCTACCGTTAATTTTTGCTCCTGTTATTGGCCCCACCTGGTAGACTTACAAGAAATGTTCAACCTTAATTATAACAAGGAAGGTCCATAAACGAACGAATGAGATTTGTTGCGGATGCCATTTTGTACGCGTTTAACGAAACCTGCGCTGTCGATTTAGATGATGATTTGTATTAAAAATGATTATTAAAAACGAATGAAAACTACATTTACTCAATTCAATCCCTATTTTTAAAATATTTACCAACAATACTTATATGCCTACAATTTTTTATCCACGAATGAAGTAAAATCCCGCTTCCTTATCTCCTAACATAGGCTAGTTCAATTTCCACCTGCCAGAAATTCAGTCGATAAAGTACCCCTATTGAATGTACGACTACATTCCACAGTCGCTATCGGCACAATGCATGTTCCGCGGCGTGATAATCTACTCCATAGATCTGGCTGATAAGCATATCGCGGGTTATGTAGGGCCCGTGTCAGGTTGACAAGATTGAAGGTTTATTGATGCCTGTGGTAACTTTGGTTGTTTGTCATAGTAATGGGCCTTACATACTTTAGGTATATTCAGCTGATTGAATAAAGTATACAGCTATGATCGTTGCCACATACATATAAACAGTAGTTCTAGAGGTAAGTGATAATTACAAATTGAAAATGCAGCACTGAGAAAAAGAGGAGTTGGATCAGGGCCGATTTTTGAATCTTGGCCATTCGATTTGTTTTTATTGATTTGGGAAACATACAGCATTAATAATACATATATTATGTCTTATAAATTAAAGGTAGTTCACAAGCCAAAACAGTTTCCACTTTAAAGTTATACATGAGAAAGCTCTGAAATAGACATGCGTGAGATAAGTTCTTAAAAACATTGTGAAATTCGTTCAATAATATCTCCACTACTAGCGATTTAAATTCTACTTACAGAAACGAGTGGTCATTAAGTACCACTAGTTTTAAAATTACGAGCCGTCTTTTTTCAAAAATAGCAGTAGACACGTCGTTTTCCACAAACTTTCGAACGGCGAATTTGTGCGTTCGAAATTCAAAAATCGATCCCCTGGCTTCAAACGGCCACTTCTTTTAAACATGTGATCTAACTAATGGATATCAGGCACCATACGTTATGATCTAGTTATAAGATCATATAGTAAAACTATGTTGTAAGACACCAGCCTTAGAAAGCTATTTGGTTTCTGTAAATAGGGATTGACGGACGGATTTGACGACCGGTCGGGCTCAGTCGGTAGTGACCCTGCCTGCTAAGCCGCGGTCCTGGGTTCGAATCCCGGTAAGGGCATTTATTTGTGTGATGAGCACAGATATTTGTTCCTGAGTCATGGATGTTATGTATGTATGCATGGATGTTATCTATTTTAGTATTGTATATATCGTCGCTTAGCACCCATAGTACAAGCTTTGCTTAGTTTGGAGCTAAGTTGATCTGTGTAAGGTGTCCCCAATATTTTTTATTTTTTTAGGGATAACGGATTTTTGCAGAATGGTATGCCAATGCCACTTTCCGTTATCGATATAGTACTAGTATTAGACCTAAGATGGACGGCTGTCTACCAATTGTAAAAAAATACCTGTCACATTTTAATAAGTATGTAAGTGCGAAAGTGCATCCTGCTGATGCTTCATAATGTTGGTCGTAATTTTGGTCGATATGATGATGATTCATTAGAAGCCACAGGTGTATTATACAGCCCCATAACCAATGCACGGCACGACAACTGATTGGAGCAATTATTCAACACGAACCAGTGGACGAATACTAATGGACGCAATATATTTCTAGCTTGTTCTGAAATTTAGAACCAATGCAAGGAAGTGTAACTTGCAGTACGGTGGGTAAAGATAATGGGGGCTATAGCGAAAAGGGAAAGGAAATGCTTGGAAATTTCAGATAATTTCCTAAATTATTTTCGGGGATCCAGAAGATCGCATCGACTCAGTCCCATACAATATCAGTGTACATACGGGCTAGTAGCTTCAACAAGTTGAGGAATCACGAATTGCTCCAAATGAGGAGAGACCCGGTTTTCGAAGTTATGGGTTGGAAACTCGTTCTCAATTATAAGTTTTCCGTATATTACATGGTTTTAGCATTCTCTGGTCAGAAAAGAATAGATAAAACTTAATTAAGTATATTTAAATTCGAAAAGTTAGGTCATGTGGACATCTAAAAAAATATTGATCCAGAAACCACAGGTGTAGAATACCATGATAATCCCATATTCGCGGCACATCACCTAATCGGTGCAATTATTCAACACTAACAAACCGACGAATATTAATGTGCACAATATATTATTCTACTCTGGTACCCGCGACACAGACCCTACATTGTCTAGGGAAGTAGAGACCACTTAAACTGAACATTGCGAGTTAATTTTAACACTATTTTGAATTTCCTTGTTTAAATAAATTTAAAGTGAAATAAACGTACTTTTCGAATATGGAACAATTTCGACAAATATATTTGATACTACACCGAAAGCAAACAAGCACGCCTGCGATGCATTTTGTAATTTTTGTCCGTTTCCCTAAATTTGTTGAGATTTCTCGCTTTCTCAAATTCTCAAGGATAAATTCATATTAGCCAGCCGATGAGAAATCGGGGACGTACTGTACCTTTATTCTAGTACGAAATATTATCACCGATTAAAAATAAAATAGTACCTAAAATATTCTTAGTATTCACAGGTTAATAACCTGACCACTACAAGTGTTAACAACTGGATTAAAAATAAGACAAACTTTCACATAGCAACAAAATAAAAAGAGCGAAGTCCCAAGTTCGAACTCACAAGAGGCACTTGATGCACGCAGTGATAACATCAGAGATGCCGGATAAGATCCAGATGCTGCCAACCGGGCACGGGTAACACTTTGCTAATCTTATTGTTTAGCACAGGTTTCCTCAACCTTTTTTATTAGAATAACACCTTAGACCATAAATAACGGGAATCGCCTTTCAGTAACTTACCTCTCGGCAGGCCTACGTCACTCGCTCGCGGTCGCGCGTTAAGTACCTACACGCTAGCCGTTCATTCGAATGAACAAGTGGCCGAGGAGCGCCAAGCGCCCGCCTGTATAGTCGTATGGCACTTACCTACTATTCTTCTGAGTTTTACGTATTTACTTATTAGTTAAATAAAGCGTAGGTATTTGTCATTTTGCGGGCAAGTGAAGTATCTGTTACGTTAGTAACTTATTAATAATCTGTGCTCTCGGTCAAAAACCTTGCACAATAGCAAAAACTAATAATATGATTTTGTGCGTCATGATAATCTTTATTTCATCTTTGTTCATGTGCTATTTGTGTTTCGATATTTTAATTTACATCATACTTTTGAATATTAACTTCTTCAACTCCTTGCTAATTTTGATAGACATGTTTGACTTTGTGCATAAAAAAATGTCAATGCAGTTGTTGTAGGTTCTAAGGTAAACAGTTAATTACTCATACAAGTGTGTCTTTGTGTAAAATACACTACGTCATTGAGGATGACATAAATATGTGGGGTCTGTCGCCGCTTTTGCTAATCCATAAAAAATAATGTGACTTGTACGTAAAGCATGCAGATAACCTAACGAGGTGCGTTATTGCTGACGTGTGACTGAGAGTCGCTTACGAGAGCTTGACTTGTATATATATGTTTGCTACGCGTTTTAAGGGGCTCTTAAGCGGGTTATATTTTCGTTGCAGCATATGGCCCTATCTTACTTACATGTTGAAATACTTGCCGGCCACATCTCTCTCTTTCTCTTTCTCTGTCCCTGGTCCCAGCTCGCTAGTTGGGGTCGGGCCTCCTTATGGCTCGGCGCCAGGACGCTCTGTCCCGGGTTGTCGTGGTTGGTGACAGTTGCTTGAGGTCTCTATGGACATTGGACCACCACGAGGCGGGCGGTCTTCCTCTTCCTCTGGATGGATTGGGGATATCGAGCACCTTGCGGACTTGCCGGCCACATATTGCAATGAAAATATGGCCCGTTTAAAAGCCCCTTTATGGCGAAAGATGCTCCGGCCCTCTTTCTTTTTCCCATGAAAATTGACTTCATTAGAAATATAGACAGTATTTTTATACCACATGGTGGCAAACAATCTTGACGTACCTACTTTAATCTTAATTATGTATAGTTCTTGAGCAACCAGAGCAAACATATATGCCTTTTGCTTTCCTCATAGGATGCAATTGGACGCGTTTACTGAGGATATTTCAATGTTCAAAGTTCATTTCTGGTTCTCTCAATACTCGACTCAGATACTACGCAAACAGCTATAATTTAAAGAGACTACAAAGTTGCAGTGTTGTCGTGACTGATGGAATATTTTTATTTTTTAGGATCCCGTTCAAATGGAAATATTAATATAGCACTTTTTACTCTTCATAGCTTACTAAGGCCACATCAACATGGATGCAGTCACTCTACGATGTGTGTATATTTTTTTCAAATTTAATAAGAAGCAGTATGCCTGGTAGTTTCTGTTAACAAGCCTTACGACTTGTTGAAACTACGAAAAAAAGATGATAAATAGATAAAGTACATAATCATTTTCATTAATTTATTATTATTTTACTAGGTATAGGCGGCAGGCCCAGAAGGAGATGGAGGGACGACCTAGACACCTTTCTCACTAACTGGCCGGAAATGGCACTAAACCGGGAGTCATGGAGGTCAAGGGGACAGGCCTTTGCCCAGCAGTGGGACTCCATTATAGGCTAGTACGTAGTTTATGATTTATATATATAAGATATACGTTAGCAGAACCCTTCGCAACTGCCTATCCGATTCGTACTGATCCTACCTACAGCGAACTTGTACACTTTTTACTGCAAATTAAAACTAGCTAAGATCGATCTTAACGTTAAGTACCAACAAGTCGCCTAAAGAAAGACTCAACTATATTGAGACATTAAACGCATTAGGCAGCTGCGTCGTTACCGTAATTGACGGAATATATGCATTTACTTTAAAAGTTCAATAATGTTACAATGACAGGGGGCTAGCAAAAGTGACAGTATGTACAGTCGAGTTCATAAATATGTGTACATTTCTTCACATTAACTCTATGCTATAAGGTAAAAAATGTACACATATTTATGAACTCGACTGTACATATGTACATCAACAAATGCAAAAAACCACGCAAATAAATAATAATATGTATCGAGATGAATAGACACGCTATTAAATTGATTAAAGTTAAATAAATTAAATTAAAATTTTACAAGTTATTTTTTATTTTATTTTATTTATTTAGGATTACCAACAGATAATACATCTTACATGCTCTTAAATCTAGTTACAAAAGTCTAAACTGATGCTTATCCAATTATAGGTAACCACAACTTACATAGGTGTCTTTTACCAGTGAACTACAACTAAACATGCAATACCTAAACTTGTTATCAACGCTTGATCAATATATTGGTGAAACCTCTACCGAACTATACATTTTTAACAAACGAGCTATGTAGGTAGGTCACAAAATGTACGGTGGCATTTTGAAAATCGTTTGAGGAAAACCGCCTCATGACGTTCGGTTTAAAGAAGTTTATTTTCTCATAAGAATATTTACAATTCACTTACATGAGAAATTAACACTAACTTAACTATGTTGAGCGTATGTATGCGTATTATAATTTGATTACAAAAGAAGTGCTTAACCTAAATAATTATAACTTATTTTTTTATATAATGTAGGTACAATAATAATTTACCAGTTTCTAAACTAATAGTATACAAAAAGAGTTGGTATGTGTTCGTAGGGTAAACATAAAATTAGTAGGTAGACAAACAAAATAAAGATCAGAAAATATAACTGCACAAAAAAATGTGTGTTTACGACTTTACGCTTACACTAAACCCAAGCGATAGATAACGCGCGGTGAACACAGATTAAGGTTGGATAGATGTGGCTTAAAGCGAGTTGCGTGTCTCAGAGCGTGCTTGGTCAGTCACGTAATGTTTAAGTAATTTTTTAAAAAGTACCATTGATTTTGCATCTTTTATGCTTAAGGGTAGCTTGTTATACAAATTTGCACCTTCATAGAGGACAGTTTTTTTTCCGTAATTAGTACGGGGCGGTCGGAGTACCAAGTTATTGCAGTTTCTTAATTTAATTTTTTGTATATCTTGTTTCTTTTTAAATGATGTTTGAATATGAAGTTTATTTTGTATTATTTGACGTATTAGTACACAGGTATTGTATTTATAACTTTGGCTTATATTCATTATTTTTGTCTTTTTGTATAATGTTATAGAGGGTGTAAGGTAATCGAGATTAAACAGGACCTTTATTAGCTTATTTTGTGCGCGTTGGATAGCGTTCAAGTGTATGGCAGCGGCAGAGCCCCATATTTCAATGAGGTAGTCTAAATGTGGTTTTACAAATGTGTTGTAAATGGTATAACGAACTCGCATCGGGAGACAACGGGTTATACCTCGCAATGCGCCTGTGAGGGAATTTATTTTAGTTTTAATTTTGCTAATATGCGGTTGCCATGTTAGTTGTTTGTCTAATATAAGACCGAGGTACTTTTCTTGTTCTACTCTATTGATAGGCTGATTATTTATTTTTAAGGAATCTACAAAATGAAGTTTTTTATTTTTTGGTGCGAAAATGATGTAATTCGTTTTCGTAACATTTATAGTTAAAAGGTTGCTATGGAACCATTTGTTTAGTATATTTAAGTCTGTTTGAGCTTCACAAATAAGATCCTGGATTGAATTACCGAAATAGAAGAGGCTGGTATCGTCAGCATATAGTGTTGGGTCACCTTTTAGTCCGATCTCGTGTATGTTATTTATGTAAACCAAAAAAAGTAACGGGCCGAGTATCGAGCCTTGTGGAACCCCGTATGTGACAGGGAGAGACTTACTTTCCTGGTTCCCTAGTTTAACTATTTGTTTTCTATTGGAAAGATAAGACTGGAACATTTTAAACGCAGCACCAGTGACCCTGATACATTTTAGTTTGTTCAAAAGTATTTCGTGGCTAACAGTATCAAAGGCCTTTTTTAAATCAATGAACACTCCTAGGACTACTTTTTTACTATCTATGGCTACTTTGATTTTAGTAACTAGGTCTACAGTTGCAGTAAGTGTGTTCGAGTATTGCCTAAACCCATATTGTTTATTGTAAAGGAAATTCATTGATTGCAAATGTGTTTCAAAGCGATTTTTTATTAGTTTTTCCAGTAATTTTGATAGAACCGGAAGCACTGAAATGGGGCGATAATTGGAAGGGTCTGACTTTTTACCGTTTTTATATATGGGAGTGATTTTTGCAAGCTTAAGGCTATCAGGAAAATATCCGTCTCTTAAACATTTGTTAAAACAATCAGTTAGTTCTTGCACTATTGCTTTGTTGATACATTTTAGCGATTTTGTAGTCATCCCATCCAAACCTGAACTAGTATTAGCACTTAGATTATTGATTATTTTAGTTATTTCTTCGATTGTACAGGGAGAGAACTCTGAAAGAACATTCGTAGCTATTACGGTTCGTGATGGGGAGCAGTGATACGGTTGTTTATTGCATATCTTACTTGCTAGTATAGTCCCAATATTTGAAAAATACTCGTTGAAACTGTCGCATATGTCACTGAGGTTCGTCACGCTGCCGGCTTCGGTTTCTAGCGATTTAGGAACGTGTTCTTCTTTATGTTTATTTTTCGACAGTGAGTTTATTAGAGTCCACATTTTGGCTGGATTCTTCCTGCAGGCATCAAAAGATTTATGGTAATAGGAGCTTTTTCGTCTTTGGATGATCCTAGTAACTTCATTCCTTAGTTTAATGAATTCCTCTTTCTTTTCTTTTATATCTGGATTGTTTTTGTGTTCTTTCCAAAGTTTGTTTCGCTGTTTAATTTTATCCAGTATGTCCTTGCTTATCCAGTCATTTCGCGGAGGATTAAGTATTTTAGTTTTATTTACCTTACTGCTGTTTATACAAGTTAATATTCGATCTTCTAACAAGGAGTATTCATGGTCTAAATTGGTATGTGCATTATCATTTATTGTTTTATACAGATGATTATAGTCTATTGCGACATACTCTGTGCGTTTTATTAGCTTTGGTTTATAATTTTTCATTTCCAGGTACAACTGTTTATGGTCTGATAAAGGTGTGTCTATGATTGCCAAATGAAAATCATTTTCTTTTAGGTTAGTAAAGATGTGATCAATTATGGATTTTGTCAGGTCTGTATCCCGCGTTGAGTAGTTGTCTTCTATTTTATTTAAAATTGTGTATCCGTTACTTTCTATTATGTCTATGTATTCATTGGTATATCGGTCTTGATTGAGTAGGTTGAAGTTAAAATCACCAAAAATAAGAGTTCTTGATTTTTGTAACTGCTGTATAAGTACTTCGAAGAAAGATTGTAAGTTGACACGATCCGGTTTTCTGTAAATGGCTCCAATGGTCAAAGCATAATTTTCAATATGGATTTGAATAAAATGGTTTCCCTGTATTTCTTTGTCTTCAATATGGCTGTGTTTGAGATTGTTGTGTACGAAAATAGATATTCCTCCTCCTCTTGTATTACTTCTATAGTTATAATGATGTGTATAATTTGGGATCTGTGTAACGTTAACTTCGTCTTGGGATTTTATCCAGGTTTCTGTAATTACAATGATATGTATGATGCAGTTAAATGATTTAATCACACATTTGATTTCGTCTAGTTTTCCTGGTTTTACTATGCTTCTAGCATTGGCATATAGGCATTTCAAAGATTTCTTACTAGTTACTACTGATTTGCAATTTTCCACTACTTGGTATGTGATATTATCTAGCGAGTCAATACCGCACAGTTCTTCGTGTAAGTTATTCTGAGAGGGTATTTGTTTTAGTTTTTTGAACGATCTTCAATAATTTTCGGAACACCTTTCACGTATTTTATAATAAGGTTCTTTTCTCCGTTGGAAAGTCTTTTGGATAGTTCCATTTTTAAATTTTTGAAATATTTTTGTTGTTGTGGTGTTTGATCCGAGTATATCTTAATTGATTCATCGTCTATGTTACTTTTATTTCGTAGAATTGCGATAGCTTGATCTGCGGCTGGGAAAGTTACTTTTATGGGGCGTGTCTTGTCATTTCTGTATCTGCCCAGTCGCATGGCCTTAGTGGGTTCGGGGCAATCAGAGGAAATTTTTCGGACAAGCTTAAGAACTTCATTCTTGTCTTGATTCACTCTTTCAGCTGGTGTGTCAGACACCGGCTCTGGTATACCTTCTACGTTAGATACGATACGAGTACTAAACGCCAACAACACAAAGAGAGACCAAAGCCTTCCTACGTTTATACTTACAATACGTCTGGCCAACTCTATTGTACCGCCTGCAAACGAATCTTTAAGACCAAGTTCGGCCGGGCCAGCCACATAAGGGACCGGCCACATCAGAGCGCCAAGCGGCGCGGCGCGCGCCACGCCGCCGCCACGCCACCTGGGGCGCGTCTTACGTCCTTCCTATACAAAATGTACTGAGGAGACGTTTTTTGAATTACACTCTGGTGGCGTGGCGCGGACGTCCGTTGCGCGCCCCGAGACACGCGACGCTTAAGTGGGAACGCTGGCTAAGAGCCAATAACAGGTAAAATACATACTAATATCCATACTTCCATACTAATATTATAAATGGGAAAGTGTGTGTGTCTGTTTGTTTGTCCGTCTTTCACGGCAAAACGGAGCGACGAATTGACGTGATTTGATGACATAGTTGAAGGGATGGAAAGTGCTATAGGCTACTTTTTGTCTCTTTCTAACGCGAGCGAAGCTGCGGGCAAAAGCTAGTAATTCATAATCTGCCGAGGTCGCCGTCATCGAAACCGATGAGGAGGACTACACATACAACATAATTCCTCCACTGCTGAGCAAAAGCCATTCTCTTCGATCCTTTGTTAAAGAAAGATGTCCCGTTGTCCCGCCACCTCTAGCAGGAGACAGTTGAGACTCTACTTGAGACTTTGTTCACTAGTTTACTCAGCTACTCATAAATACAATAAATCTACAACTTTGAAAATTCCTTACTGATGCAACGCTATACTTACGTTGGAACTTATTTACCGGAATACGCAGTTTCCAACCTTATTAAAATAAAAGCTTTCCATATACACAGTAGCTAACTAGATCCGTTCACTACGTAATTTCTTAATTACAATTAGAGGAAGGACTGCGGGCATATTTTGCATACCCCCGGCCAATTCCTGAGAGACAGACACCTTCCTTCCAAACGTAGCTCCACATTCCATCTCAAATTTGGTTCTTACTGTAAACTTTATTAAAAGACGATAAAGCCTAACCGCGATACACATGTGGACCTAAGTCGTTCTTGCTTTTGTTGACATTACAAAGTATACACATTCTTTCAAATAAGGCCTTACTTGACTAATGAGGAATCACAGGTATTTGATAGAGAGTAACTTATCTGCCCATTAGAATGTGAATGCAATGCCGGAGGTTTCAAAAAGGTGGTCGGATTTTAGAACGATAATATATGACCAGTTATTTAAACTTTCACGATTTTTGCATATATTTAAAATTGCAAACGGGACAAAAATTTGCAAACGGGACAAGTGGGTAGTCATCAGGACCAAGTTCGGCTAGTTCGAAAAACTCGTACGGGGCTCTTTTGGATTCTTATTTTTGGACGATGTTGTACAATAACTTATAATTTGTTAATATGTAAATGACTTATGCTATTTTAGAATATCTAGTTTTTAGCACATTTCTTACAAATAATAACGTACCTTTATCTATTTGGCAAGGGAGTCAAAGTAGTACGTAGAGCTACGTGTATGAAACATGTAGTATTGAGCGAATAAATCTCTTAAACCAACTCGCAGATCAATCTGTACAAAAAACTACCTACTGTAAAATGTGAGTAAGAGAAGAAAGGAAGCTATTCGTATTAGTGAAATAGCTATAACATCCAGTTCATTGACAGGAACTGATTATGCGTGTCACTTACAGCTACCGCGCCACCAGCACCAACAAGCAACTTATCCATAAAACACAAAATCGTATCACTGAACCATTAATTTTATTGTAAATGATTGACTTGAATGGCGTACTGCGGGTTTTTTTAACCCGTCGCCTGCAGCTGGACGGATGCAGGCTGGCCGCGCGTCAAATTTATCATAAGATGATAAATGGCTAGTTCGCGCAGCGTCGCTCAGTTTTTGTCAGCGCATTGATACGGTTAAAGCAGGAAATGGCGGGGATTTTTGTGGACGATTATTGCAACTATGTAAGCGATGCCGCGTCTGACATGTCAGCAGAGTTATGCAAGTTTGATGGCCATCCGATGTCGAGGCCGTGATCTGAGCGATACGCCGTTATGTTCAGTTCATGCATATTTTTGTCTGCCTATAGGCCCTATACATTGTACATGTCTGCTGTAATATAGTAAGCCGTGTTTGTGACAGATGAAGTCTACAAATTAAGCATTTAATTAATACAAATGGCGTTGTTATCAGGCTTTTCAAAAATGTCTCGGGCATAATATACTGTAAATTATACGATTACGATGCTGTTATTTTTTTAATGTCTTCAGCAGAATATTTTTATGATTTAATAATTATGCGCACACCTAAAGGGCCTCTCTGTGGGTTCCACCCCGTCGCGACGGCGATAAAGACCTAAAAATCTCAAATGTGAATTCGTGCTTCGGTATCGTATCGTCTTTGGTGTTTTTATCCCTCACTAGTTCGCAAAGTAGGTGCGATTACGATGTACTTAAATACTCACATCCGTATATATCAATATGTCACGAAAGGTTAACGTCTACAATTGCAAACCTTTAAACAAGAATATTTATTGTTTCAGGAATCCTAATAGTTTTAAATCTTTTTTTTTTTCATTTATTTATTTCGGGACTTTTAATCTTAAGATTATGCCAGTCCCATCGTAACTTAAACTAAATTACAGTCATCTACGGCCTTACAGTATACTGAATTAAATATTTATAAATAAACAAATATATCTCCTTTGCCTCTTCTGAGATCGGTATAGCTAAGATCGTTCCTAGTATCTTTTGTTCTTTACAATCTGTTATTTGCTAGCTTTACGCCCCGTCTGAGAGTACATGGTAAATACAAGTGCATCGCGACGACAGCAATGTTACACATAATATGTAATCGCCATGTTAGTCAACGTCTCGCGCCCAGTTGGGTGCCGCTGTTCCAATGTTCCAATTCGACAATAGAAAGCTTGTTGACAATGACATGTCTACCTAATTAGCTGTAGGTAGTAGGTACAGTCACCGGCATAAATAAGTGATGATTTATGTACCTTGTCGTTTTAAATTGTTTGACAATTTCGCATGACATTTCAAACAAGACGTTAATGTGACAAGGTATAGAAATCATCACATATTTATGCCGGTGACTGTACCTACGAATAGTCGGCATCAAAAAGTCACAAAGGGCCGTTGGTTAGCTGACAAATAGTAGGTAAGTACTTATGAGCGCCGCGAACTCGTGCAAGATCAAGAGTGGTCAAAATGTTCTAAATTATGCCACTACTTTGAATGTCCTCAATTTGACGCTATGTAGTGACTGTAATAATATCTTATTCAAGCAGATCCAGGCTGTACTATCCATACTAATATTATAAATGGGAATGTGTGTGTGTGTCTGTTTCTTTGTCCGTCTTTCACGGCAAAACGGAGCGACGAATTGACGTGATCTTTAGGTGGAGATAGTTAAAAGGATGGAGAGTGACATAGAGGTAGACTACTTTTTGTCTCTGTCTAATGCGAGAGAAGCCGCGGGCAAAAGCTAGTTTAAAATAAAGCTAATGTCTAAAACCTCTACTTTTACTGTTAGATACCGATTTTATCAAGAAATCAAGACAGCTTAATTTTCTGTTTGAATTTATATCGTGTTTGACAGGATAGCTATTCCAATCATGATGCCACAGTAAAACCTGTCATAACTTTGTACATTTCATGATAGATCTTATTAAACCGTGTTTAAGATTACATTCGATAGATCCACATATCGACTGATGAGATAAAATATGTTCACTGATTGAAACGCGTGTAAAACATCCGGTGGCTTTCTTGATATCTCGTCGAATCTTAAAATGTGCTCGACATTTCGAATGTCTGTTTAAATTGGACCAATCAGTGATGTGTGAATTGTGTAATCCCGTTGGTCGAAATGCTACCGGCGTTTCGGTCATATAGTAATTCGTTTTTTTGCCAACTATCAAGAATATGATGAGGCGTGTGGGTAATTCTTCGTAACATGTTACCTTCTACATTTTATTTTTAATTGTAATAATGATATTTAGGTGTCCGTGCCTTCGCTTGAACCACTAATGAGATTAACACCTTCATAACTCAGCCCTAATCGAGTTAATTGCCTGACTAGTAGCGCCATCTGGCGCGCCAGTCAAGTACTAGTGTCGCCCGGTTACCAGCGCTCGGCTGCTTTTTCCTCAGTTAATTCAGATTCAGATTAATTTTCAGTGATGTTATAGTTCCAAAAGTGTTTTATTTTACGTAGGTATAAAGTATTGGCCACGTTAATTATGAAGATGAGCATTCTGGGGTTAAATAGACATAGTCAAAATAGGCATAAGTACAACATAATATCAACATCATCATCATCATTAAATTTATTCAGTGATCTGCAACATAATAAGCAGAAAACTCTCATTGATCTAATAGACAATAAAATTGTAGATATTTTAGATGCTGATTTTACCTGCTACATATATAAAATACGAGTATTACTTTCTAATGATTATAAAAATATACATTTTACACGGACACATTTCGTCACTACTTTAAAAAAAACTTGTATCTTCGTCTGTCAATGAAAAGAAAATTGTAGTAAGTATGTATGGAATGCATATAGACTTACTGCGTTTTAACTTTGAGGAACAGCGTGAGATACGAGATTTTTTAAAAGTAGTGACGATTTGCAGAGTTTGTAGATACGCGAGGAAAATACCGATTAAGCATTTAACACCTTTTTGCTCATTGAACATTATTTATGCCTCACTAAATACCATGTACAGGCAAGCAGAATCTTGTGTAATGCCATCGCGTTCAATAAGTGTCTGTATCACCGTAAGAATCCAGTCACATCGGATGTCGGGTAGTATAAAATGTATAAATATTTACACCGAACACGTAAAGGAAGCACTTGAATATTATTCAATGCGTGGACAAGGACACTTCAATAACATCGGGTGATATATGTTGCGTACGCGTGTTTTTGCGTGGAAGATATATTTATTAGGTGGGTTCAATCCGTGTAGCTTAGTTGCTGTAGAGCTCAAAAGCTGTATGTTTCATATTAAATGCACGGAGATGGGATATTGTTGATTTCTACTCGTGTTTAGTTTTCCCTTTTTGTTCGAACGCTCAGTGGAATTAAATCGGTAGATAGTGTAGATACATACTCCAATGGGTAAAAGAAAGGATTGTACGTTTCAGTATTTTATAATTTATATGGCAAAAAGAACTGTGCAAGGAAGAGATTGGCAAAGAAAGCAGATGTTTAAAGTTTCCCATAACCTTTATTTCGACATTAAATAAACAAATCTAGTCATAGTGTAGTCATTGTCATAAATAACATCTCTCCCGTATCAGTATTGGCAAATGATTTTCAATATGGTTGGTAAAGGAGTTAACCATATTAACAATATCTTTGAATAAAATAAACTAGAATGATGTAAATTATTCATATCATAATTCTTATCTATTCCTCGGATTCCACCACCCCATTTACAGAACATCATTTAGAATAAACTGGAAATACTATAAATTTTATATCTCAGGATTCCGCAATAAAAGTTAAATTGAAGCATTATGCCATATAAATTAGAATAAGCATGTCAATTATGTTCCGTAAATTGGTATAAATGTGCAATTTCTCAGAATGGAGGATGTACAGGTTTAGCGGAGCACCCACGGGTGAGGGTCCGGCTGTGTGGGCTGGCAGTTAATAAATAAATTCAATTCTATGCAAGTGCGGCTGTGGGCGAAAACTAGTATGCATGGCAGGGGTAAACTTCACGATTGGCTATTTTCAATGTTTCTGGGTTACACATAGGTTGGAAATGTGTAAACAACGAAGAATCACTTTGAGAAAAGGTAGGTAGTTCCCTTGCGCTTCGCTTGGCTAGTCTTGGCTAGACACTACTGTATCCACTACTCTTCTTCTGTCGGGCCTTAAAGGTCGTCAGTAGGCGGCTGAAAACAACTAAGGTGACCTCTCTGGACGATCAATTATGGCAGACATGAGGGTCCGCTTGGGGTTCCACTCTGACAGGCGAAGATACGCAGAAGACGGAGACCTTCGCAGGCTCTCGTAAGCACTCGGGTCCGTTGAGTCGTTACTCACAAATAGGCCACAAGCTACTCTGCTGGCAAGAAAATGTATTGTTATTATTAGACAGTATTTTAATGTGCAGTTATTAAATAAATCTTATGCTCAGTCTTAGTTTCCATAAGTATGTAAACTGGTTCATGAAAATTAATTAAGAATAGGTACATAAATATGCAAAACTATACGGCTTGTCTATTACCTACTATAAATATAGAAAATATACTACCTATTTCATCATAAATAATTTAGTCCGAACTTCCTTTTTAGCCACAAGTCACAACAAACGCACACCGTTTTAAAATGGCGTCCATAAAAGGTAATTTAAGGGAATGCCTGTACAACGGCATTGCCGGCGACTACACAAGTCACTATCGCTCATCGATATGTTATTGTTGACGCAATGAATGCGCCGATTGAGCTGTCCGGCGTTTGCGCACCTCGAGAGAAGAGTTAATACTATACCTTCAAGAAACTTACCCACCCATACCCAACAACACACAAACGTACACAAACCAATTCCATCCTTAAACCTTTAAATTAAGTTTTAAATTGATTGACAGTGAACGAGTTATAAGCTGTTCTGGAGCGGTGAGTGCAGAGTTAGTGTAGTTTCAAATGTATACAGTGTTTATACAGCCTCTTCAAAATGTATGCGTGTCGGAGGAGGCTTAGCACGACTTTAGTGTTGAGATTTATGTATACCTTCTAAAAGGATATGAACAGTGTTAAAAAGTGCAAGTAATAATGACAACGGGTTGAATAAAGTAAGAAACGGCCGTTCAAAGAGTTTATAGTCTCGATAAATATGTCCAATGCAATAATTTTGTTCTGAATCTAATTTTTGGACATCACTCTTTAACTTCTTTGAATTTTTTTTAAGTACTTACTATATTTCTTCTGTTCTATAGGTGCAGCGGGGCATCCATCCATTTTTTCCATGTTTTATAATGTTTGCATTATTAATTAGAGTGTCCACTGGTTGTACATGGCACGCGTGTTCAGTGGATACATGTGGAACTCAATAGTGTAATAATGGAAAAAATAGATTAGTTACAACTGCCCCCCAGTCGACGTTTTGCCCCGTTGTACTGTATCCTTTATTAGTTTATTAGATTGCGGCTAAATTTTCAACGGCCCGATGTAGATAAAGTGAGATATCCGCTACATAGTGAAATGGTCGCTTCTCCGTTCAATACATACTTAATCAGCGTCTACGGCCAATTATCTCTACGACGCTTAATTAGCCTTTAAGTTTCATGTAAATTAATTTAAATTGCTAAGGCCTGGAGTACAGTCAGCTCAGGACTACAGTTTTTTTAGTCTTGGCTAAAGGACCTCATTGACTATCAATTTACCTGTCCGTTAGAAGTAAACATTGACAACACCGAATGGCGGATAGTAGTCAGTCAGTGGGTAGCGGCAGACAGATGTGAAAAGTTGTCTACTTGACAGTTTTCTGATTCTTAATTTCTTACAGTATATCACATCACGCCATGTTAATATAGGTGAAAAACTTAAGAAAGTCACCTGTTGTATGTGTGAGTGACGTGTTCGAATAGGCGTTTGTTTTGTTTGTGTTACTAATTTTAAATATGTGTTCTCTATTCGAACACGTCACTCACACATACAACAGGTGACTTTTTAAGTTTTTCACCTAACTATACAATAGTTATGGTATATTTTGTCATGTGGATAACCCCATCACAGTTACTTTGAGGTGTTATTAAGGTAAAATCTAAAGGAAGGGTTTCGATTATCCACCACCGCTCTATGTAAATATCTGACTTTACTTTTGATAAGGTTGCGTAGTCGTTTTTAATCCATACTAATATTTAATTATAATCCATACTAATATTATAAATGGGAAAGTGTGTGTGTTTGTTTGTCCGTCTTTCACGGCAAAACGGAGCGACGAACTGACGTGATTTTTTAACTGGAGATAGTTGAAGGTATGGAGAGTGACATAGGCTACTTTTTGTCTCTTTCTAACGCGAGCGAAGCCGCGGGTAAAAGCTAGTATTTTTATACATGGGTGGATGCATTACCAATGAATGAATGACGAAACTATTGACACTACCACAAGAAACCTGGCTGGTTGCTCTTTTTTTTTCTCTCAATATCTGTGTAGTATTCGCAGTGGCGAAATAATGAGAATTTACTTTCAGATAGGTACAGAAAACAGTTAGGAATGGTTTAATTTACCGGCCGACTAACCGCCGGAGTAATCCTCGTTTAGGTGGGCCATTCAATTGGCGACGGTTGTGCGGCCATCAATCATCGGGAAGCAGGTAGTGCGCATCGCCGGACATGAGTTGTCAGACGTAAGACATAAAAGTTATAACCGATTTTTGCATACAACTATGGAACAAATCAAATTATTATATTAAATATTTTTTGATTTGTTGTTTTTCAAGTAGTCACTTTATATAATAAATTATAAACTGAAATAGATATCATACACGAAAGAAAAAACGACTAGGCCCACGTGACCGAGCCGGGAGTCGAACCTGGGGTCTTCAGCTTACGCGGCTAACGTCATTACCACTAGACGCGGCGGGCGGGCGGGGGTGACAATGACGTTAGCCGCGTAAGCTGAAGCCCCGGGTTCGACTCCCGGCTCGGCCACCAGTGGGCCTTGTCGTTTTTTCTTTCGTTTATGATATCTTTCTATCTGACAAATTTCAAGCCAAGTTTTCGACTAACAGCTGTAAGGTGACAATATATCAAGGGCCTGCCTGAAAACCAGCGTTGTAGTTAACATGCTGCAACATTATGCTGAGGCAAGCTCCTATTTAACGCACATAAATATTTTAATCTCACCTGTATAACTCATTTTCTTAGATGTTTAGTCTAGATTTAAGTTTTTTACTTTATCTAATCCTAATGTAACACTTTTTCATTGTTTGTAACATTTTCATGTGATGTTGAATAAAGATTTTCTATGTCTATGTCTATAACTGAACTGTTTCAGTTTATGATTTTTGCATATTCAATAAAAAATAAAAATATCAAATACAGAATACAGCCAGGAAATGATATTGAATTTGCCGGCCTACTCCTCCGCCGGACTAATCCTCGTTACTCGTTAGGTTGGGCCATCCAGTTGGCGACGGTTGTGTGGCCATCAATCATTGGGAAGCAGGCAGTGCGCATCGCTGGACATGGGCCATAACAGCGGCGGAAGGAAGGCTTTTGGCTGACATGATTTCAGACATAAAACTTACCTATTAACGGTGTTCGTGTGTCAGTTTCATAAAATATACAACATACAACAATGGGCATTTATTTAATGAGTGGTTATGTAGAAATCGAATGTTTCACAGAAACCCAAAGAAACAAAGTTCATCTTCACTTTTACGACACGTGGCAAACCAATAGGCCTAGCACATGATTGCCGCAAGAGTATGTCGCCGCGAGATAGATGACACGTCTTCTTCTAACTGTATGAATGACGTAAGGACGGGTAGTCTATCTCGCGGTGACATACTCTCGCGGCAATCATGTGCTAACCCTGCAAGAACAAACGGGCCTCGCTCTTTTTGCTCAGAACGTGCAAGTTGTGGAATGAGCTACCTTCTGAGAGTTCTGAGGTGTTTCCCTTGCGCTATGATATGGGGTTCTTCAAGAAGCAGTATTTAGGGTTCTCAAAGGTCGGCAACGCATAAGTGGTTCCCCTGATGTTGCTTATGTCCATGGGCGGCGATGACTGCTTCCCATCAGGCGGCTATTAGTCTGCTCGTTTGCTGCCTATGTCATTTAAAAAAAAAAAACATGTGTTTCCTGGCCCTAGCCGCCGGCTCGTGCGTGTCGCCATCAATCATTATTCGATATGTGCCGGTCACATGCCGCGCTTTGTTACACCGCCCTTCATAAACCAACCGTGCACTGCACTACTAGTAATTTCCCTGTCACGTGACTCTAATGTCTCTTGTGACAAACAATCCTCTACATATTAGACTTGTGACTGGGGAGTTAGGTAGGTACAGGTGCTGAAGTTTCTAGACAATAACTGGACGTAGTTACGCAATAACGTTCCAATCCACATGAAATTGTCATTAAGTTTTAGACCTTGTATGAAAAACAAAAGTCCTTCATTTCAATGACAATTTTAGATGGATTGGAACGTTTCTGCGTAACTACGTCCAACTATACTGTAAATCCAGTAGTTTGGGCTACTACAAACTTATTGTCAGTAAAAAAGGGTGTAAAAGTTGTTCGTTTTTATTGAACAACATTATACACTTAACATAACAAAAACAATTAAATTAAAATTTTACAAATAAACGATTTGCCCAATCTTCGTTGTTAAGTAAGGTGCCCAGAAGGCTGGCTGCTGGCCGCATTGCCCCGCTGGATAGCTGCTGATCTGCTGAGCGAAATATTGACCAGCCCTCTGGTCACCAGACGCCTCTATGAGGCGCTTGGACAGCTCCTCATAATAGAGGCGACGCGCACAAGGCCCCCACGGCCCCTGGGTTTCAACCCCATACGCCGTAACGTAACCCCATATCTCTATAGCTACTGCCGAGGGTGACATGCTTGGAATGCAATGGAACCTTTCAATACCAAACGTCGGTTTGGCGATAAGTTGATTGGGCTTGTCGGTTTGGCAATTATTTTGATCGAATATCATGCTTTAGGGATCCTACAGTAATATTAATACTCGTAAATATTTACGAATGAATAAATATAATTTAAAAACAATATTGCTCAATGTATTCCGTTAAATCACGAAGACACATTTTTACTACCGTACAATTTCAAAAGTTACCAATACAAACTGAATTTAGAAACAATTTATTGGGTTCAATTTATACTTCAATGTTACCCATAGTCTTTGATAAAGATAACCTGTGTAACTACGCCGACTAATCTATTGACGACCGGTCTGGCTCAGTCGGTAGTGACCCTGCCTGCTAAGCCGCGGTCCTGGGTTCGAATTCCGGTAAGGGCATTTATTTGTGTGATGAGAACAGATATTTGTTCCTGAGTCATGGATGTTTTCTATGTATATTAAGTATGTATTTATCTATTTAAGTATGTATAGCACCCATAGTACAAGCTTTGCTTAGTTTGGGGCTAAGTTGATCTGTGTAAGGTGTCCTCAATATTTATTATTATTTATTATTACACAAGAAGATAGCTATTAGCTTGCTAGTTCGCGTGGGACTACTAGCAGAGCCCCGTTCACATCTAATACTCGATATGTATCTGTCACATATGAAATAAAGCATATGTTGCAAATGCAACTTTTTATTCGTACAAAGTCGTAAAGTATGTAGTAGCTGAACGCAGCCACCGGTCTCGGCGAATATGAGAGGAAAAACTCCCTTATTCATAAACGTTCAATAAAGTTGTCAGGCTGATAAAATTAGTTTGCCCCTTTCTATCATACCGAAGTCGATACGTCGGAAAGGGACAAACGATAATTAGCCGCTTATTAACTTTAGTAAACATTTATGAATAAGGGGTAAGTCGAATTCAGAAACGTATACTTGCCATCATATTTAAGTATGAGGCCGTCCAGTGGAGCCCTCATTGAGAAAATTCTGTACTAGAAAGGACTTTCAAATGGTTAAAGGATCAATCAGTCAAGATCCTGACCGGTCTGTGGTCGCTTCTAAGATCCGGCAGATCTTAAACTTCCTGTGTACCTTCTATTTCGACGGTAATCTCTTGTTGAGGCAATTTAATATTTTTATGCTCAATCAGTACCTGAAACAAAAAAAAAAAACATATTATGTTGTTGTTGTAGTATTAAGGCACCCCAGAGGTGCAAAGGGCCTTTATAAGCTCGCGCTACGCCTTCCTATCTTCAGCGACCCTCGTGGCCTCGCTCCAGCTCATTCTCGACTGATTATATAAAAGAAAATGTTGGGTACTTAGAAATAGTCTTACTTGTATCTCAGAGTAATATCGACAGTGCCAGGTGCCTTAATTTTTTAATCACGCTATGTTGTGAAAAAATCTATGCTTCTCTAGGTGATCTTGTGACCACATTCTGAGAGTTATGTCATACTGATTAACTTTCACTAGTACTTTCATATACAACAATAAAAATAGCTGTATATTATCGTGTACAAGCAGCCATATCTCGTTATACTCTCAGCGGATACCGATCAGCGGAGCATCGCCCTGTCACGCGTAATCACCCGATCGCTGTTTTTAAACATGCGATAAAATGATCTAGTTTTGACCGGTGGTAGGGTTGTCACGTGCGATAAACATTTTGTTTGATGGAAGCTTGTCACGAAAGTGACAGTTAAATATTATGATAAGTACACCCGTCTTAAATATACTAAGTATTAGTTTATTGGCGCAAGTGGAATAGGCTGGAAGGATTTGGAAGCAGTCGCCCAGGATCGTGAAAAGTGGAAGGTTCTTCTAAAAGCCCTAGTGAGGGATAACACAGGAACACATCATCATCAACATCAAGTATTAGAAACCTTAAAAACCCGTTTTCAGAGAAAACGCATTTCCTTAATTCAAGTAGTTTTAAGGATACGTTTTTCCTAAGGTCTCGGTCATATTATTTTGTCAAAGCCAAGACGTAGATGCCCTTTTGACACCTTAATGAAAGAAGACGGAGATGCTCTTGCCCCTGTCATAGGACGCATGCTGAGGCAGCACACGCAAGTGTAAGGATTATTCCTGTGTATGTTTAAAATTTGTATGAAATAAGTCCTTTTATCCAGTCCGATATTTTTCTCCAAATTTATTCTTTATAATATGTATTTGCATGAAAAACCGGTGTGGGGCCAGTCATCTCCTTTCATCCTAGGAGTATCGTGAAATTTGTAAACATCATTTTTATGTATATTACTACATAGGTATAAGCTAGGTATGTTAATTACTCCATAGTTATTAGGTAGGTACCTATATGGTTGGCTTGGGATTTGTAGTCCGTTGTCAGATTACAAAAATACCGATACATACTAAATTGAACCTTAATCCTGAGACAGAAAGGTGATCGTATCAGACTAGCGAAAACGGTCCACATGAGAGGGCATTGTTTGGGCTGGTGTCCCTCTCACACGTGTGGCCAGCAGGCCAGTGTTAATGAGGTTACCATAGTAGTAGTATTTTTATCTATAGGTATATTACCTGACTTTATAAATTCTTATATTATTTTAATGTTATATTCAAATTAGGGTTTCGATATATTTTAAACAATTGGCAAATAATTATGATATAATTATTTTGATGCCAATAAATCAAAGATTTGCATAATTAAAAAATACCTTCAATTGGGTATTAGTAGATTTGGTAGTAACTTTGAAAATTAACACTAACCTCCGACGTTTCAAAGACGGGGGGAGTCTGCTGTCAGACCACATGGACAACGCCGTCCTTGAAACGTCGTCGGAAGTTAGTGTTCAAAACATAGTACGCGATTAATTCCGATTTGCAATTTTAAATATGTGTAAAAATCGTGAAAGTTTAAAATAAGTGTTACACAAAAAATATACTTCAATCACATGACCGCCAACCTTAAGCCCGGGATTACCTGAATGGTTTCATAAGAGTCTTTACACAATTTATGTGTCCAGCAGACCCCGAACCCGTTATGATAATTACACATTACGGCGTGATGAATATTTAGCGAGACTCTAAGTAGCTACGTGGGATCGGGTATTTTTAGATGTATTTACTTAGAGTCTTTGGCATTATGCGTTTGTGCTCGGTTGTGTTGTTAAAATTGTAAACAACAATGTTCCCGTGAACAGATTACCTAATCTGTAAACCGCAAGCGCATGGCTACTCGCTAGGTACCCAGGAATAAAAGGTGTGCAAAGGCTACGATGATCGCTTACGAGACGCGGATAGACAGACTGACAGACAAAAACCGTGAACAGATTACAATTTATTTGTTGACTGATTGTCAGTCTGTCTATCCTCGTCCCGTAAGCGATTATCGTAGCCTTTGAACGCCTTTTATTCCAGGGGTGAGATCTAAGTAGCTACGTGTGATCGGGTATTTTTAGACGTACTTAATAAAGTCTTGGGCCTCGTTTGTGCTCGGCTGTAGTTAAAATAAATTGTAAATATTGTAATCTGTTCACGGTTTATGTTTGTCAGTCTGTCTATCCTCGTCTCGTAAGCGATCATCGTAGCCTTTGCACGCCTTTTATTCCATGCGCTTGTGGTTCCGAAACGTCAAAGACATATGTAACTCCGTATAGACGGATAAAGTCTAAGAAAAAAAAATTTGAAAATCGGTTCACGATTCTCGGAGATATCGAGTAACATACATACAAAAAAAAATCAGTCGAATTGAGAACCTCCTCCTTTTTTTGAAGTCGGTTAAAAAAACGTACCTCAAAGCCCTAGAGAAAAAGGTACGGTGGCCTAGATGACGTTACAAATTTAGGGGAACGCTCGGCTAGATGGCGCTAACATTTATATTTGACATTTTAACACATATCAAGCTAACAATATGGGCCGAATTGTCAAAATTGGGGTTCAAAAGTTTTAAGCTTGTGTCGAGAGATGGCAGTCTATGCACTGTGATTACACAGTACTTTGACAGTAACTCTCTATAATACTCGATCCTCTTTGCTAAATGTATAAACTTAGCTAAACTTCCAGTATAGAAAGGAGCCATTTGTTTCGGAAAATCAATCAAATATACCCATCACGCTGAAGGAGTTTTCTATTGCTTTTCAGTACGGGATCGTTCACAAAATACTTCATATTTAGTTAAACTTATGTTTAATTTCATTGAAGCATTTGTCCCGGAGTTAAGATCCGTGCATATTGAACGCGGGACGATTCGGAGCTCGCTAAGCTAGACTGAAACCCACTTTATAAATGGCCGATGGATAATGGAGTGATTCGCCAAGTGTGAACTTTTCCTACCATGACGCCTTAATGAGTTTGCATAATCTAACGTTATTCAACTACTTTATGATTTGTTTACAAAAACGCGCGCACCAATAGCTTAGTCTCGCGCTTACGTAGCCAATCAGCGACGCGCATTCAAACGTAAACATTGTCTCACTCATACAAAAAGGCATAACTTTGATACATGGCATTGTCACTTGTGACCTTTTATGTTCGGGAGTTAATTAATCCCGCCTTTTCTCACGCAATGCGCTTAGACGTTTGGATTTAGCCATTGTGGCGAGTCAGTGAGTTATATGCGTGCGCTACAGTCCGGCAGCCATGCAAAGTCGATTGATTGTTATTTTTTTTATAGTTATTGCAACCAACTGGACAGTTCGGATTTTTTTCGTCGCGTGTTAGTTACAGTAAGTTAACTATTCAAAAATGTGCTTGATTAATTTGTCACGGACTGCATGGCTGCCTAACATGAGGTACCTGGTAGGTATATACAGTGTGTATATAACGCCGTGTCTTGCGTGGGCGACGGTCGCGCGACCGTCGCCGTCGCGTCTCATACTTCCATATCGATAAGGTTTGATTTCGTATGCGTCGCATCGCCGTCGCGCGACCATCGCGCGACCGTCGCCCACGCAAGCCACGGCGTAAAGCTAATACAGGCGACTCTTTTAACGGTGGTTAGTACAGGATATAACTAATGTATGTAAATACATATATTTTACTTAAAACCACAGATGTCATATATACCATAGATCAAGCAAACGTATGTACTTAGCGTGTCAAATGAACTCAGTGAAATCCACTGAGTTGTCCGTCTTTACTCGCAGCTTGCAGCTTTCGGGCGTCAATTTTTGTAAGTTGAAGTCAACCAAAACATAAAAAATGCCTCGTTACGTGATATTCAATTGCAACAACACAAAAATTATGAACAATCAAGAGCCTGAGACATATTTAAAATTACAGGCAAGAATCAACTTCAGTACAAAATTTGACACGCTCGGCCCCTATACAAATATATGAATTTGTTTCTTCTATCTAAATTAAGTTCTGTGCTTAAAACTGAAATATAAATTTCATGCATATAAGATAATTCGGCCCGCAATGTAATGCTAAATTGCAAATACACTCGCATTAAACGCTAGTTGATATTTATACTTTTAAAAGCTCATATCGCGTGTCATTAACTGTCATCGCAACCTTGGGTTGAAACTTAAGAGTAACATAAAACACCTCTTAAATTAATGATAACATTAATGGATTCTACGTCTGGTTTAATTAAAGGCCGTATAATTTTTACACACTGTATATATCTGGTAAGACCGCCTGTTGTCTGCCATAGTTAAAATTATGTGTTTTATTTTTGATGTCATCTTCTTATATTTGTGAGCAATACAGAATATTTGTATTGTATTGTATTGTATTCCATTCTGAATTCAGTCAAAGTAAATTTGTAAGGCAACCGGCTAATATAGAGACTACCTCGCCTAAATTTACATTTGAATAACATTTAGTCTCTTTGGTAACCAATAAGTTAGTGTTTAAACATTTATCATCTAATAATATAATATAAGGAACATAAAACGATTAAATTAAACTTAATTGTGAATAATCTCAATAATGGAGTTATTTAAATATTTAAGTACCTAGTTAGGCTTTTGTGGTGACATATTAGATTCTGGTTAAACTGTTATTGTTATCTACGCAGAAAAGTGTAGGTACTGACTATTGTTACTAGTACTAAGTGTAATACCTACCTACCTATTGTCACAGCAGTTCTCGAAATGTTTGTACAAAAGTTAAATTTGTTTTTATTATTCCTATTTTGTTACCAAGATTTTGATGAATTGAGATTTAAGTAAGTTTTATTTCGTCATTAAGGTTCTCTAGTATCTATATTTTCTTAATTATAACAATTATCCTGTACATATCTTACGAAAGTCGAAATATGTATGTCTAAATGTTGGTAACAAAATAGGATCAATTAAAATTTGCTGACGTGGCTATGTACAAAGTTGCCGGGAACTGCTCTTGTTATACCTACTTGTAATGTTTACCACGAATAGACGATTTCTATTCTATTCTATTTTATTTGGCCCCCAGTCGAGATTTGCCCCGCTGTGCCTTGCCTAAGTAAATTAATATCTACGAGTATAAAAATCTACGATATATACGACCATGTTTATGTCGAATTAAGATCTCTGCGATTTATTACACTGTCAATAACGTTCCCTTCTACGAAGAAGATCAGTCTATGTTATTACTCCGCTCTAGTCTAACACAGGTATTTTAACAACCTGCATTTTTATGCGATGCTACCAATGTCTCAACGTCCGATGAGACTATAATACCTAATCACAGCGCAAATACACTTCGCTATGCAAGCGGAGCACTTCTTACCCCAACATTACTACCAATAAGACGGTTTACATTCAGCCCGTACACATAGTTGCCTTTTTTCCGGACCACTTAATGCACTATAAGATAAACTATAGTCATATTATGGAAACTACTGCCTTGCCCCTTATGGACACTTTTATAGATATGACGGCCATATTTCATTACTTTTTCCACCTGTATGTGATATCTATATCTTTATTGATTGGTTTACGACGGTTTTTGCGGGTCGACCGAATTCTTGCGATGCCTTTGGGTTGTTATTCCACGGCTTGGAAAGGTCGGGAATTGCAGTTGGTTTTACATTAGCGGTCGGTAAAACATTCATGTAATTAGTGAGTAACTGCAATTGCGAGGAACTATTTATAATTGTCCGGGATAACAATATGCACTTTCTTTAAGTAGATACTTTTGTTACTGGAACAAAGTGTCCATTATACTTAATTTATATGAATTCGCCAACTACTCATAAATATTGTCTTCTGAAACCGTGTGGAAAGCGTAAACTCCGGGTCCGTAACCTCAGTGTCTCCTAGACGTGTGTTGCTTAGGTTACACGGAGGATATTAAATTCGTTTTTTTGTCAATAACCAGAAGTATTACCAAATAATTAATCAGATGTCAAATTCACTTCAATATTTTGGTAGTAAATATGTAAATGGGCTGGACATGTCTGCCGCATGCACCCGGAAAAGTGGGCCAAAATGTTTACAGACTCGGAACCGCGAAACACCATAGACGGGGCAGGCCGGGGTGCAGGCAGACCAAAAAGGAGATGGCGGGACGACCTGGACGCATTCTACCCAAAATGGTGGGAGAATGCCGACAACAGGGTCGAATGGAGAAAGCGAGGGGAGGCCTTTGCCCAGCAGTGGGACACAAAAAAGGCTAACTAAAAAATTTTGTAAATTAAAAACTTGTGTTTTCAAAATACAACAATATCTTCTACTTTACATTTATTTTCTTTCCTTACATTTTCTCTACTCCTACTAATTATTTATTTGTCCTTCTCGTAGTTCTAGACATGAGTTAAGATAAATTTTCTTAACACAAGTACTTTTAAAAAACACTACTCTCAAGACTCTTACAAGGTGTGCTCTACATGCATCTCATGTAAATGCATTCAGTATTTTTGGCGCTATCCAGAATCGAAGTCAAAGATCGCTGTTAACCCGCAGGCCAGGAATCTTCATATCGCCCCGATCTGATTATATAAATAATAATAATCACGAGCAGAGCCGACTGCCGGGCTAGTATGCAAATACACCGATCGGCGATAGTCGGCTGAACCAGATAGGCTTTAGTAACCCGATGCCTGATAACCTAATACTGCGATTAACATGGTGTTTATCGGCCGTAAAATAAATCCTTTCTGGCCTGGCCTTATTGGTTTGTTTATATTGAAAATTTTTGTTTTTATGTCTTTGGAAAATTATGTATTTAGGTAGGTATGTCCAATTGCGTAGATACACTGGCTATGCCCCACCTCCAACGGACTAATGTAAAAGTGGGCGGAGCAGCGAAATGCGCCGAAATGATAAAAATATAGTAACCGGCAGAGGTAACCTACAATTTTGTAGGTATCGTTTGGCCAAAAACTAAGTTTAATAGTAACTTATAGTAATCTGTGGTTTAATAGTAACTTATAGTAACTTATAGTACGGTGACCGAAGAACTAGCACGACGCCCTCGCTAAGAAATATAGTAATTACGGACTAATAGATACCTTATATTCAAGACTGCAATATATGTAAAGTTGAAACGGCCATAATCTCAAAAACCATGACATTTTCATCAAGGTCAAATTCGCTTATGATAGCTAATGAGTTGACCTATCACCCCTTTTCATTTTGGCGTTGGTTTTAGGGACAACCCGCATAGCAATCAATCACAAGTATAGTGCGACAAAGTTCTAGCCGTTAGGGCAATAAAATTAAAACAGAACCTTGTAATAATGAATTGCCCCCCGGCGCGCGGATTGATCGATCTGCGGCGATGGGTGCTAAACAGTCAGGACATGCTGGGATCCTGATGATAATGGCTGTCTACAACTTTATGGTAGAATAGCGAAAGTCTATAGAAAAAGGCGGGAAATAGAATAAAAAAACAGGCGCGAAGAGTTGACTTCTCATAGACAGTTTTCATTTAGCGACATTTTTATACGGAGAAGTTGGATATGTTAGTAATAGTTAGTTTGCTGCATTTGTACCTGCCGAATAATTTCAGTTTTTTTGAATAGTGACACCTATTCACGGGACGATTTTGACAGTATCAAGTACCTTAAATTGATGACTTCGTGAATAACAAACCTGTAGGTACTCGAATAGTATGACGTAGATACATTTTAGAAACAGCCACGATATACTACACATTATGGCTCACTTATTATATATATATATTTATAATTGTGTGTGTGTGTAATATAATTATAATTGTGACCAATTCGATCAATTTGTTAACATTTGGTGAGTTTTTCTCGAGCCAAATGCCCGAAATACACACGTGAATGTTAATGACATTTTGAAATCAAAATGAATGTTTAAATCAGCCTCCACGCGTCAAGTCCCGTTTCCTACTCTTTTTGGCACGGAGTGTATGCACCATTTCAAAATAACTCAAGAAATGCAACAAGAACTAGACAACTAACTAGGTCCGTCAGTCAGTTCGTCTGACAACGCTCACCACCCGGGGAGACGATTGATAGCTCTAATGAGATATTACGAAAAAACTTATGAGAAAAAACATCTTTTCTATATGACTTTCAGATGCTGCGACGAAATTATATGCTGTGATGTGATACTTAGTTTAATTGAAATAGTGTTAGTAGAACTCTGCATAGTGTATTTACGTTCTTTTAAATCTAATCATTTACAGAGATATTTTACGTTTAAGATAACAAATAGTTGATTGACTGCAGCGGTAGCGTAGGTCTACGAGCTACGGTTTTATTCGATTTGCTATTGAATGTCCGGAGGTTCTTCACTACGGGTCGCAATTCTCAACAATTTCCCATGAATATCTGATTCATGCGGAAATTGACAATAAGGACTTAAGGTGTCATCAGCGTCTACGGCGCTTAAGACTATCGTGACTTGACTGTAATAATGACTTGAAGAACATATTTTTCAGTTTTAAGTTTTCTAAGCATGTCGGATAGGTCTACAGCTCCCAGAGACACTATTTCTAAATTAGTTTTACGACAGATAACGTCGCGCGGAGAGGTAGATATAAGCTAGTGCAGGTAGCATAATAAGTGTCATTAAGGCAAGTAAAACTTGATAACTTTAAGAGGGGTAAGTAATACGAGATATAATAACGTATCGTATATTACTTATATATACGCTCACTTTGTATAAGCTTGTTCAGCATAACGTTCACTGGATATAATGCTCAAAATCGATAATAGCAAATCATCTAATTTCGAAGTAGATAATGTTTATTCTCTATAATATCAGTGTATATAAAGATTAATGTATATAACGTTCGGGATTCCTAATATTTATATCATAATATATTAATCAATTATTCTAACATCAAAAGGTGTAATGTTCATAATATCTAAGATGTATTTTTATAACGTTTGGGATACCTAATATTAATAACATACATTTTTCAATTAATCTAACATCAAAAGGCGTAATGTTCATTCTGTGTCTAAGATTTGAAATGCATAATAAACTAAAATAACCCACTTTCTTAGCAACAATTTTGTGTGGGGGTCGCAGTTCTAACCTAACCTAAACCTACTTTCTTAGCAACAGTTTTGTGTGGGGGGTCGCAGTTCTAAACTAACCTAAACCTACTTTCTTAGCAAGAGTTTTGTGTGGGGGTCGCAGTTCTAACCTAACCTAAACCTACTTTCTTAGCAACAGTTTTGTGTAGGGGTCGCAGTTCTAACCTAACCTAAACCTACTTTCTTAGCAACAATTTTGTGTGGGGGTCGCAATTCTAACCTAACCTGAACCTACTTTCTTAGCAACAGTTTTGTGTGGGGGTCGCAGTTCTAACCTAACCTAAACCTACTTTCTTAGCAACAGTTTTGTGTGGGGGTCGCAGTTCTAACCTAACCTAAACCTACTTTCTTAGCAACAGTTTTGTGTGGGGGTCGTTCTAACCTAACCTAAACCTACTTTCTTAGCAAGAGTTAAATGTTATATATGGAGAACGGTATGGTATATAAACTGATATTAAGCCTAATATAATCGTTATATTAAGTAATGTTATTTATGGTGGACGGTATACTTAGTGTATGGTATATAAACTGAAATTGGCTAATGTAAACGTTATATTAAGAAATGTTATGCATGGTGAACTGTATACGTAGTGTATGGTATATAAACTGAAATTAAGTAATGTAAACATTATATTAAAAAACGTCATGTAAAACTAATATTATGGCAATTCAGCGTTATTTCTTACAAAAGTATTGATGTTGGTGTTATATCTAACGTTCATTATTGCTGCTGAACGTTAGTATCATGAAATTATATATATTAACGTTATATCTCATGGGACGCACCCCTTTAAGAGACTTTAAGTATCAAAATAAACACTCCAGTTCGTTATCATTATAGACTACTAAAAAGACTCGATACAATTTATTGACCAAGTAAAATAGTAATAAACATTATGAATACATTTTGTTTTGATGAAGTCTATGAAACTATCCGGTCAAACAGGATGCCAATTGTGTTTTGATTATTTGTTTATGATTAATTCGTATAAGATACTACCGCAAATCATGCCAGCGTCGTGTTTTCATTTTTTTTTATTTTAGAGTTGGACTCCAACTCCTCCAAGGTACACTGAGAGAAATTTGCATTGTGAATTTAACAAGTTCGACTTGTTGCGGTTTATCCATTTGAATCAGCCAAACGTATGTTTAAAACAATATGTGTCAGGTTGTTTTTATAAAATCGACTGGTTATTCAAATATATTGCCGATTCAAATGACAAGTAGCTTGTTGTTTGAACCAAAGAGCACGTAGGCGCTATTTTAACCAAAAAACTTGTTGAACGAACATGAAAACTGGTTGTATTTTCTCTCAGTGTAAGAGAAGATGATTAATATATATTTTTGGATTTTTAGGGTTCCGTACCTCAAAGAGGAAAAACGGAACCCTTATAGGATCACTCGCGTGTCTGTCTGTCCCTCTGTCACAGCCGATTTCTCCGAAACTACTAGACCGATTTACTTGAAATTTGGCACACGTATGTAAACCTGTGGCCCAAAGACGGACATGTAATATAATTAAATGAAATTAAACGAAATTTAATCATAGGGGGCACTTTTGGGGGGTAAAATTGAAAATTAAAAATCAAAGTTATTAGAACTATATTGTGCTACATATCAAATGAAAGAGCATTTTATAAGCATCTCAAATATATTTTTTTTTATGGTTTTTATTTTGGTAATTTAAAAGTAATTTAAGAAAATAAGCAAAAAATGACCATTCCCCCCCCCCTTATCTCCGAAACTACTTAGCGTAAAATTTTCAAAAAAATACACGAGATAGCCCTCTACCTGTAGATTACAGGAAAACCTATTAGAAATCTACAGTCAAGCGTAAGTCGGACTTAAGAGAAAAAAACTCAAATTGAGATTTTCACTCACTGCCGCTGCAAGTACTTACTAAATGTTTTGAAATTTTGTGAGCGCCATGGACAGGTAGAAAGAAATTCATTTCTGTTTAGAAATTGTTAAAAATTTTAATCATTTGCCAAAATGACTTAAGTTCCTACTAAAAAGGAGGCGCTTAAGACTGTTTAGAACTGCACTGACCATAATATTGCCCACATAGGTCCAAAAAATGGTGTATATATACGAAAACAAAAAAATTGTGCCACCGACAACCAAAATCTGAAGTCTATTTGCTCTATCTCTTATAGTTTCCAAAATATATGCAAAATCTGAAAGTACGTAATTTAGTGTACGTTGCCATCACATGTCGTCAGGCGCTCATGACCTTTTTGTATGGAAATGTCGAAATCCGACTCGCACTTGACCGATTTTCATAGAAAGTTGTGTTTTATTATAATTTTGAAGGAGGTTTCTTATTTTTAACCACCAACGCAAAAACGACGGAGTGTTATAATAATAATAGGTTTGACGCTTGACATGTATGTATGTATGTATAAGCTTTATTGTACATAAAGGAAACAAAAGAGACACAGTTACAGAGTCAGTAATATACAATGTAGGCGGACTTATCCCTTAATGGGATCTCTTCCAGTCAACCTTTGAGGAAATGAGTAGAAGCGAATTAACGATGAGTGACGAATTCAAAAATGTACAACCACTAAAAGAATTAAAATGCAAATTTTGTATAAACATGTCTGTCTGGCATCATAGCTCCCGAACGAATCAATAGATTTTGATTTAGTTTTTAATGTTTAAGGTGAATTTGTCGAGAGTTTTTTGTACCACGTAGGTGGCAAACATGCATACGGTCCGCCTGATGGAAAGCGGTCACTGTTACATATGGACGCCTGCCACTCAAGGAGTGGCACATGTGCGTTGCCGACTCGACTCATTAGAAACTTGTACAAACCTGTACTTAGAAGGGGCCTGGGTGCCGACGACTCAAAGGACCGAAGGAAGGAGGAAGAAGGAAGGAAGGAGGAAGGAAGGAGGAAGGAGGAAGGATCTATTGTCCTAATTAATTCGGTAGATCCTCCCGTCGTCAGCATACCGCACCCTCGTTGAGCTCTGGCTGCCTTACTCACCGGCAGGAACACAACAATGAGTAAAGTCTAGTGCTACTTGACTGCGGTCTTTTGTAAAGCGGAGGTAATTCACCAGTTAGACTCTGCTCTACCTTAGAGTATATTCAATTTAGTATTAGAGTTATCAGTCAAGAAATTCGAATGCAGCGCCATCTATTATTAGTTTCGACAACTTTTCATGTGACTTTCCATGCCTAAAGGTTCGCACAAGTCTCAAGTCGCGTAAATTACTTAGTAAATTTTGCCGAGAGACGGTGCTAAATACAATAATACTCATTAGAGTACCTATACTTCTAGTCAAAGACATATATAACTCCGTATAGACAGATAAAGTCTCTGAATAAAACGTACTTACCTCAGTACCACACAGAAGAAGGGCTCAGCTAGATGGCGCTAATATTAATATTTGAAATTTTAAAACATATCAAGCTAAGAATATGGGCCAAATTGTCAAAACTGAGGTTCAAAAGTCTTAAGCCTACGTCGAGAGATGGCAGTCTATGCACTGTGATTACACATTTTACTTTGACTCTAACTCTATAATACTCGATCTTCTTTGCTTCTTAGCACACCTCGGACACTGGGGATCAAATATTTGAAAGAGGCGCATTCCTAGCACACAGTCTTAGATCGTGTAGGTGAACGTACTATGCTTGTATGAGTGAAATTTAATATGACAGGTCGACTGTTCGTGTTATTGACAGGCGGTAACTGTGAGGTAACCGAGAGGGGGTTGGCGGCACTTTCAGCGGGGAGCGGGGGTGGCCATACTGTACGATAGTACTCTTTATTATACTGTGCTTCTAGACAAGTCTTATATGAGTACCAATTGTGGTAGGGGATAGTGAAAAAATAAGATCAGATCCCTCAGAGGCAACTAATATGGGCGTAGCGCAAGAATCGTCAGTATCTAACATACTTTTTTCACTTCTCCTCAACGACCTACCGGTTGCGATACAGGCTGCCAACATTTTAATGTACGCCGATGATGTTGCTGCTATAGTTACTGCACCAACGTCTGAGAGTCTTCAGCGAGCCTTGAATGAAACGATAACTCAGCTGTCTCAATGGTTCGCATGGAATGGCTTAGCTTTAAATCTCAAAAAGACTCATTTTGTGCATTTTAATCTTTCGGGCCGCATGACCACGCCGTTGATAGTTCATAATTAATGGGAAAATACTTGAACAGGCATCCACGACTACTTTCCTAGGTTTAAAGATTGATCACGGCTTAAAATGGGACCAGCAAGTAGATAAACCGTGTGGTAGTCGGGGCAGTGCATGCTTTGCCTTAGGTCGAGTTGCAAAGTCTGTGGCTCCAGAAGTAGCCCGGACATGCTATTTCGCCACTGTCCATTCATTAATACAGTACGGTGCGGAGCTCTGAGAGGGTATTTCGCTTTCAGAAACGAGCTGTCAGGATCGTTGCTCAGGTACCTGTAGACAGTAGACACTCCGGCCAAAGAACTCTTTAAAAAATAAGAATCCTTACACTCATTACACTGCCTGCAGTAGTTATCATGCAGGTAGCCATTTATGTAAGAGAGAACTTGGCAGCATACAAAACCAGGGGCGGCTCACTCCGCGATTCTATCGCCGCGCTACAAGTACATGTCAGCGGCCGCGAGTTCGCGGCCCATTCATTGGCGACGACCTTCGCGCGGCGCAATAATAGTTATTTGTATAATAGTTATTTATAGAATCATGAACTTGCGAGTTATTTATAGAATCCTGAACTTGCGAGTTTTTTAACACACGAGAAGTAAAATACATTTGCACCCGAGTGTAACACAAAACTTTTCCCCTCACTGTAGCGAGGAAACTACAACGCAAAAAATGCGTTTATCACTGCTTCCAGTAGTTCCACAGGTGGTAAATGATCTTTATTACTAGATTCACCTACTTTTATCAATTTTAAAGCAGTTCATTTGAATTTATTCAAGGTCAAATTACTTTACCCACTAGTGGATAAAATGTGTTTTTACCCGCTGGTATTAAAGGACAAAACACGTGTTTCCGAGCTAGTGAGGGGAAAAATTCAATGTTGGCTGCTCGCGTGCGGTCCGTTTGTTAATGTAGGTAAGAATTTAGAATGGCGTCATTTTGTGAACATCAAAGGAGTGAGCCTTCTGTACTTATTTATATTATACATATATTCTGTGACAAAACTAACAACATGTGTTCCAAGTACAACATTCGAAATGCCGGAAATTTAGTAGGTATCGACCGTAAATTGGCGAAATCCAATTTACGGTCAAATTAACACATGTGATGGACCCTGCCGTCTATAATAAATTGCCGCAATATGTGGTTGAAGCGCCTAGTGTGTCGAACTTTAAGTACCTATCGCTTAAATAATTGGCTGGTCGAGCACCCGTTCTACACTTATGACAATTTTTTTATTACCTAATTAGAAAAATATTTTTGTGCATTTTTTATGTGAATATTGCCTAACTTTTTGTAATTTTAATCTTCTGTCTATTTATTCTCTAAGTATTATTGTTGTATGAATATTATTTTTTTAAATCAAATCTTGACGTGTAAAATGGCGTTACAAATATGAATAAATGAATATGATTATTTTAACCATTGAAAGTTTGTACGGAACCCTCGGTGGGCGAGTCCGACTCGCACTTGGCCGGTTTTTTAATTAATTTAAATGCTGTACGAAGAAAACGTTATCTTTGCAACTGGAAACAGTTCTGTACAATTTATACATCGGATAAAACCTTACGTTTTCCAGTAATGAGTACCATATTGTCACTCACAATATACACGAAATTTGCTCGTATCTTTACACGTAAACCTGTCACAGCTTCCTTGTGATTAACCGCCATTGTGATCACAAACTTGGGAATGTCACAAATGATCCTGGTATTCCTGGTTGAATGATCTTCCGAACGGGTCATAAAGTTTGTACAAATGTAGTGGGCTTTTCCTTCGTATTATTACAGAGATCGGACGGATTTGCGACATTCTTTTATTTCATTTCATTTCATTTTCATTTCACTTACGTCATTATAATGACTTTTAGTATGAGATGACGCACAAAAATCCGATCTCTTTACGGACACGTTCGTATTTGTCATGCTAGTTGCTATTGAATGTCCGGAGGTTCTTCTCTACGGGTCGCAATTCTCAACTGATTCCCATGAATATCAGTCTGATTAGCCAAAATTTTTTTGCCGATCAGTTTTTAATGCGGAAATTGACACAAAAATCCGATCTCTTTACGGACACGTTCGTATTTGTCATGCTAGTTTAGACAGTGACAGTACGTCTTGTACTGAGACTGAGTGAAATAGCATAACACGTTACTGTGTTCGTAAGTTTCCGTAAGTGCGTTTTCATATTATCCGATCCAATATCGGATGTAGGACCGATATTCTATACATTTAAGCCGCCATCTTTGATTTTTGCCTTTGAAATCCTTCCTTCATCCGATATCGGATCGGATAATGTGAAAACGCACTAAAGATACGATGGAAATATTTTCGCACTACACCTGTACGTAACTATTTCTAATAAATGCCTGAAGGAGGTCACCTTTGCGATTGAGCTACAAAAAACGACACTTTTACTATAAGGTGTACAGTCAACCAATTGGAACCCTAGGCCACTCTACAACCATGTTAAAATGACAAGCAGTAAGAGATTTCTTACAATCTGATTTATAACGTCACTGTGACATAGTTCTACAGTGGCCTAGGGTTCCAACTGGTTGACTGTACCTACTCGGGTAATTCCGAACGTCAAAAACCGTCGATAAATTCCGAAAAGGGACCCTTATTACTATGGAATCACTGGTGATTATCATTTGAATTTCGGAATTATCTGATTAACGGCATTACCCGAATACACCTTAATAACTTTTAATTAAAAATTAAATATAGGAGAACTAGCAGTCAGGCAGACAGGCACCAATGGTTGACTAAATGGATATTTTATAGCAAACGTTTTATTACTACATCTCATTTGCAACTGAAGTAGAGATGGGCCGAATATGGACTTAGCCGAATACGAATATTCGGCCGAACATTCGGTTCAGCTCTTACCGAACCGAACATTCGGCCGAATATTCGGTTACACCATATTTAGAAAGCGGATGTTAAGATTAAAACTATTAAATGATTGATAATGTTAACATATGTTACTAGAACTACATTGTGTTCTTACGATTACATATGTTACTAGAACTACATTGTGTTCTTACGATTTAGTGGATTTAACTATAACTTACTAAAAGCAACTCTGAACTCGTCTCAACTCTTAAACTACAGTTTTTTCAACTTTGTATTTATATTTTGACGCATAGGCAATTATCTCTTTTTAGTAGTTCCTTAGAAAACTAATAAAATAGGTGCTTATTATCTAATGGAATACGTAAGATCTTCATTTGTTTATTCGGTAAATATTCGGCAATGCAACCGAATTATTCGGCCGAATACGAATATTTAAAAACTTGCCGAATATGCCGAATACCGAATATTTACCGAATATTCGGCCCATCTCTAAACTGAAGATATAGGAGCTAAAATAGAATATATCAACCCCTAGTTACTTTATTAATCAGTGATACGAGGGACATAAATTGTAATCAAAGTTTTTATAAGCTTAATAAAATATCTGTGCCAACTATTGCTATGATAAATACGTTTACAAGATGGTAGACATAATTACATTCTACCTACATCTTTGCTTGTGACACTTATACACCGTGTTTTTTTTGCGTTCCGTTAAATTCATTTTTAGTTAAATTTGCAAACAAAAAAAATGTTCATCATCTTCATACATAATAAATGAATTAATTAGTGTGATAGACCCTTAAGAATAACATTCAAGTTACTGTCAAGTGATTGACGGCACATGTCAAAACAAATAACATTAAAAATTGGTAAAGGCTGTCACACACGTGTTCAGTAAAACCAATAAATCTACAACAATAATCTAAAACCAGCCAGTGCGCAACCCACCTAAACCCCATAGAAGGTTTCGCCAATTTCTGCATGTTGGTACCCTTTATTTACAGTACAAAACCGGTGCGTGTTTAAATCAAAGCGCCGCACTTCTGTTGTCATGGCAACATAGCCAACATAGACTACCAAAACAGTCTATCTGATCTCGCGCCTATGATGGAGTTTGTTCCCGCTCCTGACGCTGATCGCGTGGCAGCCCTTTATAAGGCGTAATCATTTCTGGTATAACTGTGCATATGGACGGTTAGAAAATTTGCTGATTGATGTGGCCCTTTGTGGCTATGTTATTGGCAATTTGAATAGGAAACAGATCTTAGGACATACGAACTGAAAATATCAAAAATTATACCTACTTTGAGACGTCAATTTTATAGGAAGGTAAATTGAATGCAGAGTACTAGATATAAGTATCTAGTAAGTAGTAGTAGTAGTAATGACTCTTCAAGATTACTATTTTATGAAGCCCCGTTTATTATCCGGACATAAACTTATCAATTAAAATAAAATATGCTATTAATTGGTACATTTTCAATAAACAGATAGAGAGTTCATTGACATTAAAAAAATAAAAACAATCGACGACAGACGTGCTCAAATAGTAGTCAAATAACCCGCTGTAGATAAACCGTCGGTCATGAATCTGGATTTTTAGGGATACGTACTCAAAAAGTGCAAATTAAACCTTATTATTGGTTCTACCTTAATGGTGACTACGACTATTCCATAATAAAGTAATGCACTGCAGTTTTAAGTAGTCATACGGTTGAAAAAAAAAATGCATGTAGATGAGAATGTTAAGATGGATGTGCAGCATGATAATGGACAAAATTAAAGAAAGAAAAAATAAGAGAATCTTCTAGCATGGTTATAACCATGTGATGCGAAGGGATGAAAGTCATGTGACAAAGAAGGTATTACGAATGAATGTGGAAGGAAGTAACGGGAGAGAAAAACCGAGGAAAAGGTGGATGGACTGTGTGAGAGAAGGTATGAATCGAAAGTAAGTAAATGATGAGATGTCTGGCGACAGAGAGATGTAGAAGAGAAAGACATGTTGTGCCTACTTCAAGTAAGGGCAGGCGGATGATGGTAATAATTAATTTAATCGTGTTACAAGTGTGACAATCATTCTACCCAACGCATTGTCTTGATTTTTTTATATACCACGTCGGTGGCAAACAGGTATACGGCCCGCCTGATGGATAGCGGTCACCGTAACCTATGGACGGTTGATTTCTCTAACTCTCCAATATATTTTTATATTGTATACATTATTTTCATACAAATTATCACGTACGGAATCCTCAGGAAGCGTGTTCGTATCACACTTGACTTTTTCTTCCGGCGCGTGTCGGTGACAACCGGGTTGACAGTTCGTGATCGAGCGCTTATTGTTGTCTTCGCCCGATCGATTAGAAAAAAAACGCAGCTCATGAACCAGTCGGAAAGGTATAATTTAGGTTTTCAATGATAAACGATTGAGTTTTAGTTAACAACGGGACACAACATTTAACCAATCAAATTCAACTTTTTCCTTTACTTTCATGTTTGGCATGAAGACTTTGTTTGCTGTTTTTCATAACATAACATTTTGGCTCATCACTTAAGAGAAATATCAACTAGATAAATACTCTTGGTATTAGGCACCTAAGATTTGATTTCTGAACCACCTACAATCATTGTGGTCCACAAAAATGGCGGTCATCATCATCAAAATGAGACCGACATACATTTTGATGACCGCCATTTTTATGGACCACAATGAATGTATGATTATGTGATTATTTGATGTAAGTAATATTCAGTAATATCTTTTGTACATTTCGTATTTGAAATTTTTGAAATTTGTGGGAAAGCCATAGTCAAATGTTTACACAAATATTTTAGTTTTATGTGTCTCAGTGCTACTGAGTTATTTTATTACAATTTATGACCATACCCAGTTGTTAGCTTAACATTACAGCACCTGAGCGAAACATAAACAACATAAACATAGAGATAGAGCATCATAATTCGTAATTATATTGTACACTTACGCTTTGACAGACGTTATTAATATTTCTTGAACAATTGGTAGATTGCAGTGAAATTTACCTAAAACGTAAATCTGTTTTACTGAATCATTCTTATTTGTAAAATCTTAAGGTATATTTTAGATTGTGTTGTTTTGAGTAGTGTCATCATGAGATACAGGGTACCTAGCCAAAGTCACAATGGCTTACGCTTCGTAAGCGTTTGTAGCTTTCTCTATCTCTCTTCTGGGGATGTAGCGAAATGCACAAACGCTTACGGTAATATCGTTATCGTAGCCGCTATCTATATCACTCTCCCGGTATTGGTGCGACAGAGCCAGACTGCGGTTCGATCAGCGTTTAGCGTCTATGATTATAATTTCGGCTAGACAGCCAGGGTTCATAGTGTCACTACTTTTAAAAAATCTCGTAACTCACACTGCTCCTCAAAGTTAAAACGCAGTAAGTCATATGCATTCCATACATACTTACTACAATTTTCTTTTCATTGACAGACGAAGATACAAGTTTTTTTTTAAAGTAGTGAAGATAGCCAAAAACGCCCAAACGCTTATGATACCTAATATCTTTATCGTAGTCTCTATCGCTTTTCCGTACTGACGCGATAAAACCTGACTGCGTTTCGATTTCGATGGGCGTCTAGCGACAACGATTGTCATTTCGGGACGGTTTGTAGTGATAAGACATAGGCAGACTGCGTTTCGATTGCCACGCAGCGTCAACGGTTGTCACATTGGCTAGGCCGGCTGATGTTCGTGTGGGTGTAAGATATTTAGAGGATTGAACCAGGAACGCCATTCTTGGGCAAACAATGTTGTGCGGTTTGACAGTTATGGCGGGGCGGCGGAACCGGTATTAACTACTGTAAAAAATATATTGACAGCTTGTCAATGAGTAAAAAAGCGAGATGAGTCTAAAGCGCTGCTCTTTCAAAAACGATTACAATGATAACTTGTAAAAACTTTAAGCTGAGTTAAAATACTTGGCTGTATCCGGTTAAAGCATAAGTTTATTTGAAAGTACTTACGACTTGAAGTTGTGTAATTATTTACAATTATATTTATGTCTTAAAGTATCAAAGAGGCTCTTAGAAATTAAATTTAACATTGTTTGTTTGTTTGTTACCGGAAAATCAAATTTAATCTACTTTTTTCTGACAACTTTAATAAGCCAAACTTCGCATAGTAAGGTAAGTAAATATTGTTTTATTTTGCATATAATAACATATCGGGGATAAGTACACATTTGACATGTCAATATAATGGACAAGACTGAATATTTATTGAAAAATGTTCAGAAATAGCATTTTATTCTTAAATCTAATATATAAATCAATACACAGCAGCTTAAGCAAACTGTCCTCATCTATCCAAGTAACATCAGTATCCTGCCTCCAATGCATAACTTTAATTTTATGGGCTCTGATAGGCTGGCATTTGACTGATTATCGTCATCAGCCTAGCTGGCGAAACGACCTGCTTTAAACCTTCATCCACATTTTCCCGTTGAAAAACCTACTTTTAATCTAATTCAGAATCTACTGCTCTTGTTCTAAGAGTTAAGATTTTTTTAAATAGATCTTTTTAAAGTTGGTAATATTGTATATTTCGAAGTAAGTGGCGTTTATGGGGTAGAGTTTGCCGGACCACACAGAGCGCAGTTACGCCGCTAGGGGCCGCTGTAATCGCTGATAATAACGATATTTACATGGGTTCGGATCGATATTGTCCTAGACCATGTTGGAGCGAAAGATGACCACGGGGAAGTGTAGCTTTTACTAGAAATGGATAATTTACATTGTTGCTGTGCATTTTATGATAGAACTAGCGGCCCGACACGGCTTTTCACGGGTTACACAAAACGTTAACAAATTATACGTTTAAACATTTTCAAGAACCACTCAATCAAAATCAATGACTAAAAAACCGAATAAAATGCGTTTGTAGTTTTTGAGTTTATAGCTACAGAGAGATTTGAAAAATACAATCGCCTTAGGAGGTAACTTTAATATTTTGATATCTAGATGAACAAATATTTATAAGAAAAGCTTTTAAAACTTTGCAGATACGTTCTTGTGCAAACTCAGCTTTTTTTGTAAGAATTAAAGCTCTTAATATTGTTAACAGTTATTTGATATACAAGGGGGCAAAGTTGTATTTTAACGCCGAGTGTGGAATTGAAAAACGAGCAAGTGAAAGGATTATATAGTTGAACCACGAGCGAAGCGAGTGGTTCGAGAATAGAATCCTGAACTTGCGAGTTTTTTAACACACGAGAAGTAAAATACATTTGCACCCGAGTGTAACACAAAACTTTTCCCCTCACTATAGCGAGGAAACTACAAAGCAAAAATGCGTTTATCACTGCTTCCAATAGTTCCACAGGTGGTAAGTCATCTTTATTACTAGATTCACCTACTTTAATCAATTTTAAAGCAGTTAATTTGACTTTATTCAAGGTCAAATTACTTTACCCACTAGTGGATGAAATGCGTTTTTACCCGCTGGTATTAAAGGACAAAACACGTATTTCCGAGTTAGTGAGGGGAAAAGTAATAATCAAAACAGGACACCATTGGTGTCAATCACGCCTATGAAAGTGAGACAAGACCACAAACGCACTACATGGCTTTAAATTGGACAACATTTATGAGAATCGTTGTTGTTGTAAACGCGGCCGGACATGATTTAATAAATTCCCAACATGGTTATATTTGAATAGCATTACATTTTCACCAACGGCACCGGCCGCTTGCTTCCGCTCCGCCCCTGTGCCGCAGACTACTTACCGAATAGACCATGAAACAAAACTCATGATCGACATGTTTAAAAAGCTTTAAACGTGCGGGCACACTAGTTGGAGAAACTTTAGCGCATCGGTGCGTCCCTCCCTATCGCATCGAAAGGGACGTTATATCGTTTATCACGCGACCGTGATCGCCTGCTTGTGCTTGGTCATGCAAATTTAACTGTCCGCTTAACAATATCGTGTATTTCCTGTGCACGTTGCAAAGAAAATCTAAACCGATAATTAACTTTAAATTAACGTATTCGTATGTCTGAACCAACTCGATCAGTAGATGCCATCAAACTGTTTTATAAGTCATTTAACCCTTTCGCTGACAGTGCTCCGCCTGTCGACGACGTACTGTCGCTGAATATATATACAGAGTGGGGCCTGTAACAAAGGCGACGAATTGAACTCTAGGCTATTCTCCTTATACTGATCAACATTTTGTTCGGTGACTTTTAAAAATAACGTATTTTGATTTTTATCACCCTTGAAAGTTTTTTCTGAGAGGTAATGTATTGCGAATTCTGTTATGGCGTACATTGAAGCTAATATTTATTTTGTATGAAAAATTAAAAATTTAAAGACTTCATAATTTTTAAAAGTCACTGAACAAATGTTGATCAGTATAAGGAGAATAGCCTACAGTTCAATTCTTCGCCTTTGTTACAGGCCCCACTCTAGTGTGAGTGTTCTTTCAAGAGTGTTCTTTCTGCGGCAGCAAATGGGTTAATACTTATATAAAATCATTAAAAATACTAAGTACTTAATATAAATACTGTAGGATGTATTTAGTTTTCAGTATCTTATCATACAGTAATTTATTAGTATGAGAGTACCTATAGTAATTATGATAATTGTTTACCTACACCAGTATCCCCTTCCGCACAAAAGCTTTATCTTATCAAATGCAGTGTGAGTAGTAGTCTATACGCTACGCAAAAACAAACACACCATCTCAGCGTTCCACAAACTCCTGCGCAAATCATCTCTCACCGTCATAGATATCCTTATGCTAGAAGGTTTATGGGCGATTTCTGTTTGTACGAGTGCAGGCTAAACAGAATGGGGTGTAATACCAATTAATTTTACATAAAGTGCGGTTGGAGTTTATAGATCGCCGCTAGCATGCGATACGAGTCTGTTTTGTCATAGACAAGTGAAAAATAGAAACTGCCTATCTACAAAAAAACTCCCTGATACATAGACATTTTATTAATAATATAAAAATTAGTTCATCAATAAAATTATTTAACAGCAATACACACGTACATATATACAATCACGCCTGTATCCCATGAAGGAGTAGGCAGAGCACATGAAAGTACTCAAGTTTCAGTGCCACTCTTGGTAAATACACGGTTGAAAGCAAACGAAACTGTGACATTGCAGTGACAGGTAGCCAGCCTCTCGCCTACGCCACAATTTAACCCATATCCCACAGTCGCCTTCTACGACACCCACGGGAAGAAAGAGGGTGCAAGCAACTTCCAATATTTACATATTCGACGTGTGTCGTGTGCCACATATTTGCTGTTTGTGTGTTATTTTAACAATGAGTAATCTCAGGTTTGTCTTTAGTAGTGGACGGTATACGTAAATAAAAACCAAGTAATAAAAGTCGCGAAGTAAATAAAAATGTTACAACCATCTAATAACAATTACGGCGACAAATTTCCAAATGGAATATGCAGTCCTTAATATTCGTGGTCTCTAGTTCAACATAGCGTTTGAGTTATGCTGAGATATAAGCTTAATGTAATTTTATTTAATGTATTTTGATTTAATGTAATTTATGGTTGTTATGGATCAGATTCCGTTTTTGCTATTGGACTGCAAAATTCTTTGTAACGGCAATATTAGTCGATTTTTGATACCCTGATTGATTATATTCAGAACGTAGAACATGGATCTCAAATTCGAATTCCGGTACTTTCATTAACATTTTATTTTTCAAGAAGATTATGGTGGATTATATGCATGATAAACATCCAGGCGTTGATAATTTTAATTTTAGAACAAAACGGGACTTAATCGCGTAAACACTTACATTTATATTAGGCCCGACGTTTCGAACATCACAAAAAATCATCAAAATTATGAGTGCAAATCGTGTTAGTCTAAATCAATATATCCAGGCGTTGAGTTATCAATGACCTTAGAGGTACATACATACATTATACCAGCTTAGAATTCTCAACACAATTTTCATTTCATTGACCTTACTATGTAAATACCTACTTAGGTCAATGTGTGTATGGCTGTCGTGTTATGTAATAAATAAATAAATATTATTGGACATTCTTACACAGATGGACTGAGTTCTACGGTAAGCTCAAGATGACTTGTGTTAATACAAGCATCTGTGGGAATTTTGTTCAATAATACTAATTTAGATTTCATAGTTAGATAAAAAAAAATTTCATACTTCGGATATTTGATTTTAGAAATTGCGCTATGAACTCTTTGCACATACCTCTAGCCCACTTTTGGACTATAAAATGCTTACTATTAGGTAGTTATAGCTACCCAGTAATAACAAATAAATTAAATACCATAACTGACATTTATCTAAACTAGGTACCAAATAATTTACGACGTATTTTAATGGTCTCGCAATGATTTTACCACTCATTTCAAGAATAACACATATTTTATAATTTATGTTTCCTGTGAATTTCCCAATTACCGCATTTTCTCATGGTTCTGTCCGATATTGTATCTACCCTATTCAAATAGTGCTTCTTAGAAGTGAGTGAGATGAGATGTCACTGCGATATCATGCGGATCTGTCAGTATGAAATGACAGTCTTGTACCTTGACGTTTTTTAAATTTCTAATTGATTGGCTTAATTAATATTTGCATTACTGTTTTTTCTGTTGAGAAACTAACACTTCATAAATGTGTAGAATATTATTTTACTTCAGAAAACAACAGAAACACTTACATATCTAATTATAATGTTAGGTCACATTGTAATGTATTGTGTCCCATGCATTCTCTTCTCTTTCCAAGCTGTAGCCGCTATGGACTACAGTAATAATTTTATTTCACGTAGATAATGTGTTAGTACACGACAATTGTGAGGCCTGTTGTATTGTATGGATCTGAATGCTGGGCGACAAAGATGGAGGATGAAAGGAGAGTGCACGTAGTGGAAATGAGAATGTTGAGATGGATGTGTGGAGTGACCAGAATGGATCGGATCAAGAATGAGTATATTAGGGGAAGTTTGAAAGTTGCGCCTATAACGGAAAAGATGAGGAGTGGCAGGTTGGCGTGGTACGGCCATGTAATGAGGAGGGATGAATGTCATATAGGCAAAAAAATGTTGGAGATGAAGGTTGATGGATGGAGAGGGAGGGGTAAACCCAAACAATGCTGGATGGATTGTGTGAAAGAGGATATGAGGAAGAAAGATGTGAGTGTTGAGATGACGAAAGATAGAGGAGAATGGAAGAGGAAGACGTGTTGTACCGACCCCACATAACGTGGGATAAGGGTAGGAGGAAGAAGAAGAGACAATGTGTTAGTCGACGCATTATCAAGCAAATATCAAATCAAGCTGTCATCACACAAGTCCGAGTGCCACTGCTTCACTTTGTAACCTGAGACGTTCTTAATTATGTAATTCCATATCGCAAGAGCGGGTTTATTAAGATGCGGAATAGTGCGCTTCGTGTTTTTCTCAGATTGATGCCTGCCCTTCTGATATGACAATGAATACTAGTTATGAATCCTCCTGTTTTTTTATAACTCGATATGTGGTGGTGCCTTAGCAGGCGGGCACATCGGTGTTATGATATGTCATATTTAGTTGTACTTTTTGCGATTGTAACTAATCACTTTTTTCCATTATTACACTATAATGTTGAGTTCTACATGAACCCACTGAACACGTCTACTATATATATAACCGGTGGACACTCTATTAAATAATGCAAATATTGTACCTTACTACCAAAATATTATATATATTTATTTATTCTTTATTGCACATAAAAAGATAAGTACAAATGGTGGACATAATGCCTTAAAGCATTCTCTACCAGTCAACCACTGGGTCAAAAAGAAATATTTGATACGTGCAGGCATCGTGACAGAAAACAATAATCAGATATCACTTTCTATTCTACTATTTACAAATTTATATGAAAAGTTTATATATAATAAATTTATTATATATTTAGAAAATGTATATATATAATATTCAACCACTATCTATTTCTCGAACTTAATCGAACAAAAATCGACTAAACAAGTACCTACCCTACTCAGCCTTGATTGTTGCTCCTCTACCAGCAGGCCTAGCACATGATGGCCGCGGGAGTATGTCGCCGCGAGATAGACTACCTGTCCTTATGTCATTAATACAATTAGACAAAGACGTGTCATCTATCTCGCGGCGACATACTCCCGCGGCCATCATGTGCTAGGCCTACTGAAAGTTCCACGCGCGCAATAAGGAAAGTTACCCAACTAGCAAAAGTCGCGCTTACAACGATCTCAAGACTACATTTTTTTGGTTTTATATTGATTCTATATCATCGTATAATCCTGGATTTGGGCACAATTATAAGCGTATTTATTTTAATTTCCTTCTAATATCACTTTTATTGCATACTGTTTGCTTTTACAGTAATCATGCCAAAACTAATTTAAGCCTCCTTAGGCTAATATCGCTTTCAGGTAAGTATTTTATAAGCCTGCATAGGCTTATTTTGGTCCAACGTTAGACTCTTATGAGCCTAAACAAGCTTATTTTGATTTTTGTACGACAACACGGTACGCTTGGTCTGTAGCGTGATAATATAAAAAAAATGTTGTGACAAAATAAACACTGAAGGTACGAATTACCATTTAGTAATACTTATAAACTTATAATAGCGTGTTTATTATCCTTGGTGCTTCTTCATATTGCGCAGTAAGTATTTGGAAAATATTATTTACTGTAAAATGGACCCTTATTTACACTTCAAATTTCATGCGCCCACTCAAACAATAGTATTTTGTATCCTCGTTAATTATGTATTTTATTTCTATATTTGCAGTAAAAAGACGCCATTGTTATAGTTGCATTTTCTCAGTGCGCTATTAGACTATTATAAGATCATTTACTTAATATTAGCATTCTTGAATACCAATGATACGGCCATGTTTAATTAATTTAGGGTTCCTTGCTTTACCTATATAAAACCTCATTTACTTTATCTTGACCTGATTTTATATCACTTGACCCTATAAAAACAAATATACTTATTGTTTTTACTTTTTATTCAAATGGCAATGTTGGTGATGTGAAATGGTTGTATACTTACAATTGTGTTCCCAAAATCGATTTAAGGTCTAATCACTTTTTATTGTTCTCATCTATTGTTTATTTAAGTATGTTTATTCTATATCACGCTAATATCGAACTAAATTACTGCTATTGATCTCATAATAGCTTTAAATAAGGTCACAAAAAGATGCACTATTGTATTTTTATGTTATGCTGATATTAGTCTGAAGTTCTTACAAAAGCATTTATTAAGGCTATTATAACATCAAATGATCCAATATCGCTCTAATATCTTACTAAACTACTGCTATTGATCTTATAATAGTTTTGAATAAGATGAAAAAGGCATGTACTTATAGTGTTTTTATGTTATGCAGATATTAGCCTGACATTCTTACAAGAGCATTTATTAGGACCATTATAAAATCAAATAAACTTAGAGAAGGGGACTATAAGAACATTTACTCTCAAGAACAATGAATCTACGTAAATGTTATTGTAGGAGTAAGAGGCTTATAATAGTATTATAAAATGCGCTTATATACACATATGAGACTAAGTAATGAGACAGAGAGTTCTAGAGTGCGTACTAACTTGTCTAAGGCTAATATAAGAGCATAACATTTTCTAAAACAAATATTAGAGTGCTATAAGCCCACTATTCTTATAAAGTGCGCAATCCAAGACTATTTTGCTAGTTGGGTACTGAACAGAGGGAAAGCCCTCACAATATTATGATCGCTACGACTGCTCTGCCAAGTGTGTGCCAAGCAGTGACGCCATCAGTGTGCTCCAGGCCTATGTCCCTTACAATATCGTCTCAAACGGGTTCATTGTAATAATCCCAGAATACACATCCCGCGCACGTTGCAATTACGACATGCCACAGATCCTCGCAAAAACGTGTCAGCTCCTACAAGGCACAGCGTAATTATTCAACCAATTAATGCAAGAATTCGCCACTTTTTCCCAACAACCGTGATTGGCATTTTAACAATTTCCTTTGCAGCATTAGAGTGTTAGGATTAAATTATATTGTCTATGTATGGCGCGTTATATACTCCGCTAAGCCCGGATTGGAACAGGCACTCTTATGCTAATTGGACAGTGTTATGGAATAAGCGATCAAGCGACAGTTAGTTGAAATCGAGAAAATGAGCTAGAAAGATTTGAAATTTGAATCAGTTGTTGTAAGTTCATTTATAAAGCAAAAAAGTTAATTTTGACATTGAACCTATAAAAGTGTTCATAATTTAAATTGATAAAAAAAATAACACCATACCTATTCAAGTTTCGAAGTTATTAACGTTTTTCCGCTTGATTCTTTATTGAACTAATACTGCGATGAGGTTAATTTATTTCGCCGTAGCGTACTATGAGACATATTTTGTCGCTTGATTCTTTAATGCAAATTGTTAGAGGTAAAGTGAATACTGGAATAAAATAAAATTCCATATATTTGAGTAAATAGTGCTATTGTAAATAAATTAACAACAATGTTTTCCTCCACAATGATTAGGACTAATCCGTCTAACAATTTTAGTTTTGTTCTGCAATCAACTTTTTTAAATAAATGTCAAAAAAATCAGCATATATGGCAAAATTGGCATTGTAACTAATAATAATTCATTAGTACTAGCCAGGATTACACACATAAGATATTATGATATAACAAAACCTCTTGATACTTAGTTCTCATTAAGCGAAATATCCTGCAATTTCAAATATGTAACAACGAATTAAACGACACCAATAGGGCGGTTAAATCGATATTGCGTTTATAAATCATCAAAACTTTAAACCAAAACGAATTAATAACATCTTTATGGCGTTTAACTCGATTTTGCGATTTAGAATATACGCTTATTATAATTTGTAAAAGTAAATTTGGCGTTCAATTCGTTTTTACGTAACGACTTAGTACACAGGGCCATACAAATTTTAACGTGTCGCTTGATTCTACCCCTTAAAATAAGGCTGTAAGCATGATTTTTCAACAAAGAAATAATCAATACTATAGATTATCACATTTATATCCGAACTGCATTCATAACTTTTTTTTCGGATTTTGGCGCTTAGTTCGCTATTCCATAACACCGTCCAATTGAAAGTGACTTAATTAAAATACAAAGTAAGCAACACTTATTAGGCATCTTGACGATAAAATCTTATGTTTATTGATAAAAAGTGGGGTCGTTATTTAAATAGATGCAGTTTATTAGTGTCGTATTGATAGTGGCTAAACGAAGACTTAATTTTTATGTGATCGTTTAGAAGATAAGTAGATATCGACTGTGTTTTTCAAAGACACTGTGTTTATAATTATTCAAGACTTGCTTAATAGGAGTAATAGGTCTGGCTACTTATGAGGGCACGTCACTGTATTGTCAGTAAATTCGTGTTCTTAACTGGTAAGTAAAGTTCAATTAAATAAATAAGATATTCCGTAGATCCCAAGCTGTATCGATATCAGTCGGTCTAGCACAACTGGCACTTTCGCGAGTCCATAGGTACGCGAAGTCGCGCTTGATATAAGGACTCGTGCGCGCCTAAGTTGTGCTAAACCGAAAGATGTATGTTAGAGGCACCATCTTTGACATTTGCCTTCGACATCCTTCCTACATCCGATATTGGATCGGATAATGTGAAAACAGGAGGACAAGAACGAAAAGGATAAACGAAGTACAAATCCGGCAACAATGTTGTTTACCTTCCATGATGTACTTGCGATAATTCCATAAGAAGAACGATGAATTTCAAATGTAGGTGTGTTTGTACAGTCAGCTGCAGAGAAAAGTAGACCCCCCTGTATACAAATTTGTATGTAAGGGGGTCTACTTTTATCTGCAGCTGTCTGTACACCACTACCACTAAACATTTACTCGGATACTATCTCTGAAACTCGATAGGACTCACAGCGAAGTAATGGGGGTTGAACTTTCTTTACCTACATTAGACATAGCAACGTTTACAGTCTTATTTTATTATGGTCGTCAATTAGGTCAATTTATAGATCCAGTAATAGTAGAGTTTATAAAGATAGCCTAAGCCAAACTGTTCTGCGATAAAAGGATATACTTATCCTTAATAGTATGGCTCAGGCAATCTGTGTAAGTTTTTTTTTTATTTTTTAGTGTGGGACATTCTTACACACATTGACTAATTTCCACGGTATGCTCAAGAAAGCTTGTGTTATGGTTACTCAGATAACAATTGATTTAATATAGAAATACATAGAAAACATCCATGACTCGGACTCGGGAACAAATATCCGTGCTCTTCACATAAATATATAGTTGCACATTTTTGACAATGCACAATGCAAGACTACTCAATGGATGTAGGAAATCTGCAATCCCAAAGTTTTTCTTTCGAATTGGAAGAGTGGCGGCAGCAAAAACTATTTTATTTATCATAAAATTATACATATGTTTAAAAAAGAGACACGTGTAAGTGAAAACACTACTTTGTTAATCCAATTTCTCAACACAAAAGACAAGTCAAATTCTCTTAAATTCGAGTTAAGCTGTATTCTTCCCAGGCTGCCTTTGGCCGCGCATTAATAAAAGCCGACATCGTAATCCGGGGCGTGCATTAAGGCCATCGACGACAGTTCACAATCAGCTGACAGCTGAAGTTTATCCCCGAGTTATTGTTCCAGTTCGGATCAGGTCAATGGTACTGATTTTATACATATATTATAATTATGTGTTGCTGCCTAGAAGGAATCTCTTTAGCTATTGGAAACCCTAATACCTATTTTAAATAACAACACCTCTCGGTAGATATTTGGGACACAAGTAGCTTTTTAATCTTTTGAAACTCTGCCAATAAACATATTATTTGTACAATTTTTGTATTAAAGGAACAAATGCAACAAATTACGCTTCCGGTGGGACTTGATCCCGCATCCATCGCAAACCGGACGGAGGCTCTTATTTATTTAAACTTTATTGCACGTCATAAAATTGTATAAATGGCGAACTTAATGCCTTAAGGCATTCTCTATCAGTCAACCATTGGATCTTAAGGGTTTCCCAAAAAAATTTTGACGCGGAATCGGCGCTAGAGCGATTTTCGGTCGGCGAAACCCGAATCAACCCTCGAGACCATACACGTGCGTTTTCACATTATCCGATCCGATATCGAATGTCGGACCGATATCCCATATACCGCGTGGAATTGGACGACGATCCTTTCGGGAAATGGGAGATAGTGCCTTAGGACAACACTTCCCCCCTAGAAACTATACAATTTACTTTAACTATTTTCAAGTTATAGCCTTTCCAACATTTTTGTAAAAATCTACTAGGTGAAAACCCTAAGCAGGTGACAGGGTCAATGACCTTACTTGTAAACAATCGTTAGATGACAGAACATTTACTGGTGTTAATTTGATGCCGTATCATATTGGATCTGTTTCCGACACCGGTAACAAACGTCGCAGGATTTTTAGGTTCCGTTCTCTTTGTGGATCCATTTGTGTAATTATCAGATGAATGCTTATGTTACATACGTATTTTTAATAATATCAACAAAACTGTTCAAGTGACATTAAATATGACAACCACTGACTACTAACTATAAACATGAAGGAGTAGACAATTAAAGATGATATCGCAACCTCTTTCATCATGAAAAAAGTTATTTTTATCTTACTTAGACTGATATAATGTAATAATTGGTATAACCGCTTTTCATATCACTGTTTTTAACGCCGGGCGTACATTTTTTTTCATGCATGACCTAGTTCTTAACTATTATTTGGTTCGCAAAATTAATAGGTTACATTTTCAATGACTAGCGAAACTCTTTGCGTGGTCGAAAATTGATAAGATGTTTGACGCTTGAAATGATAGGTATTGTCATTTCACCTAATGTCATAATTATTCAACTAAAATTGCCTATGTTAAAACATCGTGATTATTGAAATTTACTCGACGTGAAACTGCAATGGAACTGTAATGTGACTGATTATTAACAAAAGTAACAAACCAAATCCACTCTCGCATCAGGTTGGGCATAGAAAAAAATTATACTTTCTATTTGTAGAGGTTTACAATGTTCATAACTATTCCAAATTTCAAGTTGATAGCATTAGTAGTTCTCGAGATATTTAGGAATGTGACAGACGGACAGACAGACGGACAGAGTCGCACCATAAGGGTTCCTGTTTGTACCTTTTTGGTACGGAACCCTAAAAATGTTAAGTGCTTCTGATATACTTAGTCACTTAGATTACAAACTTATCCCAATGTGGCTATCACGAAAAAGCACAAAATGACCAACAAATCAACCCGCGGGCCCTGCAGCTAGACTTGATGAAAAAATACTGCGGTAGGTATTGTCCGGAATCCAGGGAAACATTAATTACATACAATATTAAATATCATGTGCTACGCCGTCACGGGACATCATGCACTTACCTACGAAGATGGAATAACATTTGGACACCGTAGGATGTTAACGTGAAAATAGTGTTAAAAATGGTTAAAAGTGTGTAATAAAGATTAATAATCATATTTTTGCCATTATTTCATTTAAGTATTTGACATGCGTCATTCATACATCAGTGTATTAATGTCAACGCTCGGAAATAATGTAAACAATGTCCGAGATTTCCCGATTGCGATCCCTTAATCTAACAATATGGTATGTGCATGTAGGGTTATCACCAGGGCCAAAAGTTGGCGGATTTGTTAATTTTATTTTTTGTTTAATTTATCATTCCAACCTTCACCAATCTAATCTGCTGCACTTATATAACGCTATATTCCCGGTAAGGTACATGGTGCTAAACCACCCTGTATTTAAGCCGCTATCTTTGATTTTTTCCTTTGAAATCCTTCCGACTTCCGATATCGGATCGGGTAATATGAAAACGCACTGACAGTCTTAACCAATTGAGCTAAGGAAGCCGCGTGCGCCGCGCCGGAATGCTTTAACGGCTCAGCCACGACATTGGTCTAAGCGCGACAGCGGTGAGCGGCAGCCATACATTGGAGCGAGATACAGATATGGGACTTTTCATTCGCACGTATGGCTGCCGCTCACCGCTGTCGCGCTTAGACCAATGTCGTGCCTGGGCCGTAACCGTAAGAGATCCAAACAAAAGATACTAAAAAAGTCGTTTCTGTGTGTCAACATTCTCAAGAGGCAGAGATACAATATAATAACTTTAATATTATGCAACTACGCTCATACACGAGCCCTTTCCCGACTACAGAGTGAGGTCTCACCACATCTTTGATCTAATTACCTACCCACCTAGGTTGGGTTCAACTGTGGTTTAGACTAACCGCGACTTATCTCGCAGAGGAAGTAATTAAGGGACATTTAATTGCTAGTTCGGCAGTTTAATTACCTGTAATAAGTGTAATAACAACAGCGGCGGAGAAAATTAATTAAAATTACATTTCCCTTAACACTTAAGAAGCGATAATGACATGCTAAGAATCTCTGTAGTGTAAATAGCTCTCGTCCAAGTGGTAATAATATCATGTTGTACGGTTCCTTAAAAGTAAATTTCTGTGCATTTATTTTTATTTTTATTGGGAACACCTTACACAGATCAACTTAGCCCCAAACTAAGTAAAGCTTGTACTATGGGTGCTAAGCAACGATATGTACAATACTTAAATAGATAAATACATACTTATATACATAGAAAACATCCATGACTCAGGAACAAATATCTGTGATCATCACACAAATAAATGCCCTTACCGGGATTCGAACCCAGGACCGCGGCAAAAAATGGACCAGTTACATTTGCCCCCCAGTCGAGATTTGTTCCGCTGTACCTTATAAGTTTCCCTTGTATTTTCTTTCAGAGCGATTGAACTTAGATTAGTGAGAGCAGGGTGCGTAGCCGAATGGCACAAACGTTCACGAAACGCTCACGAAACGAAACGCTCGTAGATATCTATCACTATCGCTCTTGCGTATTGGCGCGACAGAGCCAGACCACCTTTCGCGGCGTTTCGTTTTCGTTTCGCGTCGCATAAATGCCATTCGGCTACGGGGCCAGTTACTATCAATCTAATCAAGATTTATCGCTTCAAGCGCTTTCTGATTTATTCTCCAAGATGATGAATTAATTGAAATCAACGGTTTAATGCGCCTTGCTACCTTATCGATGCAAAACAGCGTAAGTCACTTGAAGTTTTGTGTGTAATGTGACGTTCTAGAATGTGCCAGGATATATCAGGAGAAGGCTGCATGAGATATGAGTCCGCTACGGGTTGGATAGTATTGGCAGAGTAAAACGAGTAGCTAACATAATAAATAAAATTGGATGCTGATACGCAATATTAATGTGTTATCCCACATAAATTTTGTAATAAAATGTTAACTTTAATCGTCAAATTTTTGAGTTGACATCTTATTAAGAAATGCATGTGGGATGACACATTATTGCGTATCAGCATCCTACCTCTATATCTCTATAAGCCAGATAAATTAGGCAAAAAAAACCGCTTCCAGGAATTCATTTCCATCTAACTAGAAATCATCTTAATACATTGGCTCTAAATTACTGTTATCTGAGTTTTCTCTACTCTGGCTCTCAGGATTCAGTTATAGTTTAGCCATTTGCTTCATTCAATACCTTTGCTTCATTTGCGTCATGTTGCTCATTCATGACATGTCTATATAATAAATTAGTATAAGGTACAGCGGGGCAAATCTCAACTGGGGGCAACTGTAATCCATTTTTTCCATTATTACACTATGATGTTGAGTTCTACTTGTATCCACTGAACACGCCTACCATATATAACCGGTGGACACTCTATTTAATAATGCAAACACATGGAAAAATGAACCAGTTACATTTGCCCCCCGGTCGAGATTTGCCCCGCTGTACCTTAATAGAATGTGTGATTAATTTTATTACTGATATTTTATTATTGTTGAGTTACCAAAACAATATTCCACGAAGTGTCATATAATCAGGACACGACTACAGGGGAAAATATTGCATTCAACTGTACCCAAGACCATGCTATTTCAATCAATCAGATTAGCACTGCTTCTTTTTACTCTGACGGCGTAGTCCGCATGAGATATGGGGCGAGTGTGACCGCAGCGACGGTATTACTCACCCCAATTAGCCGTGTTATTTAGTGGTTGCCCCGGGCAACCGCCGGGACGAGTATAACGCATGTAGACCGCGGTCTATAGCACCAACTAGATATAATCCGGTCAGGAATATATCTAGTTGCTACTTATTCATAGGGGTTTTAATCATTTAGGGCCGGTTGCATCAAACCGTCTGTCACCGTTAGCTTGTTCTTAAAAAAAAAAGGGAAATTCTACAGACGTCTGCTGCCTGTCGATGATGTGTCTGTTAAATTTGGTCGATGCAACTGGCCCTAAGTCATATAATTCGTAGAATAATATTGAAACTCTTTTGTAATGTTGGGCATCATTCATCAATAAACCTAACAACGTAGAAATATGATGGGAGCCCTGAAGTCTTCGATGCAGGTGGTGGAGACTGCCTTGTCACCACAAGACAGCGGTTGCTCGTAGAGGCGGTGGAGATGCGGCGACCTACAGTAGCCCGTAGAACGGCTACGGTGAGGACAACATGTCCCGCGAGGTTTAGGGTAGGGGTGGTTGGGGCGCGGCGTGATTGGATGTTTTTAATAAAAAGGCTGAATTTGAAATTCAGATATAATCCCGAGAATAATTAACAGTAGGTTACATTTAAGTTAGAGGCTAGCACGAAAGCTAAGGACAGAATGAGTTCTAGCTTCCGTGTTCTACTATATATATTTATTCCACTGGTCAGGGGGGGAGTGGACTACCCTGGGCGGAGTCTACGAAACAAAGGACCCAGGAACTGATAAAGTTCGGTTATAAAACTATGACATAGAGTTTTAATGGGTAGCGAGACAAAATAGGCCGGCTACGCCTTCAACATGCAGCTGATAATTTATGGGTCTCGGCAGGATAAGGTTTGCCGAGACGTTACTAAGTTGCTAGATATTTAATGAGTTACCTATGTGATGCACCCGACCAATGAAATGGGAATTAGAAATTAAAACTTAATAATTAACTACGATTAAGCGCAAGCGCGGGTCCCTATAAAGGGTTGCGCTTTAAGACATAAAATTGTAAAAATAAATGGTCATATAACTTGGAAAGTTAATAAGGGATACGCGTGTGAACAGGTAGTGACAAAAACCGTGCTCTATTATGTTTTTATGAGTAATATTAATGTATTAATTAAATTATGAATATTAGATATTTTATGATAATGAAACTTTACAATTTTATGTCTTTAATTATCTTAAGCGTGGGACCACATACGATGGTACCATAACTATGTACTTATTATTATTTTTCCGGTAAGTAACCAATTCGTTCTATCGGTGTAGCTATTACAATAAGTTCGATGAAACTAGGAATATCTACATTACCTACCTAATCGTTCCATCGATCTTCTAGACAAAAGCCTTCTCAATTTCTGTAGCTCTAAATCCAAAGCCGCGGAACTCTAAACGTGCGACATGCGAGCGTTAACCTATTATATAACCTTGCAAGGACAGTTGGAGGACTTTTGTAATAAATACCTACACATTCTTATGAACAACAGCTTTTTCATTTTCGGTAGATCTAAACCTAATGCGCGACACAAGGAGCTGGGAGACGAGGTGTAAGCCAAGGATGACGATTTCAACGCGCTCTATGCCGATTGTAACATGTGTATTTCCAAAACCACGGAACTCTCAAAATCCGGCAAGCCTCGAGCATTAAACCCGTTCCATAACCTCGCAAGACTTAGAAGAATAGTTATAAAATATTTAAAAGAATTACAGGCATAAATAAAATTCTTGTCATAAATAGAAACATCCATTTCCGTAGCTCTAAGTTCAAAGCCGCGGAACTCTAAAAATCCGGCAAGCTCCGAGCATTAACCTGTTGCGTAACCTCGGAACCAGTTGCAAGGATGTTTGAAAGAATTACACACATAAATTAAAATCGTATTAAATAATTTAAAAAATCCATTTCCGTAGCTCTAAATCCAAAGGCGCGGAACTCTAAAAATCCGGCACGCCCCGAGCGTTAACCTGTTGCATAACCTCGCAAGGACGCGTGCGTAGGCGCAATTTACATTGAATGAATCTCGCCATCCGCACGTTTACCGGCTCGCACTAAAGGTCCTATGTTCATGGGAGACAGGCTGTGGTCAGAGAGCAGGCGGAAGCGGGAGCGAGAATAGGAATATTGCTATGATGACTATACTTCACCTATTTTAGGGTTAGAAAAATGGTAAACAATATAAACGTGTATTTTTTATTGAGTAGTAAATACATGTAAGGTACATCGGGGCATATCTCGACTGGGGGTCAATTGTAACGGATCCATTTTTGCCATTATTACACTATGATGTTGATTTCTACATGTATCCACTGAACACACCTACCATGTATAACCGGTGGACACTCTACATATTTAATAATGCAAACATTGTAAAACATGGACCAGTTACATTTGCTCCCCAGTCGAGATTTTCCCGCTGTAACTTAACAAATTGTATCAAATAATTATGAATATTATGATCTTACATTATTTTACTTTCCATGACAATAATGGTTACCTTTTTTTTAAAGTGTTTTGGAATAAAAACATAATATATAATATATATTATGTATAAGTAGTGTATGTATAGTGGCTGGGGTAATTGAAGCTGCTTATAACTGCAAAAGGCATCGTATGTTATTCGTGATACCACTGATACCTACTACAGTCTGACCAAAAAGAGTAAAAATTAAAAAGTAGCAACATCGTAGTGTCGTCCCGTTTTCTCACACATATTGATTTGAAAGGGATGACACTACAATGTTGCCAGTTTTTATTTCTACTCTTGGTCAGACTGTATGTCATAGAACTCATAAGATACTTATATACTTAGTAGTTAAAAGTTGTTTAATGTAATTGAAAACTCAGCATGATTTTTGAAACACAGAAATCAAATGAAACAACCGTTATTAATAACGTTCAGAATCTCTCACAAATACTGTCACAGGTATTATAAATACTTACTAGGAAGTCTCAACCTGCGAGTGTTATGTTGTAAATTGGTTTATGAAATAAATGCTTTTTGATTTTTTTTGATTTCGAAATACAATTTTATTGTATAAAATTCAAAAGTAAGTACTTACTTACACCATTCACGGCGTTATCCCTAACAATGATAAATAATAAACTGATTGTAATTGAAAAACAAAAAGTGTATATATATGTATGTAATTAAAAATAATCATATTTAATTAAAAAATATGAGTAGGTAGGTAGTTGTAATTCATATTTTTGCACGTGCGATTATGCATGTGGAGTAAGTAACAGAATAATTCACGAAATATTTTTGCAAACATTGTTTTCAATGCCCGCTGCTGATCGAAACACAGCCTTACCCGTCGTTTACGCCTTTCACGCCCCAGCACCAGTTTTATCGCCGCGCTTATGTCGTTCTGTGCGAGAAGTTACAGCATTCTGGGGACATTGTTGTGCGATATATTGTGTCGGCCGCGTAAGATATTCGACTCCGTTTCGAGATAGCGATGGGTAAGGCGTTGTGCACGATTTGCGAGTTTCTCTTGTCAACATTTTGTGAATATGAACTCAAATGAGATGATATTTATTAACGTGATATTCTACGAGTTAGAAAGATGAATGGAACTAATTTTCTAGCGTTTCAAAAACATTCTGATCATGATGCGTGCTATGTCCCGCAGTTTCTACAAAGCTTGCTTTTTCAAAAATGTTTTAATAGGAATAGGCAGGTATGTAAACTTAGATCTTATGTAGGTACCTACATTTTCAGCGAAATATTAAGGAAATCTATGTCTAGGTGCTTAAACACTATTTAAAGGATAATTGTACAATGTCAATACATCGAACGAACGAAAAAAAAAACATTCGGGATGACAAATATATTATGTATAATCATTATTTTAGAGATGGGCCGAATATGGACTTTGCCGAATACGAATATTTAGAAAGCGGATGTTAAGAAAAAACTATTAAATGATTGATAATGGTTACATATGTTACTAGAACTACATATGTTATTACGATTTAGTGAATTTAACTAAAACTTAGTTAAAACAACTCTAAACTCTTCTCAACTCTTAACCTACGGTTTTTCCAACTTTGTATTTGTGTTTTGACGCATAGGCATTATAGGCAATTATCCCTTTCTAGTAGTTCCTTACAAAGCTACTAAAATAGGAGCTTATTATCCAAAGGAATACGTAAGATCTTCATTATTTTTTTACTTTGTTTATTCGGTAAATATTCGGCAAAGCAACCGAATTATTCGGCCGAATACGAACATTGAAAAACTTGCCGAATATGCCGAATACCGAATATTTACCGAATATTCGGCCCATCTCTAATTATTATAGTTTAATTAAATTGAAAAATTTATTTTTATGAAAATTTACTGTCATAGAAAAATAACACGGCATACGAATATTTTTTTAGACAATTATTTTCGATCAGCTACGTACAAAATCTTTTTGATATATAATTTTTTTTCGTCATAATCCCAGTGTACCTAGATATATTCTATAGCGATTTTAATTATAAAATGGGCATTTCGAGCGTTTGCCCGGAGCGCAGTTAGTTTGCCGGCATATTATATTTATGGTATATATTTACTAGCAATCTGTAGCTCTATCATTTACGCACCTACCTGTTAAGGTGTCTTTCAACTGGAGTTGAGGATGTAAGTCATAAGCGGCAGCGAATTCAATTTGTACCTGAAATGACAAACAAACCCATGAATATTTATTTTTACATCGTACAATTCTTATATCAAAATAAGGAAACTGGTTTTAATTTCACGTGCACAAATCACCGTGAGCGTTTGTTAAGGTCGTATCAAAACCAAGTCGTAATTTTTTTTTTCCTATGACTGACTAAGTTGCAGTGTAACAGCAGTGCAATAATATTACAATAAACAGATACCATGAACCCTCTCTCTTACAGTAATATTTAAACTTTAATTTATTGTTGCATTAATTGTGCTAATTTCGTGGTTTTTCCAATATTTCAGCGTTTTATGATGCTTAAATTATTATTAAAAAAAGCAAAACTTTGTCTCCATTGCTGTATATTCAGAAAGATAAGAGCCGTCTCTTTGTGCACAGCCACTATAGCTAGTTATAGTTTTTTTTTTCTATTGTGCTATTTTCGTGTCAAAACTACATTTCACAGCTTTTGATCTGTAATATTTTTTTCAAAAGTAGATTTTTTAAACTTTTATATCTACAAACTGATAGATACCTTCCAGCAGCGGCTGGTCCATACTAAGCCGATTCTCACCGGCTTGCCTAAAATTGATTACTAGTAAAGTACCTAATGTTAAGGTAGTTCTTTTTGCTCAGTGTTGCCTAGCAAAAATTTTCACCAGCCGCCACTGGTACCTTTCTAGTGTTTACGTAGTTCCCGCTCCCGCTGGCGCCTGTCCCAAGCTCCGCCCGTCTGAGGCAACCGCTCCAGAAATTGATTTAATCAGAGGCCGACGTTGACGTCTAAATTGTACCCCTCAACTATCAGCCGACTGATGATTTTATAATTGTTAAATTGTATTTTGTGCTATGATTGTAAGTGCTGCTGTTGGTTTAATTTGATACTTTGTAATTATGTTGCTAACAATTAGGTTACTTTTCAATTAAGATTGTGCTTTGTGTAGTCTTTTCGTGCTTGTAGTTGTAGCTTTCCGTTCAAAAATGTTTTATCTTGCTTCCAATGAATGTGGCTTCAGCCGGCTGTGTACTGTTTGTAATATTACATTTTCAGCATGATTTCATTTTAGTCAATAATAAAATGCAGACACAATGACGATGCAAAACCAATGCAACATATTTAATTTTACTTCTATAGGTATTGTTTACGGTTCCTTTAATATTAAAGCTTATAGAGTCTGTTCGGAAAGAGAAGAGTCGTGAAATGTAATATGGGGTCCAATTCTCTTTCCGAACAGCGGGCCGATTAGTTTAGTGACAAAATCCCGTATGCGAGATTCAAAAATTGCCCCCCAGACTCTACAATACACTACGGTTGTGATTGTGACCATAACAGCGTTTCTGCTTGCTGTTGAAGCATTGGTGTCGTAACAATACTGCTTAAAGTTTGTAGTATAGGGAAATTTATAATATACCTTTAAATTTCCTCATTAAACCAAGTTATTGTCATTGCGTTACTAATATTACTAACTAAATTCGCCGTCGCCATTTACCATTGAATCAATAACTCATACCGCAGTTGCATTTATTAATAGACAATTAGGTATCAGAAGCGCCGCGGTTGTCATTGTTAGCGTAATCACCCAGCAGGATTTATATGCGCACGCGCCTTTGTAGGGTGTCCATATTTAGGACACAACGGGAACGGAATTGGTCAGCTTTAGGGCTGATGTGGGTACGAGATTTGCATGCGAGTTTTGATACAATGTGGTATTTGATTGGCCCGTTGAATTGGGTAACCCTGACAGTTCACAATGTAATCTAAATAATATCGCGCGCTTGTAAATTGTCCATACTTGAAGGCTGACTGGATGAATAGGGTCACGGGCGAGAATGCATCTCATCTGTCTCTTCAGTCTGAATAGTTGCTTTTTGCGATTTGCAAAATGCGGACTGAGGGTTGACCAATTTTGACCTATAGCTTTTAGATTTGTATTCTTTTTGACTGGTTTTATTGTATAAAACTTGTTATTTACCTATTTTCGTGCCATACAATTAAATTTTTAAGTCTGAATAAACTTATAGTGCTCCCACACTATCTGTCAATACCATCGCGCTGTTCCTGCCCCACAGTGATATAAAGCAACAGCCAGTATAGGAGCACCAATATTGGAGGAGGGAAAGGGGAGGGAGGATAGGGAAAACAACCACCTTGGAAGCGTAGACGGTACATAGGTACCAGGCCATTACTGATTTGATGGACGGATCAAGTCAAAGCTACGATGATAATATGTACCTACATTAAATAAATATACAGCGCGATACAGAGGCAAAAAGAAAAATAAACAGTACAGTAAGCAAACCGAAAAAAATTGGTTCATTCTGACACGTACCTATGCCATGCCTATGCCAAGTGTACCGTACCAAATAGGCTTTCTGACGGTAGTTTCATAATCTGATCTTTGCATGACCAGTCTTTTCATGATTTCAATCCTATAAGGTCTCCTATATTGCATCATTCAAGACATGAATGTTCAGTTCCTCAATGACGGTCACCCTACGCTATGAGTTAGTGCCACGGGCAGTTGTCCCTGGTGATTAAGGGTCCAGGATCCTTAATGAGATAAGTGAGGCTGCAAAATGAGATCTGCCTCAAGAATCTCTGAGGCAAACCATGAACATCGATGTTGAACTATGTGGCTTTTACTTACGATTCTACTGAGTTGAGTCAATTATAGACAAAATCATTTGTTTAGTAGGTATCCAATCAACGAGAACTTAAAAGTATTACGCCGTGGTTTGCGTGGGCGACGGTCGCGCGATGGTCGCGCGACGGCGATGCGACGCATACGAAATCAAACCTTATCGATATGGAAGTATGAGACGCGACGGCGCATTCATTGGCGACGACCTTCGCGCGGCGCAATAAAATTCAATGTTGGCTGCTCGCGTGCGGTCCGTTTGTTAATGTAGGTAAGAATTTAGAATGGCGGCATTTTGTGAACATCAAAGGAGTGAGCCTTCTGTACTTGTACTATTATATATTCTGTCGTATAATTATGAAATCTGTGGCTGTTGCTAATAGTCGGTGCTGAGAAAAATAAATGTTATTTTTGGGTCACTAAGTAGTGATAGGTTGCGGTATATAACAAGCGACACTTTTTAATGAAGACTTAAGAAAGTTCTTTCATCCAAATGTATGAGCTATCGTAAAAACGGCGAGAGAACCTATTTTCTAAGATCTCATTATGCTCTTGAAATAAATTTGTATAAAAATGTAAAAATAAATCTTGATAAATTAATTGTATTTATCTTAAACATTTAATGCCAAGCTCGCATGCCGTTATCTATTATATTTATACGGATCATAAGTACCTACTTGATAACTTCATCTCCACTTTTCCGTCATTATTTTAATGTTGTTGCAATGTTTAATAGGGTAAACTACCGTATACGTATGCTAAAAAATGTACCTATATTTTTTGTTGCCATTTCATGAAATTGTTTAAATACGAGTACTTATAAAATAACGCTCAATATAACCTAACCTATGCACGTGCAGGTATATTAAGTTTATTTTAAGGTGTAAAAGAAGATGATGGCAGAAGTTCCAGCTAAGTAACCATTATGTGGAATTGATAGAGCACTCTATAACGCTTAAAACGTTTTTAATAGGTCAATAAACGATTACATTCTGACCTCTTGAGCTCTAACAACCTTACTCACATGCAGGAACACAACACTAGGTTCTACACCGAAAAGCGACCGGCAAATATCAAACGACAAGTTCAGAAAAACTGATTGGTACGAGCGGGGTTCGAACCCGCGAACCCCGAAGAATAAAATTAATATTCACAATTCGTACTAGGTACCTATAACACTAGATGCGACACCATACGTTACAAAGTAACGTAAAATACTTACTACAATAACGACAATTATTGTCCGTCCCCTAGAAATGTAAATTAAAACAAATTCTTCCAACAAGGAAACGAGAACGACTAATGAATCGGCTTGACCTATTCTTGCATACCGACCAAATAATACTCACGCTGAGTCAAGGGGAACTGACCATTGTACCTACGTACTACAGCGCTCCGCATATGATTGACAAGATAGTCCGAACATCGCTTGTCAATTATTGACAGTTCAGGGTACGCCAACATGACAATCGCTTGACGCTTCATAAGCGTATCGCACCTAGCTTTCCCTGTCGCTCTTCAATAGTGGCGCGACTGAGCCGGACTGCGAGCGCTACGTAGCGTCAACCATTGTCACTTCGACTAAGCCAGGTACCGCTACCAGTGGCGCCACTATTCGGTGACAAAAAACGGAAACTCCCGATGCGCATCAATTCCGTTTCTTGTGAATGGCGCCAGTATGGATGGCTAGCTAATTCGCCTTGAGCGGTGGATTAGGAAAAAACGCAGCGTTTATTTAAAGTGTTTAATTCTGACTTGAGAATAAAAGGAATGAGACCGATATGCCGGGGGTGGTTAATCACATGATAGTTTTAATTACCCGAGTATGCGTCAATGAACTTCGTTTGCAACGGTAGATTAATTAAAATTTATAAGCGAAACAAAAAGGGGAAGTTAGGAAATGTAACAGTTATAGGGTTCCTGTAGGAAAGAGAGCTTTGAATGTAGTTGGAATTATAGTTTGACAGTCATTTAGTGGTGCAATAAGCAAATTTTAAGAATATAGAGAATTGTTATAATTCGGGTATCTTTTTTGTTTAATTGGGCTTTAAGTTTTTTTTTACATTTTTTCAATTAAGATCACCCTGAAACAAGCAAATTGACTTTGCTCTTTCCTCTTTCCTCAAAAACTTTTTAGTAAGGAAACTTGGCCTATATGAAGTTATGTATACTTTTTTTTACGGCACTCATAGTGATTGAAAGTATTTTTACGCGTAAACATTGAAGCATAATATTTTACTAGTAATACATACAATACCTAACTAAAGCAGTTATTCAATTGTTAGCTAAACCTACGATAAAAATCATGCATAAAATTATAATTAAATATGGAATATATCTCGGGTCAAATTGGAATGATAAAAAACAATACACTCTTTTTTTCTTTGAGCAGTCGTGTAAAAAATACAAATGAAAAACATATGATATTTTATTTAAAAAATATAATTAAACTAGCTTTTACCCGCAGCTTCGTCCGCGTAATAAAAGTATTCATTAAGATTTTCATTTGGATCCTTAGATTTCTCTGTAGGTATATTTATCTGCGATTATTTCGATTGCACATAATACTTTTGCTTGCAATGATTGTAGAAATATTACACATCGACCACAGCGTAGGTAATTCTATACACGCTGGGGAAACCTTTATAAACATCCCACATAGCCCGTATTTCGACACTATGATCGGTGGGTAAAAAGTACTTTTTTCTATTATCCCTTAAACATTTTTACATTTTGCTTATACTTATCGCAAACGTAATCTTCAAGCAAGCAAACAACGATCGTCTTAGAGCACATTGATTGTAAGAGACCGCCGACCGATTATCCGTATCCCTCTAACGATACCCATATTATGCGTATTCGTATCCGTATCCGTATCCGTATCGCTATCGCTATCGCTATCGCTATCGCTATCGCTATCGCTATCGCTATCGCTATCGCTATCGCTATCGCTATCGCTATCGCTATCCCTATCCCTATCCCTATCCCTATCCCTATCCCTATCCCTATCCCTATCCCTATCCCTTTCCCTATCCCTATCCCTATCCCTATCCCTATCCCTATCCCTATCCCTATCCCTATCCCTATCCCTATCCCAATCCCTATCCCTATCCCAATCCCTATCCCTATCCCTATCCGCTATCAAGATGTTCAATGATTTCTTATCAAGTGCTAAAATATAAAGTTTCATGGTTTTATCTTTTAAAATTAAGAAATCCCATACAAACTTTCAACCTCCATTTCAACCCCTTCATCCCTTTTTTTCGAAATAAAAAATAGTCTATGTTCTGTCTCAGGGTCTAAAGATTGTCTGTTCCAAATTTCATTAAAATCGGTTGCGTGGTTTAAGCGGGAAAGCGTAACAGACAGACAGACAGACAGACAGACAGAGTTACTTTCGCATTTATAATATTAGTATGGATTAGTATGGATATATTAATTATGAAAACTAAGACGCCTCTTTTTATGGGCTCCCTAAGTGAACCTTTCAAAGAACTTTCAGTGCTACCTACTTAGGTATTAAAACCCTTCATATTTATAGAAGTTGAAGCTTCTTGTGCGTCTACAAAATGACAGCTACGTAGTTATCAATCCAATACGTCAGTGATTATGCCAATACTAATACTAATTACGCATTGATTATTCATCGAACAAGCTTTATGCCCATATAAGGGACGCGGATATTACTGTTGAAAACGCCGCGTTGCCGGCGCCAGTGTGTACGCATGTCTACAATACCGCCAATCCATCAAACCGTAGAAATCACGTTTAACTAACCAAATGTAATCATTGTTGTTGAACTCGCACTTATAAGGAATGATTTGTCGTTTTTTCAACGCACCCACCAGACCGATTTAAATGATATCTAAATATGGATGGCGAATTAATTTCAATTCGTATGATGTTACCGAAATGTTGTAATTGGTACGTAATTGAAGAAATTGTTTTACGGACTAGCGCGTATTAAGGTTTTGCTGGAGAAAAAAACTTCTGTAATTTTTCCATATTCGTGATTAATCGACCGAGTTGCAACAGAGTCTCAGAATCAAGTTTCGTAAAATATTTAAAAAAATTCTAGATTTATTCAGCAAATAAAAGTTGTGGCGTGACTATTTATAGTTAAAAGTAGTCATAGTAAATTTATGTAACTTATTAATGATTGATAACAATGATAACTACTCTTCTTCTTTATCTAATCTTTCTCTACTTAAAGCTTGTACTTAAGTACCTGTTACTGATAGTACCCACTGCTCTAGTGCCCAGTGCTATTGTGAGTACATTAGCATTAATTAAATCATAGAATCTACATATACTATCCACATATCACTCAACTGATAGCATTTTTCATTTTTTCATCCAAGTACCTAATGTGGGTTTTTCAATGTGACTTCTTTTTTTACACAATAGTAACAGGTTGCCGTACGGCTCAATTATTGGTCTTAATTAAACGCTTGTGGCGCCATCTAAACGTTTCGTATATGTATTATGATTATACAGGAAGGGGATTGCAGTCAAGTTTTTTGTTCTGTATTGTTTATGCGATAACCAGCACTACTGTATTCCTACAAACTAGCAAAGTTCCTAATATAGAAAACTGAACTTGAAAACTATGTTAATGACTTCATTTAAGCAAATTTAATTAAAACCATTGCAAGCAAATCCGCAGATCGCAGGTTTGAGTCCTGCTGTAGGTGGGAATTTTTTAATTTTTCCTTTAATTCAAATAGTACATTACGATACAAGTCGAAACGAAAAGGAAGGTCGAAATGAGTGGCGATAAATTAAAACCTTAGAATTTCCTATTCGCACGTGTATCGTACGACTTTTTTCAGAACAGATGGCCCTCCGAAGTTTCGACCTGCACGGGAAGCATGGTCGCGCGATAGACGATAAAATAGCAGGCCGTCCCTATCGCACTATTTGTAAGTGCGATAGGGACGGCCTGATATTTTATCGTCTATCGCGCGACCATGCTTCCCGTGCTGACAAGAAATGAACCACTTCCTGCACTAATGCGTAAAAAACACCATTTGTACTGAAATAATATATTTCCATACAAGAGCGGAAAAGAGGCGATAAATAAAATTTTAAATCTGACACGAATCGACGTTTTACAATAAATTTTACCATTTGAAGTTTCCACATGACAAGAAATGTACTGCTTTGCGAACTAGTGCGGGGAAAAACACCATAATTTTGTCAGCACACGCTAGCGAATATGTCAGTACCAAATCCCGATGTTAGGTTACTTATTAAGTATAATTTCATCAAAAAAACTATTATTATCGATAGCGTCAATTACCTACAACCTACAACAATTACCCTCGTAACCATTCAAATGCACACAGGGAATTTTATTGCATTCGGAATGCATACTAATCGGATTTTTAAAATTACTTTGTGTATAATTCATGATTATTCATGATACTTAAATACTATGCAATAAATACTATCGTTCAATAGTATGATAGCCTACAACCGCAGTTTCGTAGAATTCATTATCCTGGTGTTATGTTATTTTTTTAACATGAGTTAAGATTGTCAAGAGCGAGCAGCAATAACAACTTTCTAGTTTATAGTTTCTAGTTAATGTTGTTTTTAGTTTCTATATAAAACATAATGTATGTATGTATAAGCTTTATTGTACATAAAGGAAACAAAAGAGACACAGTTACAGAGTCAGTAATATACAATGTAGGCGGACTTATCCCTTAATGGGACCTCTTCCAGTCAACCTTTGAGGAAATGAGTAGAAGCGAATTAACGATGAGTGACGAATTCAAAAATGTACAACCACTAAAAGAATAATGTATTATTGATTATGAATAAACTTAAATAGTTTTACAAAAAGGTGTTTATAATAAAATTCAATGGTTCTAATTCAATTCTTTCAATGGTTATAATAAAATTTTAAATATATATTCCTTGTCCTTTTATTGAAAACACACCTTTTTCATTCTGCTAACACTGAGACTTGATCAGTTTATTAGACTTATATTGACCGGGATATAGACCGTGATTACCTTTTTGATTTTTGTCGAGCTCCCGATATTTAATTCAGAACACATGCTCTGCATACCTTTTTGGGAACACAGCCGTGAGTACGTATGTGTATTAAATAGATATAGCGCCATTTGATGATTTGACCAATTTGAACGTGTTTAATTGGCACCTGTGTCTGGCGCCATCTAGCTGTCTTATTCGTTGCTCGATTTTTTGCTCAAGTTTTTAATGCAATTTAGACTACTAAAAAGTCTTATAGTTGATTACTATTACTGTGTCTTAAGTCCATTTGAACTAGCAGTTCCATTGTTTAAGCATTTATTGCTCTCTCATGTCGTTAGAATACTTAATGGCATATAATTAACCGGGCAACTAAAATATTAAACGGGAAGTTATGTCGGGCATACAATAATATAATTTGGCTGTGTTTTAATATTGTGGCGACAAAAAAAATACATTAGCCTCAACTATTAAGCATCATTATTATTGAAAAAACGGCAGCAAATTTCAAGCGACAAAAATATTTCCGAGGAACATTAAACAATACTTTGGCGACTAAAATAATAATTGGCACCTAGTATTGTAAAGCGTAAGATTTTTAATATTTTAAGTCATATAGATGTTAGCATCTAAATAATTATACTTAGCTCATCGTTTAAAGTAGTATTTAAATTGCGGAGGCAACTAAAAAAAATATTGGGAAGTAGGTTTTCTTAAAACAGATATAAAATCGTTTCTTTATGGAAACGATGGTCTCATCGGCAGATCAGCGCTGGAAGTCACCAGCAACACGCTGAGGTGAGGCCATTTCGTGGCACTTCATTCCTTTCTGTCTTGTTGTTATTATGTGTATTTTGTCTTGCCTGTGTTCACGAATAAATGTTTATTCTATTCAAACATCGTATTTGCGACCCGTAAACCACGGGTAGTATTTAAATATCTCACATCTAATATTTTCGAGCGAGTTGCAAGCGAGGGAACGCGTACCAAATCATTTTATAATAAGTAAACAGCAAAAAGATCGTATGCTTGTTTGCCACCGACGTGGTATTAAAAAAAATGGCATTGATAATCGTATAGTATAAAATTACAAGAGCAGAATTATTTTCTGCTGGCAAAAAGTGGGTTAGGGTTAGGTTATTTTTTTAGTAGAATATAAGTCCTACCAGATTGGCTAAGTATGTATGGCATAATTCTTAGGTACTTTGTATGAACAAAACAACGATAGCAAAAAGGAAATGAAATACAGTCCCAGAGGCATGCATCCCCAACACACATGACTCGCTATCAAAACAGAAATAGGAAGAAGATGGACAACTTTTTACCGCCTAAATATTATGCAAAAATTTAGAAGATTATTTTGCTCATTAACATTATGCCAGCATAAGATTCGATATTATAAAATCTACGGAACGATTTATGCCAAAGCATATTCTGAGTAAGGTTTTCCTGCCAAAAAAAATAATATTTCAGAGTGATGTTAAGACTGCGTAAGGCCAGCCTTAGATTGGATAGAGTAAACGTCATGAAAAGTTAAATTAATTGTATAGACGAAGTTGCCAGCACCCCCAAACACCTAATTTCTTACCCATAAGTATAATATTTTGTCGACCGTTATATTTTATAGGAATCCTTTTTTTTATTAAAATGACAGCTCAGGTGATGAGTGCCGATGTATAAATTTTAAATGTACTTTTTATGTTAATTTGCTATATAAATATTTTAAAAGAACTGTATATTTTATATTAATAGACAGCCGTTTTCCTATTAAACTGTATCTCTAAAATTGTTTCCAATATAATAATTCAGTTGCCAAATAAATAGTTGGTACTCGCGTCTGAATAAACCGTAGCCGTAATGACATTAAAATGCTACCTCATATTTATAGTTATTTGTTATACAAGGGGGCAAAGTTGTATTTTAACGCCGAGTGTGGAATTGAAAAACGAGCAAGTGAAAGGATTCTATAGTTGAACCACGAGCGAAGCGAGTGGTTCGAGAATAGAATCCTGAACTTGCGAGTTTTTTAACACACGAGAAGTAAAATACATTTGCACCCGAGTGTAACACAAAACTTTTCCCCTCACTATAACGAGGAAACTACAACGCAAAAAATGCGTTTATCACTGCTTCCAGTAGTTCCACAGGTGGTAAATCATCTTAATTACTAGATTCACCTACTTTTATTAATTTTAAAGCAGTTAATTTGACTTTATACAAGGTCAAATTACTTTACCCACTAGTGGATAAAATGCGTTTTTACCCGCTGGTATTAAAGGACAAAACACGTGTTTCCGAGCTAGTGAGGGGAAAAATATTTTGAGGCCCCATTTTAGTCGCCAAACTATTATTTTTGATACCCATTTCTATGGCTATTTAGTCGCCCGGTTAAATACGTGCCATACTTAATGGTGTTTAATTGCCCAGAGCTATAATGTCAGTTCCTCATAGAATACCGATGGGGTACCGATAAAAGTGATTGTGTTCTAGAAAATCAATTACTTAAGTTTGCTTCTTTGTGCTGGGTTTTCTTATGTGACTAGCGAAGAGGAATAGGAATAGGAATAGGTTAGTCAAAAATATTTTTTCTACTCGTCGACTTTAATCTGTCAATTAGGACACCACAGACTAAACTATAAGTGCTGACTTTTCAGTGTTGGATAGTCTTTGATACTTAAGGCAACAATAATATTTCATTACACTTCACATAAGTTAACTGTAACAATTACTAGAACTTCATACAAGTACTATACTCATTTGCAATATCTGGCAAGTTTTTCTGCATCTGAAAAATCTTTTTTTTTTATCTATTGCGTTATCGACCAATCAGAGACAGTTGTTACAAAAAATTGGTAGCCTGGACATTAATTTTACCTTGAATGATGATATTGTTCGTCCATTGATGATGAAGATGATGACTCATAGAAAAAGTATTGTATACAATAATGATATAATTAAGCTTTTCACTCTCGTACCTACCGTACTATTAGGCCACTCAGCAAGCTTGGCCTAAACATGATACTCGACTGAAAAGCTCTGTATTATATCACGATTGAAGAGGGAATTCGTAACTCATGTTCTATAAACTCAAGTAATGGTGCGGATTCCTTTCTACAAATGACTTCTCATTTTTTACTACTACAGCGGAGTAGATAGATCAGTTTGCCAAACGCGTTAGCTCCGCGTAGCATTTTTTCCATTCGTATTTTCCCCCACTAGAGTTTTTTTTTTATATACGTCCCCATTCGCACAGGCTAACAGGCGTAATTTTCTCAAATGGTGTTTTATTCCAATCTCATTTTTTCCAAATACATTTCCTTCGCAACGGAACTTGATGGAGACCCGCTTTGCGGGGCTCCTATTTCCGAGTAGTTTGCCCTTCGGGCATATAAGCTTCCTTACAAACCACCTAATTCTGAATTAGATAGGTACAAGGTGGGGAAAAATGCGATTGGGAATTTTTCTACGCGGAACTAGCGTTTAGGGTGTAGATCGAGCTCCTCCTCCGGCGTAGTCATTCGCTCGTACACCCATTTGCTACCACAGTTATGTAAAAGGTATGTCTCAGGTATACGGATCAGTTCATACTTTGTACTTATCGTATTCAGTGAGTATTTATCATTGATTATATTTAGCATAATTTACATAAATCACGCTCGCTACAACTAGTAACCGATACTTTTTAGAGTTCCACATAATATTTACCCAGAAAACAATTGAGTACTTTTGTCTACGAGGTTGTTCATAGAAACACCACGATTGCTACGAATATTCGGCAACTACTTATTCGGTATTTGGCATATTAAACTACTTTGTCTAATTTTGGCGAAAAGAAACAAATCAACGCCAGGATGAGTAAATTTTACGCGATATACCTAATTCGTTTCCATATTTTACTTTATACATATTTTTATACTTATTTAGCGATAAAGTATTAGTTTCAACTTTCAACAATGTTCAAGCTAATATTTTATTTAATTTTATGCAAATGTCTTATTCATTAAGAAGTATTTTTATGAATTTTACAGCTTCAGAACGATATGGAAAAAGAAAGTGCATAAAATGTTACACAACCCATCGTCAAAAATAAGGTTTATCGCATCGTTATACTCTTTAAGTATTTTTTTATGTTTTTAGGGCTATATCATCCCGCTCTCGTAAAGAACATGAAAATATCCGTTACCTATTATATTCTAATAATAACATTGTATATTTAATCAATTATATTACCTACATATTAACATGCCAGGATCCCTTCTCAAGATGTTATTGGACACACTCTTAGCCTTTTCAATCAATGTAAATATGGTTTCACGCATGATACAAAATTCCCAGTAATCTTACGTTTCGACATTATTATTATTACCAATTTAAACAATAAAAAAAGTTCATCAAAACATAAATATTCAATTGCATCAATATTACTACATCGCAGTTTCAGATACATTGTTGCTCCAATAAATAAAATTTTCTATTATAAAAAAAAACAGACGTTTATATTAAAATAATAAAAATAACTCTAACCCATCGTAGGCGCCGGTAACTCTGCCTTGTATATCTATTTGATCCATCATGATCTGGTCAATTTTTTTTTACTCAGCAGATACAATGTAAGTTTACTCGGAAAGTGAGAAAAAACACGTAAATGCTACTATCCATGCGAATAAAGTGCTGAGCACATTAGTTATTGGTATTAGGGTTCCGTACCTCAAAGAGGAAAAACGGAACCCTTATAGGATCACTCGCGTGTCTGTCTGTCCCTCTGTCACAGCCGATTTCTCCGAAACTACTAGACCGATTTACTTGAAATTTGGCACACGTATGTAAACCTGTGGCCCAAAGACGGACATGTAATATAATTAAATGAAATTAAACGAAATTTAATCATAGGGGGCACTTTTGGGGGGTAAAATTGAAAATTAAAAATCAAAGTTATTAGAACTATATTGTGTTACATATTAAATGAAAGAGCATTTTATAAGCATCTCAAATATATTTTTTTTATAGTTTTTATTTTGATAATTTAGAAGTAATTTAAGAAAATAAGCAAAAATGACCATTCCCCCCCTTATCTCCGAAACTACTTAGCGTAAAATTTTCAAAAAAATACACGAGATAGCCCTCTACCTGTAGATTACAGGAAAACCTATTAGAAATCTACAGTCAAGCGTAAGTCGGACTTAAGAGAAAAAAACTCAAATTGAGATTTTCACTCACTGCCGCTGCAAGTACTTACTAAATGTTTTGAAATTTTGTGAGCGCCATGGACAGATAGAAAGAAATTCATTTCTGTTTCGAAATTGTTAAAAATTTTAATCATTTGCCAAAATGACTTAAGTTCCTACTAAAAAAGAGGCGCTTAAGACTGTTTAGTTTCATGTTTAGAATTGCACTGACCATAATATTGCCCTAATAGGTCCAAAAAATGGTGTATATATACCAAAACAAAAAAATTGTGCCACCGACAACCAAAATCTGAAGTCTATTTGCTCTATCTCTTATAGTTTCCAAAATGTACGCAAATTTTTGAAAGTACAAATCTAGTGTACGTTGCTATCACATGTCGTCAGGCGCTCATGACCTTTTTGTATGGAAATGTCGAAATCCGACTCGCACTTGACCGATTTTCATAGAAAGTTGTGTTTTATTATAGTTTTGAAGGAGGTTTCATGTTTTTAACTATCAACGCAAAAACGACGGTTATAATAATAATAATAGGTTTGACGCTTGACATATCTGTCTGGCATCATACTCCCGAACGAATCAATCGATTTTGATTTAGTTTTTAATGTTTAAAGTGAATTCGTCGAGAGTTTTTTTTTGTACCACGTAGGTGGCAAACATGCATACGGTCCGCCTGATGGAAAGCGGTCACTGTTACATATGGACGCCTGCCACTCAAGGAGTGGCACATGTGCGTTGCCGACTCGACTCATTAGAAACTTGTACAAACCTGTACTTAGAAGGGGCCTGGGTGCTGACGACTCAAAGGACCGAAGGAAGGAGGAGGAAGGAAGGAAGGAAGGAAGGAAGGAGGAAGGAGGAAGGATCTATTGTCCTAATTACTTCCGTAGGTCCTCCAGTCGTCAGCATACCGCACCCTCGTTGAGCTCTGGCTGCCTTACTCACCGGCAGGAACACAACAATGAGTAAAGTCTAGTGCTACTTGACTGCGGTCTTTTGTAAAGCGGAGGTAATTCCCCAGTTAGACTCTGCTCTACCTTAGAGTATATTCAATTTAGTATTAGAGTTATCAGTCAAGAAATTCAAATGCAGCGCCATCTATTATTAGTTTCGACAACTTTTCATGTGACTTTCCATGCCTAAAGGTTCGCACAAGTCTCAAGTCGCGTAAATTACTTAGTAAATTTTGCCGAGAGACGGCGCTAAATACAATAATACTCATTAGAGTACCTATACTTCTAGTCAAAGACATATATAACTCCGTATAGACAGATAAAGTCTAAGAATAAAACTTACTTACCTCAGTACCACACACAAGAAGAGCTCAGCTAGATGGCGCTAATATTAATATTTGAAAATTTAAAACATATTAAGCTAAGAATATGGGCCAAATTGTCAAAACTGAGGTTCAAAAGTCTTAAGCCTACGTCGAGAGATGGCAGTCTATGCACTGTGATTACACATTTTACTTTGATTCTCTCTATAATACTCGATCTTCTTTGCTTCTTAGCACACCTCGGACACTGGGGATCAAATATTTGAAAGAGGCGCATTCCTAGCACACAGTCTTAGATCGTGTAGGTGAACGTACTATGCTTGTATGCGTGAAATTTAATATGACAGGTCGACTGTTCGTGTTATTGACAGGCGGTAACTGTGAGGTAACCGAGAGGGGGTTGGCGGCACTTTCAGCGGGGAGTGGGGGTGGCCATACTGTACGATAGTACTCTTTATTATACTGTGCTTCTAGATTGCGATACAGGCTGCCAACATTTTAATGTACGCCGATGATGTTGCTGCCGTAGTTACTGCACCAACGTCTGAAAGTCTTCAGCGAGCCTTGAATGAAACGACAACTCAGCTGTCTCAATGGTTCGCATGGAATGGCTTAGCTTTAAATCTCAAAAAGACTCACTTTGTGCATTTTAATCTTTCGGGCCGCATGACCACGCCGTTGATAGTTCATAATTGATGGGAAAATACTTGAACAGGCATCCACGACTACTTCCCTAGGTTTAAAGATTGATCAGGGCTTAAAATGGGACCAGCAAGTAGATAAACCGTGTGGTAGTCGGGGCAGTGCGTGCTTTGCCTTAGGTCGAGTTGCAAAGTCTGTGGCTCCAGAAGTAGCCCGGACATGCTATTTCGCCAGGATCGTTGCTCAGGTACCTGTAGACAGTAGACACTCCGGCCAAAGAACTCTTTAAAAAATAAGAATCCTTACACTCATTACACTGCCTGCAATAGTTATCATGCAGGTAGCCATTTATGTAAGAGAGAACTTGGCAGCATACAAAACCAGGGGCGGCTCACTCCGCGATTCTATCGCCGCGCTACAAGTACATGTCAGCGGCCGCGAGTTCGCGGCCCATTCATTGGCGACGACCTTCGCGCGGCGCAATAATAGTTATTTGTATAATAGTTATTTATAGAATCATGAACTTGCGAGTTATTTATAAAATCCTGAACTTGCGAGTTTTTTAACACACGAGAAGTAAAATACATTATTTGCACCCGAGTGTAACACAAAACTTTTCCCCTCACTGTAGCGAGGAAACTATAACTCAAAAAATGCGTTTATCACTGCTTCCAGTAGTTCCACAGGTGGTAAATGATCTTTATTACTAGATTCACCTACTTTTATCAATTTTAAAGCAATTAATTTGACTTTATTCAAGGTCAAATTACTTTACCCACTAGTGGATAAAATGCGTTTTTACCCGCAGGTATTAAAGGACAAAACACGTGTTACCGAGCTAGTGAGGGGGAAAATTCAATGTTGGCTGCTCGCGTGCGGTCCGTTTGTTAATGTAGGTAAGAATTTAGAATGGCGTCATTTTGTGAACATCAAAGGAGTGAGCCTTCTGTACTTGTACTATTATACATATATTCTGTGACAAAACTAACAACATATGTTCCAAGTACAACATTCGAAATGCCGGAAAGTTAGTAGGTATCGACCGTAAATTGGCGAAATCCAATTTACGGTCAAATTAACACATGTGATGGACCCTGCCGTCTATAATAAATTGCCGCAATATGTGGTTGAAGCGCCTAGTGTGTCGAACTTTAAGTACCTATCGCTTAAAAAAATTGGCTGGTCGAGCACCCGTTCTACACTTATGACAATTTTATTATTACCTAATTAGAAAAATATTTTTGTGCATTTTTTTATGTGAATATTGCCTAACTTTTTGTAATTTCAACCTTCTGTCTATTTATTCTCTAATAAGTATTATTGTTGTATGAATATTATTTTTTTAAATCAAATCTTGACGTGTAAAATGGCGTTACAAATATGAATAAATGAATATGAGTATGAGTGTAGTATGAATATTTTAACCATTGAAAGTTTGTACGGAACCCTCGGTGGGCGAGTCCGACTCGCACTTGGCCGGTTTTTTGTAAATGAGTTGCAACAAAAAACCTACTAAGTCGAATGCTTTTAGTCTATTCGTAATGGGCCGTGACTTTTAACTGCGTTAGGTGAACAGTCGTAAGTGATGTATATTTTGATGACATTCCGCCATTTTTAATGGTGTTTGCGTTTATTGTTTCTAGTGAGCCATATCTTGGAAATTCTTTCACTGAATACATATTCCAAAAGAAGAAAATAAGTATGTCGCACAACCGCATTCCACACTATATTTATTCCACTGTCCAGGAAAATAATAGCATGGACGAATCAATTGATTTTTTTTATAACATAATTATTAGAATGAATCATCATAATGCCACCTTTATGTTCTAGGATAGGCTGGGTTCTAGCTGTATGTTCATGTGCATTTTTATTACAACGGTATCTCCACAACGCCCGGAATCTGTAAAGGTGCGTTTACACATTACTGAATTGTGGAAGTATGGCAGGCGAGTGAAAAAAAGTGTAATTATTGGGCTAAGTGTAATTATGTCCAGTAAGACATTCTTGTATTCTACTTGATACTATTAAGGTGTTTTGTATGTCGCAAATATTTAAAATATTTACCCCCTTATTTATAAAACGGAACTGTTTTAGTTAAAATTCTTATGTTTTTATTACTTTCTCGCGAATACAGAAATAAATATAACAAATTATTATCTAACTAGCTTTTGCCCGCGGCTTCGCTCGCGTTAGAAAGAGACAAAAAAGTAGCCTATGTCACTCTCCATGCCTTCAACTATCTTCACTTAAAAACTCACTTCATTTCGTGGCTCCGTTTTGCCGTGAAAGACGGACAAACAAACAGACAACACAGTTTCCCATTTATAATATTAAGTATGGATTTGCTAAGCATTTATTTTTCGTCTCATCAAGTCATAAAATCTGTTAGGTGTCGTAGGTACTGAAAATGAACAGCTGTTTGTTTTATAAGCAAGGAGTTAAAGAATTGTGCCGTTCCTTAAATTTTCCCGAAAACGGAAAAATCTACAGTAGTTATACCAACCCTAATACATAGATGCTACGTTGCATCGTGCGGTGACGCGAGCCCAACGTTTGCCGGAACCGCCCAATTAAATCGGATGATTGTCCCACCCCTGCCTACACATCTGTCGAACATATTAATCTCGTTTAACTAACTACATACCTATAGTATTTATAAAAGTATCCGCTCTGTACTAAGATTACTTTACATTTTGTCAGCTAATTAAAGCTCTAATCTATGATACGAACCTTGACAATATTAATTGCATTTACTTTATTACATGTCTAATACAGTTGATTAATTATTGCGTTTGGATGTTAAGAGTTCGTCTAAATGTGTTTTGATATGAATAGGTATTATTGTATTTTAATTACTAGCTTATGCCCGTGGCTTCGCTGGTGTTAAATTCGAATATTGTGGAATGCTCCATGCAAACTTCCACCCCCCATTTTAGAGAAGTGGAGGGTTAGAAAGAGACACAAAGTAACCTATGTCGCTCTCCATCCCATCAACTATCTGCAAAAAATCACGTCAATTCGTTGCTCCATTTTGCCGTGAAAGACGGACAAACAAAGAGACACATACATTTTCCCGTTTATTAGTATGGATTAATTATCAATTACTATTGAAATAGGGTATTCGAATACCTGCATGCATTCACAATTAATTATTTCACACCAATCATAAAATAAAATAAAAAAATGTACGCTTAAGATATTTTACATTCGATTTACTATTTTAGTAATCGAAACAGAATTAGGAGCATTCGTTTTGCATGAAGATAGTGTTATTTGCAACTGAGGTTCAACTTACGGTTTGTCTAGAAAATATTTAAAAAAAAAAACAAAGTAAAGGCTACTTAAATTCATAACTGGGCCCGTGTAGCCGAATGGCATTTCTGCGACGCGAAACGCAACCGAAACGCCGCAGGAATGTAGTCTGGCTCTGTCTCGCCAATACGCAAGAACGATAGAGATAGATAGCTACGAAAGAGATATTATCGTGAGCGTTTGTGCATTCGGCTACGCACACTGGTTAGTCAGCCAAGATTGACAAAACGCTTCAAGTGAACCGTTTAGATGCAGCGATAGTGACCAGCATAAATCGCCATTAAAATTAGTTGCGCCGATGCCTATCGCCCTGTTCCGACCAGATTGAGTTATCTATGCAAATAAATTATAATCTATATCTATGTAAATACGCGTTGCTTATTGGATACCGATCTTTACTAGTTGAGTCATAGTCGTGTCGCCCCAGGGAATCGAAATATCTTGGTAAGTACTTACTATAAGATGTGTCCTTTTGCTCTAGAATTGAATCCCAAATTGTAATGATACTTACGAGAAAGGTAACAAACTAGCTAACATATTTTATAGTGTATAACATATTGCCGTACTTAAAATCCCAATAATTATACGGACAGCAACTTATATGCAAAATTGCATTTACACCATTAATTTTGACATATCCTGCACACGCCAAGCAATGCATACCTACTAATAAACACGATATAAACAAAAACAATCGCTTTGCGAAAAAAGTCATTTACCTATATTTAATACTAACTTCTTCCCGCGGATTCGCTCGCGTACTAAAAGTAATTTTATTCAAAGCTTGGCCATTTTACCCCCTTAGGAGGTGAATTTTGAAAAATCCTTTCATAGCGCTCCTCTACACCTTATAAGGAACCTACGTGCCAAATTTGGAATCTCTAGAATTAGCGGTTTCGGCTGTGTCAGTCAGTCAGTTTCTTCTTCATATGTTTAGATTCGTTACTTATACTTTGGTTGATCATTCAATACCTCGATGTCATTTTGCATTATGCCATAAGTGAAATCTCTTACTGTTTATTTAGTGAGCTTTATGTGGTAATATTGTTATGAGTGACTAGAAAACTTCTTCAAGAAGCAAATGTGATAATAAAATAAAAATAAGAGCAATGCTATTGTACAGTCCCGAATAAATATATTTCTGAAAAGTGGACGTGAAAATCATGATAAGGAAAAGATATTACAGATTCCCTTCATACATAATGATGGGAACTCTGTAACTTCTTTTCCTCAACAATTCGTATGTCTGAGCTATGCAGCCTTGTGGGTCTCAAATATGTAGTAAAATAATGATGTGTTGTTATTTTCATACCGAAGACTTCTGAGTTCGATAATTCAATTCATCTGTATTATTTTTATTAGAATTTGCTGTTTTGTATTTTTTTCCGCCACTGTATATGGTCTTCTACACGCAGTAAGTTTTTTAGGTGACACCCGCGTAGACCCTCTTCCATACAAATTTGTGTGCAAGGGAGGGTCTATTTTTCTCTGCAGCTGACTATACTATGGGTGCTAGTCGACGATATACAATACTTATATAGATAAATACATACTTACATACCTCTACATAGACGACCGGTATGGCTAGCGCGTAGTGACCCTGCCTGCTACGCCGCGGTCCCGGGTCCGAATCCCGGTAAGGGGATTTATTTGTGTGATGAGCACAGATATTTATTCCTGAGTCATGGATGTTTTTTTATGTATAAAAGTGTTTGTATATTATATATATCGTTGTCTGAGTACCTGCAGCACAAGCCTTCTTGAGCTTACCGTGGGACTCAGTCAATTTGTGTAAGAATGTCTTATAATATTTATTTATTTATAGAAAACATCCATGACTCAGGAACATTTTATACCTGTATTCATCATACAAATAATTGCCCATACCGAGATTCAAACCCAGGACCGCGGCTTTGCAGGCAGGGTCACTACCAACTACGGCGGACTGGTCGTCAAACCTTCTTCTTCCCCTTTACCAGCGTGTACGCATAAGCTAAACTACAAATCTGCGAGATAAACCACCGCCGGTGACGGACGGCTGACAGGCAATAAACTCCCGGGCGTCGTGACGGACAGCCCAAGCCTAATGCTATGCAAATAGATCGCACGCACGTAACTGACTTGGTCGAGATTCTTGTATCACACACATCTGATTTGACGACCGGTCTGGCTCAGTCGGTAGTGACCCTGCCTGCTAAGCCGCGGTCCTGGGTTCGAATCCCGGAAAGAACATTTATTTGTGTGATGAGCACAGATATTTTGTTCCTGAGTCATGGTGTTTTCTACGTATATAAGTATGTATTTATCTATTTAAGTATGTATATCGTCGCTTAGCACCCATAGTAGCAGTCAACCAATCAGTGGGGGTAGCAGTCAACCAATTAGAACATTTTTGTTTGGTTAATAAGATCAACAAAATATTCTATGAAAATATGGCAGGCAAGCACGGTCTCGTGATAGACGAAACGTCAGGCTGTCCTTTTCGCACTATTCGTAAGTGCGACAGGGACACACCGATGCAATGAGGTTTATCCAACTAGTGTGCTACACCCGCTGATTTAAATCTAAAGTTAATATGTAAAGTCCCACATGTCAAAGTATCGGTAGATAAATTGTTAGCACCTAAACCCTTAAATTGTCAACGGTAACCAGTTAATTATAAATATTTTGGCACAAATGTTACAAAAATAAACCTAGACCTTGTGGGGATAATAATCAATGCGCCCACTAGATTTGTGTATGTATTACTTGGGACCTCCTGCATCGTAGGCAGGGTCACTGTTACTCTAGGAAGCAGTTAAATTGAAACCCCCGTAGGTGCACCAAACGTCGTATCTTAGTAGGATATTCGTATCAGTTACGACCCTATTGGGACTTCAGGTCGAATAGACGCAGTTATCTCGGCATGTAGTAGATTTAAGAGGATTAATGTTATGCGGACGATACAGCGAGCACGCGAGCGCTGTGACCAACTTTTAAAGAACGCTTTTATGCTTTAGACGCAGAGTAGAACGCAGACGATCACGGAGTGTACGAAAAATTACAATGCGCTTGTCGCAGAGTTATCTTATTTTCTTACATTCAATTGATCGCATGCGTTCAATGCTGACTTCATCGTATAAAACGACCGACCGCGCTTAAGAATTCTGCTAAGTATAATTGACAGACCTGTGTGATGACGAGTTAAGAATTTCACCACCACCTTTCTTCCCCCGGGTGTCGTAGAAGGCGACTATGGGATATGGGTTAAATTGTGGCGTAGGCGAGAGGCTGGCAACCTGTCATTGCAATGTCACAGTTTCGTTTTCTTTCAACCCCTTATTTGCCAAGAGTGGCACTGAAGCTTTAGTAGTTTCATGTGTTCTGCCTACCCCTTTATGGGATACAGGCGTGATTGTATGTATGTATGTATGTATAATTGACAGAAACCTCGTTTCTTATATATCTTAAATTACTTGAATTCCGCATGTCAAAATCGAAGTAAATAGGTAATATCCATACTAATATTATAAATGGGAAAGTGTGTGTGTCTGTTTGTTTGTCCGCCTTTCACGGCAAAACGGAGCAAGGAATTGATGTGGGGATAGTTAAAGGGATGGAGAGTCACATAGGCTAATTTTTGTCTCTTTCTAACCACCCACTTCCCTAAAATGGGGGGTGGAACTTTGTATGGAGCATTCCACAATTTTAGAATTTAACGCGAGCCAAGCCGCGGGTAAAAACTAGTATTACATACCAATTTTATCAAGTCGTTTCAATAAATATTAGCAGTACATTTCAAAATCGCGTTGGTTTCAAACATTCGCCAAGCTAGTGGAAAGACCGTACACCCGTCTTAAAGACCCAACGATTCTTGTTTTTCGGGTGTCCATGGGCGGCAGTGATCTCAACTCGCAACCATCAATCGATGGTCAAAAAAATATGTGGCTTCCATAGAAAGTGTGGACACCCTATACTCTCAGCAGGAGGTAGATACCACTCGGATAGGGCTGCCAAGTGCAGCGTGGTGAAGATACATAACACCCGTCTATGTAAATACTCGCGAGGCTCGGGGAGCAATTAGCGAGGCCGATAAAACAGGTGCAGCGATTTTAGTTAACGGCTTTATGATAGATTACACAATAATTATTAATACTGTGCATAGTGTGCATTTTGATGACAATAACTTTCGCAAATGCTTTCATAGGTACTTACTTTAATTAGCCGACAGCCTCCCTGTTGCTATTCTTCTGTGTTTGGAAGGATCGATGGATATATTTATGATTTTGTTTATTAACTGTTTAAGACGATACGGTAGGGGTCAATTCTCCATACAAACGCTCTCGACTATTTCCTCCCTGGTTTTTGAAGATAGAGCAATGATTTTTTCAACACAGATTGTTATTATTTTTATCTGTGTCGGACCGTTTTTATTTTTTTGATATTCTGCTTTTTAAAGACTCTAGAGCCAATCAAATATTTCCAAAAACGGCCTTTTTCATTGTGGCGCAAAAAAAGGTGTGATACTCAAGATTGGTAACAATTAACCAAAAAAGGTAAACGGTCCGACATAGATTATTTCATCGTTATTCAGATTCTCAAATTTCGTTCCGATTGATTAAGTTTTGAAGGAGGAAAGAGTCGAGAGCGGAACCTCGATTTTAAAGATTTTTTTGAAATATCTTTTGACTGAGTTGTTCTTAATGGACATTTTTTTTTCGATAAATCTAGTTAATAACACTTGTATATTTAATTAAAACTCCCAAGTTGAAAGGGGGGGCTCCTTTCCATTTTAGCATTTTCGCTACCGTATCTCCTTAACGACCGGTCTGGCCTAGCGCGTAGTGACCCTGCCTGCTACGCCGCGGTCCCGGATTCGTGTGATGATTGTCTGAGTGCCCACAGCACAAGCCTTCTTGAGCTTACCGTGGGACTCAGTCAATCTGTCTAAGAATGTCCAATAATATTGTCCTATAACTGTAACGTAAGTGACCACTTCACTTCAAATTGTACATAAATAAGTGGTTCAAACAAGAAATGTAGCAGTGATAAAAAACTGTTCAATTCGCTCTGATTTTTTTTAATGAAATAGGAGGCAAACGAGCAGACAGGTCACCTGATGGTAAGCGATTACTGCCGCCCATGGACACCGGAAACACCAGAAGTGTTGAAGATCCATCAAAGCTGTTAGAAATATAAATATGCATAAATTTCAGCAGTATTTGACTTTTCGGGTATAGAAATTATATAAATATTGAATAAAATCCAGAACTAATTCAGATCTTATTCATAACTTTTTATAAACGTATATTACTTCTGATTAAAATATCTTATTATGTACTCGTAGGTACGTACTGTATTCGTGAGTCGGGATATCTAATTACAATATAAATATTTCCATTAAACCATTAAAACTCTAGTTAAGTATTAAAACAGGTACATACGAAAGTAAGATTTGTTTTAAGTGATTCAATTATACAGATCGTGAGGATCAATCATTTGGAAAGGCTGCAAGTGCATTACACCATTAGTACTGATTTATTTAATCTTTTATTTGCATATTTAAATTAGAGAACTTTAATTTTGACTATTAAGTTTCTGGGGTATTTAACGTGTTAGAGTAGATTTCATATACACAAAAATACAATATACAAAATAAAATTGTTTATTTGAAAAATACACAAATATACATAATTGAGATATCTAGCGGATCCCAAACTAGGCTGAGCCTGTATCTTTGGGCCCTGGGGGGTAATTTTTGAATCTCGCATACGGGATTTTGTCACTAAAATACCGGTTGAAACCGGTGACTTGCTTGAGACTGCTTGAGAACGCGTGAGACTCAAAAATCGGCCCCCTGGTGGGCAAATATGTCAGGCAAAAATTATTATACATTCTACTTCTTTCTTTAAATGTCAACGGTAACAAAAGTGTAGGAAAAGTTTTGAACCTACTCATGTTGTAGATATCATGCACCAAAGAAAAATCGAAGCGAAACGAGTTCACAGGTGGCGAAGCCGGGAATTGAACCCGGATCTTCAGCTTACGCGGCCAACGTGCTTACTTACTGGGTATTTTCAGAAATTGGGATCCAAAATTAGTGACAGTTGTCAACAAAAATTAACTCGATGTCAGTTTTGTGACGACATTTAAGAAAAAAAATTGTGTAACAACCGACTTTTTTCATGTTATAAATGTAGATTATTGCTTACAGTTTATGTAATTAACAAAAGTTTAAATTGTCGTCACAAAAATAACATCGAGTTCATTTTTGTTAACAACTTTCACTAATTTTGGATCCTAATTTTTGAAAATGCTCTTCTACACTTATGCTGTTCTGAAACTTTTTGAAACCATTATAAGGGCCATCAGACGAACTGCGTATCTACTGCACCGTCGGCATGCAGTACCGTACAAGTTGCAATAGTTGCGATTGCAGTCTGTCTGTACCGGCCCTTAGTGTAGTTATTCTGTAATATTTTTCTTTTTACGGCAACAGAATTCCGATCACGGAGGGCCAATAAAAATTAACTGTGTTTTATAGTAAAGAAATATTTGCGCCATTTATACATTGTTTCAAATGATAAAATTATACGATGTTATTGTACTATGCCGTTTTTTTGGTCATTACCTACCATTACGGCATAATAGCTTATAGGATCATTAAAGGTGCTGAAGACACGACCCCTACCGGGTATCTAGCCAACTTCACAATCGCTTAGGTTTCGTAAGCGTTTCGTAGATAGCTCTCCCTATAGCTATAGTGGTACGACAGAGCCAAACTGTGTTTGGATCGCCACGTAGTATCAAGGACAGTCACTTCACTAGGCCGGCAGACATGTAATGAGCATTTCATGTAGAAACAGAACAGTACAATATAATTAAAATGGCACCTGAGAATGATGACAGTGCAATAAATATCACTTTACGTCCCGCACAGCGGGATAAGTCGTTATTTGGACGAATAGAGGTAGTAATGTAATTGTCTGCTGATGCATTAGAGTAAAAAGCAGCTATCAAAGTAATTGCAGTAGCTACAAGCCGAGAGGTAAAACAATTTTATTGGTCTACATGATAAAAAATAAGATGTGTCATTTAAACTGCAAATAAAATTGTAGATGTAGTTATTCTATGTAAGATATTGGTGAATACGTAACGAAAAATTAAACAAATGTAAGTATGTCGGGGATAATAGTGGGTTCAAAATCTTTATGCAACATGGGAAATCCAATACAACCAAAAAAGTGTACTTTTACAGCACAGTATAACATCATATCTTATTATTTATTTTAAATTTATTTCAAAAAACTTATCAAGTTTCTAATGGGTTGGCAACGCGCATATGAGTTGAGTTGCATACGTCCATAGGTTACAGTGACTCCTTTCCATCAGGCGGACCGTATGCTTGTTTGCCACCGACGTAGTATAAAAAAAACTATATTTTGTACGCTTAATTCACTAGTTTGCCACATTTTAACTTCTAAAGTAGGTAGGTAAGCTAAACAATGCATCTTAAGTAGTTCCTTAAATAACAACAACAACAAACAAACAAATATTATAGGACATTCTTACACAGATTGACTGAGGCCCACGGTAAGCTCAAGAAGGCTTGTGTTGTGGGTACTCAGACAACGATATATATAATATATAAATACTTATATGTATACATAGAAAACATCCATGACTCAGGAACAAATATCTGTGCTCATCACACAAATAAATGCCCTTACCGGGATTCGAACCCGAGACCGCGGCGTAGCAGGCAGGGTCACTACCAACTAGGCCAGACTGGTCGTAAATGAGTACATATTATAAAAATATAGTTAGCACGGTAAAATCTGGTTTTACTACAGGTAAAGTTGACGGATGTACCTATCACCGGATGGAAACCTAAAAACTGTATTACTTTAACCACCATATCGCCGAGACAAACCAGACAAAATTATGATTCAATAACTCGATATCGTCGTACCTTCTCAGAACTGTATCTCGAACTCGTACACTGCATTAATCGATAAATGCGATTATTAATAATGTATACTTTCTAAGAAATAAATTAATAACTCAATAAGTAAGTGCAAGAAACAATCATTCAACCGGTTCCGTAAGTCCTTTTAAAAACGTCTAAAGTCACTTATATTTCAAACTTTAAAGTGATGAAGCTGTCGATAGCGCCTTAGTAACTACCTATCTTTACTGTAAAATCGTTGTTACCAGTATGTTCTTAGCAGCTACTTAAAGTTTTCCTTTCATCTAGTTATTAAAATATTGTAACGGTTTTTAGAATCCAATAGCTATTGTAATAACTTGTTCGTAAGTGAGTGATACTTTTTTTTCAGAAAAATGTTTATAACAGGCGGTCAAGCAAATCTCATTTTTCACTAAAAAAGGTGGCGAATAAGAAAAATTTTGCGATGTAAATTTATCGTCCCATAGAAAATTTGAATTTCACTCGAAGTTTTTGCTCGAAGCCTATAGTTTAGAGTTTAGACTGAAGGTAGAATCCGTTTAGGTTTATTTTGCACCAATCACATGATACATGTCATAGCCACGTTTGAAACAAAAACTGAGATAAATAATTATATCATAGATATTCCCAAAGTTTGTCATTGCAAATACCGTACAAAGTTAGGTAAAACCGACTTTTAAGACTATCATTATGACTTAGTAAGAAAGTAGTAGGTACGAGCAACAATATTTTTGACATAGTAATATACGGATATTTTTTGACTCGTAGGTTCATAGAGCTTATTATATATTTTTAATGTTGTCTGTACTCCACTTACAAAGCGTATATTTTCTCCCCTCAAGTACCATTTGCTTTCTAATACATTATGATTTATTAAAACAAGGGACAGTTGTTTTCGCTCCAGGCCTCTAAGTGTTAGTTTCCCGGCGGCTTCGCATGATAGCACAAATTAGCGCGATTATCCTATTCAGATCCCACTTCTGATATCTTAATGGGCGTTAGTTATAAGAATGGTTGAATTATTGGATAGTTAGCCTCCATTTGTGTTTATTTCTCGAGGCCTCTGTATTACGATTTGTACTGTTTTGTTGCTGTCGCAATTACATCGGTTACACCTAGTTAGACAGATCTAAAGTAAGACTTGACATGCTAACACAATTACATCCCATTAGATTTTAATAAACATTCGGTTTTCACCATAATGTTGCCGGCATTCAGATGAAAGAAATTGTAAGAGAACTTGCGTCTTGTCTTAAGTTTATTATTCTTACGATTAACTTCTAAGGTTTATTAATTAGGATTACTTGTAATTCAGATCTTTACTTGAAAACAGTTTTTAAAAGTTTTGGAATGAAGCATCTGCCAAACATTTTTTTTTGATATCTTCATAATATGCTACTGCATTGATTGTGTGATATAATTATTTACATCCCTATTGCTTCTGTGGATTCCTTTAATCACGCCTAATTATACCACCCTTTATATTTTTGAGAGACCAATGTATACTCCTATTAATTTAACTACCTACTTTCCAATGCATACATTAACGTTACACAAATTACGTGCTCCATTACATTGTGCCATGATAATCAATAAAATAAAACCGACTGCATATAAATGTAAAGCAATGTCGGCAGTCTGGTCGCCACAATCGATGGGTTTATAGCGTCGTTGAGGACCTGGAGCTAGGAAAGGTAATGTTGTTAACATAATTAATTAAATTACGTAGGACAGGTATATGTGGTGATAGATGTCTCTCAACTTAAAATAAAGCGGCTTGCTTATTATAAGGATTTTGACGCGTGTACTGATCCGCTGACAAAATGTAAAACATAACTAAGTCGCTTATTTAAAGGCGTGGGTATAATAAAATTCAATTCAATAATTCTTACGATCCATTTTTATCGGCTCTAAATTAAACAATGTATTAAATAAATCGGAACGTATTAGTAGAATAATATTGATTATATTGATAGGTTTTATTTAATTTCTGCACTGATGAGATTGATTACTTACATTTATTATTGGATTATGTAAAAATATGAGACATAAAATAATAGAAATGAAATAAAATGGAACTTGTCAGGTCTACCAAATTGTTGTATCAATGTTTTAAGCATGTCTAAAAAAATTTTAAAGTCAGTTTTTTTGTTAAGTTTATTTTCTACTATATCACGTCAACTTGTACAAACACAGGTCTCAGAACCTTTTGAACATGTTAAGGGTGTGGTCTAAGTAGTTATATGTCTTTGTAAACACGGTATGACTGGTATGAGATGAGCCCTGTTGCGTTCCTCACTGATAAGATCTTGGCGTTACTTCTTCAAGCTGTCAAACTCGACTGTCACGGTAATAATGACTCCTGATTAGTTTTAAGAATTAGTTATCGAAGAAAAAGGAACTGATTTGTACGTTGTCGGCTGCTTATTGGGAGCCCGCGGTTGAATAAAAAAGGAAAGCGGGCAATAATATTTCAATAGTATTATTTGATGAACTGGAACTGCTGAAGATAGAATGGAACTCATCCAGGCAAAATACTTGGCCTGGGTGAGTTCCATTCTATTAACTAACGTATTAGGTTTAATAGTATTTTTATGAGATGCGCAGATCGTAAATAACTTTTATGACTATTCCATTTCACGCAACAATTCTTTTTTAGTTTTTCCTATGGAACTTTGACGGCCAATGATGTTTTTATTTCGCAATGGATTTATAGGTACTCACATTCATATAATTATGGTACCTGTTACGCACGTTCAATGTATAATTTCAGCATTTTATTTAATGTATCATTTCAAGTAAAAGCTTTCATTCCCTACCTAAATATAGTAAGGTAATAGTTATTTGTTATACAAGGGAGCAAAGTTGTATTTTAACCGAGTGTGGAATTGCAACACGAACTAGCAAATGGATTCTAGGGTTGAACTACGAGCTAGCAAATGGATTCTATGGTTCGAAAATAGAATCCTGAGCGAAGTGAGTAGTTCAAAAATAGAATCCTGAGCGTAGATAGTGTTGCAATACACACGAGGTAAAATAACTTTGCATCCCGTGTGTAACACATAACTTTTCACCTCACTAAAGCGAGGAAACACGCAATAAAAACAACTGGAACATAATTGCACAGAAATAAGTCAATTTGCGTTTATTACAATTTCCACGATGCACCAACCGACACCACAAAAGTTTCAAATTAAGAATCAAGAAGAAAAATCTATTTGGGCGCGTTCCGTTTCACGCATTTTGAGATTTCAATGTTACTTAGGGTGCGTTCTGAATAAGTACAATGGAAGAGTTAAAATTACAATTTCTTGTACGATTTCAAGTGTTTTATGGTAAAATCATGTTATAAAATTGTTTGAATTTAATGTTTTTAGTCGGATACAATTCGATATGAAATTATTTTTACGTTCGCATCACATGATTTGTTAAGACAATTTAAGCACAGGGAGAAAATTGTCCTGTCTGGAACATGCCTTTACATCAAATTATATTTAAAAACCGGCCAAGAGCGTGTCGGGCCACGCTCAGTGTAGGGTTCCGTAGTTTTCCGTATTTTTCTCAAAAACTACTGAACCTATCAAGTTCAAAACAATTTTCCTAGAAAGTCTTTATAAAGTTCTACATTTCTGATTTTTTTCATATTTTTTAAACATATGGTTCAAAAGTTAGAGGGGGGGGGGGGACGCACTTTTTTTTCCTTTAGGAGCGATTATTTCCGAAAATATTAATATTATCAAAAAACTATCTTAGGAAACCCTTATTTATATTTCAATACCTATCCAACAATATATCACACGTTGGGGTTAGAATGAAAAAAAAATATCAGCCCCCACTTTACATGTAGGGGGGGTACCCTAATAAAACATTTTTTTCCATTTTTTATTTTTGCACTTTGTTGGCGTGATTGATATACATATTGGTACCAAATTTCAGCTTTCTAGTGCTAACGGTTACTGAGATTATCCGCGGACGGACGGACGGACGGACGGACGGACGGACGGACGGACGGACGGACGGACGGACAGACAGACATGGCGAAACTATAAGGGTTCCTAGTTGACTACGGAACCCTAAAAAGTAACTAATGACACGTTCGGATTTCAAATATTCTTTGCACTCTTGTGGATAAAATGCGATTTTGCTATCTGTTTTTAAAAAATAAAAAAGTCCTTCCCGAGCTAGTGAGGTGAAAAAAATTATACAATGCTTCGCAAAGTACGTATAGCATAATGCATACTTGCATAGGGAATGCCTGTTTGTACCTAAGACATAATTCGTAAACAAAACAAAAAAAATACTAGGAATTCGCTTAGCTATCATCGTTTTAATTTTGATTTAAGTTAATTGTAACTTGATTTAAGGAGGGTTTATAATGTAATGTTCCGTAACACGTGTTAGATGCAGCGGTACCTAATCTAAAGATACCGTGCAAGAGTCCATACAGAAAGGATAGAATGGGAGTCCGCACCAGACCCTCTACAACGAGTTGAACGAGTATTGGACATTTACACTTGGTTACGTCGCCTCGCAATTTTATTGTGAACGCGTTCAGATGTTTCGGAAGGGCAGGCCGTACAGCTGCGTTCGTGGTCTCGCCGGAAGATCAGCGCTGACCCCTGGGTCAGCATCTATGCTGAGGCGGGACCATTTCGTGGTGAACCTGACATACTTTTTTGTTTTCATCTTATTTTTGCTATTGTAAAATACTTATGTAGTTTATTATGTGTTTGCCATGAATAAAACCTATTGAATCTGAATCTGTTACGTAAAGATCACGGCAAATAATAATAATAATATTCTTTATTTTGTACATTAAGTAATTAAATACAACAAGATCAAATAAGAAATTAAAGTAAAATGTAAGTAATACAGTATTGAAAATGGAAAACAATATGAAAATGTATGTGCAGGTAGATACAATTTTGGGTTTTAGTAAATAAATCAACCGTTTGGGGGCGCTGTTCCCTTTTTTAGGGTTCCGTAGTCAACTAGGAACCCTTATAGTTTCGCCATGTCTGTCTGTCCGTCCGTCCGTCCGTCCGTCCGTCCGTCCGTCCGCGGATAATCTCAGTAACCGTAAGCACTAGAAAGCTGAAATTTGGTACCAATATGTATATCAATCACGCCAACAAAGTGCAAAAATAAAAATTGGAAAAAAATGTTTTATTAGGGTACCCCCCCTACATGTAAAGTGGGGGCTGATATTTTTTTTCATATGAACCCCAACGTGTGATATATTGTTGGATAGGTATTTAAAAATCAATAAGGGTTTACTAAGATCGTTTTTTGATAATATTAATATTTTTGGAAATAATCGCTCCTAAAGGAAAAAAAAGTGCGTCCCCCCCCCTCTAACTTTTGAACCATATGTTTAAAAAATATGAAAAAAATTACAAAAGTAGAACTTTACAAAGACTTTCTAGGAAAATTGTTTTGAATTTGATAGGTTCAGTAGTTTTTGAGAAAAATACGGAAAACTACGGAACCCTACACTGAGCGTGGCCCGACACGCTCTTGGCCGATTTTTCGTACTATGAACGTGATATCATAAAAAGTCAACAACTCATGATAATGGATTTGCAAAATAAGATATTATTATTAGTACCCATTTTTGGCATGACTCATTAGTCATAAAAAAGACAATATACACGTCACGCGACATTTCGCGTAAGTAAAGCTGAGTTTAGACCGGCAAGTTGCTGCAAGTTTTGAGACGCAACTATAGGTAAGAGTGAGTGGCAAATATCTGCATCTCTTTCTTGCATATACCTTTATCTCAAACGTTGAAGCAATAACTTGCACGTCTAAACTCAGCTTAAAGGTGGCGCATATTGGCTATTATACATAGTCATCATTCTCTTGCCCTTATCCCAGTCACTGGGGGTCGGTGCAGCCTGTCTTCCTCTTCCTCATCTCTATTACCCATCATCTCATCATTAACTAGCTATTAAGTATACATAGTCTAACAATAATAGTGAAGATCCGTTTAAGGATACATATATGTTTTAGTAATTTTAAGAAAATTTGAAGAAAGATTTTTGGCCGGCGAAAGCCGATTCCGCGTTAGATTTGGGGAGATCCTAAGTTGTCAAAAAAATAAAACGATTTATTCATAAAATACCTCTCTATAACATTCGTACATCCGCGCCACAAACTAATCTAACTTCAAATGAAAAACTAGAACAGCCCTCCTACCATTTAAGCATAACATACGACTTTTTAATGCGGCGTCTCATGTTCTCAAATAGCGTCGAGTCTAATTCCCAGTATCTGTTTACTTCGTTTGGTCGTCTATACGATGCCGTCCTGGTGGTATGCCAATCCTTAATTGGCGTAAGCCGCGGTGCCCATTTTAATATATTGTAATAGTTTAAGAGTCGCACAAACCGAAAAGGTACCTACTTATTGAAGTGAAACTTTTCTAATTCGACATCCAACTGACAGCGTGTTTAACGCTCAGTGTTTCATGAGTTTATGTTTTTTTTTTCAATAATTTGAGCAATTAGCAATGTAAAATATTTTTAAAACAGTAAAAATATGGAAGTAACTAAACTCAAAAACGTGAAAGACACTTGACAAAATGTTTTAAGGGTTACCTATGTTTCATTTTTCACGCGGAGTAGGTACACGCAATATTTTTTTGTTTTAGAATAAGTAGATTGTGGTATGGATTTGATTGATTAGTGTCAAAATTGCAATTTATTTAAACAGTAACCTGACAACTTGAGAATTCGAAATGTCAATTAAAAAATATCATACACAGATTGTTCTGTACTAGACGATGCTATACTTACAGGTTAATGACCTACCTACATTCTTATTACTTTTTATAGAATTAAAAATGAATTATTCATACAAGATACAAATGACTCCGGTGAAAATATTTGTGTACATCACACAAATAAACACACGGGGATATGAACCCAGGATCAGCTTCATAAGCAGGGTAACTCCCTGTTAGGCCAGACAGAGATAGTAGGTATTTATATACATACATACATACATACAATCACGCCTGTGTCCCATAAAGGGGTAGGCAGAGCACATGAAACTACTAAAGCTTCAGTGCCACTCTTGGCAAATAAGGGGTTGAAAGAAAACGGAACTGTGGCATTGCAGTGACAGGTTGCCAGCCTCTCGCCTACGCCACAATTTAACCCATAGGTGTACCCATATGTATTTAATACAAGGAAATTAGATCGAGGATATTCAAAATTTCTACCCTCTGCTTTCTCATACTTATTATGTTTTAGCAACAAAAAATAATAGAAAACATATAAGTAGGTATTTATAACGTTAATATGTATAAAAAGTTTCATGTATTCTAAGCAAGTAGCACCCATTGTATGTGCGTGTCTTGTTAGAGACAAGTTCGTATGACTCTTAACGTTAATATGACTGTAGATGTGAGAATGCAGGTACGCAAAATACAAGTTACTAATCATGACTATGACAGGCAGAGCTATTCTTGAAACAATAATAGATGATGCATTCTTGGAAAGCAAAACCATATAAGTAAGTATTTTAATTCGTTATTCGAGCTTTTATGTCAGCTCAGTTTATATCACATTTATTGACTCTGAGAAAGCCGCCCAGTCGCTCATCAAGTAATGCAATGAAGAAATTAACTTAACCAATTTAAAATAAATCTTATATTAACTTTATCCTTGGTCCCTTGGAGTATAGGACGAATGTTAGTGTGGGATGCTACCTGCGTAGACACATTGACACCGTCTCACCTCCAACGGACCACGATAAAAGCGGGCGCAGCGGCAGAAATTGCCGAAATTTTGAAACGTAATAAATACAAAAGTCTTGGCAAAGAATACCTTTTTGCACCTTTTGGCGTAGAAACTGTAGGCCCATTGGGTCCCAGCGCGAACAAGTTTTTCACAGAGATCGCGAGGCGTCTGGTTGAAGTGACTGGTGACCGAAGAGCTGGTGACTTCCTCGCAAAACGTATCAGCATTGCGATACAGCGAGGAAATGTCACCAATATCCTTGGTACAATGCCTCAAGGGCCTAATTTAGACATTAGCAAGCTTTTAAGTTTAGTGTCAGTTTCTTATATAATTATGTAAATATGTTCATGTAAATAAAAAAAAATTCAAAAGTCCTACTATGAGGTGATTTATCTTTGAAAAACGGACTTCTTTTATATTTCACTTTTATGTCCATAGGGTGTAAGTGTAAGACGAGCGAATCTCTTAACAATGGTGAGTATTTATTATTTATTTATTTATTTAAACTTTATTGCACAATTGGAAAAAAAAGTACAAATGGCGGACTTAATGCCTTGAGGCATTCTCTACCAGTCAACCATAGGGCCAAACAGAAATTCGCGAATGTGGGTGCAGGACATAAGATTCGATAGAAACGTAATTAAATAGGTAGATAACTTTTAATTAAAATTAACATGAAATTTGTATCAAATACACTCGCGTTAAACGCTCGTTGTCATTGACTGTTACCGCAACCACGTTTGCAGTACATTGCTGGTGAAATTTTTTTCAAAAATTCATTATGGGGTAAAAATTAAGAGTAACTCAAAAACACCTCTCAATTAATGATAATACTAATGAATTATAGGTAACTAGGTATAAGTTTCATTTATCGCCCGTATTACGTTTACACGCTGTATGTTGTAAAAGAACTAGTCTAAGAAGAAACACAAATAATAGTACATTACATCAGTATATACGGCCGAGCGAGCGTGCGAGCGAGGCCGGATAGGGATACGAGGCCGGGAATCCGTTTTCACGCCGAGGCATGTATAGTGCTTTTCTCAAACATACAATGAAATAAAAAATGTTGTCGAAATTTAAAAAAGGCCTTTGCAGGCCTAGGCCTGAAAAATAATATGAAATCCCTTTAGTGCGTTTTCACATTATCCGATCCGATATCGGATGTCGGACCGATATCCCATACATTATAGGCGCCATCTTGGATTTTTTCTATTGAAATCCTTCCGACATCCGATATCGGATCGGATAATGTGAAAACGCACTTACAGTCCTCTCGAGTTGTTGCGCCCAAAAAGCGATACTTCCCAGCCCATTTTAAACGTAAAGACAATATTTTATTGCATGTTTGAGAAAAGGTAATTATTAACACTCAGTTTATGAAGTAGACGTATCAATTCAAACCGGCAAAAACTGCATACATAGATATTACTTCAAAAAAGTAGCCATTTTCAAATTCCTCAGCCTTGTTTAATAGGAAAATTATTACTTTTTTATAAGTAGTCAAACTTATGTTGGATCTTTACATCAGTACAATTTTATTGGCTAATAGACACATCGACAGAAATATACCTTTCAATATTCCTAAATAACTGTAGGCATACACCAGAAAGAACTATGGAAAAACCGACTAAGTGTTTAGAAGTACTTGAAACATTATCGGTCCTCGAAACCTAGAATGGCTGATGCCCAGTCGCAAACTTGGACGTTATAACCCTTTAGACCTGCGGCAAATATTTTATGGTCCATAATTAGTCTAGTACATATTTACACATTGCTTCAATGAGTTCTCGCCGCATATCTCAGTGAAATATATAGGTAGTTACTTGAACTATTAACTTTTTATTTTATTATGTAGTTGCGTTGATGGTGGTTAATTACATTTTGACATTTAAAAGGAGGAAACAGAATAGGTTTTATGGAGTAACAAAAACTAGTCGGCAAAAGATTGACCGATAGCCTTGCATGATGAGCCGATGCATGGTCCTCGGTTCGTATCCCGGGAAGAGGACAGATTAATAATAAGTTACTAACGTAACAGATCCTTCACTTGCCCGCAATAAGTTACTAAGGAAAACTCAGAAGAATAGTAGGTACGTGCCACGAGACTACACAGGCGGGCGCGTGGCGCCCCTCGGCCACTTGCTCATTCGAATGAACGACCAGACCAGCGTGTAGGTACTTAACGCGCGACTGCGAGCGAGTGACGTGGGCCAGGGTGGCTAGCCGAATGGCACAATCGCTCACGAAACGCTCACGAAACGAAGCGCTAGTAGATATCTATCTCTATCGCGCTTGCGTATTGGCGCGACAGAGCCAGCGGCGTATCGCTTTCGTTTGGCGTCGGAGAAATGCCATTCGGCTACGGGGCCTGGCCCCGTAGCGTAGCATTTCTCCGACGCCAAACGAAAACGAAACGTAGTCCGGCTCTGTCGCGCCAATACGCAAGAGCGATAGGGATAGATATCTACTAAGCGTTTCGTTTCGTGAGCGTTTGTGCCATTCGGCTACGCACCCTGGTGTCGTAGCCAAATGGCATTTCTGCGACGCGAAACGAAAACGAAACGCCGCGAAAGGTCTCTGTCGCGCCAATACGCATAAGCGATAGAGATAGATATCTACAAGCGTTTCGTTTCGTGAGCGTTTGTGCCATTCGGCTACGTACCGTGGTAAGAGCATTTATTTGTGTGACAAGCACAAATATTTTGTTCCCGAGTCATGGTTGTAAGTATTGATATATTATATTATGTGTGTGCCAGTAGCACATATGGATAGTCTACACCACGGCTACCAGCCACCAGCTGGGGAGTGCAGGAGTTGTCCAAGTGAACCTTGAACTATTCCATTGTTCTATTGACAGTAAATATTACACGTTTAATGCAGGTTTTAATGTCACATTATTTGGATGAAACTGGCGTATAATATAACACTAACGTAAGTGAATACCGTAGTCATTGGTAAGTAATGATTGATATGCTTCCATAATACCACTTTAGCACTAATCGAATCATTAAAAGCAGCCAAAAGTTCAGGGTTGTATTCAAACATCTGCATTCATATTTTTATTATTTTTTTCGCAACATTGTGCAGTCAAAGCTATCAATATTAGACCTTATAACATGTACTAATAGGGATAAAAGAGGCACCTGCAATGATAAAATCTAGCTACTTATAGGTACCTGAAAGTTCATTTCCACACCTGTTGACTTTATAAGTTATATGAGTACTAAGTATACTTATTAGTTCTGATAGATCCGACGTCGATATTTACATTTTGTTGAGTGGTCAATTTATTAGGCCATCATATTGATATATTGAAGTAGTTAGTAATGGCATATGAGTTGTAGCTCCTGCACTTGAAAGCACATAAGTTATTATTTCCTATATCGCCATCAGGTAATATTTCCATTACAGTAAGGAAAAGTATGTTCAAGACTAAGTAAAATCTGATTAACTAGGTAAAACAGCGCTTTTACTACCACGCTTCCTAGGTGCAGTTGTTTTGATCTAGGTAGGGATGGACATTAAAGTGGAAGCCAGGGAGCGAGGAGAGGTCCCGGACGCCGAGGAAGCCGAGAGGAGGGAGCGGGCTGCCGCGGAGCGCCTGCTAGAAAGATGGAGGGATATAGCGCCTATGGAATCCGAACTATAGGAGCTATTCTCCCAGTGATGGACGAGTGGCTTAATCGCAGGAGGGTGACATATAGGATGACGCAGGTGGTGTCCGGACACGCCTGTTTCGGACATTACCTGGAGAGAGCCGGGGCCTCACTGCCACGAATGCGGCGCAGCGGACGACACGGCCCAGCACACTTTGGAAGAGTGCGGTCGCTGGGCGGTAGAAAGAGCCTCCCTCAGGGCGGCGACGGGGATGGCGGATCTCTCGCTACGCAGCGTAGTAGAAGCCATGCTGGGTAGCGAGAGAAAGTGGAATGCGGTGGCTTCCTTCTGCGAAGAGATCATATCGCAGAAGGAAGAAGCAGAGGGAGCGAGAAGCAGCCGTAGACGCTCTTCCGCTACGACGCAGGCGGCAGGGTCGAAGGCGAAGAGCGTACGCTTGCCTGGAGCCCTAAGCCCCCGATGCCAGTGAGGGGTATCAAGCGTCTCATGCGGGTTCCTTGGCCGTAAGCCCGGGCAATACCGGAGGGCGCCGTGGTGAATGACATACATCGATCCCAGCGCGCCCTCACGAACGGCAAAGGGGATGAAACGCCGGAGTGGACTTAGTGGGTAGGGCCAAGTTTTCCCTCTCTCACTAGGGTAGGGGAAAGAAACGGCGAGTCCCACACGTGGTGCGTAAATGCATTCCCACTCCGTCAAAAAAAAAGGTACGGATGGGCAGTCAACCAATTGAAACCCTAGGCCACTGTAGAACTATATCATAGTGACGTTATAAGCCAGATTGTAAGAAATCTCTTACTGCTTGTTATTTCACATGGTTGCAGAGTGGCTTAGAGTTCCAATTGGTTGACTGGACATGAGACAAATTTGTTTTATGTGTTTTATAGGCAAGGATCGGACAAACGCCCGTCATTTCGAAAATGTAACTCTGTTCCGTACAGTAAAGACTTCCTTATTTTATGATGTTAACATTTTTTTTATTTTATAAGATTTTTTAAATAACACTGTGACACTAAATAAAAATATTGGACTTGGATCGAAGCCGCATGTTACTATGCAGAACACTTTGAACAAATAAAGAGGGTGATCAATGGTTTAAAAAACGAATCTTCCGAATAAAAATCCCCAGTTTAAAAAAAGATTTTCTGTACATAAAAAAATATTTCCAAGTCATCCCACAAAAAAATCTTGAACTACAAAGGACGAAGTTACACATAAAAAAAGCATTTAAAATTGTTAAGGACATAAGGACTGTTTTACAAAATATTCCCGGGAGTTTTAGATCTACAGCTATGTCAAAATTTCAAGCAACTTTTAATAGGAATCCTGACTACATCACCGTGAAACAAATTCATGAGAAAATTAACTCCGAGGCATTATTGGGAGAACAATATACCAATGTCAACGATTACATATGCCCCTATGACGTCCGTAGACTGTGAACGGACTTTTTCAACGCATAAATGGGTCCTAAATTCACGTCGTTATAGGCTCACACCTGAAAATTTAGAAAAAATTTTGGTCATTATATTTTATTGGCGAAAGTAATTTTCGTAATAATAATCATTAACTAATTTGTCACTGGATATAAATTATATGGTCCAATAAATTTATAAAACACTTACAATTTTTTTATTAACATAAAGAAGTCTCTGCTGTACGGAACAGGGTTACATTTTCGAAATGACGGGCGTTTGTCCGATCCTTGTTTATAGGTACGGATGTCACGCGGAAATATTTTAAACATAGACAATTTTAAAATAACTACACCCTAGAAATCAAGAACTGACCTTGGATCGACGGTGTCCTTTTCTACAGTGAACATAATTTTTTACTACCCTATATATTACAGATACTTACTCTGGCAAACCAACATTGAAAATAAGCGCGAAATTTAAAAGATAGATCCGTCGCGTTACATTTTTCAAATTGCCGCTGAGGCTGAATGTAGTTTTCTTAATTTTCGACTGACAAAGCTGGCATGGCATACCTTAATCGAACTCAAAATCATATAAACAATGCTTCTTTGATTTTTTTTAGGTATGTATTGTAAAACTATGCAGTGAAAACAAACACTCCCTTTAAAAAGTCGTTTAAAAATAACCACCTGATATCTCAAGTCAATTTACCCACGAACATATTAAACTAAGCCATTTGAGCTACACTGGTCGCATAAACCAGGGTCTATTAGAGATATAATGGCTCCTAGATAAGGCCTAACCACCATTACGACTGGCCCTTATAAAAAGTCGTTTTCACTGAGATTACTTGTATGATCTTGAGTCTTATTGGGTCTGAGTTTGTGGTAGGGAGTCTTTATGTAGCTAAACGCGTAAATGACAGATTTAAAGCCTACTAATTAAGCGATCTGCGATATGGCGGCTTAACGTCGTTTATCTGATTTTGGGAGTTATTTAAAGGAGTTATCGTGTGGCGACTGCCATACAAATGAGCTTAGCGGTGCCAATGCGAGGGGCTCTTATAAATTCGGGGGCATTCAACTTCCTTCTTAAGATAAATACATAAATTGATCCTTATGTTAAACACCTATTTTTGGAAACACTAGTTAATCTCTTCACACATATTTGAAAAATACAACTACACAACCGATAGTTGTTAAATCGCAAATACCATTAACTTTTCTTGCCTAAACCATAAAAGGAAAATGTGCGTTTCTATATTTGGTTGAACGATAATATTTTTACATTATAACTTAATAAAAAATAGTTAACGATAATATATATCCCGATCATGCTCGTATGGCCGCAAAGGGCTCAGCAAGCTGCGACCCAAACTCCCTGGACTTTTATAAATAAAATAAATTAATATTATGGGACATATTTGTTACACAGATTGATTAGTCCCACGGTAAGCTCAAGAAAGCTTGTGTTGCAGGTACTCAGACAACGATATATATAATATACAAATACTTATATACATAGAAAACAACCATGACTCCGGAGCAAAAATATCTGCGCTCATCACACAAATAAATGCCCTTATCGGGATTCGAATCCGGGACCGCGGCGTAGCAGGCAGGGTCACTACGCGCTAGGCCAGACCGGTCGTCATATCGTCGTCGTTTTATGAAGGTAGTCAAATATCTTTACTGTGCCCAATTTCAATGTCATTGCGGCTACCTTCCACGACTTTAGGTACAAGTTACGTTATACTCGATAGCGAGATCGTGACGAAAAATATACCTGTGCAATTTATGGTTCTAGTAAGTGACCGTTTGAAGACGCTATTCACATTCTCCATATACCTAAAGAATGTAATTTTCCGTGACTTTAATTAAATACGAATAATTACAAACTCATGGTAATTAACGCATAATAATTCTATGAGCTACCGCCTTCGACCACTTAACTTTGAAACGATTTGTGAATTTCAACCACGCGATAGTACTATCTCTATGGAAGGCCCAGAATCTTGTAATTATCTGCTTCCTGAGGATCTGTAATTGGGCTCCAGCCTGCTTATCATTTAATAAGGACTCGGACCATCAGTTTTCAATAGTTTAAATTGTAAAGGAATGTTTATTAAACTTAGTTATATTAATTTGTTGAGAACAGCCCAACTGTTTAAAAATATGATAGTGCATTCAAAAATACGAACTGATTTTGTATGGTTTTGACATATCATTGATTTGCGTAGGGTTAAATTACTACAATCACAACTTATAACCGATCGCCTCACAACTCTCACCAGTCACGAATTACCTATTGATTCCCGTGAAATGTCTAAAGGATTAAAGACATTCTGCTTAATAAAAGCAGAATCGGCATCTTTGAATAAACTTAGTGATATTTTTTCGTTTATTAATTGAAAAGGCAACTGAACCTAAGGGACCGGCCACACTTAAGAGACGCATGTCCTGAGGTGCGGAACGGACGTCCGCGCCACGCCGCCTGAATATAATTCAAAAAACGTAAGACGCGCCCCCAGGCGGCGTGGCGCCTGGGGGCGCGTCTTACGTCCTTCCTATACAAAATGTACTGAGGAGACGTTTTTTGAATTACATTCAGGCGGCGTGGCGGAGACGTCCGTTGCGCGCCGCAAGACATGCGTCTTATGAGTGTGGATGGTAGCTAAGAATGCAAATAAATTCCGTTTGCTCAATGGTGTAACCTAATCCACGCTACCGTACATTGGTGGTAAACTTTAAATGCCAATAACAGCAAAGGGCGAATGCTTTACCGGCCACCATCCTGTGCGGTCAGCAGGCCAAGAATTGTTAACGTACTTTAATATTATTAGTTACATATAAATTGGTTGGTCGTAATTCGTATTCGTAGGACACAAGATCATTAAGTGTGTACTATAGATACGTTTCGCTACATTTTGAATCTTATCTCCAAAACCGATGCGTTGGTGCGATGAAACATGAAAAATGAAAATGAAATATTTATTTTTCAAGTAGGCATATTACAATGCGTATATGAACGCCAAATAAAGCTACGCCGGCTCTAACCCTAATACGCTCAGTTTACCCGCCTCGGTATCCACTATAGGATGTAAACTCCAAATTATGTAAAAAGTGTCGTGTGAAAAATCATGTAGTTCTTATGACTTTTTTTTTTTAGTTACATAAAGCAATACCTTTCAATTGAAACATGTTTTGTTAAAATCGGACGACGTACAAAAAAATAATTTTTTTTACGGTTTTCGTATCAGACCTCGCTTCGCTCGTCGTCCTAAGTGATTAAATTATGATATCCTCGGATTTTTTTATTTTATTTTGATATGTACTGTCACTATGGTACTTTTCTGTGAAAGAAAAATATATTATTTCTGACTTTCTGGCAAAGGAATTTCAAAGTGGCCATATAAAGCAAATTTTCCCAACTTTGGCAACTTGTATCTTAAAAAATGCTAATCCGATTTCGATGCAATTTTTAGTTTTCAACTAGGTATGAATTTATCTGTCTTTGATTAAAAAAAACTCATATATTGAAATTGTACATTTTGTCTGTCGTTCTTTGAAATTATTCAGTGCGAGACGTAAATTTACTTTTTTTTAATTTTTTTATTACTTTTTTTATAGTATATTTTTTTCCATTTTTTTTAATTACATAAAGCAATAGCTTTCATTTGAGATACGTTTTGTCAAAATCGGACGATACAATAAAAAGATATAATTTTTTTCATTTTCATAAGACACCTCGCTACGCTCGGCTTCCTAAGGGATGAAATTTCGATATCCTCGGAAAAAATCGTTCACTTTGATGTCTACTATCACCATGCAAAGCGGCTTGCTTCCATCTAAAAGTGCAGCTTTTGGCCAAAAATTCTCCATAACAAGTATGACTTATAGTGTGCCTCCTCATTGTTACTGTTAAAAGTCGACTGGCTGCGCTGCGTCTCTTAATATTCGCGAATATGTTAGAACACACCTTGGCTTGGATATAAAAACAATACAATTGTAATTGAGTCATCAATAATTAATAAGTGTAATTACTATAATTACGGTATTATGTTGTCATGGTGCAAAAGGTGATGTCGTAAAAAAACGTTTTAAAACAACGACAATTGTATCGATGTTGATCTGAATATTATGTATTTATTGATATAAATAGATGCATATGCATATATTCATCAACATGTGGCGTGGATACATGCCGAACCAGTATATCAAGTTGTCAATGAACATGTTTTATTTAAATATCCCAATACCCATAGGTGGATGGAATACTAGCCAGTATTCCATTCCATAACAATGTGGGAAAACATCGTGAGGAAGCCTGACTAATTGCAGTAAAGTTTAGTTTAACCTTCGGGTTGGAAGGTCAGATGGCAGTCGCTTTCGTAAAAACTAGTGCCTACACAAATCTTGGGATTAGTTGTCAAAGCGGACCCCAGGCTCCCGTGAGCCATGGCAAATGCCGGGATAACGCAAGGAGGATGATGAACAATGTCGCTTGTACTATAGGTACTTACTTAGAAATATTTAGATTAATTAGATTTGACGACCGGTCTGGCTCAGTCGGTAGTGACCCTGCCTGCTAAGCCGCGGTCCTGGGTTCGCATCCCGGTAATGGCATTTAATTGTGTGATGAGCACAGATATTTGTTTCTGAGTCGTGGATTTTTTCTATGTATAGAAGTATGTATTCATCTATTTAAGTATGTATATTAAAATATATAAGAAACTAACACTAAACTAAGACTAAACTTAAACAAAGCAAAACAACAATCTATACTTAACTAATCTATTCTTAACTTACTAAACTAACTATCAATCAAAAATCCCCCCCCGCGTCATCCCCGGTGCAAAAGTGCCCAACACGCTCGCAGCATTGCCACGCTGAATCGCGATGGACAACCTCTGCACCAGGAATGACCCGGAGCGGGGATCTATTTAAGTATGTATATTATCGTCGCTTAGCACCCATAGTACAAGCTTTGCTTACTTTGGGGCTAAGTTGATCTGTGTAAGGTGTCCCCAGTATTTATTTATGTATTTATTCATTATTTAGTCTTACGACCCCCGATTTGAACTTTTATATACTCATAACACACTCCAACCCGAATATGATGTTAGATTTCGATCGATAAATTCCATAATAAGAAACTGACTTATAAAAGTACCTACTCTAGGTACTTTATCATATTTTACCGTTGTATATATTTAATTGTTTATATGTATCTAAGTTTGTATGAAAATTATAAAAATGTACACCACAATAGCCTAACTGTTGAATGAAAAAAAAAAAGAAAAGCTTTCCAACAATATAAAATCTATTATCAACACAAAAGGAATTTTAAATATTTACCCAGTTCAATCTGGCACCGTGACAAATCGATCGACGCTCTCGTCTTCACAGATAAAACTATAAATAGATACAATACAAAAAATAGCGTGTCTAAGCGCCGACCACGTGCACCACAGTTTTCAAAATGTAAGCAAGTTTATCTTTTACGCTAACGAGGAGGACACTCGTAGAAGGACAGAGGAGAAGATGAGAGTTCTGAATGATTCACGGTTATTTTCATTAGACTTGTTGACGCATCATGATCACGGAAAACTCTGTGATCATGATGCATGCAACTGCGTCGAAATATCGGGAGCTCGACAAAAATCAATAAGGTAATCACGTTCTATATCCCGGTCAGTAGAGGAGAATATGCTAGAAATTTGCGAACTTTTGTGTACGCGGTAGGTCCTTTGAACTTCCTAATTTTTTACATACTTACCTACATAAACTGACACGCCTACATTCCCCAAAGGGTTCGGCAGAGCACATGAAACTGCTCAAGCTTCAGAGTGACTCTTAGCAATAAATGGGTTGAAATAAAACGAAATCGTGATATTGCAGTGTCAAGGTACTAGCGTAGCGTATAGCCAGCAGACGATTTCGCAAGAGAATAGAATAATCATTTAATTCGTAAACACAGACAAGACTAAATACACATTAATTACTCGTACAACACAAACAGATAGGAATGAAGTGCCACATAATGACCTCATTTCAGCGTGTTGCTGGTCACTTCCAGCGCTGATCTTTCTATGATATACCATCAAGAGAAATATTCACAGGAGGATGGTGAAATTCTCAAACCATGACCACATGGATAACAACACCAAATTTTTTACAAAGTGAAAAATTATTATATTAACAGGAATATAGACCGTGATTACCTTTTTGATTTTTGCCAAGCTACCGATATTTCGACGCAGTTGCATGCATCACGGTCACGGAAACCGTCTAATGAAAATAACCGTGAATCATTCAAAACTCTTAAAGTGGAAAATTTAAAAAATATTTGGCGTCGACTGTACGAAGTGTAAAATGTGTAAGTTCCATCAATCAAGTGTAATCTCGCTTATGCAAGAGCAATTACTCGTCCTACTTACCTGTTGCATTTAGCACGGAGCCGGCTCACCGCTATCGGCCATCTTCGCTCGCCCATCTGGAAACAAGGAAACTATGTTGTTTTGATTATATTTTGAAGTCTATTACATAAACAAACTATGAATGACTTAATTATTACTCAGACAGACTTAATTATAATTTTATATTTTTCTCGTTTCGGGTATTTTAGGCTGATGTCTATAGCAATTCAACGTGGAAACCCTTCCAGCGTAATGGACACCTTTACAACGGGAAGGGCCCGGAACGAACCTTTTTGAATAGATTTTCTTTTGTAAGTACAATTAGTATGTGAAATTTTTCAAAAAGATTCAGTGTTTTTTGGTGTTCGGCATCAGCATTATCAGCAATTATCTACCTTGACATTCCATTTTGCTGGCAACAGCAACACCAAAAAACATACTGGTGCTGGTACCTTACAAACTATAATTGCCACTGCAGCAACGTAAATTGAAATTTAGTTGATATTGTAACTTGGTACGAGTAAGTATATTTTCATGCATCGCCACCCTACGTAACAGACGAAATTATAGAAAGCGTTTAAGTCGGAAACTGACTACGAGTATCATGGCATACCAACATACACAGCGCCCAAACGGTTACTTACTAAAACCAGAAATTATTTTCCATGACATTTAGGCTATGGAGAGACGTATTCTGAAACGTCAAAAAGTCAAGGTGAAGGTTCTGGGTACGTAGCCGCATGGCAGAAACGTTCACGAAACGCTCACGAAATGAAACGCTTGTAGATATCTGTCTCTATCGCTCTTGCGTATTGGCGCGACAGCGCCAGAATACCTTTCGCGGCGTTTCGTTTTCGTTTCGCGTCGCAGAAATGCCATTCGGCTACGGCACCTGGCCCCGTAGGGTGGCTAGCCGAATGGCACAATCGCTCACGAAACGCTCACGAAACGAAGCGCTAGTAGATATCTATCTCTATCGCGCTTGCGGATTGGCGCGACAGAGCCAGCGGCGTATCGCTTTCGTTTGGCGTCGGAGAAATGCCATTCGGCTACGGGGCCTGATGAGACAAATATGGACAGTGGTAAAAATTGACTTACTACTCAGAATTGTGTCGCTTAACTTCTGGGTAAATCCATTCTGCTTTAAGGTTGATTATATAAAAGAAAACTGTTATTATCTGAAACATAATCAACCCTATAGCAGAATTGATTTACCCGAGTTTGAAGTTAAGCGACACAATTAAGCCTTACAATACAAAAAGACTGAGTAAGTAGTGCGTTCTGATTTCCTTCTTTTTCAAAAAAAAAACAAATGCAATTCTAGTTAGAGAATAATCTGCGATCGGCACACACGCGTTGTCTCGTAAACTGCGGTGTTCGTGCGAATCGGCAGTTCTGCCTGAATTTACGGCAAACGTAACGAACGACACGCGAGAATCTAACCCGGTGTAAGGGTGCCTATTTTTTTTTAGATGATGACGATGCATATTTTGCATAGAAAACTTTTTTTTTTTTAATATAAATGGGCTTACTTTCCCTACTATCTCGTTCTTAACGGCTCTAATATTAATGCGAGAGACATATTGTATATTTTTTAAATGGCGTTCCCCATTTTTTGCAGGAGGGATTTGGCGACCGACGACGATAAAGACATTACAACGCACGATAAGAATTTTAGGTAAGAAATTTGTGGGGGGACATATAGGCTATTTGACCCTTTTTAGGGTTCCGTAGTCAACTAGGAACCCTTATAGTTTCGCCATGTCTGTCTGTCCGTCCGTCCGTCCGTCCGTCCGTCCGCGGATAATCTCAGTAACCGTTAGCACTAGAAAGCTGAAATTTGGTACCAATATGTATATCAATCACTCCAACAAAGTGCGAAAACAAAAAGTGGAAAAAAATGTTTTATTAGGGTACCCCCCCTACATGTAAAGTGGGGGCTGATATTTTTTTTCATTCCAACCCCAACGTGTGATATATTGTTGGATAGGTATTTAAAAATGAATAAGGGTTTGGTAAGATTGTTTTTTGATAATATTAATATTTTCGGAAATAATCGCTCCTAAAGGAAAAAAAAGTGCGTCCCCCCTCCCTCTAACTTTTGAACCATATGTTTAAAAAATATGAAAAAAATCACAAAAGTAGAACTTTATAAGTACTTCCTAGGAAAATTGTTTTGAACTTGATAGGTTCAGTAGTTTTTGAGAAAAATACGGAAAACTACGGAACTCTACACTGAGCGTGGCCCGACACGCTCTTGGCCGGTTTTTTAAAGTTTGTCTTATATGATTAAGTATTGTCCAATTAACCGAAATAAAATATTACCATATTTAATTATGATCTAAACACAGCAAAAAATATTTTTAAAGTATACTTTTACGTAATTAGGCGAAAACAACACAGACATGTTAATCTGTAGATTATCTGTGCATCAGTCATTATATTCGAAAACAACATTTTCTGACTATTAGGTATGAAGCATAAAGTTCATTATGTCAGTGATTGTTTTCACATGAAGTAAGTTCGAATTCGATGACGTCACTACATCGCGTTTTCGATGAAAAAAAGTTACACACATTTTTAATCGAAAATACGTCATCATACAGTTTTAATACCCAAAATCTATAAATATTGGTTTTTTATGTCAAATACTACAGAAGACAATCATTTATTGTGCTAAATTGGATATGAGTCTAGTAGCCTATGGTATTATAGGTATAGAAGGTAAGTTACTCAAATGTTGGCGAATAAATGTCCGTTTGACACTGCTAAAGCAGTCACGATAAGACAGGCTACTTGTTTATTCTAAAATCTGAATCAAAAATACATTAAATAAGAAAACATACCATCATAAAATTGTATTTTCTTCCTCAAGAAACAATAAAGCCAACACTTTATTAACTCCACATTACTGTTCCGTTACTTCAATTTCGAGCTTCTTTCAAAGATGAGATCTTAATACTATCTTCTAACTGTCACAATCTCGTATAACACTATTATACTAGCTTCAATATTTTACTCAATTACCATGGAATAAGGTGCAGTTTAAAATAAACAGGGATTAACAAATATGAGGTGATGTTGCGCTAGGATAGGATCGAGCAAATTGCGCGGGCGGTTTTTTGCTCTTTTCTACTCACTGGTATTTTGTGGTACGGCAGAAGGTAAACTGTGAAATTCTTTCTTCAGGGTTATCACAAGAACTTCTTTAACAACAATACCTACCTACTTACAAAAAAAATATTAAACTGGATTCATAAAAAACGTACATAGTCATAATGTCAGTTTTAAACATTTGGCGACATACTTCCCTGTAACCTTAACTTAAAGACAAGCCAACCACTAGACGGCTTCGTTACTCATGGTAGGTATTCAATATATCACTATAATTACGATGTTGATATTTAGTATAAAACGATTTTGAATAGGTATAAAAAAACTTTTTCTAGTTACAAAGCTACGCCATACTTAGAGGGTAAATGTGTTTAAATCTGTCTATGTGCGTCTTTTGCCTTCTGTCGATCAAGTAGTTTTCAAAATTGATCTTATTTTAGTTATTTTTTATGCGGAGATTTTAAGTCGCTACGGGAGCGAAAATGCTAAAATGGAATTCCCTTTCAATTTGGGAATTTCAGTTAAATATACTAGTGTTATTACTTAACTAGATTGATCGAAAAAAAATGTCCATTAAGAACAACTCAGTTAAAAGATATTGCGAAAAGATCTTTAAAATTGAGGTTCCGCTCTCGACTGTTTCCTCCTTCAAAACTTATTTAAACGGAACGAAATTTGAGAATCTGAATAACAAATAAATAATCTGTGTCGAACCGTTTAGATTTTTTGGCTAATTGTTGGTAATAACCAATCTTGAGTATCACACCTTTTTTTGAGCCACATTGAAAAAAGCCGTTTTTAGAAATATTTGATTGGATCTAGCGCCTTTATAAATAAAAATAGCAAAAAAAAAACATTGCTCTATCTTCAAAAACCAGGGAGGAAATAGTCGAGAGCGTTTGCATGGAAAATTGACCTGTATCGTATCGTCTTAAGCAACCCTGGCGTGATGTAGCGAAATAAAGATGGGCGATAGGGCGCAATAATTTCATTGGCTTCTCGCCTCGGCCGCTCACGACGGCCACGAGCCAAATTGAAGTGAGGCTCACCTCGTTTTAGGATTGAAGTGTAAAATGGTTTTATGTTTATAACCACTCTGTAGGTACATCATCGACTCCAGACCATGTTCAGAAGGAGACTGTATAGGTATAGATATTATGACCTACATAAATAAGCAGGTACCAGGTCAGTACGTAGAAAATACATACCTAGATAGGTAAACAATCTTATTTAAATTCAGTATATTTAGATTGATTGATTGATTGATATGTCACTGCTGTCACTGTCTGCCAAAGAAAAGAAAGATTAATATTATATTTATAAGATTTATATTTTTTATCCGCTTTAGTACCTATACCTACTCATCTCTCTACAGCAGCGGTTCTCAAACTTATTTTCCCATGGAACCCTTTTAGAAAGCAAAATAGCTGACGGAACCCTTAAATTAAATTAAAAAAAATAGTTGCAATCTTTATTTTAATAAGCAATCGGTCAATTTGTATGGCCAACCTAAGCTCTAGGGGGGAGTCATGATCCCCATGACCCCCCCCCCTCCCGGATCCGCGCATAAAATGCACTCTGTGTAGGTACTGGACTGTACTGTAGAGGAAAAGAAACCTAGTGCTAAAATATGCTTATAAAAGTACGCGTAATATTTTCCAATCATGTTCTATCCTATCACATAAACTTCGAGATTGGCTAAGTTGCAAATAAATAGAACATGCTTATCCATTTCTGATTACCGCCTTATTTTATTGATAATACCAATAATACTAAATAAAATATAAATGGCGGCCCCAGCCCACAATCAGGTAGCGATATACCAGCGAGCATTCAAAACATCCATTAATTATATCTGCCTAACAAAACCGATATTTATTGCACACATTTCAAGCACAAAATAACCTATTAATATTGTAAATGATAACGATTTCGTTCGGGTAGCGCGTGAGCTGAATCAGAACCGGGTACCTAACATTTATACTTAGAAAGTGTAGAAAAACTTTCATTCGGGGGACGTACATACTTTAAATCCATACTAATATTATAAACGGGAAAGTGTGTGTGTCTGTTTGTTTGTCCGTCTTTCACGGCAAATCGGAGCAACGAATTGACGTGATTTTTTGAGTGGAGATAGTTGAAAGGATGGAGAGTGACATAGGCTACTTTTTGTCTCTTTCCAACCCCCCACATCCCTAAAATGGGGAGCGGACGTTTGTATGGAGCGGGCTGTAATTTTCGAATTTAGCGCGAGCGAAGCCGCGGGCAAAAGCTAAATAGTATACTATAAAATTACATGTGATGAACCATTTCAAGATATACGTCTAAAAATAATTGTGAGTGTGTTTAGTAAAACGTCCCACTTTGTCGGTTACCATTAAGGAGAGATGTACTCGTATCTTTATATGAATAGACTGACAAAGCGGCTTTATAGCAATCGAAAAAGTGGGACGTTTTCTCGTGCGCACTCACATTATCATTAGAATTTGGTGAAACTACGAGTAAGATATTTCGTTTAGCGTGAGCACCCCGTCCCGTCGAACGCTTCGCTCTGAGCGTCCACTCAGGGGTAGTAAGGGGTTACTCAAGAAAGGAGTGTAAATACTACAGTTTCAAAAATGGTCGCGACCCACACCGAAGAAGTTGTAGCGGGGAAACAAACCCTAAGAACAAGGTAAATAAAATGTCATCATCATCCTCCTTGCGTTATCCCGGCATTTTGCCACGGCTCATGGTAGCCTGAGGTCCGCTTTTGACAACTAATCCCAAGATTTGGCGTAGGCACTAGTTTTTACGAAAGCGACTGTCATCTGACCTTCCAACCGAAGGGTAAATAAAATGTCAACCTGAAAATATAGATAGAAAGGAGCTGCTAAAATTCTGCGAAGGTTTAATTTGATTTTTAACCCCCGATACAAAAACGAAGGGGTGTTATAAGTTTGACGTGTCTGTCTGTGTGTTTGTCTGTCTGTCTGTCTGTTTGTCTGTCTGTCTGTCTGTGTGTGTTTCTGTCTGTGGCATCGTAGCTCCCGAACGGATGAACCGATTTAGATTCAGTTTTTTTTTATCTGAAAGCTGAGTTAGTCGGGAGTGTTCTTAGCCATGTTTCATGAAAATTGGTCTACTATGTCGCGGTCGGGGGTATTTTCAAAATTTTAATTTTGTGGTTAGATTTTAGTTACCACGTTCTGATCTAGCTCTATCGAGTGGAGAGCAACAGTAGTACGGCGAGTTATAAATCGAGTGACCTGCGCGAGACTTGGTCTTTTTGCGAACGTTTTCAATTTGTTCTCGTTCGCTTACTCGCGTTTAGCTCGGATTATGCGATACTTAATACATTGTTGCTGGCCGAGAGAATGTTTGATTTAATTTTTTTTGGTCTTAATCAAAGTAACTAGGAGTAAATAAGAACAAAATCATTGTCGCTCAGATGATTTAGAGTTTAATAACTAAATAGTGGGTGAAGACGAGAAATGTTATGATCTTATACAAACTACTGTTACTTTGTGTAACAAAACAAAAGTGGGCACCGCGTTCAAAGATACATTATTTTCCCGACTCCTCTCGCGTGTATGTGCGCGACCACGCAATGTAAAACTTTTTTACCTGGATTTTTCCACATTTACGATTTTGGCGCCGACATTACCTTTTGGCGCCTAGAGCGGCTCCTCCACTCGCCCTACCATTAATGCGGCCCTGTGCGTATCTCGTACAAGAGAATGTAGATAATTTTGCGCTCTGACCCGCTACTTTTGATGCTAACTCAACAATTGTACATTATCGCCTCATTGACTAGACAACGCTAGTAGTTTCATGGCGTGAACTAGACCGCCCCTTCGGTCGACCTTCTCGCGTTCAAAACGCCCAGTTATTTCGTCGAAACAGTTGCAATAAACCCTATTATTCGACGATATCTTTATATCACAGCTACTGCGGCTGAATTCACGAAGTCTCTCGTAAATTGCTAACCCTACTAAAACTTAAAAGCTCGATGACATGTTATATTCCGCCTGTCAAATAGAGATCAAACGTGGTTGCTCACAGCGAGTCAGAAATTCAAATTTAAGGGTTTTGTCAGAAGGTAGCATTGGAGCGCAGCATTCTACCCTGTAGTTTAATGGGGTGGATCATAATTACTTATATCGGAATACTAATACATTACGTTTAAAAACACGCATACCTACCTGAGGGCAACTTCTGCGAAAAGAGTGTCCGAAGTGGGACTAAGCGGGTAGGTATATAAAAAGAAAACTACATATCTGTGGGTCTAGTGAAAAAGGGTATAACTCAAATTGACTTGGTGAAAAAGGGCACAAGTTCCACATCGGACTTATTATTATTTGTATGCCTTGACGCATTTCTGTTTCATCTCATGGTTGAATGGTAGAGAATGCCTAAAGACATTAAGTCCGCCATTGTATTTTTTTATGTGCAATAAAGTTAAAAATAAATTAATAAATATTTACAATTTGCAACAGAACAACCGCAAACGACGAGAATTCTACAAGTTTATATGTAGAAACAAACTAGGTAAGTACAACTATTGCTGTATCCATCCACCATCCAATAGATCAGACTCACTGCTTTTTGATTCCGATAAAATGCCGCGGATAATTCATGAATAAGCCAAAACGCACTATATACATTTCAAACTCACATACAACGGATTATATTTCAATTTTCACTACTAAACCATCTGGACATACATCCTTACGGTTCTGTAGTCATGAAATAAAGACGTCTCTTGCGCATCGGCGCAGTAATTGGCAAGTTAATTAATATGGGCAGATTGTGCATCGCTTGTTGACTGGAAGACGATAGCGGTAAGGTCGCACGACCGCTATTGGGGACATACATTATGGAGATTAAGTAATGTGTTGGATTAAGTCCGGTCAGTACCGCTATTCGTAGGATACCTGGCTGGAAAATGTATCGGCACAATACGAATGATAATCGGATCAGGGTGTGTAGCCGAATGGCACAAACGCTCACGAAACGAAACGCTAGTAGATATCTATCCCTATCGCTCTTGCGTATTGGCGCGACAGAGCCAGACTACGTTTCGTTTTCGTTTGGCGTCGGAGAAATGCCACTTGGCTATGTACCCTGATTTCCGAGCGCTTAAGATGGTAGTGGAGCGCTCTTCCTTGCAAATGTCGTCCCTGTTTTAGTTACTACATTTTTAACCCGTGACGCAAAAACGACGGGGTGTTATAAGTTTGACGTGTCTGTCTGTGGCATCGTAGCATCCGAATGGATGAACCGATTTAGATTTTTTTTTGTTTTAAAGCTGAATTAGTCGGAAGTGTCCCTAGTCACGTTTCAAGAAAATCGGTCGACTATGTCGGGGTTTTTTTCAAAATGTTATTTTTGTGGTTTGGTTAACTATTGGTATTACTGGTAATAAATAATATTTTGACTAGACGGAAATAAAGACTTCATTTTTATTTATAGTAGTTTTAAACACGTTACCTCGCTTACTGACACTCAGTCTAAACCACGCACCAACCAAGGGACAGAAAATCATTTTAAAGAATACCTCAGTCAATATTAATAAAATTGAATCATTTGCATTAACTATCTGAGTCTGTGTATTTTACAGGAAAAAAATATTATGGGCATAAAAACGTGTTAAGATATTTTTGTTAGTGTTTCTGTGTAAATGTAACTGAACGCAATTGTACCATGAATTCAGAATAGCAAAAATGTCTCTGAAAATGTATTTGATACATATTTTATTTCAATATATTTCCAGTAGATAAGTAAGAAACCACGCCGCTCTCGCTACATAGTAAAGTATTCTGAACTCTTAGTAGCTTGACACTTTAAAGATAAAATTAGAATATTCTCACGACTCAGGCTCTAGTGAAGAAAGGTCAACAGTAGGCAAACTGGAGTGGAGAGGCGATGTAATTATAACACTGAATGAAACGCCCCGACGGCAAAAACGGATGGACCGGACAAAGGTGCAGTGGAGACGGTATATTCAAACTTAAACAAACCATTTTTTTCTTTACTTAAAATAGGGGCATTTTCAGAAATTGGGACACAAAATTTGTGACAGTTGTTGACAAAAATTAACATCAACATACAATCACACATGAAACTTTTAAAGCTTCAGTGCCACTCTTGGCAAATAAGGGGTTGAAAGAAAACGAAACTAACATGAAAAATTAACATGATGCACAGAATACATAATAGTACAAGTACTCGATGTCAGTTATGTGACGACAATCTAAAAACCAACTTTTTTCATGTTCTAAATGTAGGTTATTGCTTATAGTTTATGTAATTAATACAAAAGCGATATTTTTATTGACATGTCATGGTTAATTGTCGCCACAAAACTGACGTCGAGTTAATTTTATCAACTTTCACTATTTTTTCGGTCCCAATTTTTGAAAATGCCCATAATATACCTAAACAGTGCGGCTATCACCAGCTTGACACTGATGTATTCGATAGCGTGTGTTTTTTATACTGTTAAATTACTTTCTATGCATCTCGGTCGTAAGTTGCAAACGAGATTTATAGAAAGTAAAGACGAAGATGTTGCCGAATATGTCAGTTTGACATTGCTAAGGCAGCCGTAGTTAGGCAACTGTTTTCGATGCTGAACTCATTATTTTAACTACAGTGCGGTAAAGTGAGAGTATGATGGTGATGATCTAACGGTGTGGTGTGGTGATATATTTGGTGTCTAGTACAGGCATGAAATCCATATAAGCATTTTGCCGGAGTTGCGGATTGCCAGTCACTGGTCATAAAAAAGACATTTTCCATCCTAGAGAAATATCGTTATGTGCTAAAGATGATCCTGTAGAAATCGATATGATATGTTCTTCAAATCACATACGTCCAGTTAATAATTTATTACTCGTACAAATTATGAACGCAGCGGCTCCACGCCTCTCCGCGTGCGTCTAAAAAGCGCGATTTTATAATGTTTTTCGTGAACATAAAAAGCCTAGCATGAAACCGTCGGATCATTGTGAGATTGAAGTTTATTCGGTCCACAGTTTCACGGAAATGAGGTCGATGGCCTATCTGTCCTGTGCGTTGAGATGGGAGGCGAATTTAGACGCCGTTTTTGATATTAAAAAGAAATAATTTTGTTACAGTGCGCGGCAGACTTTTAGACCATTAGGCGCAGTGGTGGGGGCAAGTTCGCGCATCGTACACATATGAACAAAAAAGCTACCTAATAAGAAAATTGTTCAGGTTCAGTTCAGATTGTTCTGCGCAGGTAAGGCCATATGGTCTAAAAGTTTGCCGCGGACTATAGGTACGCTTCTCGCTAAGCTTCACGGTACCTACAACCGCAAGTTAACAGATCGTTTTGACATTACCAAAACGACGTACCAAAAGTGTAAGACGCGTTTGATATGACCTTTACCCCTTTTAAGAATAAGTAAAAGGTTGAGTTTATGTATTAAGTATGCAAAGAAGTGATGATGATGATGTCCTCCCAGACGTATCCGTCGACGGCGACATCCTGTCAATTTTTAATTAATGTATTATCACTATTTATTATACTAAATTGTTACGTGCATGAGCACGAGCGTGACTTGCAAATCCGAATTTGGTTTTGAAAGTGCGACAGCACGGAGCAGAAGAGTTACAAGTATAGTTGCTGTAGGAGGGCTTGGGACGAGATTTTCGGAGCTGACGTTTGGCGTCAAGGTTCAAGTCGGGTTAGCTCAAAGTTCCCGAATTTACAGCAGTTCGCCAGTCCGATCTCCGAGTTACAAGTTCCTCCCACGACTCGCATGATATGCTGCAGGCATGTAAAGAAGTAATTTACGTCTAATTCTGTGTTATTTAAAAACAAATACGTGTATTATCTACATACTACATGATTAAATGATAAAATAGGATTACCATATCTCAATGTTCCTAATATAAAAGCTTCAGCCTTCAATATTAATAAAGCCATCTACAATTTTGCACGCATCTCAATTTTCAAACTGATAACTTATCTTCTTTCATATTCTATACCTTAAGACAAAGTCAGAAGAGTTATTATCATCTAAACTGCAGAGAAGAATATGTTCCGGTCATACTTGAACATAATCAGTATTTGTAACTATATTTTCGAAGTGGTAGAGTTCATAAATGGTTGATTGAGGGAGGGTATAGTTTGTCGTGTGTAGAGCTAGTAATTATGTAAATCCACACCGTTGCTTATGATAATCTCGGAACGATTCGATTTGCTCTGCCGATGTGACATGGTACATCTACGATAATGTCATAATACAAGGTTCGAGGACCTGAGCCGATGTGTACAGTGAGTTGAAGAGAAATTTGACACGTTTCGTAAATCAAAGCTTAAAATGAAACAGACTTGCTTAAAGACTACTGAAATGTGTAACCTAACCCCAAATATTTATTATTATTTATTACTGACTGGGCCGGCCACGTTTATCGCATGCATCCGAAGGTGGGCTAACATAGCCACCAAATGGATGCCGACGAAGAAGCGTGGGCGGGGTAGGCCCAGGCAAAGATGGCGGGACGACCTTGACGACTTCCTAAACAACTGGCCGGAAGTAACGGAGAATCGGGAATTATGGAGAGGCAGGGGAGAGGCCTTTACCCAGTAGTAGGACACTCCAATAGGCTAAGAAAAAAAAAACTTAACCCCTTGATTATTACATATTAGAATTTGAACCAAGCCAATATGTTGTTGTTGTTGTTGAATTTCCTAAGGCACCCCATAGGTGCACAGGGCCTCCAAACGATTCTTCCACGCCTTTCTATCTTGAGCCACCGCCTTGGTCTCGTTCCAACTGTCTAATATCTGGGCGACCGAGCTTCGCTCGGTTCTGTTTCGTATCCTTGACATGTGTCGCCATCTAGTTCAAAAACGAATAGTACCTACATCGAGGGAAAGAATTCTCAGCCTTAACAACACAACTACTCCACACGAGATGGCGCGCGTTTCGCCACAAAAACTCAAATAGTGTATTTTTCTATTCGTTTTAGCCTTGACCTGTGTCGCCATCTAGTGTTTGCAATAAATAGTACTTACATCGACCGAAAGAATTCTGTCTTAACAGTACAACTACTGCACACGAGATGGCGCGCGAAGAAAAACGCATGAAAACTCGAAAATTCGCGTTTTCCGGGACCTAAGGATAAGTTAGACCGATTTTTCACCCCCAAAAACCCCCTCATAACAAATTTCAGCGAAATCGTTAGAGCGGTTTCCGAGATCGTCAGTATCAATAAATATATAAATAAATAAATATACAAGAATTGCTCGTTTAAAAGTATAAGATAAAAAAATCCAAGAATATATATGTATATATTTTTTATCTTTGTTTAGCCTTTTTCGATATAAATAAAGATCGCAGTATGGCTCAGAACGTTGCGCTACAGCAGAAGAGCGATAGTGGAGAGCTAACTACGAAACGCTTACGAAGGGTAAGCGGTTGTGACATAGTATAAAAAAGTATAAACTAGTAGTCCTTATACTGTAATTGTGACGTACCTACGGCTAGGCTAGGCTAGGTACCTATACCTACTCCAGTATTGAGAGGAAACCGATCCGGTAGCACCCAGTGGTTATTCATGAGGATTCTTAAACGCAAGCGCCATGTGGTCGTCAAGAATCTCGTAATTAACTGATTACTCTACGGGTACACACCTACCACACCGACGCATCACATAGTATCCGTTCGATTTTAACAAAAAAATAGTTTGTGAGTCTATCAATGAATTAAAGTTCTGACATTTGACAATACAGATAAAATTCAAGAAAAATTGTTACCTGATGCACAAAGTGCTTAAAGGTAAACTAAAGACGACTATACATATACATGCATTTTAACCACTATACAATTATCCACGAACTCATAAGCAATATCATAAACCAAAATTTAACTGACCAGTTGACATTTACATTTTAGCTTCATTGAGTGTTTACCGTACTGATGGGGGTTTTCTGCAATTTCTACTGTAGTTCAAGTATGATTAAGATAACGCTTCAGCATCGAATGTGCTAATGGCATGCGTCGTAAATTCAAATTAGGAGCCTGTTAGAGCCCACACTAGTTTCTTCAGATTCAATTTTATGGCTGCTGCTCAGCAACGTCATTTTTTGTGGCGTTGACCGTAGTGTACGGCAGCTTTAAGAAACCCTTCTAGTAATAAAGAAATGAAATCGCAGACTTTGTCGCTTTATTATACTATTAGATGCGGCGTTACCAGCAAGCAAAGCGCGAAGTGATTTTTCTCCTGGGACTCACCTGATTCGAATTTGAAAACTTGTTACGCGACTAAGCTGATTTTGAAATTACCTAGCTACTAGTCTTGGTGACTGACACTTGTCACGCACTTTAAATATTTTACATTATGAATATATGTATGATTATTTTTTATTATGTAAATTGTATAATAATCAGAGCATACTTGCTGGCTTCAATGTCCATTAGCGCACGTAATATCAGAATAAATTAAAAACCCCAGCAAGTAGTTTTTTAAATCACATTCCTGGTCGGTCGGTGTGCACCCTGTCAATAAATTATAAAATTGTCCAGGTCGCACGCTGCGTCTAATGAATACAAATAATGTTGTTTGTCAAAATTAGATTTATTACTGATCAGGATCCAATTTTAGCTGAGCAATTAGTGATCCAGGATTTGCATAGATATGGCCGATTTTAATTGATATCTTTATTTATGGAGCGAGTTGAGATATTCCTGGATTTTGTATTCGTCGATGGCATTATCGAAGTTTATCGCCAGATATGATATCGCTTGTAGGGTGAAGTTGTAATACATTTTGATTTTGTTGACTTAATACAACTTTCGTAAATGTTTATTTAAGAAAGTTGTCGTAAAAGTCATGTGAATATGTTGACATTCCAGTAATATTTTTTTATAAAATGTTGTACTGTTTGACATTTAGATAAAATAAAGTCTTTATTATTTGTAACCGTCACGAGAAAAGTTATAAACTATAAAAATATGTACCTACCTATGAACTAGTATATTTCCTGTATTTACATGCCTATGTCGAAATAATTTACGGGTTCAATGAAATCGTAAAGAATTGACTGTTTCATAAATGTTGCCTTTCTGACCCTTTAGCACAACTTACCTTGTCGCGCGCGAGTCCATACATCAGGCGCGACTTCAAGTATGGCCTCGCGCGCGACAAGGCATCAAGATGTGCTAGAGGGGCTAATCTTGATATTTTCTATGAGAAAAGATTCAGTCAAGCTTTTTGTAAGGCATGTAAATTTAATGTTTTTCGATCTATGAGTAAAAAAGTTAAGAAAAAAGTCCGAAATTTTCATACATTTTAAACATACCTACTCTCTATTATCTAATCGCCGTACAATGGTTTAATAAATGGTAAGTATTACAAAAATAAAATTGGGGACAGTGGGGAAGCTTTTCCTCCTCCAAATAGGATTGATAGAACCTGTGATTCTGAGTAAGAAATACATTTACCTACCTATTTAAAAAACAATTGCATCAACCACAGCGAACACACACATCATCGTCACTCAGCACAAGTCTATGAAAATTCCCAGTACAAGAAGTTACTATAAGTACTAAGTTAGTTGATAATTAACTACATAGTTAGTTGATAATTAACTACATAGGTATCTGCACAAAGAATCTCACTAAGTGTATTTTTTTAGCTGTCGAAGTCGTGAAATTTAATTTCTCCTACAAAAACATTTTTATGTATAACTTCTTTTCCCATTTTCTCTTTTTATGTTCGCGTGTGCGGTGACACGAATGTGTGTACATCTTTTTTCTTTATCACTACCTGTGAGTTCCTGTAATTGGCTCTTTGTTTTTTATGTTTGTTGTATTATCTGTGTAACCAGCTGTTGGTACTCCTTAAATAAATAATAATAATAAGCCTGACATTGTGATAATAGATCGACCGCAACGTCGGGCCGTGCTCGTTGACATCACCATCCCCCATGATGAGAATCTCGTAAAAGCCGAGAAGGACAAGTCCAGTAAGCACCTAGACTTGGCTCACGACTCTCACGAGATAACCGCCATGTGGGATGTTGATTCAACGATCATTGTTCCGATAGTCGTTTTAGCGAACGGTCTCATAGCGAAGAGTCTCGACCAACATCTTAAGAGACTCTCGCTAGGTGGATGGATCAAGGGCCAGATGCAGAAGGCGGTGATCTTGGACACGGCGCGGATAGTCCGACGGTTCTTCTCTCTGCAGCCCTAACCACCGGCAGCTTGGGCCCTGCCCCGCTGCTGGCGGCACCCTAGGTTAGGTTTTTTATAATGTGTCTATATGTTTTATATTGTTTTGTAAGTGTTTTTTTATTTTACTTTTATACTCATATTGTACAAAACCTAACTTAAGAAGGAAGATAAATAAAGGAATAAAGAAAAAAAAGTCGAACAAAAAATGTACTCTCACAGTAAGTTCCACAAATAATATTGCTACAACAGCATAACTCTTTGATCGATATAAATACTAATGCAACCCATTAAATATCATAAAATCTGTTTAGCTTCAACCTATTATAATAACAATAGAACCACCTTCACTTAACCATTACATTCAAATCTCAGTCTTATATCAAACGAATCTAAGCACAAGTTGTGATAGTTAATCTTAATAGGCTCTGTAATTAGGTATGACTGAGTATCTTACGATCTAAGGTAAGGTATCGAAATTAATATAGGGGCGTGAAGATATTTAACACATGGCACAGTTAAAAGAACAGTTCGAGTATTTTAACTTAATGGCTAAGTTAACTAAAATTGTTTTATAGGTACCTAGTAAAAAATGAGGCAAAATTTATGAAAGCACATGTACCTACTTAAACGTTATTAGCTAGCTAAAAACGTAAAAAGTAAATATACCTGGCATTGCTTGTACACAATTGTAATTGTTGAATTACAAAAAGACGCGTTGTACTATAATATATTTAATTTAAGTTTTAGTTAAGTTATTTTTTTAAAGCGAGTGTGTACTCGTTATACTTACTACCTAACATTTTATTTATGTTTTAGTTATATTTCTCTAAAGTGAAATGTATAATTTCTTTGAGAAAATAAAAATCTATAAACCTAACTTTATGCAGTGCGATCATTTAGCACCAACATATTCATGCCACTAAATAAGGTATACCTGCCTATATTTAATTTAAATATGAAAATATATCTTTGCTTTTTGCTTTTTAAGCTAAAATCTCCACACGCAATATTTTAGGGGATTTGGGTTTTTTTAAGCGACAATCATCTTAGAGGTAATTTCACGCAGACAAAGTCGCGAATAGTTGCTAGTATGTGCTATCGTATTCAGCAATATTTTAAATTTAATGTTTAGCTTTTTCATATTAGAGTCTAAAAATTAACCGAAATATCAATAATCAAAATTTAACGACGTAAGGCCACGACTACTGCTTCAGGCAAGCTTGCTTATTTGCCACCGAAGTATTATAAAAAAAATAGGCAATGATATATATTATCTTTATTTAACGTCTGAACTTTCTGTTGCTGAAAAGTCGTAGGAACAAACCTAGGTTATTCCTAGTAGCAAAAAAAATTTCGCAAAAAAAAAAAAAGATGACCAAAACTACTTACAGCCTCAATCCTTAAGATATATATACACATGAGGTTAATCCAATTGCTGTTAGCCCAAACCGATTTAATCTCAAATTTATCTCCCTGTTAACAATCTAAACGCGTAATTCTCGGACTGATTAAATTACCCATTCAACTAGTACCTCCCCCCGGAGGGGGGATGGGGGGGATGCCGTACCTCCGCTTAATGAGTGGGAGGGCTTGAGAGGGGAGAATGCGTTTGCGCCGATTTTGTAGTGTGGTGCAAATACACTTGAGATATTTAATTTAAGAAGTCATTTTAGCTTACAACAGCTAATTGTAAAATTTTCATTATTTTATACCTAGGCATATTAGCGTTAGAATCGAAAAATTTGTTTGGAAGTCATATTGGTCACCGTTTGTTAGTAAAATGTAAAGGAAATGTAATTTGAATTTATTTTTATTTACTTTTATTCTAAAGCTAAGTAATTAGATACAAAAAAATGTTTTCTAAGTAATTAGAAAAAAAAAATTGGTAAGTAATAGCAAAGTAACTTTATTTAAAAGGCAGATTGAAAAAGGAACACACGCTTGCTAACAAATATAAACTAATACATACTAATATTATAAATGGAAAAGTGTGTGTGTCTGTTTGTGTGTCCGTCTTTCACGGCAAAACGAAGCGACGAATCGACGTGATTTTTTTAGGTGGAGATAGTTGAAGGGATGGGGAGTGACATAGGCTACTTTTAGTCTCTTTCTAACCCAAGCCAAGCCGCGGGCAAAAGCTAGTATAATTATAAAGTAGCAACTATATAGTAATTTAAGAAGGTGCTTCCTACAATTTCATTTCATTTTAGAAATATAATTACCTTAATTACTGTGGCATGCTCAGAATAAATGGTAACGATTTTTTCACATTTCGCTAATCACCTTTACCTTGCGGCACACGCATCGTGTTCATAATGAGAACACGAGTGCGACGCCATTTATGCGCAGACGCAATTTCCGATGTGATGCGTCCACTGCGTTACTTTCACAAACTTCTATCCGCATTGTCCGGTACGATAGTGGACCTTAGTAGTCATTAATTAGGATTCAAGTGCAATTAAAATTATAAATATTTTTTTTGAAGTTTCGATTTTATTCTAGAATTTATAGTTTGATGATCTTATCTTGAAATGATTATTATCAAAATTGACATTCTTTATTTAATTCCGTTTTATAATAATATTGTTCATTGCTCCAATAAATTGCTCTGATATTTAGAATAAAATGATATTGTCCATTATAGACGATTTCAAAGAGCTTAGCTTAGAAATAACGAATATTTCGATTTTTTTAATTTTATTTAATGGGACATCATCGTAAGTTAAAAACTCTAATGACGATATCTGCGCTGCCCTCTGTTGTGTAATGTGCTACTTCAGCAAAACTGAATTTTATCTGTTCGTAATGTCACTATTGAACATTAGGCGACTTTGGTGATGAACAATTTTAAGTAATGTTTGAAGTATCGTTTTTTTAAGCGAAATCTTTTTTCCGAAAAAAAAAGCAAACTTTAAAATAATAAAATAAAAGTGAATACGCCCAAGTGCAAGTAATTGACATGTTGATTAGAAGTGTTAGTTATACTAAGTAAGTAGAAAATATATAGAAATGGGGTTTTCCAGGGATACATGCATCAACGTATATTCCTGTCAAAGATGATGTTCAAGTCTTCAGAATTTATCTGGATACCTTTAAATTTCCAAGAAGAAAAATTAACATTATTGTATCAATATCTGACTACTTATGAGTACCTATACCAATTTATTAGTTATTACACTTATTATATACGTGTAGGTCTATAGACAATAAACCTTTCCGACGATGTGCCATATCGATCTTTAAGTCCATGCGCTATCCAAGTCACACCTGGCCTAATAACTTTTACTCCACAACTCCATTTTTAGGGTTCCGTAGTCAACTAGGAACCCTTATAGTTTCGCCATGTCTGTCTGTCCGTCCGTCCGTCCGTCCGTCCGTCCGTCCGTCCGCGGATAATCTCAGTAACCGTTAGCACTAGAAAGCTGAAATTTGGTACCAATATGTATATCAATCACGCCAACAAAGTGCAAAAATAAAAAATAAAAAAAAATGTTTTATTAGGGTACCCCCCCTACATGTAAAGTGGGGGCTGATATTTTTTTTCATTCCAACCCCGACGTGTGATATATTGTTGGATAGGTATTTAAAAATTAAGAAGGGTTTACTAAAGTCGTTTTTTGATAATATTAATATTTTCGGAAATAATCGCTCCTAAAGGAAAAAAAAGTGCGTCCCCCTCCCTCTAACTTTTGAACCATCTGTTTAAAAAATATGAAAAAAATCACAAAAGTAGAACTTTATAAAGACTTTCTAGGAAAATTGTTTTGAACTTGATAGGTTTAGTAGTTTTTGAGAAAAATACGGAAAATTACGGAACCCTACACTGAGCGTGGCCCGACACGCTCTTGGCCGGTTTTTTCAAATAACTATCACCAAGTAACCGATACATCTTATCGACGTTTTTCATCGACTGTCGCGACACTCCCGTCAACAAGGCTGTTTACACCGCCATAAGTCATGAGTCATGTCTCCGTGACAGTTACATCGGTGGTGCGGTCATTAATGCATGTCTCATGACTTTAATGGACAAATATTGATCGCGTTGTTTTATGAAGGGCTTAGAAATGCCGATGACGTTTATGTTGGTCGGCGTTAACGGTTTTGTGCACGATTGTACAGTTGGTTGTTAATTTCAAGGCAAAAAATACTTACTTGTATACGATTTCATTATACAATATTTGGTAGCCATTTCTCCAGTTCTCCACCGTGGAGGTCTATGAGCTATAACATAATATTCAATTAATAAGTCTAATAAATCACAAACTTTGGATCAAAAATTTTGCTACCAAGTGACAGTCAAAAAGTTGATATACTCAAAAACCAATATTATTCAATTCTCAAATGCGAAGTATTTTATCTTCTAATCTGTCGCAACAAAAGGACCATTTCTTTAAACATTTCTCTCAACATGTGAAAGCTTCACTTCTAAATTTAAACTTTGGAATAACAATAAATTCGCTGATTCAATGAAATAAGTGATGGAAATGGTTCGTCTTACATTTATCCATCTAAGCATTCGTGATGAATTTGAATCGAAAATAAAACTTCTAAAATAAAATTGCAAGACCATAACGAATAACTAACCTTCTTAGAAATAAAAGTGCAAAATTACGTTTCTTTATGAGAGAATTATGTTAATCTTATTGTTTGATATAAAGGATATCAAACAATATGATTAACATAATTCTCTCATAAAGAAACGTAATTTGTTTCTATTTAAAGGTTTACCATTTAATTACAATTAAGAATATTTAATAAACATAAACTGTTTTATTTTCATATTCATAGCTTCATAGCTTTCATATTAACGTTCCATAAGATAGTAATTGGTAATTTATGACTAATTAATTGCTTTCCTACGATAAAGTAGTTTTTTAAGATATATTATGAGCAGTATTAACAATTAAAATTACGAAATGTATAATTATTTACAGTAAATAATTCTCCGAAAAAATAATAGCACATTAAATTACAATTTGTAATGAATTACTTTCCTCAATTACAATAACTTTAATAAATGCTAGTTTTCGATCATCTTCGATTTATAAAATTAGATAAAAAATAAGAATAAGCTATAGGTATGATAAATAGATACATATGTATGTAGTACAGGTCCAATCCATACTAATATTATAAATGGGAAGGGGTGTGTCTGTTTGTTTGTCTGTCTTTCACGGCAAAACGGAGCGACGTATTGACGTGATTTTTTGAGTGGAGATAATTGAAGGCACGGAGAGTGACATAGGCTACTTTTTGCCTCTTTTAACCCCCATTTCCCTAAAATGGGGGCTGAATGTTTGTATGGAGCATTCCGCAATTTTCGAATTTAACGCGAGCGAAGCCGCGGGCAAATGCTAGTAGTATAATAAAAGTTTCCCCCAGTTTCGTATTACGATCAAAGATATATTGAATATTAGGATGAAGCTGAAACTTCCTTATCCTCTAAATAATTTTATAGTTCATTAAAAGTAATTTAGTAATGTGCCTAGTGTGTAGTGTAGTTAGATTTAAATTTTTTCATACAAATTAAATTATTAAGTACAATGTACGGATTGTACGGCATCTAAGTATATTGTGATTATAATAGAATAAAAATAGAAAATATTTATTTGGAATATTATTAATAAAGCCCTTTATTCAGAACCAAATTTTTGTTTTATTACATGTTTTTGAGTTTTCAATTTCCTTCTTGTTTCTTTTCTTTAGTTATGAACCCCTTTCAGGGTGTAGGCCTCCTCCAGCTCTGACCATTTTTCTCTATTTTGAGCCACTTCCATTCAGGTTTTTCCTGCTGCCTGGACTAGGTCATCAGCCCACCGGGTCGTAGGTTTGCCTTGACGCCTTTTTCCCGGTGGCCCTTTCCATTTTGTTGACTCAATGGTCCATCTTCTGTCCGTATAGCGAGATATGTGGCCAGCCCATCTCCATTTCAAAACTTTAGCTTTTTCGAGAGCATCTATTACTCCTGTCTTCTGCCTTATTTAATTACTGTTTATTTTTTGTATCTTTTTAATTTTTAGAATGCTGCTCTCCATAGCTCTTTGTGTACTCCTGATTCATAGCTGTGCAGTCTTTGAAGTGCCCATGTTTGGCAACCATACAGTAGGCATGGTAAGATACAAGTGTTCATTACTACTTTTTTCATTCGAAGATTATAGTTTCCTTTAAGAACCTCTTTGAGAGAGCAGAACCTTTTCCACGACATATTTATTCTTCTGGAAATATCTTTTTCTCAAACATGCAATGAAATATTGTCTTTACGTTCCTTAAAATGGGCTGGGAAGTATCGCTTTTTGGGCGCAACAACTCGAGAGGACTGTAAAGGGATTTCATATTATTTTTTAGGCCTAGGCCTGCAAAGTAACTTTTTTTTATAAAATATTGTCCTTTAGAGCATTTTTTTTTATTTCATTGTATGTTTGAGAAAAGCACTATACATGCCTCGGCGTGAAAACGGATTCCCGGCCTCGTAACCCTATCCGGCCTCGCTCGCACGCTCGCTCGGCCGTATATACCCACTTGGCCGGAAATCCTCATTTTCCCGGCCTCTGATGTAATGTACTATTTCATGATTATTTTTATGGAAAGATACTTCTTTTCCCAAATAAATGTAGTTGCTAACATATTCTATGTTTTTATTTCCTACTGAGATTGGTCTTTGGTGGCTGTTTGTCATTATTTTAGTTTTCGTGAGGTTCATTTCGAGGGATCCGGCAGACCACGTCGGCGATGGCGGGATAACTAGGACTTCCATTCTGAAAGATTCGCCAGATGTTGCTCCAAACAGGGATGAGTGGAAAAAGAGGGGGAAGGCCTTTGCCCATCAGTGGGACACATTAGGCTCTAAATAATAATAATAATAGGTTAGGTTTTTTATAATGTGTTTATATGATTTTTGTATTGTTTTGTATGTGTTTTTGTATTTTACTTTTATATTCATATTATAAACAGCCTAACTTAAGACGAAAGATGAATAAATGATAAATAATAATAATCATCATTTCGAGGCCTACCTTAGAACTTTCTTGATCTAAGGATTTTAAAAGCATTTCTAGGTCCTTTGGTGTTTCAGCAAGAATGACGATGTCATCTGCGAATCTTTGGTGACTCAAATAGCGGCCGTTGACTCTTATTCCTTCTTGTGACCATTTCAGCTTGCTGAATATATTTTCAAGGACGGCAATAAAAAGTTTGGGTGACAGAGGGTTACCCTGTCTCACCCCTCTTTCTATGGGTATTTCTTCGGCTGTGGTTTCCAGCTTCACCTTTCTGGTACTATTTTGATATAAATAATTATATTCCTTAAAATATTAATTTACTTTCCATTTACCTTAGACTTGTTCAGTGCCTCCCATATTGCGCAAAAGGCCTTTTAAACTCATTATATTTTTCAATAACTTGCTCTAATGTTTGTGTATGGTCTGTGGTGCTATATCCTGAGCGACAACTAGCTTATTCTATGGGTTGAAAGGTGTCAATTGCAGGAGTAATTCGCTTGAGTACCAGTGAAGCAAAAAGCTTGTATATGCTTGATGTTAAACCTATGGGTCTGTAGTTTGCTATGTTTTTAGGGTCTACTTTTTTAAACAATAAGATAATATCGGATGTGCACCATCGTTTGGGTACAGTTTCTGTGTAGAGTACCATATTGAATAGTTGCGTCAGATGAGCTATTAACAGTGGTGCACCCAGTTTGATGGCTTCATTGCTCAATCCATCAGAGCCAGGGCTCTTATCGTTTTTGAGTTTCTTTATGAGGTTCAGTACTTTTTTTTCAGTGAATGCTTCTATTAGGTCCGAAACAGTCTCGTTGCAGATTTTTAGGTTTAGCATATCGTCTTCCCTTATTTTATAAAGTTCCTTGTAGAAATCAGTTGCCAGCCCTTTGATGTCTTTCCTTGTTAGTGTTTCTTTGCCTCCATGATGTAGGTTTTGGATCCAAGTTTTATGTGTACTTAGTTCTTTGAAGGCCCTCTTCGTACTTCTGTAGTTATTTGGATTTCTTGCAATGACTTCATTTCTGTGATCATTATAATCTTTTTTTATAAATTTTTTTTGTTGCTTTATATAGTTGACTTAGCTCGGCTTCTGTGGTTTTGTCCTTATTATTTGTTCATATTAGCTCGGTCCTTTTCTTTATTAGTGTTTCTGTTTCCTCACTGAACATTTTGTGGGATTTTGTTGGCGTGCAGGCATTTTTCTTTAGACTGTCTGTCATAGCTTTTTCCAACGAGTTATAGTAGTCTTGTACACTTGTATTCTTGTATGATTTGAAGATGTAATATTGAGTCGCTCCTGTAGCTCCTTCATATAATTATTTACTTGAGCGTCTGTTTTCAGGATATTTATTGACACACGTAAGTTTCTTCTACTCATTCTTAATGCTCAGTTGTATAGATGCTCTAAGTAGCCTGTGGTTAGATGGAAATGTTATTTGGTTTAAGACTTCTATGTTTGTTATTAGTTTGGAGCTATCTGAGAGTATGTAATTAATTTCATTTTGGTATTATTATCCAGTGAAATCCAGGTCCATTTCTTCTCTGGGTTTTTGTTGAACATCGATATTTTATTTTCTAAGGCATATTCTTTGAGACGCTCGCCTCTTTCATTGCATTTCCCATAACCGAATCTACCCATAACTTCTTCTTCTTTTGTGGGACAGCCTATTTGCGCATTCAAATCCTCAATTATGAGCATTTTTCCAACACTTAGTGTGTGCGCTTTTTCGATGTCACTGTAGAATTGGTTCATTTCCTCTTCAGATGAGTTGCTGGTGGGTGCGTAGACTTGAATTAGTATAATTGTGTGTTCCTCGAACGTCAGTTGCAGAAGGGCTACACGTTCTGATATACCTCGAAATTGTATAATTCTGTTTTTGTGCTCCTTTTTGATGATGAAGCCAACCCCGTGTAAACCTTTAGTCGCCCCATAGTAGCATAGGATAGCATGCATGCAGTAGCATGATCTTCGTGTTTTTCGATCTTGTAACCCAGCCTTCTGATTTCAGAGAGCCCAATCACATCCCAGTTTATATTGGCCAGTGAGTACATTAGTTCAAGGTGCCTTTCTGTTGTTGCGAGAAACCTTTACATTGTATGTACAAATTTTAAGTGATTTTAACTTTACCGTCAGATTGGTTCTTGAGGTACATGTCAGTTCTAGGTTGTTTCTTGTTTTACTTAAAGCTGGAGGGTTTTGGTCATTATACCCCATGGAGACTAGCCGGGTTGGGGTATTGTTGTTTTGGTGTTGTGTTTCGAGTGATTCGGCATATAGATACATAATAAAAACAACATTGACGTTATTTATCACGATTTGAACGACCGATATGAATCAATGAAAATAAGATCCGTCACAGCCGTATAACGGATCGGATTCGGATTGGACGTAGTGTGAAACCGCTCTTACAGAAAGTACCATAAGGACGCACTGACTCGATAGGCAATATCACGCGATCACCGCGATCTTGCTGATACCGCTGGTATGTACGATTAATAACTCAATTAAAAAAAAAAACCGGCCAAGAGCGTGTCGGGCCACGCTCAGTCTAGGGTTCCGTAGTCTTCCGTATTTTTCTCAAAAACTACTGAACCTATCAAATTCAAAACAATTTTCCTAGAAAGTCTTTATAAAGTTCTACTTTTGTGATTTTTTCATATTTTTTAAACATATGGTTCAAAAGTTAGAGGGGGGGACGCACTTTTTTTTTCCTTTAGGAGCAATTATTTCCGAAAATATTAGTATTATCAAAAAAACAATCTTAGTAAACCCTTATTCATTTTCAAATACCTATCCAACAATATATCACATGTTGGGGTTGGAATGAAAAAAAATATCAGCCCCCACTTTACATGTAGGGGGGGTACCCTAATAAAACATTTTTTTCCATTTTTTATTTTTGCACTTTGTTGGCGTGATTGATATACAAATACATATTGGTACCAAATTTCAGCTTTCTAGTGCTAACGGTTACTGAGATTATCCGCGGACGGACGGACGGACAGACAGACATGGCGAAACTATAAAAACAAAAGAACATTAAAGAATACATCACACGCAATCCATATGCAAATAAGGTATATAGAAAATATAGTCGTACTGAATACATTTTATATTTTTCAGTACAGATGGTCGTTTTTTTACGCACTAGTTCGAGAAGTGGTTCATTATATGCCAGGTCGAAACTTCGGAGGCTTATCTGTGCTGAAAAACGTCGTACGATACACGTGCAAAAAGGAAATTCGTAACTCGTGTCAATTTAAAACACTCCCTTCGGTCGTGTTTTAATTTATCGCCACTCGTTTCGAACTTCCTTTTTTACGCACTTGTATCGTAATGTACTATAAATTGGCATCAAGCTGTAACACGTAAGTGTGAATAAAAAGATGATTGGTATGTAATTTGCTTTTACCCAATGACGTCATACTTGTATTATGCATACAGAAAATTAGACTAAATTTACATTTACATGGTACAATTATCTTGTATAATGATCACTAATACGCAAAATGAACATTTATGGACTAACAGTGAATTTTTTAAATAGCTATACATACATAAATAATTATACAAGTGGCTCTGGGAGTACAGACCTTCGCGAATCGCGACATGTTTAAAAAAACAAGTCACTATAGTATTTGCACTTAAGGTTTTTATGGCATTTTCCGCATTTTACAAAACTTACAAAATCTGGATCGACAAAAAAATCAAAGAACCAGGGTGGCTAGCCGAATGGCACAATCGCTCACGAAACGCTCACGAAACGAAGCCCTAGTAGATATCTATCTCTATCGCGCTTGCGTATTGGCGCGACAGAGCCAGCGGCGTATCGCTTTCGTTTGGCGTCGGAGAAATGCCATTCGGCTACGGGGCCTGGTTGCAATATTTCATGAGGATCGATTGAGCATTGCGACCTGTAGAGGAAAAGATCCGACCATACAAAAAGCTAATCGAGTTAAAGCGTAGACCTACTTTGTATTCCCCAAAAGGTTAGGCAGGCCACAGGAAACAGCTCAAGCACCAGTAGGTACCACTCTTAGCAATATAACCTAACCACAAAATTAAAATTAAAAAAAAAACCCGACCGCGACATAGTGGATCGATTTTTATGAAACATGGCTAAGAACACTTCCGACTATTTAACAGCTTTCAAACAAAAAAAAGCTACTTAAATCGCAATCGGTTCATCCGTTCGGGAGCTAGGATGCCACACACAGACAGACAGATAGACAGACAAACAAACAGACAGACAGACAGACACATCAAACTTATAACACCCCGTCGTTTTTGCGTCGGGGGTTAAAAATGAAGGGGTTGAAAGAAAATTTAATTGTGATATTGCAGTGACTAGTTGTTAGCGCATCGCAATTGAACCATATTACATAGTAGTTAATTATTCTCGCAGGGGTGAATTTTTGCGGTCTTTGAAGAGTAACATTATTATTGCTGGTAACTGTACCTATACCCATATTTTCTAAAGACCTATCGCCAGTGCTATCTATTGTCACCTCATAATCACTTCATTTCAACAACCCACTTTCACACCGTCGTATCCGTCCCACAAACCATTTCGAAATGCAAACTTTATAGTCATCTAAGTAAGGTCGCTATTGCACTAATAAGGTATTAAGAGATATAATCTTGATTAAGTAAGCGATCGATTTGGCATACGCTGAGATTTAGGGCTGCCACAATGGACCAGTATTTCACGATATGCGGAACCCAGTACGGCCCCGTTCTGTAAGTGCTATCGTGATAAATTGTTGCAACGATTCTATCAGTTTCTATTTAAATGCAAGTGTTTTCGAATAAATCTAATGGCTGTTAGATTAACCTTTCACATCCAGACAATAGAAGGATTAAGAGATGTCAAATTGCTGCCTATAAAGATCATTTTGAATCTAGACAATCAGATATGATTATGCATGTTCGTACGGTTCGATGCTGTTAGGCTTAATTAGATATTAGGTATCCTTTACCTAGTAGGTAATGCAGTGTGGATATTACCTACCTACTTACACTGTATTTTATCAATTAAATATCTATTCTAATGTGCAGATTGAGTACCAACATAAACTGCTATGAACTCTTTACCATCTGATTGTCTCGATTCAATTCTGGTAACGTGTTTAAAGATAGATAATTTGGTATACCATATTTTTACACATTCTTCTGAAAGCATTTCTTGCTTTATAATAAACAACTGGGGCAAAATTTTCCACATTTTTAAATTTATTTAGCTATAAAAAAAGTTAAATTACAAGAAATAAAAACAGAAGAACTGATAACTACTTTACTATTCATCTCATTATGCAACTAAATACGAAGACTACCAAAACCATAAAAAAAACTATTCAGATTGTTTGTAATCATTCAGAAATTTTAATAGCAATAACTGAAGTAATTCAATGAACACATTTGTCTAGTGCAATATTATCTCCGCTATCATATTTTGCATCTAACCAATTGATTTTCTGTAATACACAATAGCCCGGAACGAAACGTCGTAAGTGGCAACAGGAACCTATGTTTATCTCGTAAAATATTGCTTTCCAGAACTGTGAATAACTCTCATTTGGTCCAAGGCAGAGGTTTGGAGACGACACAAATTACAACTTCTCAACTTACGCACTTTTCCAGGCAATTTTGATGTCAATCGTCGGAGAACCTGTTGCTACAGCTTATGAGAAACAGTGATCCGATAAAGCGATGATGAAGTGAATATAAGTAAATCCATACTAATATTATAAATGGGAAATTGTGTGTATCTGTTTGTTTGTCCGTCCTTCACGGCAAAACGGAGCGACGAATTGCCGTAATTTTTAAGTGGAGATACCTAGTTGATGGGATGTAGAGTGACATAGGCTACTTTTTGTCTCTTTTTAACGCGAAGGAAGCCGCGGGCAAAAGCTAGTATTTATATATATGTATACCTAAATAATTGGTGATTATAGTGATAATAGAAACACTATTGGAAACATTAAACAAAACGAATAAAATGGCCCGCAAATTTGTTACAATTCCAAATGGCAATAAATTTTATAATTTGCAATTCTTGTAAATAAATGACGGCTGTTGTCATATCAATTAAACTTATGTTTTATTGTATGTGAAACGTAGATAGAAATTTAGCATTGGGTGCCGCCGAACATCGAATTACTGAATAGTCATTCATTCATTTTAGTTATCAAGAAAAACGTCTTTTTTTAATGCTTAAACAGAAACGTCTGCGAGCAAATACTACAAACATTTAAACAGGAGGTTTGAGATTCCTACTGCAGATGTGAGTTTTTCCTTTGATTTAAAAAATTACAAATTACTACAGCTATTTTTGAAATTAAATTTGATTTTAGTAGCCATTTTCTAAATCTGTCGTCGTATAATGCCGCCCGGGGCTACCGTTTCCTCACCGCGGCGGCTAGCAGGCGATAAATAATCGCGATGAGTTACCGCCTCGCTGAACAATCGATGCAATATCGCCATAACTCGAAAAATACTTCCTTAAAGTGTTTAAAACAACGCGATAATTAAAATGTCGCACCACTTAATTTCCCATTTTATCATCCCAATCCTAAAACATTTTTTTTATACATACATACATACAATCACGCCTGTATCCCATAAAGGGGTAGGCAGAACACATGAAACTACTAAAGCTTCAGTGCCACTCTTGGCAAATAAAGGGTTGAAAGAAAACGAAACTGTGACATTGCAGTGACAGGTTTCCAGCCTATCGCCTACGCCACAATTTAACCCATATCCCACAGTCCCATTTTTTTAATCTAAATATAAAAGAAGAAGCTGACTGACTGACTGATGACTGACTGACTGACTGACATATCAACGCACAGCCGAAACCGCTGGTCCTAGAGATTTCAAATTTGGCACGTAGGTTCCTTATACAGTGTAGAGGAGCACTAAGAAAGGATTTTCCAAAATTCACCTCCTAAGGGGGTCAAATGGGGGTTCAAAGTTTGTATGGGGAAACAAGATTAGTTTGACTATTTTATTCGAAACTTCACAGGAAGATTCCTTAAGACATATGACTGAATACGTGTTTCAGGTTTTTTGAAAATTTAACCCCTAAAAGGGTGAAAAGGGGGTGATAAAGTCAAAAAATCAATATGGGTATCGTTTTTATGGTTTATCGGGTCACTGATCACGATAAATACAACGTTTTTAAAATCTAACGAGGCGGAAGTGAAATACCTTCTCCCCTGTTTTGGTGCAATGGGGTTTAAATATCAAAAAAATATATAAAAGAAGATATTGACTGACTGACTGACATATCAACGCACAGCCGAAACCGCTGGTCCTAGAGATGTCAAATTTGGCACGTAGGTTCTTTATATAGTGTAGATGAGCACTAAGAAAGAATTTTCCAAAATTCGCCTTCTAAGGGGGTCAAATGGGGGTTCAAAGTTTGTATGGGGAAACAATGTTAGTTTCACTGTTTTATTCGAAACTTCACAGGAGGGATCCTAAAAACATATGACTAAAGACGTGTTTCAGGTTTTTTGAAAATTTAACCCCTAAATGGGTGAAAAGGGGGTGAGTCAAAAAAACAATATGGGTATCGTTTTTAGGGTTCCGTAGTCAACTAGGAACCCTTATAGTTTCGCCATGTCTGTCTGTCCGTCCGTCCGTTCGTCCGTCCGTCCGCGGATAATCTCAGTAACCGTAAGCACTAGAAAGCTGAAATTTGGTACCAATATGTATATCAATCACGCCAACATACATGCAAAGTGGGGGCTGATATTTTTTTTCATTCCAACCCCAACGTGTGATATATTGTTGGATAGGTATTTAAAAATGAATAAGGGTTTACTAAAATCATTTTTTGATAATATTAATAGTTTCGGAAATAATCGCTCTTAAAGGAAAAAAAAGTGCGTCCCCCCCCTCTAACTTTTGAACCATATGTTTAAAAAATATGAAAAAAATCACCAAAGTACAACTTTGTAAAGACTTTCTAGGAAAATTGTTTTGAACTTGATAGGTTCAGTAGTTTTTGAGAAAAATACGAAAAACTACGGAACCCTACACTGAGCGTGGCCCGACACGCTCTTGGCCGGTTTTTATGATTAATCGGGTCGCTGATCACGATAAATACAACGCTTTTAAAATCTAACGAGGTGGAAGTGAAATACCTTCTCCCCTGTTATAGTGCCATGGGGTTTAAATATCAAAAAATATATAAAAGAAGAAACTGACTGACTGACTAACTGACATATCAACACACAGCCGAAACCGCTGGTCCTAGAGATTTCAAATTTGGCACATAGGTTCCTTATATATAGTGTAGATGACTTCTAAGAAAGGATTTTTCAAAATTCGCCTCCTAAGGGGGTCAAATGGGGGTTCAAAGTTTGTATGGGGAAACAATGTTAGTTTCACTGTTTTATTCGAAACTTCACAAGAGGATTCCTAAATACATATGACTAAATACATGTTTCAGGTTTTTTTTGAAAATTTTACTCCTAAAGGGTATCGTTTTTATGGTTTATCGGGTCGCTGATCACGATAAATACAACGATTTTAAAATCGAATGAGGTGGAAAAGAAATTTTCCCCCCTGTTGTTGTGGGGCAAGGACAGGTACAGGGACAGGGACAGGGACAGGGACAGGGACAGGGACAGGGACAGGGACAGGGACAGGGACAGGGACAGGGACAGGAACGGGTTAGGGATAGGGATAGGGATAGGGATAGGGTAGGGGTAGGGGTAGGGGTAGGGGTAGGGGTAGGGGTAGGGGTAGGGGTAGGGATAGGGATAGGGATAGGGATAGGGATAGGGATAGGGATAGGGATAGGGATAGGGATAGGGATAGGGATAGGGATAGGGATAGGGATAGGGATAGGGATAGGGATAGGGATAGGGATAGGATAGGGATAGGGATAGGGATAGGGATAGGGATAGGGATAGGGATAGGGATAGGGATAGGGATAGGGATAGGGATAGGGATAGGGATAGGATAGGGATAGGGATAGGGATAGGGATAGGGATAGGGATAGGGGATAGGATAGGGATAGGGATAGGGATAGGGATAGGGATAGGGATAGGGATAGGGATAGGGATAGGGATAGGGATAGGGATAGGGATAGGGATAGGGATAGGGATAGGGATAGGGATAGGGATAGGGATAGGGATAGGGATAGGGATAGGGATAGGGATAGGGATAGGGATAGGGATAGGGATAGGATAGGGATAGGATAGGGATAGGGATAGGGATAGGGATAGGGATAGGGATAGGGATAGGGATAGGATAGGATAGGGATAGGGATAGGGATAGGGATAGGGATAGGGATAGGGATAGGGATAGGGATAGGGATAGGGATAGGGATAGGGATAGGATAGGGATAGGGATAGGGATAGGGATAGGGATAGGGATAGGGATAGGGATAGGGATAGGGATAGGGATAGGGATAGGGATAGGGATAGGGATAGGATAGGGATAGGGATAGGGATAGGGATAGGGATAGGGATAGGGATAGGGATAGGGATAGGGATAGGGATAGGATAGGATAGGGATAGGGATAGGGATAGGGATAGGGATAGGGATAGGGATAGGGATAGGGATAGGGATAGGGATAGGGATAGGGATAGGGATAGGGATAGGGATAGGGATAGGGATAGGGATAGGGATAGGGATAGGGATAGGGATAGGGATAGGGATAGGGATAGGGATAGGGATAGGGATAGGGATAGGGATAGGGATAGGGATAGGGATAGGGATAGGGATAGGGATAGGGATAGGGATAGGGATAGGATAGGATAGGGATAGGGATAGGGATAGGGATAGGGGGATAGGGATAGGGATAGGGATAGGGATAGGATAGGATAGGGATAGGGATAGGGATAGGGATAGGGATAGGGATAGGGATAGGGATAGGGATAGGGATAGGGATAGGGATAGGGATAGGGATAGGGATAGGGATAGGGATAGGGATAGGGATAGGGATAGGGATAGGGATAGGGAGAGTAGGGGGTAGGGACGGGACGGGGACGGGGTCGGGGACAAGGATAGAGATAGGCAGTGTAAAATGCAGGTGGCTCAGTGGGAAGGGATTAGTATTTAAGTAGGCATCGGCGAGTATCCTGCATCCGTAATAACTATTACATTCAAAGTGCTGTAAGAAGATCGTTGTTTGCTTGCCTTTTATGTGTTTACGTTTGCAATAAGTATAAGCAAAATGGAAAAAATTGTAAGCGATAATGCAAGGAAGTATTTTTTACCCTAGCGACCATATATAGCGTCGAGATACTGGCTATGTGGGTTGTATGAAGTTTCCCCAGTATAAATATTTATATAGGTAAAATACATACATATTCGTACCTACTACCTACGCTGTGGTCGCTGTGTAACAATTCTACAATCATTGCAAGAATCTCTTTTAAAACAATAGTAATATGTGTAAGGTACAGTCAGCCAAAAAGCGGTGTAAGGTTCTTGGCTGACCGTACAGCAAATAAATCAGTTACAATGGCCCTCCAGTCGACAATTGCCCCGCTTTACCTTAATCGAAATAATCGCGGACAGATGTACCTACAAAAAAACCTACGGATCCAAATGAAAATCTTATTTTTTGTAAACGTTTCAATAAGAACACTTTTATTACGCGGGCGAAGCCGCGGGTAAAAGCTAGTAATAATAATATTAATTTTATCAGCAATTTTGTAAATCTGGCGTACGCTGTTACGTCGCCCGGGGCTACCGTTTCCTCACCGCGGCGGCTAGCAGGCGATAAATAACCGCGATGAGTTACCGCCTTGCTGAACAATCGGTGCGATATCGCCATAAGAGAATTTCGGAAATGCGTCAAGCAAATGTTTAAAACTAAAGCAACAATAATAGCTACTGTCACAAACACAGTTCTTATCACACAATACTTAAATAAAGGGATGAAATGAGCCTATTCCTGCCAACAAACTGTTCTACACTTTGGCGGAAAGTGTAATGTAAAAAAACTGTCTCACTTCTATTTAATATATTTTTTTATAAAACTGCGACCTATATTATGATCGTGAAAGTAGTTTTATTAACTACATATGTATAAAAAAAATTGAGCTGGTTTAAATACAATTTAGTATGTAAATCTTTGGAATTTGAGGGATGTTTGTACTATTGTCGTAAAAACCTAGAAAAAACGGGAAAATGCTCTTTTTAAAATACGAGAGAGACTAAATCGGGATTTTAGTCTTGATCAGATGACCAGTCGTATTTGTAAGAATTTAAATGCGTACCTTGTAACGTAAATATTTTTAAAAGAAAAAATTGCAATCAAGCGGATGAGTACCGGGTTTAAAGCGAATTAAGTACTTATTTATTTATGATCAAATATTTCTCAACACTAGTGGCCTTAAGACCTCTGTGTCAATATCGTGTAAATCGTGTTACAGTTTACAGCAGCCCCATTATGTAGTTATGATAAAATTGGCTCGGTTTAAAAGAGGCCAGTCATCACTAAACCTCAGGAATGATTTATAGAGTACATGAACTGTATTGGAAACTAAGGTCCAGAATATGAGTTTAGAGAAATCATGTCAATATTGCAAAATTAAAAGTAATAGTTGGTCGTCAAGAAATAGTTGTTCCCATTATTTATTTGTATAACTATAACAAAAAGTACGACTGAAAATATTTATTTATTTATTTAAACTCAAAGCCCAAAAGAACAACTTAATGCCATGAGGCATTCTCTACCCGTAAATATGGCATTAGTCATTAATTTCCAGAGAGTTATGATTACCATCTAATCCAAACATACGCTACTTTTTTTTTTCATTTATTTACTTGAACATCGTAGTTTTGCCTAAATTTTTGCAACGCTGCAGCATTTACACCAAACCATTTTTTTTTATGTTTTTTTTATTTATTATAAATAGGCTTACTCTTGGCCACAGACTAGCCAAAGGCAAAGACGTGGCCTACGATAGAGTGAGCTCGCCCAGAAGATGCCTGTTCACTCTTGATTTGAAGATATTTCTTTCTTTTAAATACTGAAATCCAGGTTGAAATCTTTATTTATTAAAAAAGAAATATCTATCTCAAATTCCAAACCATCAAATATACTCCTTAAGCTTGTTGAGTAGTTAAAAAAAAAATATATATATATATATTGGGGGACACCTTACACAGATCAACTTAGCCCCAAACTAAGCAAAGCTTGTACTATGGGAGCTAAGCGACGATATACATACTTAAATAGATAAATACATACTTATATACATAGAAAACATCCATGACTCAGGAACAAATATCTGTGCTCATCACACAAATAAATGCCCTTACCGGGATTCGAACCTGGGACCGCGGCTCAGCAGGCAGGGTCACTACCGACTGAGCCAGACCGGTCGTCATAGTTGCCTTTAAGAAATACCTATGGGCTATGATGGATCAAACTTATTTTTTGCAAACACGTTTAGAAAGAATGTTGTCGGAGCTCTGCCAACAATACTCCACAAACTCCGTAAATAATGCAAAATTTACATCAAAAAAACCGGCCAAGAGCGTGTCGGGCCACGCTCAGTGTAGGGTTCCGTAGTTTTTCGTATTTTTCTCAAAAACTACTGAACCTATCAAGTTCAAAACAATTTTCCTAGAAAGTCTTTATAAAGTTCTACTTTTGTGATTTTTTTCATATTTTTTAAACATATGGTTCAAAAGTTAGAGGAAGGGGGACGCACTTTTTTTTCCTTTAGGAGCGATTATTTCCGAAAATATTAATATTATCGAAAAACGATCTAAGTAAACCCTTATTTATTTTTAAATACCTATCCAACAATATATCACACGTTGGGGTTGGAATAAAAAAAAATATCAGCCCCCACTTTGCATGTAGGGGGAGTACCCTAATAAAACATTTTTTTCCATATTTTATTTTTGCACTTTGTTGGCGTGATTGATATACATATTGGTACCAAATTTCAGCTTTCTAGTGCTTACGGTTACTGAGATTATCCGCGGACGGACGGACGGACGGACAGATAGACATGGCGAAACTATAAGGGTTCCTAGTTGACTACGGAACCCTAAAAATGCGTATTTAACTGTTGGATTTATGTTGATAAATACCTGATGCTAAGAGCTCGCCATTTAGAGCGACGTGGCCTACCGAAATCGGCAATGCCGGTAACTTTACATAATAAAACTAGCCTCATGTCGCCGGGTTTGGATATACAACGAAGCGTCGGTTATTTGTACCTTACAAACTAGGCATATTGGTAAGTCAGACGGTTATAGAGAAATAATGCCTTTATATCCCATAATGATTATGGTTTAAAAAAGAACATAACGAAGACCAAGTACTTATATGATAATGAGCAAGAACACAAGTTCATCAGTGGGTCCGACCACTCTGTCTATCAACGGCCAACCACTTGAAAGAGTCAAACATTACAAATATTTAGGAAGCTATCTTAACGAAAAATGGGACTTACAGAAAGACATACGTATAAGAATGGAGATGGCAAGAAGCACATTCATGAAAATGAACAAACTGTTCACCAACAAGGACATAAACCTGAAATTTCGATGGAGAATGGTTAAATGTTACGTTACGTGTTATCTGTATTTTTGTATGGGGTCAAAAGCTGGACCATAAACTGAAAGATAGAAGCAAAAATAAATGCTTTTGAAATGTGGCTCTACCAAAGAATGCTGAAAATATCATGGAGAATCATGTAGAAGTTTTCAAAAAATGAAGAAAAAATTAGAACTTTTGCAAACAGTAAAGAAAAGAAAAATTTCATATTTTAAACATATATACAGGAACAATAAATATCAATTTCTAAGGAAAATAATAGAGGGCAAAATGGAGGGCAAGAGAAGTAGAGGAGGAAGGAAGCTAGCCTGGATGAATAATATTAAAAGCTGGACTAGTAATAAGAACGCTGCCATTCTGAGCAGAATAGCACAGGATAGGAATAAGTTCCGAGAGATGGTCACCGTCGACGTCCGATGAGGACATGGCACAACAAGAAGAAGAATATTGATACAGATTCTAATAGCTGTGTACAGTTAGATCAAGAATAGCGACTCAGACGTCAAAAGTAGGTACCTAACAGATAGATATCATATACCTCATCATAATACCGGATGGGGTCTGTAACAAAAGCAAAAATTGAAACTGTTGGCATTACTCCTTATACTGAACAATAATAACGTACCTATTTGACTACAACAACCTATGTACATTTTCTGGACCGAATTATATGGTACCTACACAATACTTCTTTATTAAGACGATACAGGAGGCGTCAATTCTCCATACAAACGTTCTCGACTATTACCTCCTTGGTTTTTAAAAATAGATCAATGATTTTTTCAACCAGATTATTATTATTTTTATCTGCGTCAGACCGTTTTGATTTTTTGATATTCTTATTTTTAAAACGGCCTTTTTCGTTATGGCGCAAAAAAAGGTGTGATACTCAAGATTGGTAACAATTAGCCAAAAAAACTAAACTGTCTGACACAGATTACTTCATTGTTATTCAGATTCCCAAATTTCGTTCCGATTGATTTAGTTTTGAAGGAGGAAACAGTCGAGAGCGGAACCTCGATTTTAAAGATTTTTTCGTGATATCTTTTAACTGAGTTGTTCTTAATGGACAATTTTTTTTCGATAAATCTGGTTAAGTAATAACACTAGTATATTTAACTAAAATTCCCAAATTGAAAAGTAAGCTCCTTTCCATTTTAGCATTTTCGCCCCTGTAGCGTCTTAACTGTTTTCCCAGCCTACTGTAGTGCCACAGTTCGTCAGCAATTCGTAGGCACTCATCTTACTCAAGCTTCCCCAAGTTTCGTTAATCCGCTCGCTAACGTAATAGTCAATAAAAGTTCTACCACAACAATGTCAAAAACATCATGTTACCCAGTCCTCGGTAGGCTTGGTAGACGCCGAAAATCAATTAATTCATACTACCTAATATTATAAATTGGAAAGTGTGTGTCTGTTTGTCCGTCTTTCACGGTAAAACGGTGCGACGAATTGACGTGATTTTTATATAGGCTACTTTTTGTCTCTTTCTAACGCGAGCGAAGCTGCGGGAAAGAGCTAGTAGGGTTATAAATTATACGGAAGATGAGTTACCGGTATCGCCCTGCCGGACAATGCTGATGCCTATCTGCTACACGTGCCAACAAGGTGCCACAGCCTCTTACTAATTGATAATTTACTTTTCCCCTCACTAGCTAGGAAACACGTGTTTTGTTCTTTAATACCAGCTGGTAAAAACGCATTTTATCCACTAGTGGGTAAAGTAATTTGACCTTGAATAAAGTCAAATTAACTGCTTTCAAATTGATAAAAGTAGGTGAATCTAGTAATAAAGATGTTTTACCACCTGTGGAACTACTGGAAGCAGTGATAAACGCATTTTTTGCGTTGTAGTTTCCTCGCTATAGTGAGGGGAAAAGTTTTGTGTTATACTCGGGTCCAAATGTATTTTACTTCTCGTGTGTTAAAAAACTCAGAAGTTCAGGATTCTATTCTCGAACCACTCGCTTCGCTCGTGGTTCAACTATAGAATCCTTTCGCTTGCTCGTTTTTCAATTCCACACTCGGCGTTAAAATACAACTTTGCCCCCTTGTATAACAAATAACTATGCTTTCAAATTCTTTCTTGCTAACTTGTACCCCTATTTTCTTCTTTCTGCCGTCAATGACATTTCATCGCGTTAAAATAGACTTTAATTTAAATGGGTCGGCAACGCGCATGTAACACCCCTTGAGTTGCAGGCGTCCATAGGTTACGGTGACCGCTTTCCATCAGGCTGACCGTATACCTGTTTGCCACCAACGTGGTATAAAAAAGTAGGTAAAGAATCATTACAATTTAAAAGCAAAATTGAAATCAAGAAAAAATATTGAAGCTCCCAGAGAAAACACGACCAAAATGTAAGAAACAGATTTTTTTTGGATTTCGGGCTTGGTCTCATAGTAAAAGTCGCTTAGTATGATGACCTCGTTAACGGTTTTGGGCATTTTCGCGATTTTCTAAAACACGTAAATTTAATGTCTTTCCTACTCAGAATTCCAGCCCTTTTCATCATAATAGGCAGAAAAAAGCGCCCCAAATTTAATGTTTCCACTTCGTTACTATTTTTCAAACACTTTGTTCAGCGGTTACAAAGTCCGTATGCAAAATGATAGAAAATTTTGGGATCATTTTTTTGTCTCTCGTTTTTTTATCCTAGATCGAAAGGGCTCGTGATTCTTAGTAGGAAAAACAAAAAAAAATACCTACCTTAAAAACATTTTTTTGGTGATTCTTCTAGCGAAAATTCCCAAATCGCGTTTTCGTTCAGATACATGCTGTATTATAAACACATGTGAAGATAATACAATCATAAAATACATGCCTGTCTATAAATGTTGAAGAGTCAATTCTGAAAACTAGACATAATCGATGGAATCAGGCGTTACTTTGCGGAAATCCATGTTAATCGTAAACTAGAACTTTCCTTTGCTAATCCGCGAATAGATAACGTGCAAGTCAATCAGTGCTAACCTGTTATAATTACTTGCGTATTTTTTACATGCAATTAATTTTCCCACCCTCCCACCGCAAAAATAAAAATAAATACGCAACTAAATATAACAACCCACCACCAAAAATACAAAACTCAAAAAAAAAAGTTTTGTATTTTTGGTGGTGGGTTGTTATATTTATTTGCGTATTTATTTTTATTCTTGCGGTGGGAGGGTGGGAAAATTAATTGCATGTAAAAAATACGCAAGTAATTATAACAGGTTAGCACTGATTGACTTGCACGTTATCTATTCGCGGATTAGCAAAGGAAAGTTCTAGTTTACGATTAAAACTAGACATGTCAAAAGCACCATGTTAGTGCAATGCCGGTGTCGAACCCCAGTCTGCGAACAGGCCCATAAATACGGGAGATGAGTTACCGGCAACCCGGACAATGCTGATGCGTATCTGCTACACGTGCCAGCAAGGTGGCTGTGCTAGTTGCGTGAACCAATTTAGCATACGCAGGGTTAGTTTGTGCTACTATTTTATTAGACGTTTTAAAATCCTTTGCCCATATATGCCATAATTTAAAAAAAAAAAACAAATATAGTAGGCCGATTTCCATCAAATATGGTTAAGAACACTTCCGGCTAATTCAGCTTAATTTTAATAAAAAAAACTAAATCTAAATCGGTTCATTCGTTCGGGAGCTACGATGCCACAGACAGACAGACAGTCACGTCAAACTTATAACACCCCGTCGTTTTTGAGTCGGGGGTTAAAAAAAACCGCCGGGTTAAGAATATGAGTGACGGATTATATTTAACTATGTTCTAGTTATAGTTGCAACAGCAACGCACACACACTTAATGCATTAAAATTGACAGTGAATATTACATTATTAAAGTTAAAACTACAATATTTTAACTAAAATTTCCATTAAACTAATATTTTCTCCCATTTACTTTTTATACAACTTCTGGCATTTTCATCAATAGGTACCTACGCACCTTGTACCAACGTTTATATACCTACATACTTATATTATTTACGTTATTTACAAATTATACTGTACTTGAATAATTGTATCAAAATACCGCTATACTATACCTATACAAACAAGTAAGTAAATTCAATGAAGCATTGTATAATATACATCACCAAACGCTTGCTTAAGTAAAGGCTCCTTTAAATTTACGATGGCTGGACGTGATAATACCGTCATAAATAAGAGGTAAGATGATATACGACAGTAGCGCACAATAGAGATTGTTATCTGTTATATAGTGCGGGATCACAGATGTTAACCGAAATTGGCGGGGTTATAGCTTGACACTAGTGTTGGGTAAGACTTAACTTCTTCAAAACTGTGTACAAACTCGCCTTAGGTATTATCCCTTAAATGCATAGTGATTGTATGCATCATGCATTTTTGACTTTATTGACAGCATGTCAAAATTCAAATTTGAATAAATCTTTGTCAAGGTCTTGCATTTAAGGGTTAAGTATTAGGTATTAAAATCCAAAAGATACAAATTTTCTGCAACTGACCCAAATACAATTTTTCCGGTATATTTAACTTATTGGTTTGAAACTTTGACACCCTCAGCAAAAATACTACTCTACATACAAATATCGTTTTGTTGATATTTTTGTATTACATACCGAACATTATTTTTCTATCTTAGAATAGAATAGAAATGCCACCCATAAACCCGGATGACAAGGCAATAAAAATAATTATGTAAACTTTTCTGGGTATACCGAACATTATTTTTCTATCTTAGAAGAGATTAGAAATGCCACCCATAAACCAGGATGACAAGGCAATAAAAATAATTATGTAAACTTTTCTAGGTATATATATGAGAGTACATTATCTATGTAAATCTAAGTAGGTATAGCTAACTAGGCACAAAAACGACACGTCCTGGCCAAGTAAAACATCAGCCGGCCATTTTCTTTGAAAAAGCCTGGATTACGCCTTTCTTCCAGCGCCATCTATTTCAAAAAGTCGTAAGTTGCGTACTCTTTCTGTTCATACGCGTCTTTTATGAAAACGAATTATGAGGGAACATCCATATGGATTACTGTTCTACAACTCCAAGTGCTTACTGAATAATGGTTATGTAAGCCTAGTCAATCCAGTCTACATACGCTTGAATGTAGTATGCAGTTGTTACAAACGTACAGGTTAAGTTATACTGGTTATTTCGAAATGCTTGCGCTCGTGTCAGTAGGGGATAGCTAGACCGTCCGCAATTAATGTTCGATAGCGTTTACCCTGATTGGTCTCGACGCCATTACAGGATCCCCTTCCTTAATAACGAGTCAAAGATTAATGCGTAATATTATATGCAAAGATTAATGTGTATTGCTATTCTAAATGTATATTGTATCATTCATAGCTGTTGGAATTCCTTGTATAAATAAATAAATAAATAAATAAATAAATAAATAAATATGTATAACGCAGTGAAGTGCGGAGCATTTTAAGCGTACTTTTGTTTCGTGCGGTAATTGCAGCGTCAAACGCATTGCGTTTGGCAACCACCTTTTTTTAGGAAAATGTCAATGTGCTTACCACTGTGTCATAATCATAAGATTATCTATCCATTTTTATCGCATAAAACAAAACGCTTAAAATGTGTTTAAAAGAACTTAAGTACTCAATTTTCATCAGGCAAATATTTTTGGAAATTGAAACAAGTAAACACAAACACACACACACAAAATTAAAATATGGTTACGATTGTTTTCTTTTGTAATAGGTACATAGTACATACATACATACATTTAAAATTACTGCAGAGGCCGGGAAGGAAGAGTTTGCCGGTTGACTAGTTAAAGAATAATCTAGAAAGTCACACCAAAATCACAAATGAATAAATGTATAAGTACCTATAGTAGTTGCTGTAATTGTTATATAACGGTACGGAGTGTGATATAAGGTAAAAAAAATCGTAGGTACCTAAGTATACATGCTAAGAAATAATGTAATAAATACATTAAGCTGTAAATCAGTAATTTACGGGCGAATGTTTAGAAGCACGCACGCTTATACGTAGCCACTGTTGAAATTAATGTTCCATAACGTTTGGCGATTGGTGCGTTCGCGATAGTGGGATCCTCGTACAATACATTTACCTACACAAAATTAGTCTATTAATTATTTAGAAATCGAGATTGACTTATATGAGCACGGTTATTTTTTAAGCATTTAGGCCCCCGCCGAGGAACATGCGTATGCGTTGCGTTACTTGCATGTTAGGTGTTATGGTCATTTCTCAAAATTTTGCCACCCCCACCTGTCAGTACGTTTATGTTAGAACTTTTTTTTTAGTATACAATATCTTCATAAATAAATTATCAATACATATTAAAAGACAGTTTTTACATAGAGGCCTGATGCTTTGAAATCGATTTATTTTATATTAATGAAATAAATAATAATTGTAACTAAGTTTTGTCGTTCACCTTCCGTGTCCCAACGCGGAGTACTCATGTTTCGAGTTGTTAAAAGTACACAAATTATTGACTTTAATTACCTTTATTGCTGTATTTTATTTGCATATATCCTTAACTTTTAAAACTAGAGTATCTGATAATAATATTACACTTATGTTCCAAGTTATTTGGCTTTAAAGTTTGTCCACGGCCGTTTTTGTCGTTGACCTGTCGAGACAAACTCGCAAGCACTGTGCGATCCCTACTCCACCTCTGCCGCCCCACCCCGCATGAATCGAAGCCGCCAGTATCGGCCATCACCTGCAAGCAACGGCACGTACTCACTACGCCTTGATTAGAAAATAGAAATTTTTAATTACTTCGAACGGGAGTTTGTAACGGGTAAGTAGTCGTTATTCTGTCAATCATAAACTGGTTATTGTTTGAGATAATGCATTAACTGTAACATATGTTTCGTATTTTGTTGCTTATTTTTAGGCACCTAAATATTTAGTTCGTTTGGCAAATACTTTTTGAGTTTTGGCGATTTAACTGGCATTTTGTCGGTCACCTGTGCATCGTTCACCTGGCTAAAATAGGCAAGTGAACGACATTTTGGGACAGGGTGACGACAAAAATGATAAATTTACCAATCGTAATAATACTTTTTTACACCTTCAATATTTGTTTTGTGCGTTAAATGAGAAAAGTATTACTGTTATATCGGTTTAGGCTGCATTTCTCAAAGGATTGTTGCTTTTTTGTGGTGTGTGTTCTTCACCTGTGCGATAAAGCCAGGTGAACGACTCAGTGACAGGAAACCGACACGTCGATCACTTGTCATATTTTAAGCCAGATGAACCATTACGAGGGGCGATCAATCGGATCAATAAGTAATGATAACGAGTATTAAAACATAATCTAGAATATGAGTATTATGATAATAATAATAATGAGTATCCTTATATTTTTATAATTAAAATTAACTCTTCTGTGATTTATTTACATATTTTAATTTTTTCATTTGTTTTTTGCCCCCTTTAAAAAATGAAATATTAATTATAGTCTAAATACCGTGTAAGTAAGCAAGTGATTGCTTGAAGTGAAGTCACTTCATTATACTTCAGAGTAGCTATTATATTATAATTTTATTTAAAGGTCGGGTATAAAATATTAATGAGCCCCTTCCTCGAGATTTGGTCGGCGGTTAAAAACTATCATAATGCTGATGGGCAGGTGAATGACGTCCATATCAGGTGAATGACCACCAAACTACAGGTGATCGACTACGGACGCAGGTTAGCGACGCTTGTCGTTAACTTGTCAAATGTGTCATACAAATTTGTACTAATTTGTCGTTAACCTGCTGCTGTTGTCGATAACCTGTGTATATTTATCCTTCACCTGATCATGATGTCGTTCACCTGAATTTTAATCGATTATAACTTCTAAAATAATTAATTGATATCGGTGCCTTTGACATTTTTGAAATGTTTGAGACGCATTCAAACGATCCCTACAATTTTTTTTTTTTAAATGCGACATTTAAAAAAAAGCAAATCTTTCACCTGTCGGTGCCAAAATTTTGAGAAATGGCCTTATGTTGATACGTCAATATTTTTTAGCTTCCATGTTCTGAGTCACAGACGCATCACAGAAAAAAGAAGATGCAATTTGCCTTGAAAACGTTTACTCGTTTTACATGCATTTAACACTCCATCTACTTATATCTTTCTTTACGAATTTTACTTATTAGTAGCAAGGGCGGATCCAGCTTCGTACCCAGGGGGGGGGGGGGGTAACGTGGTCAATGTGCGGGCCCAGCCAGGGGGGTCACGTGATCAATTTGTATGGCCAACTTAGCCCGCCCCCAGAATCCGCGCATGACTTGTTGTTGTGATACTGATAACATGATACGTGTATGATATTTATTTCAATTTATAACACTAAAATACGCTTATAAAGAAAATATCTCAGGAGGTAACTTATTCCTTATATTGAACATTCTGGGAAGAAACGAGCAAGATGCTCGCTTATTATTGGTGTACCGTGTAGTTATGAAGGGATTGCTCCTTCCCACCAAATCAAAGAAGTTTGTATGAAAAGCAGATCCTAGAATTTCATGATTTATGACAAACTTCGGGTGGATTTTTGTTGCCAGTCGAACATAAAGATAATAAGATTACAGTTAACATAAAAAAAGTAAACCTTATTCTACCGGAAGGCATTTTACTTGAACAGAAACGTTTTCAAAAGGTCGAACATATTTTTTTAAACCCTTTTTAGGGTTCCGTAGTCAACTAGGAACCCTTATAGTTTCGCCATGTCTGTCTGTCCGTCCGTCCGTCCGTCCGTCCGTCCGTCCGTCCGTCCGTCCGTCCGTCCGCGGATAATCTCAGTAACCGTAAGCACTAGAAAGCTGAAATTTGGTACCAATATGTATATCAATCACGCCAACAAAGTGCAAAAATAAAAAATGAAAAAAAATGTTTTATTAGGGTACCCCCCCTACATGTAAAGTGGGGGCTGATATTTTTTTTCATACCAACCCCAACGTGTGATATATTGTTGGATAGGTATTTAAAAATGAATAAGGGTTTACTAAGATCGTTTTTTGATAATATTAATATTTTCGGAAATAATCGCTCCTAAAGGAAAAAAAAGTGCGTCCCCCCCCCCTCTAACTTTTGTACCATATGTTTAAAAAATATGAAAAAAATCACTAAAGTAGAACTTTATAAACACTTTCTAGGAAAATTGTTTTGAACTTGATAGGTTCAGTAGTTTTTGAGAAAAATACGAAAAACTACGGAACCCTTGAGCGTGGCCCGACACGCTCTTGGCCGGTTTTTAAAACGGGTTCGCTTTAAAATATTATATTGTTCACAAAATAACTCATTCCATTACTTACAAACACTAAAGTCGTAGGCAAGTAAAACAATCAAAATAATCCCATCCCATATACGGGTAAAATATCCTCGTCAAACAGTTCCAAGGGCTACTCCGTCGATTCTCCATAATCTTTGCCCAGAAGCATAATCACCGTGCCCGGACTATAATTGAAACATCCCAGGGTTGTCATTAACTCCCCCCAAATCCATAAGGACATATATGCCGTTGACAAGATGTGGAGTTGCTACTTTTCAGCCACAGTTGGGTCAAACCTTCCTAAGACCGAAAGAGCGTATGCCCTTTTGAGAAGTTATGGAGATACTGCTTTCGAGCTATTGTCGGGTCACCGCAATACGTATGATTACGCGAACACGATTGAGAGGTTACTTAATAAATACATAGTATGTATCAGTGTGCATAGCCAAATGCACAAACGCTCACGATTATATCTTATTAATAAATAACATACCTTATTAATTAAGATAAGTACCATTACGAAAGAGCGGTGTCTCTTATCACAAGTATCTTAAGATACTTAAAAAGAGACATCTACCCTGCTACTGTAAACAGTTTGTGCTAAAGAATTTTTTTTTTAAATCTCTTTCGTAGCTATCTATCTCTATCGCTCTTTCGTATGGCGCGACAGAGCCAGACTACATTTCTGAGGCGTTTGGCGTCGCAGAAATGCCATTCGGCTACGGGGCCAGGAACTTAATGTATTATTTCTTATAAAAAAATAATAGTTCTTGAGGTGTTGCTTGATGGATAATTGCTTTTGTTTGTTTTGGTCAACTATACTGCTCCAAAAAAGGTAATAAATACCTACTAGTACTACCTTTAGATTATTTTTTATGTTGATACTCTTTGGCCAACCACTATCACTTGAGTATTAATGAGTAGGTATGTATGTTTTTTGTTCCGTTGGGTTAATTTAAATTTCAACCCAACAACTCAGTTAATTTAGTTAGCTCCAACATTTCAGTTAATTTAGTCTCATTGGCGTTTGCCTAAAGGTACAATTGTTACAAACTTTATTATATTCTTCTTCTTCAACCTAGCGTTTTCCCGGCCTAGCGCCAGGGTCCGCTTTCCTGCTCAGCCTTCTCCACTTTGCCCGGTCTTCGGCATCCTGAGGTGAGAGATTGTTCTCTTCCATGTCCGCTGTCACTATATTATGACGGTAAAATTTGATTTTACACTACTTCCCCGTTACAGTTCATAGTCATGTTCATTTCTACACAAGCTTACACAAGTTAGACGAGCATTAAGTGTTAAGGAGCTTTACGTGTCACTGTTAGCGATCAATAAAAATGTCATTCTGAACGACTTAATGCTTTAATAAATACCCACGCGCTATCATTTCCCTCTTCCTTTAATATCGAACCTCGTTTAGAACACGTGTTGATTAGCTTCTTTGTGAAATCGATGGCTTACAATTTTATCTATGCTCAGATCTGCATTAAGAAACCAACACGATCTTTCAACCGTAATATGCGCTCCTCAAAGCAACTTCTTAGTAAGCATACCGTAATCAACCGCACAAGACTACATTGTTGCAATTTAAAATATAATTCCAAGTTTAAAATAATTGGTAGGTAAGTGGCATAGTAAAAACCGTGTCATTTCACCTGCCATGCGAACAGTGTCATTCCCATACAATTATGTGAGTATGAGTAATTTTAGGTTTGAAAAAAAAATCGATCGAAACCTTTTGAGTTAACCACAGTGCGCCTTCACGCACGGAAAGGTCCTTTTTATTGCTGATAATATGCTCGTTGAAAACAAAAATTATGGAATTATAGCTTAATTGAAGGTGTGACTATCTTGTACACGGTGACATTTTTGCGGGTGACAAAAAATGTAAGCATTAATGTGAGATGTCACTCGCGAGTACATTCGCGGCACCTGTCATGTTGGATAACCAGCAGCACGCTTAATAATAAGTTTCTGTGAACTCTGTAGCCTAAGCGATAAGGGTTAGGGTTGGGAGCCAAACGCGAGCGACTGGATAAAGCTGCGTGAGAGCCTTGCGGAGGTCCTGTGGGTATTAAACACGTTTTATTTAAATTATAGTGACGGAAAATAGCTGTCGGAGGTGGAGTGCTTAATCCATTCAAACAAATTACTTAACAAAAAAGTTGATTGCTCTATTTATGTTTTAAGTGACTTAAAGTTCATACAAACTATCAAATATATAAGAATTATCTTTATGATATTTAGATTTATTTTTGCTTACACAAGATAGATATAAGCAAGACGAAAAAATTTGTCTAAATAAGTCAGCAACTCAGCAGTAGCACTACAGGGTGAGTAGCCGAATGCACAAACGCTCACGAAACGAAACGCTCTGTATATATCTCTATCGCTCTTGCGTATTGGCGCGACAGAGCCAGACTTCCTTTCGCGGCGTTTCGTTTTCGTTTCGCGTCGTAGAAATGCCACTCGGCTACATGGCATGGCATTTTTAAAAAATTGCGATTATATAAATTATAAATGAACAATAACATTATGTTTGACGGGTTAAGAATTTCATTAACCTTTTTCTTCCCGTGGAGATTAGAAGTCGGCTGTTATATGGGTAAAATTGTGGCGTAGGCGAGTGGTTGGCAACCTGTCCCTGCAATATCACAATTTCGTTTTCTTTCAACCCCTTAATTAATTGCCAAGTATGGTATTGAAACTTGGGTAGTTTCATGTGCTCTATGTATGTTTGTATGTAAATTATGGTAAAGTAAGTATATTAAGTAAAGCGTGTATACTTAGATAGATGTGCAGTGGTCGCGTATCTGTTCGTGCTTAGAAAACGCGTCTAAATTAAAAAAGCAAAACTAACTTCAAATAATGGTATCAGGTCTTATAAGAACCCGCAACATCTGCGATTCAACCTCACCGAGACGTGTGAACAACATCAACGCAACTGATACTTTAAAATCGATTAAGCCAGTTTCACGCTGATTGCATCCTGGCTCTGACCAGAGGGCCGGTCAGACAGAATGGCAGAAAACTTCACGATGTTTAACTGTGTACATATTATGTATAGAACAGACAAAAAACAATTTTTAAGATTGACATAAAATAATACTTTCTTATTTACTGACTTGGCTGGCGCGATAACACAAAATGAGTTTTGGCCTCCAACACAAGAGCACGCCATTTGACTCGGTCTTGAGCTGTATCGCGCCAGCTTTCACCGATGCCGAACTCACGGAGGTCTACCTCCACTCTATCCGCCCAACGATATTTTGGGTGCCTAAATAATACAGTGCCATGGAATGGCCTCACCTCAGCATATTGCTGTCGAGCGTTGGTCTTCCGATGAAACTCTCTCTCTCTCTCCCCCTCCCTACCCCCTCTCTCCCCTTCTCTCTCCCCTCTTCTCTCCCCGTCTCCTCCCCCACCCTATCTGGCTGTTGTTCAGTAACTGTTTTTATTTTTTTAATAACTCGATAACCGTAAGAGTTAAGACGCTAGTTTCTTAGAGAAATTAATTGTATTTGATCTAAAGAACCCTCTCTTAAAGTTAACGGAATTCAATAAAAACAGGATGCATATAACCTACCAGTGGCAGATGAGTAGCAGTACGTACTACTGTAACAACATTAAAAATTAAACCACTAACAAACCAAGTGCAGATCATGTATTTAATCTAAGCAAAGATGTAATTTAAATGCATAATCGGATTGAATGTATTTTAGAAAACGGTAAACAATCCAATAATCAATGCAATCATTATAAAATGTTTATAGTTAAACTCACTGGCTGCCTGTCCATAAATGAAGCTTTATTGCCATAAATAATTCTTGAACGCATGTCAGTTGGCTTCTGTCAGCCTATAAACCTTGCCCATTCAAATCGAACGCTCCTGAAGCTAGGTTTACACTGGCTTAGTATTTGTCATTAGTATTAGCGATTAGGGGCTTGTCACCAAAGTGACAAGTGGCAAGTAGCTGTCTACACATGGGTATTAGAGAATAGTATTAGTTACAAAATATTGCCGTGGTAACGAAGTAAACTAATTACTGGAGTAGTTGAACTTCAATGGTCAGTACTTGTAAATTGGCAAGTATTAGTATTTCTTGCCGGGGCAATAGACACTTGCCGCTTAGTAAATAGAACCAACTTCTATTGCACTCGCAGTTGCATTGTCAAAAATTGGGACCCAAAATTAGTGAAACTTGTTAACAAAAATTAACTCGATGTCAGTTTTGTGACGACAATTAAGCATGAAATTTCAATAAAAATATTGCTTTTGGTTTAATTACGTAAAGTATAAGCAATAATCTACATCTAGAACATGAAAAACGTTGATTTTCATACAAATTTTATTCAAAATTTCCATCACAAATCTGACATCAAGTTAATTTTTGTTAACAACTGTCACTAATTTTGGGTCCCAGTTTCTGAAAATGCTCATTAATACTAAGCACTTGTACAATGTGTATACACGCATGTGACAAGTGTTAGTGACACGCACTAAGCATTAAATTTAGCTACTAAGCCCGTGTAAACAAAGCATAAGACTACAAAAACGAACACGCACTAAAGGTTACGGCTATTTAATGATGTATAATTTATTTGTCACGGTAAACACTCATATATTGTTAGATACCCTTAGGCGTAGGCCAACATTGTGTTTTTCATTTAATTTATGGACATAATTACTTTATTAAGTCGCCTGAAAATAATTTATGACCACGAAACAGGGGGCAAACGTAGAACCTATGATTTACATAGTTGAAGAAGTTGACAACCATGAATACACGAGGAATCAATTATAATTTCAAACAGTCAGCTTCAAAAGTAACGGTTTAGAGTCTAAACTTTAGACTACGAGTCACAAGAAAAAGAGATGGGGTTTTCTTACATTTTAGAAAATGTATTGGGTTGGCACAAAAGTAATGACACGCTCTACAAAACTCTATACATTTCCTTTCTTAAGTTAATTGTTTTCGATAATATTCTAGTATGTTGCAGAACATTCTAGGTACTTCTAATGTGAGGGTATATAAAGCCGCCCTCGTGATTGGTTTAGTTAGATTGAAATAAAATGGACGAGTGACAATTTTGAACACTTTACTTATACGAGTACTTGTTAGGCCACGGTGCGCGCGCTGCGTCTGACAATATCAACACTGCATTGGGCGCTGGAAGTATAAGCCATGCCACGGTGTCCAGATGGTTTGACCGTTTTAAATCAGGAGATAGGAGCCTTGAAAGTCAGTCACGCTCAGGGCGACCACCTGCATTCAATGATGACGATTTACGCCGCGAACTACAGTCGAATCCTGATGCTACTACTCGTGAATTAGCGGAAGCACTTAACTGCAGTCACCACGCTGTGGAATACCATCTGCATGAGCTTGGGTATCGAAAAGTTTTGGCTCGATGGGTACCGCACATCCTTACCGGCGCCAGTCGTGCAGTCCGTGTCACCATCTGTCAATCACTTTTGCTGCGACCCCGACGTAAAGAATTTTTGACTGATCTGGTTACGGGAGATGAATCATGGATTTATTATGAGAACGATACACGTCGTGCTTTTTGGCTGCCTCGAGAAGAAACGCCACCAACTCAACTCAACCGAAGCTGAGTCAAAAGAACCGCTTAAAAGCTTTGCTTTGTTGTTTCTGGGATTCGCAAGGCATGCTGTTTCATGAACTATTACACAATGAAACTGTAAACGCTAACAAATATTCAACATAGCTCACCGAACTATCTTCTGCTATCAAGAAAAAACGACGAAGACGAGCCACTGTAATTTTACTACATGATAACGTTCGACCTCACGTCGCATCTACCGTTCGCCAACAGCTGCAGAACTTGGGCTGGGAGACGATACCCCACCCACCTTATTCTCCAGACTTCGCACCATCAGACTTTCATTTGTTTAGAGCCCTGAAACGACATTTGCGGGGTAAACAATTCAATGATTTCCATGATGTACAGGTGGAGTTGAACAACTTTTTCGAGACACAGCCATCAGAGTTCTGGGCGAAAGGCATCCAAACTTTGCCGGATCGTTGGCAAGAAGTCATAGATGCTAATGGTGATTACATCATCGACTAAGCTTTTTGTATTGTAATAATAATATATAATGGCGTAGGGATGTGACGACCCCATCGCCCATTGGTTTTACCAGTGCAATCAGTCAACGCAGGGCAGCTTGTGGCGAGCTGTTGGGGAACAGCGACCCCACGTACCCGAGTGCTCCTGGGGAGTTCTGTTACCCGTAAGGCGGGTGGGTGGGACAGTACTCTCTACCTCTGGCTTGCCTTGGCTGGCCGTCCAGAGTGGAGTCGTTAGGGCTACATGCCCCAGGGGTGGAAGTGAAAATTTGCATAAGACGCGAGTTGGTACAGTGGCTTAACAGCCACTGGGCAGAAAGCGGTGTACACCTCTCGACACCCTTGAGTTCTCACACCGGTGTTGCCCTTGAGCCATCTTGGATGTCGCTTTTTGTGGGGGCCCATCTTGTGGGGACGAGTCACCGTCTGCCGGAAATAAAATTGGATACCGTTTTATTAGGCAGGCGTCCGGTTTTTTATCCATAGCCCAGTATTTAGTCCATCACTTTCATCAAAATAGACCAGTTCATTTTAGATTCCATTAACTCTCAAATAGTCCTTACACCCTGGCGGGTGTTGCCTTTGCGTGTGTCCCATGATACGGGTAAGGGCAACATCCGCTCGGTGTACCCCTTACATTTCATTAAAGTGTCGAAAGGGCCTCTACGCGTTGGCTTCGGCCCCGCGCACGCCTCCCAAAGGTCCGGAATACCATTGTTCCGTGATGGGAAAGACATACAAATAAAAAATATAAAACGTAAACTAAGTGTCTCATTACTTTTGTGCCAACCCAATACAATTTTCACTGTTACCGTATATTTTTGAATGCAAACTCTAGGTACAGATATATCTATTTTTTAAATAAGTATAGTATGTGCTAGAGGGACTTGTAATACTTTTAAGCCATTTATATAATCCGCTATTTCATCAATTGATGCTAACTGTATCTAGACTCATGTACCGTAATGTAATCGTAATCATAATGTAATTGTAGAATAAAACGATTATTAATTAAATATTTACATTATACGTTGTATAGGTACAGACAGGTTGATCATTTGTATGTATAATTCTTCTACGAACACACCGAAGTAGGTGTGACGCGGCATCGCGCGGACATACCCATTATTTTCTCCTCGGTTAATTCTAACAGTGACAAGAATATATACTGTGTCGACAAGTGAAGTCAGATCTAGTTAGCACCGTACGGGAAAAAAGGTGTTCAAATTTTTTCACACAGAAAAAGGACTTACCTTATTATTCAGAATGCCTTTCTATGCAAAGATATACAAGGTGCTCGCGAGGAACCCATATAACTTTAACGGCATATTCTTGGTCACATTTTAAGACTAAAATGTCATATAAACTTTTCTAGATTTCGTCTAGTTTCAGAGTTATTGCCAATTAAAAAAAACATTTCGGTATTGTTACTCAGTAGAAAAGGTCTTCTTAACGGCGCTGATGCGCAATTGTGGAGCATAGTCTCACAGTAGTCATCGATAGATGTCAAAATGTGACAAGAAAAACTTCCAAAAAATTTGGTTTTTAGAAAAATTTATTAAGGAACTCATTTTAATTGCCAACTTTATGCATAAAAATTGCTTTTTATGTGAAAATACGTCCAAAAAAGTTGAAAAAAAAAAAAAAAAATATTTTTTTTTTGCGAAAAATTTTAAAATTCATATAACATTTTTTTCTTTCTTTTGGCCTCAGAAACGCGTGGTTCAAGTTATGCGGGTTCCTCGCGAGCACCTTGTATATTGCCCACGTCTAGAAATTGTAATTTTACCTTTGGCACCAAAACTGATGATATGTCACTATAGCAACGATAACATCACGATACATTTATGTATTACTAGCTTTCGCCCGCGGCTTCGCTCGCGTTAAATCCGAAAATTCCGGAATGCTCCATACAAACTTCCACCCCCCATTTTAGAGAAGTGGAGGGTTAGAAAGAGAAAAAAAAAGCCTATTACACTCTCCGTCCCTTCAACTATCTCCACTTAATAAAATTACGTCAATTCGTCGCTCCGTTTTGCCGTGAAAGACGGAAAAACAAACAGACACACACATTTTCCCATTTATAATACTTAGTATGGATTTAGCACAGAATAGTAGAAGTAAGTAACTGTTTGGGGGCGCCGTTCGCTTTCTCAAAATAATGAAATCCAGAAATAGCTAATAGCTACTAACTGGTACAAAGTTATTATTTTATTTGAAATGGCCCTTTAAAATATTTCGAACTTACCAAAAAAATTGTTCCCGAAGACATTTAATTTTTTGTAATTTTGTATTGTACTTATAAAAGGCATTGTCAAGTATGCTTACCTAGTAATGGTTAATATAAAAACAATGTTAAAATTGTTGCACGAAATGTAAATTTTATGAAAGGCCCAAAAAAGGGAGATTAGGTAACCACATAAAGGCAGTGTAAATGGCTATTAAAAGTGTCCATTGCGGTATTTAACGCCTTTAATTTCTTTCCCAAGATGTGAATAGCAATATTATTTCCTACGTTTAACAATATGTAACAATAACAACACGTTCCATTTTATGATACTCATTATTCTTATCTTATACTATTAAACGAGCAATTCTTGTATATTTATTTATTTATTTATTTATATTATATACCGACGATCTCGGAAACCGCTCTAACGATTTCGCTGAAATTTGTTATGTGGGGGTTTTCGGGGTGAAAAATCGATCTAGCGTAGCCTTAGATCCCGGAAAACGAGAATTTTCGAGTTTTCATGAGTTTTTCTTTCGCGTTTGTAAACGTAAAATATGGTCCTTAATTTCGCCGCGCGCGCATCGATTCCGCTTAGCTCAGTCGTACGAGGTCGGTCTAATGTGCGCAGATAGATCGTAGGGTTTCGAATCCCGGCCAGAAATTAAGTTTTTGTTTTTTGTCTTTTTTTTTTGTTTTTATATTTATAAGAGTTTTTTTTTATCTAAAGACGTGATATATTAAAATAGAACCGAGCGAAGCTCGGTCGCCCAGATATTTATAATCATAAAGTAAACAATTTATGAAGTGACATTTGTACATTGTTTTAAGTTTAGTTTTTGTTTATTCATGAGAACGTGATAAAATTATCAAGCAATATTAATTACTATTTTATGAATGCAACGTACGATAATATCCGGTTTTTGTTGAAAAATGGTTGGCATTTTGTTAACCTCGCCTACTTATCTTGAGAAATAGCAGACTGACAGACAGATGGACAAGCAAATAAGGCTGACACTTGCCACGCTTAACAGCATTTTTTTTTGTAAAATAAATTTGCAACAATATGTTGATCACGACGAAATGGAAAGCATATTCAAATGCATTGATCATCTACCAATTTCTTTATATCTGAAATTGAAAACAAAATTTAATATATATACCAAGAACAAGGTGGTCGTCTAATACTTGTAATGTGACCCAGTTTACTAAATTCCTGCACATACGAGCATATTATGAAGAAACATTCATTTATTCAAAGATATAAGCTGCGTTAGTCAAGTAGCTAGGTATTTTAAAGGTCCGGTGTAACGAACGCACAAGTCAGTATGCAGATACGGCATTGATTTACATCCCAGCTTGTTACGCGGGCGATGTGGCCGCGAAAAAACACCTAGCCCCAAAGTAGACGCGCACTGCACCCTGACTAGCAGTGTGCAGGTTGCAGGTGTTAGATATCAATGGTGTTTGAGGAGAGAGAAACGTTTGTAAAATATGCAAAGTGATCTCGTGATCAAAATTGTCTCTCAATATTTTTTATTTATTTATTTAAACTTTATTGCACAGTAAAAAAATGCACAAAAGGCAAACTTAATGCCAGAAGGCATTCTCTACCAGCTAACCTAACATTTCCGTAAATTATTGGAAATTTTCATGAGAACCTCTGCTAAATTTGTAATTTATATGTAAGATAGTAAACTTGGCATACCAACGATAAATAAATGAGAAGATATTCATGAAAGTTGCTAACAATCACTTTAAAATAAAGATGTATAGCTATGCTACGCAATGATCTCAACAGTTGACGATTGATGTTTGAGTTACACACTCGCGTTTAAGTATTATTAGAAATAAAGCCTAAAGCTTTTCAACAAATGTGCGAAGACCAATACCTACCGAAAAGATTCGCAATTTTTGGAAACTTCTAGACATGTCCGAAAGTCTTTAGCGCCTTTAGCTGGGTTTACATATACCTAAACAGTCTCTTGATAGATATTTATGTTTTATTGATTTTAAGTTTATTTTTAAATCTGCTTACCTACTCTCGGGTTAGTCACAGATGCGGTTAGGTTGCTACCAACAAATGTAAAACTAATTTGGTTCCCTTACAATGAACAAAAAAAAAATATTTCACGACTATTACAACTAAAGTTACCTTATTAAATTTTGTTTGAAATATCGTTTTTGCGCCCACACACACACCTGTAAAAAACAAAATGAAATTAACATGAGGTATGGAGAATTAGAGCATTTTCAGAATTTGGGTCCCCCCCAATTAGCAAAAGTTGTTAACAAAAATTAACTCGCTGTCAGTTTTGTGACGACAATTAAGCATAAAATCTATCTAACAAATGGATGTAAAGATGATGTAACCTTATCTCTCAACAATTGTATTTGTGTTTATGTGCAATAAACGAATTTTCATCTTTTTTTATCTTATCTTTTTTTATCTAAAAATTAACTTTTTTTACATTCCGAATGTAGATTATCGCTTAAAGTTTATGTAATTAACACAAAAACAATATTTTTATTGAAATTTCATGCTTAAATCGTCCCAAAACTGACAGTGAGTTAATTTTTGTTAACAACTTACGCTAATTGGGGGATCCCAAATTCTGAAAATGCCCATTAACAGGACATACTAAGAGATATTTTAAAAATTTTGATCACGAGATCACTTTGCTATTTTAAATTAGTTGCACATTTTACAGGCGTTTCTCTTTCCTCAAACAACATTGATATCTAACATTAGGAACAATCATAGCAACTACGGTGTTTACCTTGTTAGTAGTCATAGTCTACCAAATTTAAAAAGATAACATTAAAATACATATATACAGCTCCGGCGGGACGGCAGGGTTCAAAACTGCGACCATTTGAAAAAAATATTCTATCCGTATTCTTCAAAATCAGATTTAAGTTTGATCTAGATCAGATACACATCTAATCCTGATCTAATTTTGGACCTTTTTTCTGATGCATACATACATACATACAACATACATACAATCACGCCTGTATCCCATAAAGGGGTAGGCAGAGCACATGAAACTACTAAAGCTTCAGGGCCACTCTTGGCAAATAAGGGGTTAAAAGAAAACGAAACTGTGGCATTGTAGTGACAGGTTGCCAGCCTCTCGCCTACGCCACAATTTAACCCATATCCCATAGTCGCCTTCTACGACACCCACGGGAAGAAAGCGGGTGGTGAAATTCTTAACCCGTCACCACACAGGCAATCTCAGGCTTTCTGATGCATATGTAAGTAAAAATCAGTGTAACATGTCGTCTGCAATGTACGCACAGCGCGGATAGAGTCATACATATCTTTTGCCGAGAAATATGGGAACTCGGGAACGAACAGCGATATTTATAGTTCGGCTAATGGATCTGTTTGTTTGTTTTGCATTTGAATGACAAACATCTATATTTTTATGAAAAACAATCATACCTCATATAGGAAGGCGATTTTTTAATCTCGCATACGGGATTTTGTCACTAAAATACCGGTTGAAAACGGTGACTTGCTTATTATTTTCAGTGACAATTTTCTGAATTCGAACGCGTGAGACTCAAAAATCGGCCCGTAGGTTTGTAATATTATCTGTACAATAACTACATATAGTACATATATAGTGACGCGATTTCTGAATAAAAACTTTTACTTGTGTCCAGAAAAGAGTTAAAGAAGTAATTCTACAACTTAAAGCTTTTCTACTAGATTGGGATGGGCGGCAGTGATCGCTTACCTTCAGTCGACCTGTCTGCTCGTTCGCCTCCTATCCCATAAAAAATAGGCATATGTTAGTTAGATAATTACGCCGAAAAAAATTCACCATTGTCAGAAATATGTATAAAAGGCCACAAACGAAGCCGTAAATAAAATATTCTTACAAATAAAAAGACATCTACTCGTACTTCTATACCCTCTTGCCACCCAATGTGCAAAGAGATGTACATTTCGGTTCAATGGAATTTTAACTTTAATGTGAATAAATAAAGTAGCAGTTCTTTTGGCTCTATTATTTTTTTTTTTTTATACCACGTCGGTGGCAAACAGGTATACGGCCCGCCTGATGGAAAGCGGTCACCGCAACCTATGGACGCCCGCAACTCAAGGGGTGTCACGTGCGCGTTGCCGACCCATTAGAAACTTGTACACTCCTTTTTTGAAGGACCCCATACTGTAGTTCATCGGGAATACCACGACAGGGAGCTCATTCCACAGCCGGAGGGAGGAAATATTTGAGGAAAAATTTCAATCAAATAAAATTTATCTCAATTTAAAACGCAAGTAGGATCCAAATTTTCTAGCAAAATATTTGTATGGTGGGCATTACGAGGATACAATAGTGTAAGCGGTTAGGGTCCCCCCACCACATCTAGCGTCTCGCGAGCGTCGCGTCGGGCCAACTGTATGGACAAAGCCTGACGCTGCGTCGACGACTACCCTTACACTACCGATGTCATGGTGGTAAATTTTAAAGAATTACCTTAAAATGTTACTTATAATGGATATATACGTATGGTAATATGCAGTTTTAACATAATTCCATATATCTCGAAAACTCATTCCAATAGATCACAAAGCTCAATATTTCATCGTTATAACTACTTAGAGTATTTTGCACAAAAAAAACACGGGCATAATACACAATTTTAACATTTGTTTACATTTTATCGTGCGCTAAGGGACCGGCCACATCAGAGCGTCGCGTGTCTCGGGGCGCGCAACGGACGTCTGCGCCACGCCGCTTCAGTGTAATTCAAAAAACGTCTCCTCAGTACATTTTGTATAGGAAGGACTTAAGACGCGCCGCCAAGCGGCGCGGCGCGCGCCACGCCGCCGCTACGCCACCTGGGGCGCGTCTTACGTCCTTCCTATACAAAATGTACTGAGGAGACGTTTTTTGAATTACACTCAGGTGGCGTGGCGCGGACGTCCGTTGCGCGCCCCGAAACACGCGACGCTCTGATGTGACCGGTCCCTAAGAGCGACGCGACGCAAGAACACCGGTGTCAATGCAACATGGTGGCTACACAAATTATCTCGCGTATGTTTTTCTAGTCGCTCATCGTACCATTGTATGCGGCGATAACCTATGATCGGTACAGTCGGGAGCAGAATGGATTAGTCAAACCTAGCATTGACGCGAATAAGAAAGGGAATCCATACTAATATTATAAATGGGAAAGTGTGTGCGTCTGTTTGTTTGTCCGTCCTTCATAGCCAAACGGAGCGACGAATTGACATGATTTTTTAAGTGAAGATAGTTGAAGGGATGGAGAGTGACATCTTAGGCTACTTTTTGTCTCCTTCTGACGCGTGCGCAGCCACAGGCAAAAGCTAGTTATCAATATTTTTAATGACATTAATAAGAACACAACAAAACTTTAACAATCATTCTTGTTTTTAAACCTAAATATGACTTATGTCGGCGACTGTATACCTACATAAGCAATTTTAATTTATAGTTGCAAAAACACACAGACAGACAATGCAAGCAAAAGCTCGAATCGCATAGGAAACACATTAATTATATTTAGCATTAAAACGCTCGCTTTTCGCATACTATTGAATACAAAGTTGAATATCATGTAGTTGTTGGAATGTAATATTGTAAAGGATTCTTATATTTTAACAGTCAACGTTCTATGTTATACATAATAAAATAATATAAAATATGATGGAGGAACGGTGATGGCCTATAGTATAGTTGTACTTTCCTCCTAATAGTAGATGAACACCGTAGCGTAAGGACGCTCGTAACCATTTTTTTTATATCCCTCAAGAAAAACCCTTTAATTTTACCCCATATCACACTTTATGTCATTACTTCAATTAGAAAAAAAATACGTATCATCTATGACGCAGCGACATACTGTCGCGCCAATCAATGTGGTAGACCTTTTTTTTACGTTGGGGAATTGCATTTACGCATACCATCCGGTCCAGGGGGCGATGACGGACTAACCAGGAGGACTACCGTCTAAAACCACCTACGAATTCCGTCTCCGCCTTAGGTGGAGTGTCGCAGGGTCACTATAAGCATTCCACCAAGTACACCCCGGCAATGTGGTAAGCCTGCTGGGTCACTATCGAGCACTGGTATTTTTACTTCAGCAGGGTTAGCACGTGATTGTCACGAGAGTATGTCGCCGCAAGATAAACTAGCCCTTAATATTATTAGAAGAAGACGTGTGACCTATCTCGCGGGGACATATTCTCACATCAATCATGTGTTAACCCTACTGTTTATGCATGACTACATAAAGCTCTCTTGAATAAGTTAGTTCAAGAACAAATTTATTTACCCGTGAATGAAGAGAACAATTTAATTTACTCGAGAATGAGGACCATTAATCAGCAACACGCACTTTACGGTCATCGATCAACACAATCGCGAACGTGATATTAACGGCTGTCAACTATCACCTGTCATTATTGGTTAAGGGGCATAACGACCGCAACTTTTGAGCGATGGCCGGCCATTAGACCAAAGGAATGTTCTAGATTTTGATTAACATGGATTTCCACAAAGTAACGCCTGATTCCATCGATTGTTTGACTACTAATGAGCTTTTCGGATTTACATTACATTTACGGACAAATACAGTCCAGTTTTCGTGTGTTTTTAAAAAGCATGTAAAATTTCAATTTAAAAACTATTTTTTCTTTTGGTCCCTCTTAACAAGTTTGAGTAACTTGTTGTAAGTAGAAGCTACAAGTGTAAAGCGTTAACACAACAGTATTATTAAAAACTTAAGAAAATAATGCAGCCTTTAGTTTTAATTTCCGGCACTGTATAATTTGTACGTATTCTCAAAGACTTAAAATTTTGTTGCTAAACATGTACTATCTGCTGCAAAAGTGGATGGCGAATTTATCAATGAATTCATTCATAATGTCTTCGTGCACTTTTCCAGCTGATAGTACATACCTATTCATTGCAGGCTTCAAAGTCCTTAATTTGTATAATAAATATGTCTTATGGAAAAACCTGTTGAATTAAACTGCTAATAACTACTAATTAATATCATTGTCAGAATATGATAAAGATTTCTAGAATTCTATTCTAGAAAAAACTAGTAAGTAACCACTAACCATGTATTAAGTTTTCTAAAGTTGTAATGGTATATATGGGAAGTCCCTTAACGCCGAGCCGGCGTCAGCATGGAATGCTCCATCGTGTGAGCGGCTCCTGTTCTCAGGTTCCCCTCAGGACCATTAAGTATCAAGGCACTAAGCTCCCCATTCGCTATTACGACTTTTTGGTGTTCACGGCAAGTATGGGACATGCCTGACTGTCGCAAAGGTGACATACGGCCGCCTTGGTTGTGAAACTATAGGGAACCAATACAATGATTAGCGGTTCGCAGGATTATTTCGACCGAGTTAATTCCGAAGTGAAATTACAGTGTCGAATAACTGGCAGACTGTTATTGTCCCCTAAAGCACAAACCGCTTAAATTTAACTTTAATATACCTATGTCAAAAAATTGGTTTACGGAACATTACAGCACCTTACTCTTCCTTCGTTCTCGAAAATAAACAATATATCCCCGAATTTTCTTAGATGTGAATTGAACCAATCACCGGCTGAGCCCCCCGCCTCGATATAGATAACAATATCATAATGAAAAAGTAATCAACCGAATATCATGAAAACGGATCACAAGAACTCTTTATTAAAACTTAATGAACTTCTTAATGCTGCTGTTGTAAGCGAAAGTTTAATTATAAACGCTTTAAGAACTTTTTATGTCTTGATCATGTCTTTTAAGGCCTCGTAGCTTTGAATTTTCTCGTCGTTATGTTTACAGGGCGCTGACGTGAGCGAGATAATCGCCAAGTGCCTAGTGGGTATGTGTTTGACTTTTTTTATTTATAAAAAAAAAAACTAAATTAATGAGTGCCACCAAACCCACTATTGTACATTTTTAAGACTCAATTTTGATAATTTTAAGTGTTGTTTTGTCAGTATGGACGTGATTTTTTTTTCTATCGAGCAATTAAAAATTCTGATTTGCGATTGGTGATCTGCTTTAAAGAAACATTGCTGATTTTTTGGCAGTCGTGATCTAAAAACGCGCTACGACTTTTCGTAACTCCGCTACTTGAATAAACTTTTTTAGCTTGAAATTATCTATATCAGAGCAACACGCGCCAAGGGCGGACCCCTTATGAGCGGGAATCTGAACTATCCCTGACACCCCTTCTATATATTCTTCTATATATATATATCTCTCACGTAGAAACAACCAGGTATTAATGCCACTGTTTTGGGTTAATGAAAAACGAAAAGGGACCTAAAGGTCAACATTTAATTAATTTAAGATATAGACGATAATGTTGTTATTAATTACCTCTATTAAGGGAAACAATAACCATGTATTTATGAAGTCAAAGTCATACTTAATTACACATGTTATGATAGTGAAATGTGGCGAGTATCACACTCGCTTGGTTTTCACGGTTATTTTTTTAAAAGATACTGAAAGACGTTTATAGTTCGATGTAGGGAACAAATCAAATTATTTTATTTAATATTTTTTGATTTGTTTTTTTAAGTAGGAAAACTACTATAAGTAATATATAAATTATAAACTGAAATAGATACGATACGCTAAAGAAAAAGCGTTCAAGCCCACTGGTGGCGAAGCCGGGAATCGAACCCGGGTCTCCAGAAGTGGTGTAACGGTTTAGCACGTTAGCCGCGATAGCTGGAGACCCGGTAGACATAACTTCTTGCGCGTTTCGTGAAGTGAAAAATGTCTCTATAAAGTCTGAATGGAGTCGCTTATTCCAAACCTCTTTTTTACAAGACTACGACAGGGTGGTGAAGTGATCTTTGTTGTAAATTTTAAATATACTTACACAGAGTGGGGCCTGTAACAAAGGCGAAGAATTGAACTCTAGGCTATTCTCCTTATACTGATCAACATTTGTTCGGCGACTTTTAAAAATAACTTGTATTTTGATTTTTATCACCCTTGAAAGTTTTTTCTAAGAGGTAATGTATTACGAATTCTGTTAAGTCTAATGTGTGACAGACAATGTCAATGACAACAATAATGGCGTACACTGAAGCTAGTATTTATTTTGTATGAAAAATTAAAAATTTAAAGACTTCAAAATTTTTAAAAGTCACTGAACAAATGTTGATCAGTATAAGGAGATTAGCCTACAGTTCAATTCTTCGCCTTTGTTACAGGCCCCACTCTGTATAATTAAGTTTTCACGTTTTAGATGTGAAAAATGTAGTTCGCCACACTCGAAAGACACTACACACTAGTCGTCCAATAGGTCGTATCCCATGTGTCCTATTCCGTGAAGTGAAACATGTCTCTGGAACGTCTGAATGGCCCACCGATACACATACACAACTCCAACTTTAATAGATAATGGCTTGATTTGAAGAACTATCTCCGTTTATATGAAATACAATCTAGTTCGCCACACTATCGGACCGTGAGTCAGGTAACGGTCGGGCTAATCGTCCGATAGCTCGGATCCCACGTGTCCTGTGACATAACTTTTTGCGTGTTTCGTGAAGTGAAACATGTCTCTAGAACATCTGAATGGCCCGTTGGTACTATAAACCTCTTTTTAATGATTAATTTGTAAGTGGCGACTATGTTATAATTTTGTATGATAATATTGAAAACTACTGAAACTTGATAATTTTTATGACCCTACTAATTAGTAACTCAATATAATAATTTTCTATAAAGCAAATATTAAGGGATAAAAATCAAGGCCGGAGTTTAATTATAAGTTGCATATTCATCTGAAGGTCTCTAGACCTACAGCATTAGAAAAATATTCTATATGGATTGTCCATATTTAGTCAACTTTTCACCTACCAAGTAGGTTAGGTAGCTAATAACTAACTTTCCAAATATTCCACCCCCATTTTAGGGAAGTGGGGTAGCCTATGGCCCTATGTCACTCTCCATCCCTTCAACTGTCTCCACTTAAAAAATCACTTTAATCCGTGGCTCCGTTTTGTTTTGCGTGAAGACGGACAAATAAACAGACACACACTTTATCATTTGTAATATTAGTATGGATATGGTGCTATTTTTCCGTACTAGTGCGCAAAGTAGTACATTACTTGCCTATGTTGAAACTTCTAAGGGACAGGGAAGGCAAGGGGGTATTGCAAAACGTAGTAGTGTTCTAATTTTTCGCCACATTTTGAATATCTTCCTTTACGCACTTGTATTGTAATGTGTATACTTATTACATTTCCAATTACACTGAAAACGGCAAACATTGAGTAATAAAATAATTTTCATAAAAACCAGAAAATTTCAAAAATTCATAATTTTGAAAAGGCCAATTACAGGAATGCTAGAATAATGTATTATAATGAATTGCTACTGTTACAGAGAACAACAGGTGTAAACTACTAAACATAAAAAAGTCGATTTAGGAACAAAACAAACATTCATTAAGCATGCAACAATGCACAATGTTGAGAGCTACTTACGGCAAAAGGCGCCCGCTTAAATGGTCAATATATTTACTTATACCGTCCCTGCTTGAAACGAGTTCATAAATAATTGACTAATTCACCTTTAATTAATTTGTGAAGTGTTTCATATATAACAGATAATAACTTTCCGTTTAACTTCTTAATCACCCGAGTGGCGTGTGACGGGACGCACTAAAACGTTGAAACGTCGAAACGTCACGTGGCAACGTTTTCACCTGTTGCGTGAAGCCAGCCCAACAATTAGCGCCTTGGTAATTATTATTAAGAATCCGATAGTTACATTGCGAGCTAAAATTAGTAACACCAAGGGCTACTATTGTAGACGCTTTCTAAGAAGTCTTAAAAAGTCGCATCTGTGTAGTTTTCATAAATGCATTCCATGGTCTCATGAATTCGAATGTTAATATAGGTAAGTTGACGTTCTTTTCTACAAAAACGACATTTTTGTGAGTAATATATCTGATCCATATCGTATTATAGTCTAGAAAGTAATTATTTTTAATTGTTTATAACATACCTTAGTGTACATTACAATAGTGTGTACACACCCATACTCGTATATGACTCCAAAACTGTATTCAACTTCTTCAAAACACGCAGGTATTGTAGGTAATAAAATAAAAATAAAATATTGGGGACACCTTACATAGATCAACTTAGCCCCAAAGTAAGCAAAGCTTGTACTATGTAATGTGTTTTCTCAAAGAGGATCGAGTATTATCCTCCTGGATCCCCGGTCCTCACTTGAGGACATAAGATCAAAAAAAATCTCCTGTGAAATGTCAAAGCAGCACAACAAGTTTGTAGGCATAGAACGTTACCGAACGAAACTGTCAACCAAATAAAACAGACACCTAGCCTCAGATGGCCAATCAGCGATCAGTGCGGCTTTGACATCTGTCACTATCGGCTACACGGTGTCCCGCGGTAAGTAAATCCGAATTTATCTCATTGAAAGTCTAATTATATATTTTTGTTTGGTTTTAATTAATAAATATATAATGTATTTCATATGCCAGTAAGTAAATTTTATCCATATAGTTAAAAAACTTTGGTTTTATATAGCTCTGAAGTTTATGTACTCGTGTGAGTACTAGCGGATTTAAACAAGTAAGTTATGTTCTCGGACGAGTACAACCGGTCTCAATAATGTAAGATTTTTTATTTCACATAAAAGTTGATTACATTTTAATTCCGATTTTCAGGCTTAAAAAACTGTCAAATAGAGGAAAGAAGAAGATATATATCAGAAGTTATCAGATAGAATAAAATTGTATTAGAGCTAAACACCGTCAGCTGTGATGAAGAAGATGTTTCTGAGGGTGAACTGGCTCCAAAAGATAAAGAGACGAAGATGGAGATTGCACATGCATCTTCTTCATTTAGACTTCATCAGCAAACTGGCTCGTCATATGCCTATGATGACTGAAAAGCAAACAAGGATGCCTTCAAACTGGAAAAAGAGTAGAATCACATGCTCTAAATTATAGCTAGAGCATTTGGCACTACTTCTTTGGGTATCCGTGTCTAACTATTCAGAGAAACTGTTATTTATACTGAATTCCATACCAAACAACAGTCAATACTGTGAGTCTTATTATTTTGTATTGTTAATAAAATTAAGATACAAAATAATTATCTTCACTAGTCACTGATACCGAAAAACACATGTACTAAAAACTAAATTTTAATGTAAGAAGTCCTAATCAATGTAAGACTGAGAATTTAAGTTACTTAATTAAAGCTTAATCTATAAGGTAGGATAAAAATGTCCTATGAAATCTAAAACTGAAGATTAAGGTTAGGTACTGAATTAAAACTAAACTATATGTTAAGATAATATAAAAATGTCCTAAGAAATGTCAGCCATAAAATGTTATTTATTTAGTAAGGAAAATTGTTACTGTAATTTCTAGTTTAGTTTTCATTCAAGTAATTTGCTTAATATGCAACTTACGTACCTTTTTTACACATGTACTAATATACTAATAGTACCTACACAATTTATTCCAGAAGAGTTTAATATCAAACCAAAATTTTATTTTTTGCCTGTACTATTAAGTACCTACAGAAGTATTTTTTTGTGTTTATTATGCATGATTCATAGAATTTCGGTTTATTTCAGACTGAAATAATATAGTTTTAATATAATAAGTATTTTTTATATTTTTTTATGTAATTAAAGTTGATTTCTGTAGTATTTTGTTTTATTTGTTTGGTGTCTCGAGTGAGGACAAAGTCCCCATGTACTCGCCTGAGCCCATAAGGAAAAATCGAGGGGAAAACACTATGATTTTTTTTACTATTTTTCCTACGTTACTGGTTACTTATTAAATCGATTTTTCCAAAAAAAATACAGTTTTTCCAGATTTAATACCTTCAGGATCCAGGAGGTTAAAGACAGTTACTGTCAAAGTAAAATGTGTAATCACAGTGCATGGACTGCCATCTCTCGACACAAGCTTAAAACTTTTGAACCTCAGTTTTGACAATTAGGCCCATATTGTTAACTATATATATATGTTAAAATGACAAATTTTAATAATAGCGCCATCTAGCCGAGCGTTTCCCAAAGGTGTAACGTCATCTAGGCCATCATACCTTTTTCTCTAGGGCTTTGAGGTACGTTTTTTTCTTAGACTTTATCCGTCTATACGGAGTTACATATGTATTTGTGTTTATGAAGAGTAGATGGGCGCTTAAAAACAAAGACGCTAATACTTTGTGCGGCAACGCTAATACTGTCGCAATAATAAAGAGTTATCGAGAGAAAACCGTTTAATTCACTAAGGCAAAACGTATTGGCATCGTAAGTAGTTCATATTCGACTGATTAAGAGCCTATCCTTGTTTAAACGCAAATAAAGTCCCTTACCCCATCTAGCGCCATCATTAGCTGTATTATTTATTATTAGTGATATTATTTCCGGCGGCCATAGCCGACACCTAACCCGTTCGTGTGAACCAGCGCGACAGGTGAGATTAACCCTCAGCGCCATAAGTAAGATCGGGAAGAGCGCACACTGGACGAGAAAATATCTCAGGCCCCGTAGCCGAATGACATTTCTACGACGCGAAACGAAAACGAGACGCCGCGAAAGGTAGTCCGGCTCTGTCGCGCCAATACGCAAGAGCGATTCAGATAGATATCTACGAGCGTTCAGTTTCGTGAGCGTTTGTGCATTCGGCTACGCACGCACAGGACTATATCATGTCATGTCATAAAAAACATTCATTTTTGAAGATGTAGGTAATTGCAACCAAAGTTAAATATCACACATCTAAAATTTTAATTAAAAATCAACGAGAATAAAATAAATTTTCATTTTAAAATAGGTAAGCTCGCTACCCTTATATTATATAGGTATACTTAGGAATCCATACATATATACGATATACCTTTTCAAAAATTGCGTTGAAATCCTTGAATCAAAATATAGGCATTATGAACTTCTCATAGTAACTTGCATTTCATGCTTGTGGAAATTCATAAAATTCCTATCGAAACCTTCAACGATCTAGAATTCAAATAATCCACAATTTCAGTATCATAGTTAGTTCAGTGATCCTCCATATGCATGTTAGAAAACAAATACAAAATATCATGTTACTTCGCAAAATGGATAACGGGTTTAATAAAATTGTTCCAAGCAGACTGATAATATTGTCAATTAATCCGACTGACTCTCTTATCATACCGCTTTATTGTAATCGATTGCGATCGCTATCGATTGATTTTGTACCGATAATCGATAATTCGTTGGTGGTCTGTTGCATTGTTACTTGTAAGTATATGTTTAATGGACCCAGTTACTACTCGTAACACTAGCAAGAATAGCAACTGTGTATTTTAATAAAGTATTATTTAAGAGTTTTGAATGATTCACGGTTAAGACTAAGGGCCAGTTGCATCAACCACATTTGACAGACACATCATCGTCACGCAGCAGACGTCTATAGAACATTTTTTTTTTTTTTTCATTTATTTATTTCGGGACTTTTAATCTTAAGATTATGCCAGTCCCATCGTAACTTAAACTAAATTACAGTCATCTACGGCCTTACAGTATACTGAATTAAATATTTATATATAAACAAATATATCTCCTTTGCCTCTTCTGAGATCGGTATAGCTAAGATACTTTGAAATGCGCCTATATCTAATTTATTTATGTTTAGTGGATTAGATATAAATAAATTAGATATAATCCCATACAATAAAATATAACGGACGCTTTAACGGTGACAAACGGGTTGATGCCATCCGCCAAACCATCCGGGTTTTCCGTGATCATGATGCATACAACTGCGTCGAAATATCAGGAGCTCGGCAAAAATCAAAAAGGTAATCACGGTCTATATCCCGGCCACTATAAGTCTAAAGTACTTATTCTTTCCTTTGTAGATAAAAAATAATATTTCTTAACATATTACATCGTTTATGCACATTGGAAGTATTTTTAACCGACTTCAAAAAAGGAGGAGGTTCTCAATTCGACTGAATGTTTTTTTTTTTTTATTTTTTTGTATGTATGTTACTCGATATCTCCGAGAATTGTGGACCGATTTTCAAAATTTTTTTTTTGATCGAACGGGTATAACCCCGAGATGGTCCCATTGGCACCAAGTCGAGGTCTGATGATGGGATCTTGGAGTAATCGAGGGAACTCTTCAAATGTTATAGGCACATGTAATGTTTTTAGTATATTTTTCAAAGGTACACCAGTATTTACGCCTGATGGTAATAATTTTATGTGGCTGAGCTGAAGATGGAAGGTCAACTCCACAATGGTTAGGAGTTAAAGGATAATTCTTTCACTACTGTACATATATTCGGATTGATACATATAATATCAATAGGAACCACTAAAAATCAACAAATAAATAAACTTTTTAACAAAAAATAAAACCGCCTTCAAAAATAAGCGCGTTACAAAACACGTAGAAACTAAAAAGCAAAAAATAATAAACCTTTGAATTCAGATTTCTTATCGTATTGCAATAATCTAAAGATCCAAATTATAAACAAATCAATTATTTTTGGAGTCGGGGCCAGCCTGAGTATGGTTGGGTGGGGCCAAACAGGCAATATAGCAAGGCGACGAACAGGTCTGGCACCGACTACAAAAATAATTGATTTGTTTATAATTTGGATCTTTAGATTATTGCAATACGATAAGAAATCTGAATTCAAAGGTTTATTATTTTTTGCTTTTTAGTTTCTACGTGTTTTGTAACGCGCTTATTTTTGAAGGCGGTTTTATTTTTTGTTAAAAAGTTTATTTTAACACAGTAAAATGCACAATATTCATTATTCACACACACAAATGTATCATATATTTTCTATTCCATCATTCATTTAGACCTATTTACCTAAATGATTGAATAGAAAATTAATGACCACGCTAGTTCAACTTCAATCCGTCGTACTGATAAAAGTGCTGGAAAAATTGTAAGGATTGACTTTTAGATACCTAACTCGTAATGAAAAAAGCTACACCAAGTAAATTTGTGTCCGTTCAATAGACCGATATAAAATACTTGGCATATTTATTAGTAAAAAAAGTTACTACGTATCGTTTATTTATTGAGGCTATTGTTCAAGTTGTATATTTATTAGGTATTATTGTTTTAAAGTGCATTTATTGCAGTTTTCAATAACGTTCTAGCTTTCTTTTACTGGCGATCCGCTCAGGTTTTGTACAGGTATTATCCATACTAATACTTATATTATAAATGCGAAAGTGTGTGTGTCTGTTTGTTTGTCCGTCTTTCACAGCCAAACGGAGCGACGAATTGACGTGATTTTTTAAGTGGAGATAAATAGTTGAAGGGATGGAGAGTGACATGGACTACTTTTTGTCTTTTTCTAACGCGTGCGAAGCCGCGGGAAAAAGTTAGTACCTTATAAATCTTCTTGAATAAGTAATTCTAAGTATCTAAATTAAATACACGCATCAAAATCCGTTACGTAGTTTTAAAGATCATTTTAAAATCAGTTCTATTGGTGCGTAAATTTTAATAAAATTAATAGTAAATTTTACAACTGAGAGTCAACTGAGTTTCAGTGTGCGCCATCCCTTAATCTGTGTCGAACCAAACTTATGGTCTAAGAAATCGAAGAATGCAATATTTATGCGTCCAACGCGGAGTTTATGCGGCCTGTCCTTTATTTCTCACCGTGAGCAGTAATGGACACGGTGTGGAATCAAATTAATTTCATTACCAGTCGTGTTTCTTGCTGATGAATGAGTGGGCTAGATATTGCTGGTTGTTTTATACTGGCAGAGCTTCTGTAGAGCAATTCCTGCTACATATTTATATACCGTTACTGATTTCTTTCGTTTGTTATTATTGATACAAACGTACACTTCATTTATTATTTGTGTTTTTATACACTTTTTGGTTTTAAATGTATCTTTATTTTTTCTGGTAATAATGTGTGATTACATTCAAGCTAGCACGAACGTAAATACACTACACATATCAAAATGACACCAAAATCATGTGAATTCACTTATTCGCTTATTACTTGTTCGTACATAAATTGCTACGGGAGCTACGATGCCACAGACAGACACACACATAAACAGACAGACAGACAGACAAATAGACAGACAGACAGACAGACAGACAGACAGACAGATAGACAGACAGACAAACAGACAGCGGACACGTCAAACGACGAGGTGTTATAACCTCGTCGTTTTTGCGTCGGGGGCTAAAAATACGAATTTGAATTTAAGACGCTACGGGGGGGCTACGGGAGCGAAAATGCTAAAATGGAAAGGAGTCCCCCTTTCAATTTGGGAATTTCAGTTAAATATACTAGTGTTATTAACTAGATTTATCCGAATAAAATGTCCATTAAGAACAACTCAGTTAAAAGATATTGCGAAAAAATCTTTAAAATCGAGGTTTCACTCTCGACTGTTTCCTCCTTCAAAACTTATTTAAACGGAACGAAATTTGAGAATCTGAATAACAATGAAATAATCTGTGTCGGACCGTTTAGATTTTTTTGACTCATTGTTACCGATCTTGAGTATCACACCTTTTTTTGAGCCATATTGAAAAAGGCCGTTTTTAGAAATTTTTGATTGGCTCTAGCGTCTTTTAAAATAAAAATAGCAAAAAAATCAAAACGGTCCTACACAGATAAAAATAATAATAATCTGTGTTGAAAAAAATCATTGTTCTATCTTCAAAAACCAGGAAGGAAATAGTCGAGAGCGTTTGTATGGAGAATTGACCTGTATCGTATCGTCTTAAGTGTCTCAGGTTCTTTGGGCCCACGGCGAAGTCCATTTATAAATCGCCTATTCTGACTACAATACACCGTGTACAAGCTTTATTGTCGATGGGCGGGCAGAATCAAAGGCAGTATTTGTGGCCGTGTACCGATCATGTACCAATAATTATAATCAATAGCCCGGCCAGCAAATGTCGTTTTGGCTGTTCGGCTAGTTACCGTGGACGATTTATACTGTGGAGTTTATTTTATTGATCTGTGATGGTTATATGTTTGGTATTTTATTTAGTAGTAGACAGTATGTATATCTCAAGAATGACTATTTAATATACTAAAATTAAAATTCCGTACAGAAATTCGTGAGCGTCAGGACGTTTAGGGGCATTTTCAAAAATTGGGACCCAAAATTTGTGAAAATTGTTAATAAAAACTAACTCAATTTCAATAGAAATATTGTTTTTTTGTTAATTACATGAATTTTAAGCAATAATCTACATTTAGAACATGAAAAATGTTAGTTTTTAGACAAATTTACTACAAAACTGACATCGTGTTAATGTTTGTTAACAACTGTTACTAATTTTGGGTCCCAATTTTTGGAAATGCCCTTAGACCTCCGCGCATTTCAACGAAATACACGTGGCCATTATGTTATGTGTAACTCGGTGTTACTTAATAGAAACCAGTGTACGGTCTATAATACAATTTAGCATAATAAAAGGTTCACCAACCATTCTGAAGATTACAAAATATATTGCGTGTGTAAGAGCATAAATAATAATTAGAATATATTTTTTTAATGCAGGGCATGACATATACAGAGTGGGGCCTGTAACAAAGGCGAAGAATTGAACTCTAGGCTATTCTCCTTATAATGATCAACATTTGTTCGGCGACTTTTAAAAATAACTTGTATTTTGACTTTTATCACCCTTGAAAGTTTTTTCTAAGAGGTAATGTATTGCGAATTCTGTTAAGTCTAAAGTGTGACAGACAACGTCAATGACAACAATAATGGTGTACATTGAAGCTAATATTTATTTTGTATGAAAAATTAAAAATTTAAAGACTTCATAATTTTTAAAAGTCACTGAACAAATGTTGATCAGTATAAGGAGAATAGCCTACAGTTCAATTCTTCGCCTTTGTTACAGGCCCCACTCTGTATTACTAACAAGCGGCTTCTTTCATAAAACCTCTATAAAAGACAAGAAGCGCTTAAAGACTCATAATAAGCATAATTTTATACATCTAATTTACTTATACGTACTGTGTAAGTCTACTCATAACATCCATAAATATATAATTATGGAAGTTAGTAAAATAGCGGCTTAAGGTTTATTATTAATTAAAATTAAATAATAATAAGCATCAGGTATGATGTAGGTAAGTTATACTCAGAAAGAACTCGAAGTTATTCGCGTGTAATTTTAATTAGTTATTCATGACTTGACTGCGACAGAAAGATGTAAGTATGTGTTTTTCTACGATATGTAGACGTAAGTATGCACTTAATTCTTTTTATCCAAAAAGCCCAAACTGATTTATAAGATGTCGTTTAAATCATAGTTGTCCTATTCTAACTTTTATAAACATCAATTAAGCGATTATATCTCGTCCACAGAGCCTAAAGACGAAAGTTTTCGACCAGTGCGTTCTTCCTGTCCACGACGTACGGATCCGAGACGTGGACACTGACTGTGGGGCTATTTAATCCACAAGCTTAAAGTCGCTTAACGTGCTATGGAAAGAGCTATGCTTGGAGTCTCTCTGAAGGACAAAATTTGGAACGAAGTGATCCGCCAGAGAACCAAGGTGACGGACATAGCTCTGAAAGTTAGTAGGTTGAAGTGGCAATGGGCTGGCCACATATGTCGCAGAACCGATAACCGCTGGAGGAAGCGTGTTCTGGAGTGGAGACCGTATCTTGGTAAACGTAGTGTGGGACGCCCTCTGGCTAGATGGCGGGATGATTTGCATAGGGGGGCTGGCGGAAACTGGATGCATAAAGCAGCTGACCGGGCTCTGTGGCGTACCTTGGGGGAGGCCTATGTCCAGCAGTGGACTGCAACGGGCTGATGATGATGATGATGATCACGTCCTGGGTGTGTGTTAATTTTATTCGTTATAGTCAAAGTCTGCAATACATTTTTTCAGGCGCGTGATTTCATCGCAAGCTTCAGCAAGCTCAAGTTGAAGCTGCTTGATAGTATTACTCAGATCTTGGATCTTACCTACTGGTATAATATACTGGATTCTTTAGATTTCAAATTTCGTTTCGTTTTACTTGTACATGCTTTCAGTCGTGTAGTGTAGCACATACCTGCCTGAGTACACTGATCTCTTGAGTGAACTTATCAATCTGTTTAAATAGGTCTACGTTTTCCAAAATGTTTGTTTTCAAGTTCATTTTGTGTTGATTGAAGGTTACAAGAGAGCTCTTTGTTCTTTGTTTTCAAAATATGCACCAGTTCCATTTCTTTGTGGTTACATTTCTCATGTAAACTTTCAAAACTTCTGGATGTATCTGTTTCTAAGTAACTCCCAATAAAATCATTTCGCCTGGAGTTCAGTGATAGATTCACTAAACTCCAGGCAAAATGACTGGGACTTTGATTTACCTAATAGATTCTTATTGTAACAGCAATTTAATAAACCCAGTGAAAATACTAGGTTATAGACGTATTTATCATAATTATTCCTATTTATTATTAATAATGTTAAATATGTTTCCGTCGTGTAGTACATGTAGAACCAAGGTTCTACTCGGTTGTAGAACTGAATCCCGATAAGCTCTCTGTGGAGATATATTTAATGTAAAACATGGGTATGTTCCACTTAGCGAAGCTATAAATACAAATAAAACAATGCTTATTATTTTAAACAAAATGAGTTCGATTTTCTTTTTCCATTTCGTGCGCTCGTTGAAGTCTTTTGTTTGGGTTTGTGAGTAGCTGACCATTTATAATTGACGGCTTCTGTTAGGGTCCGAAACAGACTATCAAGATTTGATATAATATCAAGCGTTGAACTATATAGTCGTCTATCCTCTGTGTTTTTGACTGTTATAGAGTGACTTGGGTTACTGGTTTGGTTCTTACCCAAAAAGGGGCAAAACAGTTATCGTTAGTCTTAATTGGAATAATCTGCAATCAGCCAGCATTTACATTGTTCAAAATTATTTTTTCATAAATATGGATTACTAGCTCTGAGGGGAAACATTGACACCTCAGCGTGTTTCTACTTCTATTTTTTCTTATAACCCTATAAGCTATATACATGCCAAGTTTCATGCTTTCTGCCAGACGGGACTATAGATCTGGTTAAGAACTCGTACTATGTATAAGAAATCCAATTGCCTTTGTAATTGTAACGCAATAAGTAATTTTTATTTTTGAATAATACCAATCCACTACATAATAGGAGCCAAGCAGAGCGCACTCAACAAGTTACATCCTAACATCTAATTTATAAGTAGCCGGCAACAGCTGGCTACAGACTTTAATTAAAAAACGATGAATCGAAAATTCCTAAGTGACTTGCAATAAAGGCAGTTCACGGCGAGTTCACACTTGCCTCGTGCCTGGCGTGCGGGCGTTTTTTGGAATAGCGGTTTTTGAGATAGGCTCGGTTTTTGGCAAGTACGAGTAGTCATCAAATTTTGGGGACGTGCTTTTAGTTTATTTTTATACCAAGTCGGTGACAAAGAAGCACTTGGCGCCTGAAAGTTGAGTTACCTGTGGGTTACCAACCCTTAAAAACCTATAGATACAGTCCTTTTTAAGACTTACTGGAGATTCTAAGGTAAAGCGGGGCAAATCTCGACTGGGGGCATGGGCAAATGTAACTGGTCCATTTTTCCATGTTTTACAATGTTTGCATTATTAAACAGAGTGTCCACCGGTTATATACGGTAGGCGTGTTCAATGGATACATGTAGAACTCAACATCATAGTACATGTAATAATGGAAAAAATTGATCAATTACAATGTAATACAGTTAGTTATACTATGTTATACAGTTTATACTAGTACGGGGGTCAGAAATACAATTACTTAACTTTGTCTTGGTTTTTACCATAGTAATAGTTACAACAAATAAAAATGTAAGTAGTTTAAGTACTTTTTCTGACACAGCACAATAAAAGATTTTTATTTTATTTATTTATTTTTAATGAACCCTCAGTCGAGATTTGCCCCGCTGTACCTTATTTACTTAAGACTCGTTGTATACCTATACCGACCCGCACAAGTACACTTTATATGCATCTGATAATAAGGCAAGTGATGGCAGTTATTGTCAGGGGATTCAACAAAAAAAAATCAATCATATGTAAACTTTCAGATTTATAAGTTAATTTATCAACGAACAAGCCATGACCCACGTGTTGGCCATGTTTAATGTTGCAGGTTTTTGTATGGCGCTATTATTTGTTCCTTTTTAATGTCCTAACTTTAATCACCTTTTTAAAGAATACTGTTTCAAATTATGGTTAAATAATATTTAAATAAACTCAAAGATCAAGTGATACGTACCTACATTTTGAGCCTGACAATCAAAATCTGACCCGACCTTATTTTAAACTGCAAAATAAAATAAAAAGAAATTACACGTGCCAACTCGAAGCGCCCAAAACTTTTTGTACCAATTATTTTTTACGGGGTATTCTTTGAGCCAAGTCTATTGGTATTTTAAAACGTTTTTTTAAAGTTCACAGTTAGAACCTGTTTAGTGAGCGTTTTGTCACTCTTATTGCCGCCTCAAAAACGCGCAGTCTTTTTATTCCCAGTGCGTATGAAACTCATTGCGTCTAAAAACCACAATGATGAAATGTGACACATGACACGTCGTGTGGCATTTGGCATTCTTTTAATTTTAATTAATGAAAATAAGCATACAACCGAACGGTACTCTTTACGGCCAATCAATGTCGCCTGCCAAAAACTGGGACAGGGACTTATTTTTGAGAAAATCTACCTGGTATATAATATCTAAACCTAAGGAAACAAATCGTCACTACTTTAAAAAAATCTCGTATCTCACGCTGTTCCTCAAAGTTAAAACGCAGTAAGTCTATATGCATTCCATACATACTTACTACAATTTTCTTTTCATTGACATACGAAGATACAAGTTTTTTTTAAGTAGTGACGAAATATACATTATTAGTGTTCGGTCCATTTTCTGGCGATGGTTATCTCCATTACCGAAAACACACACGAGAATTACTTTTTTTTTTGTTCAAAAGTTTCAATAATATTTAAAATTCAACCCTCGACATTAAATTAAAGAAAAATGCTTGGAAATAACTTATAATATCATTGGTATTTGGTCAATATTTTAACAATTTTTTAATAGTAACAATTAAGCCGTGTGGTATATTTAATTCACACATACGAGTGTTTGAATATAATTAATACCTATCTACCCTAAAAAACTGACTACTTTTATTTAGTTAAGTATCTCATCTTTTTTTGACAAAATTTGATCACAGGAACTTATCTTTTTTTTTTCAGAAAATCTAGGCAGAAAAAAATACTAGTGAGGCATTACGTACTAGTATTTTTTTTTCTACAAGAATTATGGGCATCCATTGGATAATGTAGTCTAAGTGTGCTGTTAAATCCAGAGAGTTTCCACAATACTTACATGGTACAGGATTTGTCCGCCCGAGGCGGTACCACAAGTTGTGCATAGTGGTTTTTTAGCAGAACCGGCTTGCTGCGATTAGGTTGCAACATCACCGCTGCAATCCTGACACAGCTGTCAATGTCAACCTCCTTCGTGAAAATAGTGATTGATTACACATAAACGTTCCGATCATGACAGTATACATGCATAAACTTACATACCCAAAAGGATTAAAAGGAGCACATACAACTGATCAAGTTTCAGTGCCGCACCACTCTAACAAATTAAGGGGATGAAAGAAAACGAATTTGTGATATTTTAGCGACAGGTTACTAACCCATCGCCCTAACTACAATTGAACCCACATACAGTCGACTTCTACGATACCCATGGGAGGAAAGAAAGGATGCAGAATAAAACATTAACGGCGAAATACTTGTGCTTATCTATATAAAGGATCAGCACTATGCTTACTTATTTGTTTATTAGATAGGGGAGATAAGGGACCACATTTGTATGGAAAGTACACTTTCTATGACGTTTTCGATTGAATCGATCGTAAAACAAATAGCAACCCTCCAAGATAAACAACAACAAAGTTGCAAAGTTCACATCAACTGCATACTTTACGTTTGTCATGTACTAATATCTTACTTAAGGTTATACTAGTATATTACTTTACTTGTCATGTCGTACTATGTAGTATCTTAATACAAAAACCGGTGGAGGAGGGGTGGCTGACCTCTCATTAAACTCGAAAACTCGTCTTTTTTTAGCTCAGCCAAATTTGGGCTTATCAAGTGCAAGGACATATTTTATTTAAAAACAGGTACATACGTGAATAAAAAAGTGTGTTTGCCCACTTTAAAAAGTTCGATTTAGGTATACTTACCTATTTCTTGAAACGTCATACAATTTCTCTAGATAGATACAGTATGTTTGCATAAACATATCCGAATTATATTACAATTACAAACAAAACTATGTAATTTTTGACGTAATCATTAAATCGTGTTTTTCGATAATTTCGAATTGGACCAAACCTTCGAAAATACCAAAAAAACAGAAGGTTTTTTTTATGAATTTCATCCAGTCGCGACAACGTTAATCACCGTACTGCAACAGTAATGCAGCAGCAGTTGACACCAGCACGACACCTTAATTGTACCATGTTTGCTCTTGTAACGTGCCATTTCTTTGACATGATCGTATGTATTCACGTCTAACGCTAGTTGACATCACACTGACATCGCTAAACTGGTGGCAATGGCAATCAGATTAAGAGCGTTATAACATTTCGGCGTCGGGCGAAATTAGGTATTTTACCCGCCGCGCGAGCCCAATATGCCGACCCTTTCTAGCACGTCTTATCACTCGCTCGCACTACAATAATGGACAAAACAATCTTGATCCTTCCTATGGAATTTTGATAACAACCACAATCTACTATCTCGATATAAACTTTTGATTTCTAATAAACATTATTTTGTACGAAAAGACTAGAATATAGCGCAAAATAATATTAATTACGTTAAAATTTATTTAAAAATTTAAAGTAATAATTATAAACTGTGATCATATTTAAGTAGATCCCATCCCAAATGTTTGCTTTTGTTATATGATAAGTATTAGAGTAAAGTATATATTAATATGATGATAAAATAAGTCAAATATAATTCTAATTACTTCAAGGTGTTACTCAAGGTCTGATGATGGAGAGAGATTGTGGTCACCAAAAATCAACTCGCATATTTGAATAACATAAAAAAACGAAGTGGTTCAGTTACATGGGTTTATTGGTACCGGTGACCACCATCTGGCTCCAACATCAGACCCTCAGTACCACCTCTTGTCAAAGGTCTTATTAAGAAGAAGTAAGAACCCAATGAGCCTGATTACTAAATGGTTTAGTTACATGGATCACTGGTACTGGTGACCATCATCTGGCTCCATCATCAGACCATGAGTACCACCTCTTGTCAAAGGTCTTATTGAGACGATCCCAATGAGCCTAAAGACGATGTGGTTTAGTCATATGGTTCATTGGTACTGGTAACCACCATCTGTCTCCATCATCAGACCCTGAGTACCACCTCTTGTCGACGGTCTTGTTGAGACGATTTCAATGAGCCTACATACGAAGTGGTTTAGTTCCATGGTTCATTGGTACTGGTGACCACCATCTGGTCCCATCATCAGACCCTGAGTACCACCTCTTGTTAAAGGTCTTATTGAGATGAACCCAATAAGGCTAAACACAAAGTGGTTTAGTCATATGGTTCATTGGTACTGGTGACAACCATCTGTCTCCATCATCAGACCCTGAGTACCACCTCTTGTCAAAGGTCTTGTTGAGACGAACCCAACGAGCCTAAACACGAAGTCGTTTACTTACATGGTTCACTGGTACTGGTGACCACCTTCTGGCTCCATCATCAGATCCCGAGTACCACCTCTTGTCAAAGGTCTTATTGAGACGATCCCATTGAGCCTAAATACGAAGTGGTTTAGTCATATGGTTCATTGGTACTGGTGACCACCATCTGGCTCCATCATCAGACCCTGAGTACCACCTCTTGTCAAAGGTCTTGTTGAGACGAACCCAACGAGCCTAAACACGAAGTCGTTTACTTACATGGTTCACTGGTACTGGTGACCACCTTCTGGCTCCATCATCAGATCCCGAGTACCACCTCTTGTCAAAGGTCTTATTGAGACGATCCCATTGAGCCTAAATACGAAGTGGTTTAGTCATATGGTTCATTGGTACTGGTGACCACCATCTGGCTCCATCATCAGACCCTGAGTACCACCTCTTGTCAAAGGTCTTGTTGAGACGAACCCAACGAGCCTAAACACGAAGTCGTTTACTTACATGGTTCACTGGTACTGGTGACCACCTTCTGGCTCCATCATCAGATCCCGAGTACCACCTCTTGTCAAAGGTCTTATTGAGACGATCCCATTGAGCCTAAATACGAAGTGGTTTAGTCATATGGTTCATTGGTACTGGTGACCACCATCTGGCTCCATCATCAGACCCTGAGTACCACCTCTTGTCAAAGGTCTTGTTGAGACGAACCCAACGAACCTAAACACGAAGTCGTTTACTTACATGGTTCACTGGTACTGGTGACCACCTTCTGGCTCCATCATCAGATTCCGAGTACCATCTTGATGTGTCTTATCATCTTGACCGTATTGTAATTTTCGCATATTTATCATCATAACGTTGTAATACTTTAACATTCAAACATAACAAAATATTACAAAAGCAAATATTTACGGATCTAGGATCAAATTCGTTGGTCGCTGTTTACACACACACAATGCGAGGATAGCCCGTGTATAAACAAGGCGTCCGACCCACACAACGATAAATATTCTCGACGTTTGCGATGAAAACTTGGAGAGCGAAGCAACATACGTCTCACCTCCTCGAGCTCCGGCGCGGCACTGAAATCGTAGGCGTCCGTCGCCGGTAAAATAGCGACAGGAAGGCTAGTTTTCAAAAAATTGGCAAAAAATCATGATAAAATATTATAACGACAAATGGATAACAGCAATTTAAGCACATTGTGCAGATTATTTATATACTAAAATAACTTCGATAACATGTAGATTTTCGGAGAAATGATCACTTGTTTCGATGTATTTTCAAGACAAAATTGAGTTCGTTTTACTTTCAATTTCTCAATTTCAAAGGATTAAATGATAAATATTGTTTAATGGGCCTAAAGTACAAGATATTAGGAATTTAAATTTACCGCATTTATGAGAGTGAGCTTATCAAATTGTACATAATAAGAGCTCCGAAATCTGTGCTTCGCGCGGTTTTTCCTAAACGAGCATCAGAAAAAAAATCATTACTAATTGAAAAAGCTTTTTCTTCCATATGTTTTTTAATGAACCGACAGTTAATTAGATTTTCTAACTGAAACAAGTACTTTTACTGTCTTTTAGTATGAGTAAAGTGTACAATTTTGCCGATAAATATTGTACATTTTACAATATATCGCCTTTTTTTGTCATAGCGCTCTTAACACTCGGCGTTAAAATACAACTTTGCCCCCTTGTATAACAAATAACTATAAAATGTGGTTTTAAACTACTGGGTCAGTGGTGGGCAACCTTTTTTCATTGAGAGCCAAAATATATGAAGAAATTTTGAGGCGGGCCAGATTTATACCAAAAATGCATTTCTATTACAGTACCGGCCAATCTGGCCATATCACACACTATTTTGAAGGATCTGTGGTGGGCCGGATACAATATCTTCGCGGGCCGGAGGCCTTAGGTACTTTGCCCACCACTGCCCTAGGTGTTTCTGACTACTGATGGGTCAATTCGCGGCAAGAGTAACATGAGTCACGATTTTATGGCATGTTCCATTTATTCACGATGAAAGTTTAAGTGATAATCTATCTCTAAATAAGTGTTACTTTCCCGATGTATGCATAGATCCTTTCATTCGCAGCTGTAGTTCAAATACACTCAATGAAGTCGTGACTCTCGTTACTTTTACGTGGATTTACCCTGATCTGATCACTGGACAACAGTAATTCATCATCATTGGCCTTAAAAATCAATTACAGACAAATCACACAGATAAACAGGGTAGCGGCAACGTTTTTCGTGGTTGAGTTAGACATCACAGCCAACACACATACACACCCACACTACTATCGCAAACCACGGATATTTTTTTGTAAAAGTCCTCCCCCACAGCCAGACATGTCATCGATGGTACAAAACAGAAAATACCTTTTGCTATAAATTAAAAAAAATCTTATAAATCTATCTAACTAGACAAAAAATCACAATCATAAATCATACAATAGGGTATAAGTTTCATTCTGTACATAAAAGTAAATTATATTTATATTCCTTTATTAAAAGACATCTTGTGTAATAACTAAAATCATAAGAGGCCTTATTCCTAAAGACGAGCGTTTTTTGCAAAATAGAACCTTTTTCATTCAAAATTATAAAGAAACTATAAATGATTATTAAAAAAATGATAATATTCCTAAAAGTACATATCTTAAGCTAGAAAGTCAATTGGTACTACTTTAAAATATGTCTTTTTATACTTCCGAAAAATCAGTTTTTTCGGAAGACGTTTTCAATTTTCATAGTGGGATAGCTCGTTTAGAATCGTGATTGTGCTGTTAAAAATGTTATTTGGGGTAATAAATGATCACAATCCTATTTATTATATCCTGTACGAGTTAGCTAATACTTTGACATTTTAAGATTTACTTGAAATGGTGGATAAATAACCTTCCGTATCCTCCCCATTTTTTCGATAAAAAGAGGTTTACATTATGTATTTTTCCTGCGATTCCTGCATTTTTTGTAACTCTTAAATAATATTATCCTAAACTAGAACTTCTTTTTGACCTATAAGAAAAAAATCATACATATAAGACATACCTTTCTGTCGATAGATATGTTTTTAAAACACCTAAAATTCGAATAAAAGACACTGTGCTAACGCGAGCCCGCTCAGTCTGCGCCGAGCGCTCGAAGACAACGGACCTGCGTTTGATCGTCCGGCGCACCTAGCTTTCGTAAGCAGCTCGATAGTTCCGAGAAGTGCCGTAAACTGCGACTAAACAAATCTTGATCCTTTTTACACCTTATGCAATTTTAGCATTCGACATGCTTTTCATATGATTTTGGATTTTAAGTTATACGTGAAGTTTGTTGAGAGTTTGAATTATTATTATATTTTGGGACCAGGATGAGGTTCTGGTTCTCATGATGATGGAGTCAGGCAGGAGATGTTCAACAGAACTGCTATTCTACTTATCATAACTCCACCATGTTTGGGCTCATTAGATTTGGGCTGATGAGCACCATCGATCTAGATGAGGTCCAAGGTCTCATGATGGAGTCAGGAGGTGGTCAACAGAACTGCTATTCTCCTCATCATAACCCCATCATGTTTGGGCTCATTATAAATATGTGGAAGGTCGTTAATAATAATAAATGTTTTATTAGGGTACCCCTACATGTAAAGAGGGGGCAGATATTTTTTTTTCATTTCAACCCCAACGTGTGATATATTGTTAGATAGGTATTTAAAAATGAATTAGGTTTTACTAAGATCGATTTTTGATAATTTTCATATTTTCGGAAATAATCGCTATAACTTTTGAACCATATGTTTAAAAATATGAAAAAAATCACAAAAGTAGAACTTTACAAAGACTTTCTTTGAAAATTTGTTTTGAACTTTATAGGTTAGTTTTTGAGAAAAATACGGAAAATTACGGAACCCTACACTGAGCGTGGCCCGACACGCTTTTGGCCGGTTTTTATTTTATTTTAATACTTTTCTGTGCTATTCATACATAGCCACCCTAGGGGATTCAGTATTGACAGCTTCTTTTTTCTTTCTGCATATATTTGTTTCCGCTTTTAAGTTTATTGTAAATAAGACTGCTTGCACTTACATTGAGATTATAATTACATAATGCTATTAAATTAAATCTAATGAAGCGTTGTTTTATTTCCTAAATCTCAAAACCCTTTAAATCGAATATGTATAGTAATGAGCAAAAATTTTACCGCAGGCTTTCCAAACCGACGATGCTTGATCAGCTACTTTTAGAACGAACATGTACACCGTGTCCAATAAGTCCGAATACTCACATTTTACCTCAGTTCTAAAGATATAGGGATCACAGGCCATCAAATTCTTATTTAAACTGAAGAGTATATTCCTTTTAATAAAATACAAGCACAAAGTTCATGAAATTTCCGAAGTGTCTAAGAAAAACAAAGAGGTAAAGTGCCAACAAAATACTTGCTCGGCACGCAGGTGACGAGTTATTTTTTATAAGCAGAATCTGTATGTGATAAAACAGACGCCACGTGTCCAAAATAAACTATTATGGGTACCGAGGATAGATAACGTTCCGGGCAACTAGAAAAATGTGCCTAGGTTCCAGAGCTCACCATCGGCCCAGGTGTGGGATGCAGTATGTCAGCGAGGTAAACTACCTTCAGTACTTACAGATAAAAGCGTTAAAATCAACGTTTTTTTCTTTAAAACCAAGGTTTTGGAGAAAAAATGCCTTAAAGTTAAAAAGGATGCTTGGGAATGAGTATCATGTGTCCCAACAAGACGCACCTCCAGCACATTCGGCAAATGGTATTCTAGCGTAGTTTCAGACTAATTTGGCAGTTTTTTATCCGAAACATGAGTGGCCACCCAGGCCTCCAGGTTTAGGCGTATTAGACTACTTTGTATGGTCATACATGCTTTGAAGACTAAATTTTTATAAAATCATAAACCTAGATCATTTCAAAAAGATTATTGAGAGTATTTGGGATGAAATGTGAAGAAAACGGTGCGTGCCGCGTGTGATCCGTTTGAGAAGCGTTTGAGGCTGGTAAACAAGTTAATGCTGGAGTTATTCCAAAACATTTGTTGTGAATGTAGTAAATAAGAGTGCCATTCATAAAATATAATAATAATGTAGTAACTATTTGTTCATTTTGTTTTATTGGCTATTTGTGCTGTATTCAAACTTATTGGACACGGTGTACATATTTTGATTTTCACCCTTTAAAATGTTTCTAAGACGCAACGTTTTGCAAATTTGGTCACGTCATGCACAGTTAAACTGTGGAATGAATTGTCGCCAGCGGTATTTCCGGACCAATGCGACCATCAAACCTTCAAGAAAAGAGCGTACATCCATCTTAAAGGCCGGCAACGCACCTCCAACACTTCTGGTGCTTCTGGTGTCCATGGGCGGCAGTGATCGCTTACCATCAGGCAGCCTATCTGCTCGTTTGAAAGTCAGTATAACTGTGATAATATCCGAAAATATTAATATTATCAAAAAACGATCTTAGTAAACCCTTATTCATTTTTAAATACCTATCCAAAAATATATCACACGTTGGGGTTGGAATGAAAAAAAAAATCAGCCCCCACTTTACACTTTACACTAATAAAACATTTTTTTCCATTTTTCATTTTTGCACTTTGTTGACGTGATTGATATACATATTGTTACTAAATTTCAGCTTTCTAGTGCTTACGGTTACTGAGATTATCCGCGGACGGACGGACGGACGGACGGACGGACGGACGGATGGACAGACAGACATGGCGAAACTATAAGAGTTCCTAGTTGACTACGGAACCCTAAAAAACAGAAATCACTATTAAACTATTCTCTAATTTCAAGTTCCTAACTAAAATTTTCCTAATAAAAAAAAAACAAATTGATCCCGCTACAAACTTTCACCCCCTTTTTCCCTCTACTAGGGGTGTAAATTTTCATAATCGATTCTTATCTCTTCGAAATTTTGTTAATGCAATCTATACAAATTTCGACTTTCTAGCTTTCGTAGTTTCGGCTCAGCGGTGTTGGTTGTTGAATCAATCAATTAGGAAACCTGAATTTATATATGTACATGTAGACTAATACTATACTTTTACTACATTCATATACCTTATTTACTACTACCATACCATGAATATGAAATTAAATAAAGAGTCCCCATATAAAATTGAAAATTATGTTATTAGAAATTTAATTCAAAACTATCAAGATTATTCGTGTCTGCGTTGAAACGCGCGTTGAGTTGCCGGTGCTCGCGTACCGAGCGCCAACGCCATCTATCGATGGCCGTTTCGTGAAATTGATGAGCGCTCTAAGGAGTAAGGGGTCTTATGCGACATTACTGGCATTTTTCCTATTTTAATAAACGATAAAGTCATAATAACAACATAAAAAGCAAGCATCATCCTCATCATATCAGAATCACATAATAATATCGTTATAACATTCATAATAATTAGATGAAATATGCATAAAAAAGTGAATGTTTGATGTAATAAGTTGTGTGAGCGCAACTTGCCATGTATGATGAAATTAATTAATGGTGCATACGTGCAACGCTTACGGTGCTGTCGACTGCAGTATTGTGACAACCCTGGGTAAAGATGCTGTCAAGAATATAGATGCGAATTTATGTTTATCTTTGTATACATAGAGAACAACTTCTCACAAAGTTTCAGCGTTCAGAGAGAAAATTCAAGTTCTTTTAATTAACCCCCGACGCAAAACGGCAGAGTGTTATAAGTTGGACTTGTCTGTCTGTCTGTTTGTCTGTTTATCTTTTTTTTTATACTACGTCGGTGGCAAACAAGCATACGGCCCGCCTGATGTAAAGCGGTCACCGTAACCTATGGACGCCTGCAACTCAAACAGTGTCACAAGCGCGTTGCCACCCTATTAGAAACTTGTACACTCCCTTTTGCTGTGTTATCTGTTTATCTGTCTGTCTGCCTGTCGGTTTGTCTGTGTGTGTCTGTCTCTGGCATCGTAGCTCCTGAACGGATTAACCGATTTGAATTTAGTTTTTTTTGTGTGAAAGCTGAGTTAGTCGGGAGTGTTCTCGGCCATGTTTCATGAAAATCGGTCCACTATGTCAGGGGTTTTTTCAAAATTTTAATTTAGTGGTTGGTTTATTCGATTGTACTTCAAAGTGTTTCTAGACAAATTATAACGTATATTATTATTAGAGTTTTTTTAAACAAACTAAAAAATATGTAAAGTTGACACAAACCAACCTGCCTGAAGACTGCGATAGCGATACTAGGCGATAAATATAAATACAGGTATATAAACGACTTCTATAACTATATACATTGGATGTTAAATTGTAATCTTACTATATATGCATGTATAATAATTTAAATTTTAACAGGAATAAAGCCATACGACATAATAATACATTAGTCGTTACTTTATTAAGCAACGTATGAACCCAGGACCCCTTACTGCGCAGGTAAACTCAAAAAGAAAAAGTATTCAAGTCGTCAATTGATTAAAAAAAGCATTTTTATTCGTATACTTATTCATTCACATTCATGGTTAATAAATGTTATCGGATCAAAATACTTTATTGACGACCGTAAACTTCGCTATCAATATTTCCACGTTACTAGACGCATCTATCCTTTCTTATCCATCTACAAGTGTAGTTCTCCGTACAAGGGATATCTGTTCTAATATAGTATTTCTTTGGACCTCTTTTTAGAAACTGCAGTAATCTCGTATTCCTAGCGCATACTACTCAGCTAGTCTGTAGGAACACTAGGAACAGTAGGATCACTAATAGGATGGTAATTCTAGAAAGGCGATATAAGTGCATTAGGGTGACTCCGAAAGTCGTCTAATTTCGAAAGTCACACAAAAATCACCATCATTTCCATTATGTTAAGATTCCTCTTTCGGAATTACCAGAGCATTTCTGTCATTCGGAATTACCCTAATGCACCTTACGAACATAAACTGCAGAGTCATTTCTGAATTGAAGTTACAGCTGTAATATAAAATAAATTGATAAAAAGATAAATACTTATACACAGTTAATTGAATTTCGTAAAAACTAGTGCCTACGAAAAATCTTGGGATTACTTGTGATAGCGGATCCCATGCTCCATGGGACCGCGACAAATGCCGGGATAACGCAAGGAGGATCATACACAGGTAAATTAATATCTGTTTTTCCCTACATTTAACGGTTTATAATCTGACTGGCTAATATTATCACTGACTGTTTAAGTCGATATACTAGTTTGCACTGAAACAGTATAAAGTTCTATAGCCGGGTTAAAGATCACATAACTTGAACAGTTTTAATTGTAAAATTATGCATTTGGCATACACAAACTATGAGACATTTATGCCAGTAACGGCTAGTAGTTCTGTGAAGTAATGAGTTTAGTCTGCAACTCATATTTTTACAGGGTGGCCCAAAAATACGTTGACAAACGTTTGTATAAGAATTTTTCTGTCCTTACACGAATGATTGTGCTACGAAATTCGTAATCAAATATGTTCAATATTTTGGTTTATTTCAACAGTGTTAATTGTTTTTAGTGAGAGCTGTTTAGGAACTATGCGAATGTTTTCTTGTGTGTTTGAAACATTGTCTCCTGCTCGTTTATTTTTGTTTGCTTTCCAAATAAATAATATAAAATAAGAAAAACATTTCCCTATTATTTGTAAACGTAATCTTTGGTCAACCTGTATGTACAGATGTGACCACAAAGCTATGATTAAACAAGAAAATTGTGGTGAAATAAAGATAATTCCACCATTACTCTCTTGTTTAATCATAGTACTAGTATTAAATGATCTGTGATCATAGCTTTGTGTTGTATGGACTTAGTTATTTTTATAGAATTTCATGATAAACTGTAATTATACTTCCTATCCAAATCCGAGACAACAAATATTATTTACTATGCAGCACACGGAATCGTACCGTCCAAGTCACACATTTCAGAGATATAAAAAATATAAAAAACAAGTTCTCGCCATGCGTACCTACTACCTTCAACATAGCCCAGCGCCTTGCGGCGTATACCCATCATTACATGTTTTTGTGTCGTCCGAGTCACACGTAATTTCGCCAAAATAAGTGTTCCTCTAAAAGTGTAAATGTTGTGAATTTATGAAGTTCGGTAAGTGATTTGACACCTACTTATGTACCTATAGTGTGCTAAATGGTGATTATATAATTCAAACCATATTTGAACAACTGCCGACCGCCGTATAGTACCGGCGAGTTTAGTCTAGTTATCGGCGAGTGTAGTTTCGTTTTTCATACGATCGTAGCTACGAGCTAATGTGATTTTACACATTAACAATTGTACTATCATTTAAGTAGCTTGCCTCACTTGCCTAGTGATAATTAGAATTAAGAAGTTAACGAAATACTAAACTTATTTGCGGTCATATTTGGTCATACGATAGGATTTTCTACGACTACCTTCTTTTTCAAACAAAAGGCTTTCGGTATGAATACTTAAGTTACAGTAGGAAAGTAATACGATGTAGTATTACCTTATTACTAGTATATGTGCATAAGTAATACGTAAATTACAGATTACTTACAGTAATATGTAACTATTAAACTACCTACTGACAATTGATGTGATCTCTGACTTCAATGTTTACGAATATGATTTTACTCGTATATATCGTAGGCGTATAAAACAGTATATGATACGTTAACAACAATAACAACATGTCTGATGTGTGATCTATAAACATATTTTTTCTGGTTCGTGATAAAGCGCCTTTTATAAAAAGTTTAAAAGAAAAACGCATCGTTATGTAAATTGTAACAACATTCAACAATATTTATAAGTCAAACGAGCAATAGTTGTAGCAATATTTACAATGACTGGAACCAATAATTAAACTATATTTTTTCTGTTGATTCATTCAATAATGTATTAATAAATATAATGACCGACTGCACATTGCCAGTAAGTCAGTAACTGATGCATTTAAACAGGACGCGCTTGCACGATCCTACCTAAGGCGCCTTAACTAATACCGAATCCATGGCACAAACAGCAACACCTTTAACTGATTATCGTTAGACTTTATGCCGTGGTAATAGGGATTACAAATGTGTTGACAGTGTTGCCTGTTGCTTGCTGTTGTATATAGTACGGGCCGTACTTCGATGTCGACGAAAGGATTTATGCGAACATTACGGGTTTCTAGCTCGGCATCATGGTCACATCAAAATTTTTTCTATCAGTTTTGTGTGAAGAGAAGTACCCTATGTGAGCAAGTCTCTTTTTGTAAGTAATTACCTACTATTTGGATGACATGTGTCTGTGTCCAGCAATTAAATCATAAAGAAATAAAGATAAAGACATTAGAACATTAGATATTGTTTGACATTGTTAAAACATTAGAGATTATAATTATAAGAGCTTAAATTATTGTAAATAAAGATTTACTTTGTGTCAATAATAAATATTGTAAGCATGTCTTGAAATAGTACTCCGATAGTATAATAGCGTCAAGGATGATTGGTTGAGTATCGGGTAGAAAAGAAATAAAACCCTGATGAGTGATGAAAATTGAGATTACAATGTTGGGTACCTGTACCCCACTTAAAATATGTGTCGAGAGAGCTCCGCTAAATGCGTTGTAACTATATGTACCAAATTTTAATAGTGGCGTGGCTATTTTTCTCCACAAATTGTGTCGAGGGCTCAGCTAAATGCGTTGTAGCCATTTGTGAATGAATTGAATAAATTACTTTTTTGCGATAAACATGGTATACATTAGGTGGTACATTATTATTTTTGAGTAGCAATACATCTTTAGCCACAAATGGCATGCAACATTATATTTTAACCTACAGTAAAATGCCCTTCTTTATTAGTAGCGTGACGAATTGTGTCGAGGGCTCCGCTAAATGCGTTGTAGCCATATGTGCCCCACTTTAATTAGTGGCGTGGCTATTTTTTCTCCACAAATTGTGTCGAGTGCTCCGCTAAATGCGTTGTAGCTATATGTGCCCCACTTTAACAGTGTCGTGGCTATTTTTCTCCACAAATTGTGTCGAGGGCTCCGCTAAATGCGTTGTAGCTATATGTGCCCCACTTTAACAGTGTCGTGGCTATGTGCCCCACTTTAACAGTGTCGTGGCTATTTTTCTCCATGAATTGTGTCGAGGGCTCCGCTAAATGCGTTGTAGCTATATGTGTCCCACTTTAATAGTGGCGTGGCTACTTTTCTCTACAAATTGTGTCGAAGGCTTCGCCAAATGCGTTGTAGCTATATGTGCCCTACTTTAACAGTAACGTTGCTATCTTTGTTCACAAGTTGTATCGAAGGCTCCGCTTAAGGCGTAGTAGCTGTTTGTGGCACATTTTAACAGTGATAGGCTATCCATTCAATTCAATTCAAAACCTTTAATGTCATAAACAAAACATGTCAAAATACAAAAATAATAATACAATAAATAAGGAATTAAAATAATCTTAAACAACTTAGTCAAAAAATAATAATAAATTTAAATACTAACCATAATTATATATATAAAACACAAGAAATTAAAACAAAATGTTATCATTTTAAATTAAACTTACTATGTAATTCTCCACGAATGAAGTCAAGATCTCCGCTCTCTGACTGTTGAAACTTTGTGGGCTCCACTTTATTAGGAAATAAATAAAATAAACATTAATATAATATCTTTAATTGCTTCAAAATTGTATCGATGGCTCCACTTTTATAGATACATTTTATAGAGAACATTGTATTTATAGCGTTCTAGCTATATGCACATCAAGTCAACCTTAAAATTACTATATTTTCTCCACAAATTGTCTCAGGAGCTCTTCTTTCGTTCCAACTACATTGAGAATTCCGGTCTCACAGTGCATTGTCCACTGTGTTTTTTCAATCGGTTTACGCTACGGTGGATTCACGCTTCTGTCGCTACGTTCATCGGTCACTTCGTTCTTCGCTCGCAACTCCAACGTTCTTCGATTGCTTCGCTCCTCGCTGTATTCAATCTGTTTATTCTTCGGCCGCTCCGCTCCTTGGTCTCTCACAAATTAAAGATAGTAACATTACTCCGCTTTAAAAGTGTTAATGTTAATGAGATTTACATTATCTCGAGACTTGTTAATCAAATTTATTAGTATTGTTATATAACTTATGTAGGTACCTACCTACTTAACGCACATTATACAGAAAGAATATAAGAACACTTTCGTCTAAAGATTGAACCAATGAACCAATGATTGAACAGTAAACAAAAATGTAAATCTTATTTTCCTAAAAATTGCTAATACTATTGCTCTGACAAGACATACAATATAAGGTTGCTATACAATATGAGCATCATGAATACACTAAAATAATAAAATATAAGTCGTATTAACCCTTCAGTCATAGCTCTATGACCTATACCTACACAAATCACTTTACAATGCTTACGTGTCATCATTAATTACTCGTTGTTATAATAGTTATAATGATGAAAATAAATAATCAAGGCGCAATAAATCCCTTTCAGGCGAGCAACGAATATACCTGTACGTTGCCACGTACGCATTAACTACCTACGTCCTACACTTTAATTAACATACCTCGATTGAAAGAGAAATCTAATACAATATTTAGAGCTCTAAACTATAGGGGAATTGTGGTACGGAAAACAGGGGCTGACTCGTGGGTGGTGCACATTATCTAGGCCTATATACCCAGGGCGTAAAATCGCCGATGGAAACTAATACACACAATATAGTTGTGCAGTTATGCAGAGTTATTGCAGTCGTGAACAGCTAGATTAATAAATCCAATTAGAAAATAAAGTTTCCAATGAAATTATTATTTAAAATTTGAAATCCCTGATTGACATACTGTCTCGTTTAATAACTAGAAAGTTTAAATAGTTATGATAGTTGATTGTATAACACAACTACCTATTTCCTTTCTTGTTAATTGTAGTTTTGTATGACAATACATAGTACAGCTTTACTGTAACGTTATTTTATTTTATTAGTATTTATGTTTGTTGTTTGTTACTCCCTCAATTAATTAATAAAGAAAACTGGCAAGTGTGGAATAAGCAGAACTGTCTTCTGAAGGATTACCGGACAAACACACCTTTAAAAAACTTCTAATGCTTCAGGTTTTTAGTGTTCATGGGTGACAGCGATCTGTCTGCTCATTTGCCTTCTTTACAACTTTACAATCAGATGTTAAAATTGAATGTTGTATAGTTTGTCCTCAAAACATCGGCAATAATTACATAATACTTGTTTAAGTATTAAACTAGTAACTAGCTAAGTTTACTTCTTCCTTTTTAAGTATAGGAGCCATTTTTGTTGGCATCTATATAAATTAATATAATACTTACCAGGTTACTTATGTTATATGAACAAAGTGATATGACGTTTTAAAACAATATTTAGAAAGTGGTATACTAAGGCATTGTATGGACTTACTTTTTAATTGCATAGTAATTGAATTTGACTTTTAATTCACCTTGCAATATAAATATGGTTTAAGATATTTATTTCTCAAAACATCAACACTAAATAAAACATTTTAACTGCGTATGCTTATTGCTCGCATTGCCAATGCACAAAAGAGAATTTGTTGCTACGCATAATTCTACAACATGAGATTTCTTGTACATCGGAAAAACCTTAAATGAAAACTGATGAAACTATAATAACCTTGACTTTAAAACGTAATTAATACTCATTTAAAAACATTTCATTAAAAGCCAAAAAGTGCCGTTCTAAGACCTTAGAAGTTGCAAAATATTCAGTGTTACCATAACCAGGGAATATCAAAAACATTCATAAGTTAAAGCTTAATATAATTATAACATTTTCAATAGGTTATATATAAAATAATAGGAATAACTTAACTTTAAATAATAGAAATAATTTTTAATTTGCTTGATGACCTGATATCAGATACTTAATACCATTAAGTAGGTACTCATATGAAACTTAACACTATATCATATTTTGATGTCCATATTTTATTTTATTTTCGCATTCAGTATTTGTTTTGACATGCAAGGCTCTGAACATCTGCATAGTAAATAATATTTGTTGTCTCGGATTTGGATAGGAAGTATAATTAATAATCAAACGAACTTACCTGTGAAGTTTGATTACAATTATATGAGTATCCAAATCCGAGACAACAAAGTCCCGCCCCCCATCCCCGAAAATAACAATAAAATGATTTCACGACACAAAAAAAAATCTACTCTAAAATAATGATGGGTATACGCCGCAAGGCGCTGGGCTATGTTGAAGGTAGTAGGTACGCATGGCGAGAACTTGTTTTTTATATTTTTTATATCTCTGAAATGTGTGACTTGGACGGTACGATTCCGTGTGCTGCATAGTAAATAATATTTGTTGTCTCGGATTTGGATACTCATATAATTGTAATCAAACTTCACAGGTAAGTTCGTTTGATTATTAATTAAAATTAGTATTGTGTAAACAATGAACGTTTATAATTATATTGCTTATTCTGATAATAATAGAAGCGGCGGAAACAACCTCAGTTTTGACATTTTGGCCCATATTCTTAACTTGGTATGTGTTAAAATTGATGAATATTAATTTCTAGCTTTTGCCCGCGGCTTCGCTCGCGTTAAAAGAGACAAACAGTAGCCTATGTCACTCTCCATCTATTCAACGATCTCCACTTAAAAAATCACGTCAATTCGTCGCTCCGTTTTGCCGTGAAAGACGGACAAACAAACAGACACACACACTTTCCCATTTATAATATTAGTATGGATAGTTATTTGTTATACAAGGGTGTAAAGTTGTATTTTAACGCCGAGTGTGGAATTGAAAGACGAGCAAGTGAAAGGATTCTATAGTTGAACCCTTGCGGACGAGTGCTTCGAGAATAGAATCCTGAAATCGGCGAGATTTACAATACACGAAAAGTTAAATACATTTGCACCCAAAACTTGTGTACATAAAACTTTTCCCCTCACTATGGAGGAAAGTACAACGCAAAAAACGCGTTTGTCACTGCTTCCAGGCGTATAAGCATGGCACTTACAAATAGTGCGACAGGGACGGCCTGATATTTTATCATTTTCAAATCATCTTCATCACTAGATTCACCCACTTTTATCAATTTTAGACCAGAAAATTTGACCATATTCAAGGTCAAATTACTTTATCCACTAGTGGATAAAATGCGTTTTTACCCGCTGGTATTAAAGGATAAAACACGTGTTTCTGAGCTAGGGATAGGAAAAATAATAAATCGAATCGAGAATCAACCAAAGCTACAGTGCCATCTAGACGACAATACCTGATGGGTCCATGGTAAGTTTTTTTCTTAGACTTTACCTATTTTAATTCCATGTTTTTGCAAATACCTATTCTAAATAATAGCTGCATATTCCATGAAAAGATACTTAAATTGACAGTGTAGTATGCTACTTATTAGCGAACAAGCATTCTTCGGAAGCACTTAAGCAGTTCCCATAGCCTATGAACGTCTACAAGACGACAATAACGATAACGTACGCGTTTAATTTCCACTCAACTATAATAAGTATGTTAGTACAACTGTTGCAAAATTAAATAAAGCCAAATAGCCTATTCAAACGTGCTATAAAAGATCAACGGTTTACCCAGTTTGGCAGAAATTATTCCATCGACAGTTCAAAGATCATGTCGGGACAGTAATTGTAAAGTTATGTGGTCGAAACACCTGTCTGTGAGCAAGAAACGACTTAGTACTCGTATTTCTCGGCAATTGCATTTGCATTACCATTTTATAGTTTTCCATGTCTAAAGGGTTCTTTTGTTTCGTTTTCAATAAGGATGAATTTTAATAGTATTTTATGCAACTGGCTCTTAAAAGACGTCATAAAAGACGAGTGGAGTGAGTAACAATTTGAGGCGAAGCCGAAAATTGTTAAAAAAGACGCCACGAGTATTTTTTGACTCAGTTAAACACCGTTGCATACCACACTTTTTCCAAAACCATGCATTTTTAATAGTTTTTTAGAATAATTTTCGTGGAATTCACACTGTTTCCTGTATTTTGACGCAAAAGCCTTCTCTCTGTTCCTGCACTCAACCTGTCGCTCGCACTCCCCCGCGCCGCCACCAGCCCCCGGCCGGCTCGCGTACCCACGCTATATATCCATTTAAGGCTTCCTAACAATGCGTTAAAGGCTATAACGTATGCGTAGGTGCGCGGGGAGCCAGCCGGGGGCTGGCATCTTTTACGAGTATGTAGGGTTTTAAAAATCTGTGCACGACACTGTAAATGACGAATGATAAAACACTACGAAAGTAGAAAAAAAATTAAAAGATTCAATTGAAGTACTTCTTTTGATTCGTACACTTTTAAAGTACTATTGTACCTTTACAACCTAAGAAAGAGCGGTGGCTCCCAACACAGGCAATATTGCTTACCGGGAGTCATCATCCCTGTATATCATGTAATTTGTGTTTTTTTATGAATATTTTTTTTTGCTGATGTTACTAGTTCGTACACTAGTACATTCACTAGTTCAGCTCGAATTCGTTTAGTTCTGTACTTCAGTAGTTCGGTATATTCTTTTACTTGCTCGTTCTCAAAGAGTGACAAATAAGCCACGATATTAACTTAATTTGATTCCTAGAATTTTATTTGAGTCATTTGTATTGAATGAGATTATCTTTCAAATTATTAATTGTATTTAATATACCTATCCGTGAATTAGAGACCTTAAACCAATGTACTGAACTAGTGTACTAAAGTCACTCTTCACAGTGTACGAAAGGAACATAAATAAATAAATAAATATTATGGGACATTCCTACACAGATTCCCACGACCAGACCAGACAACGATATATATACTATACAAATACTTATATACATAGAAAACATCCATGACTCAGGAACAAATATCTGTTCTCATCACACAAATAACCTTACCGGGATTCGAACCCGGGACTGCGGCGTAGCAGGCAGGGTCACTACGCGCTAGGCCAGACCGATCGTCATGAACATAATTATCATTATTTTATTTTATTTGCCCTGTTTCGGGTGAAAATATCCGTATCCCTTATGGCATTGAGCGCCACATTTGTGTCAGCATAACAACGCTTTGGACAAAAAACATAGAAAAGTATCTATAAATACCTTCCAATAGCATGTGCTACTATTGTTGTTATTGTCAATGAAGTGCAACTCGTTTTTAAATAACTTGGGTTAAGTTACGTTTTCTTCTCATCTTTGTGTGTGCGTTGCAATGCGTAGAAATGCAAAATGCAAATGATTGCGTACAAAAATAGGGTCATATATGACGAAAAAGTACAGTAGAACCCGCTTAAAACGATTCTGAGGGGACCCAGCCAAAAAAGCGTATTATACGGGAAATCGTATTAAACGAGAAAAAATTGTGATTTTTCATCGTAAACTTTTAATAATATATGGTTACTTTTTCTTGGAGCTTTAATGTTTTTCTTCTTATTTTTGACATCACTGAACCAAAGATGGAACAAAGAACTCAGAGACAACACCGACACTCAACACCGCAGCAGTGATAATGAGCGAAGTGTATGTAGGTAGGTACGAACTATCGCACTAACCGCTGAGCTAGGATGACAAATTACAAATTAATCTTTACGGGTGGCGCATGGCGGTGTCGCCAGAATCGCGTAATTAGTACAGTACAATTAGTTCCGATTATTGTCACCCGCATAAATAAAGTTGTAAAGTAATGCAAGGTGAGTGGTTTTAGATGGTGTATTAAGCGGGGACGCGAGTCGTATTAACCGTGAAAAAATGTTTGAAAACAAGTCTCAAATTGTAGGGACCGGCATAAAATGGCGTATAATGCGGGAAATCGTATTAAACGTGATCGTTTTAACCGGGTTCTACTGTATAATAAATAATACTCAGATTACGATACAAGTGCGGAAAAGTTGAAATTCGAAACGAGTGGCAATAAATTAAAACACGACCAAAGGAAGTGCTTTAAATCGACACAAGTTACGAATTCCCTCTTCGCACGTGTATTTTACGACGTTTTTCAGTACATAATTATAGCACCCGTTGAAGTTTCGACCTGACAAGAAATGCTAGCCTTGCGACTAGTTCGCAAATCAAGCGGTAAAAAGGTCCATGTGTACGGAAACTTTGTTCTACTCCGTACTTTTATTTGTCAATTTCGGCTTCGCTTCAAACCGTTACTCGTGCTATTCGCCTCTTTTGACCTCTCCTAAACACCGATTGCATAAAATACTATTAACTTAACAGCTGGATACATGAAGGACAAAAACTTTAATGTCGCAAGTATTTTTAACGCCAACACAACCAACTATGTCTAGCCGCTTGTTTTTGTCTCACTTCTTCAGTTTATTTAAAATTTGCCGTCGGAAAAACACCGGCGTGTAAAGAAACTTATAACACAAATATTTATTTTTCTCAAACATGCAATGAAATATTGTCTTTACGTTCCCTAAAATGGGCTGGGAAGTATCGCTTTTTGGGCGCAACAACTCGAGAGGACTGTAAAGGGATTTCATATTATTTTTTAGGCCTAGGCCTGCAAAGTAACTTTTTTTTTATAAAATATTGTCCCTTAGAGCATTTTTTTTTACTTCATTGTATGTTTGAGAAAAGCACTATACATGCCTCGGCGTCAAAACGGATTCCCGGCCTCGTATCCCTATCCGGCCTCGCTGGCACGCTCGCTCGGCCGTATATACCCACTTGGCCAGAAATCCTCATTTTCCCGGCCTCTGATGTAATGTACTATTGTTTTGACTTATTTTCACTTCAAGCTCTAGGTAGACAGAGGGCATCTACAGGTCGCCATGTTCTCTTTCGATCTTATGGCTCATGATGACTGAATTTACAGATGAGTATGAACTCGGATACCGGCACCAGCAAGACTAGGCTCCTTTCGGACGAAATAATTCTGTCGTTCCTTATGTTATGGGGTCAATTTTTTTGAAATATACACTGAGAGAAAATACAACCAGTTTTCATGTTCGTTCAACAAGTTTTTTGGTTAAAATAGCGCCTACGTGCTCTTTGGTTCAAACAACAAGCTACTTGTCATTTGAATCGGCAATATATTTGAATCAACAAGTCGATTTTATAAAAACAACCTGACACATATTGTTTTAAACATACGTTTGGCTGATTCAAACGGATAAACCGCAACAAGTCGAACTTGTTAAATTCACAATGCAAATTTATCTCAGTGTACTGCTCTCCTAACGGTATTGTTTTGGCCTATTGATGTTTTATTACATTAATTTTATCTCTTGATCTAAAGTCAACTGAAGCGATTTTTGATTGACAACTGACCAACTAAGATGTTGAACTAGGTACTTTAAGTTAGTTTGAATCACTGGCTAGGCCCCGTAGCCGTATGGCATTTCTGCTACGCGAAACGCCACCGAAACGCCGCAGAAACGTAGTCTGGCTTTGTCGCGCCAATACGCAAGAGCGATAGAGATAGATAGCTACGAAAGAGATATTATCCTGAGCGTTTCGTGAGCGTTTGCACATTCGGCGTAAAGTTTTGAAAATAGGCACACTCTTAATATACTGCTGAAGGATTTATATCTTGTATCAATTTAACTGCTGTAAAGGTTACTGGTCAATGCCCCCGTTTTTCAGGAAACCGCAGTCAAATAACAAGAGACCCTACATATATGATGATGTGTTCCTGCCGGTGAGTAAGGTTGCCACTTGCCAGAGCTCAACGAAGGCGCGCAGTGTTATGGTCAGCAAAGCGCATATAATAACGCCTCTAAAGTCGCAGGCCTAGATAGTATATGGAAACTGCTTACAATCAGGCGGACCGTATGCTAGTTTGCCACTGACGTAGTATATAAAAAGGGCCCTGACAATTAACATGTGTTGCCTTGTCTTTAAAAGTGTGCGCGAACCCGTCAGTGCGTCAAACACGGGTCTCTATTGGTTCCCATAATTTTTTTAGTCCGATTTTTACAATCCATAACGTTGTTAGTCATAATTTTTAATAGTCATATTATCATTAGTCATAAAGTTGAATGTCAGAAATTGGAGGTCAGATTTTTGCAAGTCATCATTATTGTTAGTCATAAACATTGTTTGGCATAATAATCAAATTGCATTTTGTATTATGGACATAATGTTGAAAGCAATAAACATGTTTGTCATAATTGTCGTAAAGTATATTTTCGCAAGTAATAATGATTACTGTCCACATTAACTTTAATCATAACATTCAATGGGATCTATATTATTTTTCATTAAGTTCGAAGTCATAATGTTTGTTCGTGTTCACTATCGTTAGTCATAATTTAGTTTTTCACAGAAGATACTTTTTTGGGGTTCCGTAGTCAACTGTCTGTCTGTCTGGTACACACAAGGTAACTAACGAACCTACCCGAGAAATGAAAATTTTCTCGTTGGGCTCACTGATTTTCCCGCCATTTCGTCTTTTACATGTTATGTGTTTAATTTTTTCATGTCGCTTTTAAGAATATTAGGCCCCGCCAGCGATTCGACGGAGCCCCGCTATGCGGGTCTCCTATTTTTGCTCTGAATGACACAAGGTAACTAACGAACCTACCCGAGAAATGAAAATTTTCTCGTTGGGCTCACTGATTTTCCCGCCATTTCGTCTTTTACATGTTATGTGTTTTATTTTTTCATGTTGCTTTTAAAAGTATTAGGCCCCGCCAGCGATTCGACGGAGCCTCGCTATGCGGGGCTCCTATTTTTGCTCTGAATGACACAAGGTAACTAGCGAATCTAGCTGAGAAATGAGGATTAAAATACTCAATGAGCTCACTGATTTTCCCGCCATTTCTTCCTTTGCATGCTGATTTTTGTAGTATTCGGCTTCGTCAACGAGTAGAAGGGGGCAGGGGTCCTATTTCCGTTCTAATGGACGCGAGGTAAATGCGGACTACCAATAATGTGCAATAAAGTCATAAGGTATAATGTATCGATTGTCCACATTTTCGTTAGTCATAATTTGGTTTTTCTCAAAAACGCGTAACTTTTCTGGATTTCCATAAAACAAACCTAACCTAACCTATCTATAGGTGACCCTAATGAAACCGTTTCAGAATTATGACTAATGATAATCTGGCTAACAAAGGGATCCGTTTTAAATGTTATATTCATCAACTTTCTTGATTCTAAGATTATAGTATTCTATAATATGTATAATATGGGTTGTTAACGTTAGAACTATTAAACGTTATTCGTAACAAAGATAATGACTTATGAGGTTTATGCCTTAAAACTGTATGCAGAACAATCAGTAGGGCTTCAAAAAATATGCCTAGTAATATTTCTGGATAATTATTGTTATGCCTTTCAATTTTATACTCATCAACTTTATGACTTTTAAGGTTATGGCATCCAATATTATGGGTTGTTAATGTTAGTACCATTAAGCATTATTCGTAACAAAAATTATGACTAGTGATGTTTATGACCACAAAATATATGAATAACAACTTATGACTAACGAAATTCTGACCAAAAAGTTTATGGGAAAGAAAGGGGTCCCGTCAAACACACGTCAACCAAGTAGTTTTTTTAGCGTGAAATTTCTCGGAAATATGTTTGGTTTCTGTTGTGTGTTAATAATATGGCGAATAACTTTAATTAGTGGTTATACCTACTCACATTTTATAAGTGTGTTATAAGTTACTTTTATTAGTCTTTACAGCGATGCGCCATCTGAAAATGTATATTTAAACGTTATTTTTGAATTCATATGTGTTGAGAAGCTTGATGATCACATTTATCACAACATTATCTCACATAAAAATTGTCGTCACAAAACTGACAGCGAGTTAATTTTTGTTAACAACTTTTGCTAATTGGTGGGACCCAAATTCTGAAAATGCCCTCTCGTGCATCGAGTTTGATCTATTATTGTCTTTCCTGAATATTAATATTATTAAAACAATATTATTGCAATCTGCTGTTGTACAACAACAACAACATGTTTGATTTTATTGTTCTTAAAAAATTTAAGCGTTAATTTTCACTGACTTCACAGTACACATGATGTAGACTGCAGAATAAGTTTTGCTGCAAAAGTTTTTTAATTAAAGTTTTAGGCTAGCAGTAAACAAAAATAAATTTATAGAAAATTGATATTTCTCCGAATATTGGTAACCAGACCTAACCTTCTAAAACGCCAAAAATTACTATATATACTCGTAGTACGTTCTAAAAGTTCGAAATTACTTGTTAAGAAAAACACGGCTCATTTTCATCTAACATAGCTACGAACGATTCTAACACACAAGATCTTCGATTCAAGTAACCGTACTGAAATCAGATCACCTATTAAGTTGGTATATCAAGAATAAATAAAACCACGTAACTACTAATATAATAAAGTTGTACTCTTTCTGCGTAGTTTATTAAAAAATAGCTGCACAAATAAATTTCCCCGCCTTTTAGTGTCGGTAAAAGTACGCGCCGCACGAAACATCTTGCTCCACATTATCTTTTAAAGTATCTTAAATGTCACTAATTGAATAATGTCTCATTATAGTACTTAATTATAAAAGGATAATAATAAGTAAATGATTGGACTCACCTGTGTTTTAATCACTTATCACTTCACATCACACCACACACTCACTCACATCAGCTGTTCGCAAGGCCGTTCAAAAACCCGAGTGCCACTTGGATGTAATTAAATCGCAATTGTATAATACTGTATTAAATTGTCTTATTAAATTAAAATAAAATAATAAATAATATTTTAAAATCTTAATGTTTAAAAACTGAGACTCACTTCTTAATGCTAAGAAACTGAAAAGAGAAAAAATATCTTTAAATTTTTTTATGGTTTTTCGCGAGGTCCTAAGTATTTTTAATTTTATGAATGTCGACTACAAAAGTCACTTAGAAACACTTTGCAATTTTCTTTTTTCAAATAGTTTTCCACAAACAATTTCGGAACGAATAATTAAATTATGCGCAACCTTTTTTTACACATTCAAAACTTCCAACGCAAAAAGTTTTCGTATAGCGTTAATTCAGACCGCTATATTTTTAATCGTATTTTTTATTTCGTGTTGTTCTTAAGGGCGTTGTATACGCGTGCGCTCGCGCCGACAGCGCGGCAACGAATGAGGAACCGAAGAAGTATTTCAAGCATCTCCCAACATCTGTGCGAGTAACGGCAGCGGGGTTATCGTTCCGTACATGAGATTAAAATTTAATCAATTTTGATCAATAGGCTATTAACCTGTGTTCGGGTTAAGATTGCTACTAATTCAGCAATTATTTATGAAATTTTCAACGGACAATTCTTAATAAAGTTCACATTAACAATTCATGTGACTTATTCAAGATTGTAATATAAATATTGAATTAAACGTATACGATTTTCACTCATATTATTAAATAAGGATTCAAGATAGAGGGTTAAATAGCTTCAGAGAGTCAACACATTTAGGTTAAAGAACAGACATCATTCTGAAGTATAAAGTTGTAAGATTTTGATAAAATATTATCATCATTCAACTTGAAATATGTAGCGTTCTTCTTTATAAGTAAACCTTTTTCAACAAGTTTATAAAAAGAGTTTTGACCCAAGTACCTATCAAGCATTTATGTACTTCTAATCTTTTGCAAAGTATTTCATTTATTTTCAATTATATTTTTATGAACAGATTAGACTGGATGTCATAAGTTGGCGAGAGCGAATCCCTAATTTGGTGTTTATGTCCTTAACTAACCTTTTAATTTTACATAAAACTTGAACTCTGATTTATTGGCTGATAAAGTTTATAACCGGTTATAAGTGTTATAGCGCCGTTAATGTTCATTTTTAAGATTAAATCTTTATTGACCTATTCGGTTTTACTGCTTTTTAACGCCAATTTGCAAATTTGATTATATTTGAAAATAGACGTATGGTAGTTTAAATAAAACTAAAATATCAAACAAATCTAAAGCATACAATTCAATAGCCATATTCAATACATACATATAAATAACTATAATCATTTATTTATTATTTTAAATTGATTTCTTCTGTCGGTGTATCATGCTTCTAATTTTATCACTTATCCACGTGGATAAGACATCTGTCACTCTCACACTGACATACTTGCCAAAGCGTGACGGATAGGTACTTTATCAACGTGGATAAGTGTTAAAATTGGAAGCACAATTCGCCGACTGCATGACCATCTGAAATCATTATGTTGGCTATACATACGACTAAGACCTTTTAATTAATATTTTCCTAATAATTATGGAACTATGTTCATGTAAATAAAGATTGTGCACCTTTTTTGTGCCAAAATCAATATTTTTCTAATATTTACCTATAGTTTAAGAAACAAAATAAGTTACATTGAGAGTTATATATGTACATATTACGTGTTGGGCTGTAGTCTGTAAGTTTTATGTACATTGTTATTGTAATAAATAAATAATAAAAAATAATTATTATTTCGTCGCACCTAAATAGGTGCGAATGTATACCGTGAAGTAAAAGACATCGACGCGCACCGACATTGTAACGAGTCCCGTTGATATCTTTTTCAAGTAAAATCGAATCGTACTCTTATATCCCGACGATTTAATACGTGACTGACACAGCCCATACAAAAAAGTGTACCCCTGAAATGTACGCGCATTTTAGGCTAGATGGCGCTGTTTCGCAGCCTGGAAGTGGTCAAAATCATATTTTCGCCAAATATTTTGCGTGTTTTTATTTTCTATAAGAACTAATGACATTCTTTATTTTTAATATCATGATATCACTTTAATACACATTTAGAAAAAATAAATTTGTAGGCTTCATCAATGTAGTTATGACAGTATCTCGGAGGAAATATAGACTGGAGTAGCCTTTCAGTTACTTACCCCTCTGCCAAAAAACTTGAACAAATGTTCATAAAGTCACGTAAATACAATTTCACAATCGATTCATGCTCATTCACAGAATCGCCACGACACATATCACTGGTAATTAAAAATACCCGCTTGTGCTGTGAACACTTGTAATAAGCGCTCAAATACCTCAAGTTTGCAAAAAGATGGCATAATATTCCATTTGTAAGTAATTTTAATATTGTTATATTACTATTTTTATTATCTAAATGATAATATTTTTGTCATACGTCATCGAATATCGATTTATGTGATCGAATGCAATCGATTTGAAATTTGTTGGTGGGTAGAAATTACGTCACGAACACTCCCCACGAGACTTCGATTTTTTGCTGTTTAAGATGTTACCTAATGTGGTTTACAATAGGGTCGATATTTATATATCAATTTATTCATAAAAAGACGCACTCCCCACGAGACTTCATTTATATATTTTGTAAGAATTAACCTAATTTCAATTAGAATAGAGCATATATTATAATAATATTGACAAGGATAATAAAATTGAAAATTAGAAAATCACTTGACCGAGACTTCGTCGTAGAGATGTGGGCATGGTCGATGAAATACCAACTATCGATAAAAAGTATGATTTGCAAACCTTGATCACATAATTAATTTGAAATATATTTGCAATTTTCCGAAAGATAATGATTTGAGTTTTATTACATGTACTTAATAAACTTTACACTTTGAACCAGTATTGAAAACAATTAATGAAGACTAAACCATTTCTAGTTTATTTATTTAACCAAGTTTGTCTATAATGATTTAGTACCACCAACCGCAGTAAACGTTGTTGATTAGTTAGTCTGGAAAAATAAATTAATGTTTTGTCAAAATGTCAAATATTTCTTTACCTACTAATCCTATTATCCATCGCTAGTCCACCCGCGTGATACCTACTACCCAGGATTGTCATTAGTGAATCTTAATATGATTATAATAGTGCCAAACATTAAACAGATCTAGAAAAAACAACGACATCATTAAAATTATAATTTGCTTCATTAATTATTATCGACTTCAGTTATCGATGCCTGCCTCATCCCTATAGTTTGAGACACACACGTGCGCATTTAGTGTCCGTATACACTGTGTTTCTACGAAGTATTTCCATGTGTGATATGTCTGTGTGCATCATAATGAGCATGTGTTATTTTTTTATCATAATGTGCGTGTGTATTGACAATAATATTTTTTGCATTTGTGAGTACTCCTTTACATGTGTTATTTCCTCACCTCCCGCGAATCTTGGCAGAATTATTTGTACGTAGACGCAACATGAAGGCTACTCCAGTCTATATTTCCTCCGAGGACAGTTTTTAATAGGTGGCGCTAAACATGGAGGTACGATTCTTTGTATGAAGATTGTATATCCTATATAAATTATCCTTGCTTAAACTAAAGATTTGCATAATTAAAAATACCTTAATTTGAGTCATCATCATCATCCTTGCGATATTCCGGCATTCGCCATAGCTCATGAGAGCCTGGGGTTCACTTTTGACAACTAATCCCAAGGTTTGGCGTAGGCACTAGTTTCACTAAAGCGACTGCCATCTGAGCTTCCAACCCGAAAGGTAACTAGGCCTTATTGGGCTTATATTAATTATCAGTTCGGTTTTCTCACGATATTTATTCACGGAGAAGCGATTGGCAACTATCAGACTTTAAAAAAAAACCTTCATTTGAGTATTAAGTAGGTAAATAAATTTGCAGTAACTTTAAATTTTAACTAATAAAGTATCGGCAATTTGTGACGGTGACGTCATCACCCTAATAATATTTGTATTGAATTCCAAATAAGTGCGAGAAAGACACCCGCCCAAACTTTTCTATTTCATGTGGAGGCACTTTTTAGGAAATGGCCGCAAGTCTGAATTAGTGATTTCTTAGTACGAGTACATAAACGTCACTTTTAATACTGACAAATCCGTCCCATATATTATATTCAGGTAAAATATTCGACGCACTGTGAACTGAACTCGTGTGTGTTGAACTGTGTGGTGACGGGTTAAGAATTTCACCACCCCCTTTCTTCCCGTGGGTGTCGTAGAAGTCGACTGTGGGATATGGGTTAAATTCTGGCATTTGTGGCGTAGGCGAGAGGCTGGCAACCTGTCACTGCAATGTCACAATTTGGATTTCTTTTAACCCCTTTTTGCCAAGAGTGGCACTGAAACTTAGTAGTTCATGTGCTCTGCCTACCCCTTTATGGGATACAGGCGTGATTATATGTATGTATGGATGTATTCGACGCACCCTAAGTGCGTTTTCACATTATCCGATCCGATATAAGATGTAGGACCGCTATCCCATACATTTAAGCCGCCATCTTTGATTTTTACTATTGAAATCCTTCCAACATCCGATATCGGATCGGATAATGTGAAAACACACTAAGTTCAAATTGCTCCAATTGGCAACACCTGTCATCCATTATAGAACACATTATAAATAATGACGTAATGTTGAATTGTCTCCTTACATTATTACTGTGTCAGTTTACCGTAAAATTAAAAATGTGACGTCTATACTAACTAGAATCTATATTAAATATAAGTAAGACCATTTAACCGGGTGGTCTAGGGCAGTTATTATAATTAAATTATTAACTACATCTAGACACGCGGCAGCATGTTAAGCCCAGTTCAAAAGAAGCATACATTACATACATACAAATATAAAGGAAAAGGATTTTTGTCAAAGTAGGTAAAATTCGTAGTCTACTGTCATATTTCGACCTTAGTTCTGACAATTTGACCATTGTTTCTACCTGATTTGATTGAAAAAAAATATTTGCGCCGACTAATCGAGCGTCAACCTAAAAAGGCGTGGAGCCATCTAATTAATACATGAGCATACAGCGCGTAAACCTAATAAGGGCGATAAATGAAACCAGGCATATAATTCAATATTGTTATCATTAATTAAGAGGTGTTTTTGAGTTACTCTTAATTTTCACCCCATAATCAATTTATGAAAAATTTCCCAGCAGCAATGTACTGTAAACGTGGTTGCGATGACAATCAACGACAACTGTCAACGAGCGTTTAACGCGAGTGTGTTTGCATTACGTTGCGGGCCGAATTATTTTGTATGGATAAAAAAAAATTTCAATTTTAAGTAAAAGTTATCTAATTCCATTTTTTATGTCCTATACTCACCACCGTTAAGAGGTTCGCCCGTATTAGGTTTACACCCTGTATTTTTTTTAAATGTTTTTTTTCTACTTCGTGCTTTTTTTGTTTTCCGTTAAATTCGACACGCAGTTAGGTTCATCACCAGGAACCACCCTAGGTTATATCGCTTTTTGTTAAATAAAAAAAAAATTTTTTTTTCATTGACATACATAATAAATGGATTAATTAGTGTGAGAGGATCTTAATCATAACATTATAGTCATTGTCAAGTGTTTGACGGCACATGCCAAAACAAATAACATTAGGAAGTGGTAAGGGATGCCACACACGTGTTCAGTAATTAATTTTTTTTTAATAATTCGATAACCGTAAGAGTTAAGACGCTAGTTTCTTAGAGAAATTGATTGCATTTGAACTAAAGAATCTTTCCTTACAGTTAACGGAATTCATTAAAAACACGGTTTACGTCTTTGAAGCATAATAGCATACACAAGAGATTTAGGTCGGCCATGCAGTGGCAGAGTTGCTTCGTGGTAAGGACGTAAGCCGCGTAAGGGTCTCCCCAAACCTATCAAAGCGGAATCGACCTTCGCCGACTAAAAATCGCTCGTTAGTATGAACATGAGTAGGCATGCTTTCAGCGACGACGGCGCGTAAGCGTCTTCATACTGATGAGTGATTATTGGTTGGCTAGACCCGATTCTGTTGCGGAGGAGTGCCGAAACGTGCCTGCGACCTCGTCCAATAAGCCCTGAGGCGGCAATCGAGGGGTTTTAGTGGGTACACCATGGGTCTCATTAGCCTATATGGGAGTCCCACATAACCATCCCAGACCGGTCCCTGCGCCTGGGATGGTATGGGTAACGCATTTCCCCTCGTTAAAAAAAAAGACCCGATTCTGCATCGATAGGTTTGGGCAAACCCTCAGCTGAAGATCTTCGTACGCTGAAAATTGGTACGCGAGACCGGTGGACTTGGTCACTTTTTATTTAGTGAATAATATATGTATTTTATTATTAAATTAAAACGAGACCTAATGTAGACAGATTGCCTATGAGCACGAACGTAATATGACGTCCGAAACGTCGTGTCAAACGTAAATGATACGCGATATATAATAATATTAATAATAGGAAGGATGTTTTTCTATATATATAATAATAGGAATGAAAATTGTGTTGGTTTAAATCAGTATAACTGTTTCAGGTACTTGAAAAGAGTGTTAACTCTGGGACTTAACAACTAACGAGGTTGAGTTACCATTACATTGTCGTAAACTGATAGATGTGGACCATAGACTAACTCGCACAGACTCCGCATGAAACCAACCTTAACGGCAAGAACACAGCGCTATACGCACCGTGGTTTCTTTTTTCGTTAAATTGGAAAGGTCGTTAGGTTTATTGACAGGACAGGAACCGTCTTTTAGTTTCTTAAAAGCGATTTTTTTTAATAATTTATTTCGTTTTCATATATAACAAAATTAATAAATGAATTAATAAGTGTGATGGCACATGTCATAATAAATAATATTATATTTATAAATAAATAGTCCGAGTTAAGACATTGGTTTCTAATGTGCTAAAAAAATTTCCTTTAAAGTTAACGGAAATCAATAAAAACAAGTTTTATATGCAGACTAGGATTACAGACAGTATAAGTAAAAACAAATAAACTATTTAAAAAAAAATTACTCAACCGTACGAAAGAGGGCAAAAGCTGTTGTTTAAATGTTCGTGCTAGCATTAATACTCGAGCAAGCGAAAAAGTTAGTGAATCATATCGAAAAATGGAATCTCGAGCGATGTGAGGTTCCTTTACCTGATATGATATACTTAATTCTAATATTGTTATATATGTATAAATCAGTGACGCCATCTTACAGAGTATCAGCCAAGAAAAAAATATGGTCATTTCGATTTCATATTACACTTATCTTATACGAATTCTTATACATCTTTGGTCGTATGGATAGGAAGTCGGTGTAAAAAGTGTCATTTTTAGGGTTCCGTAGTCAACTAGGAACCCTTATAGTTTCGCCATGTCTGTCTGTCCGTCCGTCCGTCCGTCCGTCCGTCCGTCCGTCCGTCCGCGGATAATCTCAGTAACCGTTAGCACTAGAAAGCTGAAATTTGGTACCAATATGTATTTCAATCACGCCGACAAAGTGCAAAAATAAAAAATGGAAAAAAATATTTTATTAGGGTACCCCTCCTACATGTAAAGTGGGGGCTGATTTTTTTTTTTCATTCCAACCCCAACGTGTGATATATTGTTGGATAGGTATTTAAAAATGAATAAGGGTTTACTAAAATGGTTTTTTAATAATATTAGTATTTTCGGAAATAATCGCTCCTAAAGGAAAAAAAAAGTGCGTCCCCCCCCCTCTAACTTTTGAACCGTATGTTTAAAAAATATGAAAAAAATCACAAAAGTATAACTTTATAAAGACTTTCTAGGAAAATTATTTTGAACTTGATAGGTTCAGTAGTTTTTGAGAAAAATACGGAAAACTACGGAACCCTACACTGAGCGTGGCCCGACACGCTCTTGGCCGGTTTTTGTTTTTAGAAAGGAAGTGATCTGAGGCGGTGTCGCCCGCCGATGGATGTGGAGTTGCGCGCTATCGCGATCTGTGTGATTTGCGCGCCGTGCGCACGCGACGGTTAGTTTGTGTCGCCATTTGAGCGAGATTGGATTTACGTGATATTCGGTAGCCCGGAGATGGGACCGCAGATCTAAGAGACGTTTTTTATGTTGAAGGGAAAATGTAAAAATCACTTTTGCTCCTCCTTCACCTTGGCTCGACCTCTGGACCTTAAAAACAGTTAGGATATAGTTATTTGTTATACAAGGAGGCAAAGTTGTATTTTAACGTCGAGTGTGGAATTGAAAAACGAGCAAGTGAAAGGATACTATAGTTGAACCACGAGCGAAGCGAGTGGTTCGAGAATAGAATCCTGAGCTTAGCGAGTTTTTTTAATACACGAAAAGTAAAACACATTTTCTTAAACATGGTATGAAATATTGATGTTATGTGCCTTATAATTGGCAGCGAAGTATGACGTTGCAGGTGCGGCTAGGACGATTGATAGATAATGGAATTTCATACAAACCTTGCAGGCCAAGGCCGGCAAAGTCTTCTTTTTTAATTTCCAAACACAGATAATTATGACATAACATCCAGGTATTTAGCCAATTAAAAAAAAACTATAAGGGGCTTTATAGACGTGCCAACTGCAACTGGTACGGGCCCTAGACAATATTTGATTTTGGGTGCGTTTTCATACAAAAAATTTTTTTTTTCGTTTTTTTCGAATTTTTTTTTAACTTTTTGTTTTTTTATAAGCGTATACGGGGCATCAAAGGGGAACGAAAATTCGATTATTTTTGCGCTACGACGCACCGTTTAGGAGATACAGCCATCCAAAGTTACTATTTTCAGTAGACTTTATTTATTTCATACCATGTTTGAGAAAAGCACTATACATACATCGGCGGGAAATGGGGTTGCCCGCCTCAGACCTATCCTATATATGTCTTCGGCCGGCAACTCCCTTTGTCCCAGCCTCTGTAGTAATGTACTATTGCACCCGTGTGTAACACAAAACTTTTCCCCTCACTATAGCGAGGAAATTACAATGCAAAAAATGCGTTTAATCATTGCTTCCAGTAGTTCCACAGGTAAATCATCTTCATTACTAGATTCACCTATTTTTATCTATTTTAAAACAGTTAATTTGACTATATTCAAGGTCAAATTACTTTACCCACTAGTGGATAAAATGCGTTTTTACCCGATGGTGTTAAAGGATAAAACACGTGTTTCCGAGCTAGTGAGTGGAAAAATATATTATTTTTCAAATAATCTTTTGAGTAGAGTAGGCACCTTACCTGTAGTTAAATAATAAAATATTTTTCCCCTCACTGGCTCGGAAACACGTGTTTTGTCCTTTAATACCAGCGGGTAAAAACGCATTTTATCCACTAGTGGGTAAAGTAATTTGACCTTGAATAAAGTCAAATTAACTGCTTTAAAATTGATAAAAGTAGGTGAATCTAGTAATAAAGATGATTTACCACCTGTGGAACTACTGGAAGCAGTAATAAACGCATTTTTTGCGTTCTAGTTTCCTCGCTATAGTGAGGGGAAAAGTTTTGTGTTACACTCGGGTGCAAATGTATTTTACTTCTCGTGTGTTAAAAAACTCGCAAGTTCAGGATTCTATTCTCGAACCACTCGCTTCGCTCGTGGTTCAACTATAGAATCCTTTCACTTGCTCGTTTTTCAATTCCACACTCGACGTTAAAATACAACTTTGCCCCCTTGTATAACAAATAACTATTATTCCATGCACGAAAAAAGGCAACAGATAAATTATAAGAAGAACATGCAGAGGAGTTATTTCTATTTTATAAGTAGGAGAGAAAGATATAAAGTAAATAAGTTGACTTGACTTGAGTCACGTCCTCACGTCACTCGGCACAATTTTTATATTATTTCCTTATTAACAAAATCGTTCGGATCCGTTTTGACAGTTCTTAAAAAGAAGCTGATTTGACTAGTAGTCAAGTAGCTAATATTATACTATCCATACTTATCCATACTAATATTATAAATGGGAAAGTGTGTGTGTCTGTTTGTTTGCCCGTCTTTCACAGCAAAACGGAGCAACGGATTGCTGTGATTTTTTTAAATTGAGATAGATGAAGGGATGGAGAGTGACATAGGCTACTTGTCTCTTTCTAACCCCCCACTTACTGAAAACGGGGAGTGGACATTTGTGTAGAGTATTCCGCAATTTTCGAATTTAACGCGAACGAAGCCGCGGGCAAAAGCTAGTAAGTATGCTATAACGTACGTTTCTTCAAATATATAAAACCGTTACTTTTGACACTGAAGTATCTTTGTTTTGACGCATATTCTAATTAGTAACAGGGTGGCTAGCCGAATGGCACAATCGCTCGCGGGGCCTGGCCCCGTAGCCGAATGGCATTTCTCCGACGCCAAACGAAAGCGATACGCCGCTGGCTCTGTCGCGCCAATACGCAAGCGCGATAGAGATAGATATCTACTAAACTAAAATTCACAATTCTGCGGACTAAATTGACAAATGACTGACATATGAAATGTTACCAGGAACAGTGAAATAAAAATAGTGAAGGGTATATGTCGATAACAATATATCGACAAGTTGTAAAGTACAAATAACAGACTAGTTTAAATCAAAAAAATACGAATGTTACTTTTAAATACAAGGTAAACATTTTGGTTTGTTCGGTTTTCGAGGTAGTGGATGGATAAAATGCGTTTTTACCCACTAGTTTTATAGCATAAAAAGGTATCCGAACCAGTAAGTAAAAAAAATATGTTATCCGACAATGAGTAGTCTTTATTATAAAATATTATTCATTTCCAAGCTCCGTTATTTCGTCATCTTCATCATCATCATCATCATCAGTTACATTTATAATAAAACGATCCGAGACATTGTACACTAAATGGTCGAGTTGTAACATTTTGTCCTCGGTTTTTATTATGTGATTTACACAATCTTTTCATCTTTCGGCTGTAACACAATAATTATTGTAATAATTCATTTGTAAAGATTCAATAAACTATCATAATAAATACACAATATAAATTTCATTTACATTATTGCTGGTTTGAAATTAACATTTTATATCTAATTAGGGATCTACAGACCTTTCGATCTGTCGAAATCACAAAAAAGTTGGTATATTGATTAAAATATCAAATTGCCAATTTAATTGTAGCGTCTGGGTGCACCTTAAATCTACGGTGTAATAATAATTTTAATATCGATAAGAACGACACTGGCCAAACTGTGGCAACATTTGTTCACACTTACTTGTCAATTTGGTCCGTAGGATTATGGATTTTAGTTTAGCGCTTCGTTTCGTGAGCGTTTCGTGAGCGATTGTGCCATTCGGCTAGCCACCCTGTTCATAATAGGTAACTGAAAGCTATGTGTACATAACAGAACATGCCTATCCTGTTAGTAACATGATTTAATCATTATTTTATTCATAAACAACTATTTAAACAACACATTACACATTTAAAATGAGATGTGAACCGGTTTAGTGGACATGTAGTTTTTATACACATTCTAACTTGATTGTTAAGTAGATCTAACTGTAATTTTATTACACGGTTAATGTGCTGCGGGGGATAATACGTACTTAATGTTTTTTAATATTTTTAATATCACTGTGTTCTTTGGCGCCTTCTGCAGATAATTGCTTATCCGCATACCATTTATAATTATCAGCTATATGTAATTAATCTTTTTATATTAGAAATAATTAAAAGTGGATTGTACCTACCTATACTTTAATATTTTTATGAATTAAAATATAGATACGCTACAGTAGTATTATATTATATGATCTGTGGTATTATTGACGTTGTATTATGATTTAAACATAAAAACAAATGAAATAGTACATTACGATACAAGTGCGTAAAAAAGGAAGTTTGAAACGAGTGGCGATAAATTAAAACACTCCCTGTGTTTTAAATCGACACGAGTTACGAATTTCCTTTTCGCGCGTGTATCGTACGACGTTTTTCAGTATCTGTACTGTAGGCCCTCCGAAGTTTCGATCTGACATATAATGAACCACTTTTCGCACTAGTGCGTAAAAAAAGTTGTTTTTTAAAGTCATTGAACAAATTTACATCAGTTTTATGTTATCTCCTTTTACAGAACACGCACGGTATGAAACAGACATGAAAAATATAACAACATTTTGTAAAAAAAACTATATTGCATCCCGACTGTAAAAGCACCACCTTGAAGAAAACCGAAGTCAAATGTTCCTAACAATAGAGATATATGTAATTTAAAAAGAACACAGGCCACGCCCAGTATACAAAAAGAAACAGCTGAAAGACAATTTATTAGATGGCTCGGTACGAAGGAGGGTTATGTTTTTATTTGCATACAATCAAAGCCAAGGTAGGGCTTAGCTGCAGGCTACTACTGGGGTCACAGATGGCGGATGGTGAATGGCCACTAGATATGGTGGTTAGCTGCGAATATAATGAATAAGCAGTCCCCGACCAAGCAGCGGTAGGGCTATCAGGGCGTAGTGGAAATTCTAGTGGGAAAAACTTACCTAGAAAATGCTACAAAAGCCCATGGACGGCCTTATGACATGGCGAATATTGCCGCCATTCAATAAGCATACCCCTAGCACTAGGCAGCAGTGGTGCTAGTACTGGCAGAAGGCTGAAGAGGTGGACACCAACAAAAAGGCTCCTGAACAGATAACCCTCGGGCAAAGTTGCAGCAACGTAAAGGCTAAGGTACTGCGATGTGGAAAGCAAGGGGGAACTACCACATTAATATTCTCCAAAAAAAAGCAGCATGAAATGTACAAAAGGAACAAGAAAAGTTCAGACAGACGGCCTCATATGAGGAAAGAGTCCGGCAGATGTAGTGAGAAGGCTGCATCGGTCGTCAGCGGGCAAAATCCTTCCGAAGCAATGCGAGCAAAGGCGAATGTCGGAGCCAGACGCAAGGCTGCCTCTGTCGTCAACATACGAAACCCTTGCAAAATAGGGACGTGGAACGTAAGATCGCTTCTTAAACCTGGACGACTGGAAAATGCTGCAACGACAGAGGGCGAGGCCCTCTTAATAATGATGATGATGAATCAAAGCCAACCGCTTGTACACAGGGTGGTATGAAAGACGTAATTATACATTATATTGTACTCAACTATCCGAAAACAAATAAATCTGTACGTATGATCGCGTGTCGCCAGCGTGTTTATCAACCGGGAATCGAACCCTGATGCGCAGATAGCGCAAGCGCATATTATATGAGTTGTGCGAGAGCAGGACAATCCAAATTTGTTTTAACCGGTGTGCCATGAGCTTTGAACTTACAATGGGTTTGAGAATCTTATATGAAATTGTTATTTAGGTCATTTCAGTACAGATGGTGTTTTTTTTACGCACTAGTGCGAGAAGTGGTTCATTATATCATATATGCCAGGTCCAAACTTCGGAGGGCCATCTGTACTGAAAAACGTCGTACAATACACGTGCGAAAAGGAAATTCGTAACTCATGTGGATTTAAAACACTCATTTCGAACTTCCTTTTTTGCGTACTTGTATCGTAATGTACTATTTTATTGTATTATTACCTAACCTGCGCTGTAATAAAGCTATTTATTACTACACTTTTGTGGTGTTGTCCACGAAAGTGACCTTTTTGATGAAATGTATTTGACACTTGTAAATATATATTAAAAAAAAAAAATCTTTAATAAAGAAAGTATTTTCAAAACCAGGATGAACTTTTTAGGTATTTTTTAAATGTACATTTACAAAAAAGTAATTCGCAATTTCAATAGACTTTAATATACCAATGAAGTTATTGTAAGGTACAGCGGGGCAAATCTCGCCTACCATATATAACCGGTGGGCACTCTATTTAATAATGCAATTATTGTAGAACATGGAAAAAATGGACCAGTTACATTTGCCCCCAGTCGCGATTTGCCCCGCTGTACCTTATCGTAATTATGATTTCTTGGTTATTTACATATGCGGTACCTGCGTATTAAAATCTAAATACTCCACGGCTCGCTTCACTCAGTGAACGACGACAACACCACCTAAATCCAATAGGTTTTAAGTACCGCCATCATTATATGAAAATCGGCCATTTTGTGCCGTTTGCTACATACGAGTAGTTGTCCATCATTCGGGACGCCTACGCGCCTCTGATTGGATTAACGTTATCACGCATAAGTAGAACAGTTGAAGACAATTTATGACATCGTATTTTTCACCGACTACCAAAGTGGGGAGTGGAAAATATGTTTTAACCACACCATCTGTTAAAGATCAATTTTGCTACTCGAAAACAGATAGCAAAATTTCATTTTATCCACAAGAGCGCAAAGTAATTTCATACAAATTTTAACTTGATGCCTTGAGCTGGCTGGTAGAATTTACCTACAAAAAATTATTTTGTATCATAAATATTTAATAGATTGCTGGATTTGATATTTTATAGTCAGTATTTTGTTCGTGTTGCTGCGGTAAAAATTTTTGTGTTGCATTCAGTGGCAAACTTTCTTTAACTTACGTGCCTTGAAATCCTCGCATCGCTGAAGATTCCACTTTTCAACCACTCGCTACACTCGCGGTTCAATATTGGAATATTTTACTTGCGCGGGTAATTGGCACGTGCGGTTAAACAACGACTTTGCCCCCTTGTAAAACAAATAACTATTTTTGATTAGAGCTATGAATGCATCAGGCGGCTTACTGGCCAGCGTTGCTATTGCTCTTAGAGATTGTGCACGAAATATAGTCAGTTTCAACAAAATACAACAAATTCTACTCCTATATGTTTCTCAAAAATAATACACACACGCATGGCACAAACCGCATGAAAGTTCGTTCAGTAATAAGGTACCTTATTTAATTTATCTTATATAAATAAAACATACAAGCAGCAAGGACTTTTTGGTCTATATAACTGTACATATCTCCGACGCTCCACGTAACGCCATAGCCACGGCGCATAGCTAACCATCTTTGTAGGAGGTAGGTAACCGCCCGGTAACGCACATTGTACGAGTGTTCTGTCACCGCTCACCACTACCCAACACCCATTACGAATATCTCGTAGATTGTAGAAACCCCTAGATGACCGGTATGTGACGTCATCGTGGCACCACTTTCCACTACGATCGTGGCACCACTTTCCAGTACGACAATTATATGACCGAAAGCACAAATCATATAATACTCCGACAGTCAGTGCAGTTGTTCACCAACAAAATATTAATTTGGAGATAAAAATTAGTAACACGGTAAAGCCTGGGTGCGTAGCCGAATGGCACAAACGCTCACGAAACGCTCACGAAACGAAACGCTAGTAGATATCTATCCCTATCGCTCTTGCGTATTGGCGCGACAGAGCCGGATTACGTTTCGTTTCCGTTTGGCGTCGGAGAAATGCCATTCGGCTACGGGGCCTGATCAGAAATATATGACTATTGTCAAGAGGGCGCTGTTATTCTGATGTATGGGTGACAGTTCAGTTTAGTATGAAGAAAATAGTTCTAATGAAATTCCGCAACATGGCGCGTAGTCATATATTTCTGGTCAGGGTGCCTAGCCGAATGGCGCAAACGCTCACGAAACGCTCACGAAACGAAACGCTAGTAGATATTTATCTCTATCGCTCTTGCGTATTGGCGCGACAGAGCGAGACTAGCTTTCGCGGCGTTTCGTTTTCGTTTCGCGTCGAAGAAATGCCATTCGGCTACGGGGCCAGGCTTTACTAATTGAAGACCGAGTTGAGTAGCTATATCTATCTCTTTCAGTATATGTTATGACTCATGAGAGTGTTCAGCATGATATAAGATAATTTCGATCCTGCTTTAATACCCTCGATCTATATTTTCTTCTATGTCTATGCATTATCTAACACCGCAAGGTATATAATTGCGTGCGCGCGAACTATCACTTCTTGCATGCGATTGTGATGTCTGTTGTTTGAACTTTAAGTGTGACATTCGTTTACACGGTTTTGTAGATGGTGGGAAAGTGAAGGCGTGATGGTGGGTGATTCTGACCGTTTACTTTATTCTAGTTGAATAAAGTGACATTTGTGTAACTGATGTAAGTAAATAAATAATACATGTTACGTTGTATTTGTATTCCGTGCCAAATAGGACTAGATCTTTTTTTCTATAAAATGAATTTTGTGACTGTGTGGTGACGGGTTAAGAATTTCACCACCCCCTTTCTTCCCGTGGGTGTCGTAGAAGGCGACTATGGGATATGGGTTAAATTGTGGCGTAGGCGAGAGGCTGGCAACCTGTCACTGCAATGTCACAATTTCGTTTTCTTTCAACCCCTTATTTGCCAAGAGTGGCCCTGAAGCTTTAGTAGTTTCATGTGCTCTGCCTACCCCTTTATGGGATACAGGCGTGATTGTATGTATGTATGTATGAATTTTAGGACTTTGTTCAATTAGCTACAGATGTAGTGTAGTGAATAATGTATTTCCACCGTATTTTCGCATGGAACCAACCGTATTTCGCGTTGGTGCAAGTGGCCGTAAAACAAGCGGAACAAGCCATAGCCATTTTTGCCATTTTTAAGTTAAAGTTTAGTTTTCTATTGTTAATTGATTTTCCCCATGCCCATTCAAAAAACCAGTATCTTTGCTAACCACATCCGAGCATCGTTCATTTGCAGCAATAATGTCGGAGTAATGAGATCGCCGACAAACGGCCACTGATTAGGTGTTTAGTAGAAAGCGATTGAACTGTTATGAGGTATAATCGTAGCATGAGCACTGTGTAGGTACGGACAAACAATTTGAATCATAGGTCACAAGAACAATTTACAACAATTACATATCGTTTATTTGTCAAAATAATATTTACATAGGTACATTTTTCAAGTAAAACATAGCATACATTACATTTGTCCCCCCACAAATGGTCCAATTGTTGGTCTGATGATACAGCCAGTTTTGGGGTGAGTTTACTGAATTATCTGAAAGATGTCGCTGATAGACACCTATTATATTTTCCTACATTACGCATGAGTCGATTTATAATTTGGGCTTAAATCCTAGGATATAATACTAATAATAATTCTGCAAAAAGCTGCGATCATGAATACATGCCGCATAGTACGTAAGTTTCTTACCCTAGAGCAGTAGGGCCTTACATTATATAACCCACGTCCTTCTATGCTCGTTTGGCCAAAAGCCCGCGAGTTTAGAAGTAAAGCAACCTCCTAAAGGAGAGAAAATAAAATTTTAAACATAAATAATAATAATAAATCCTAGTATATTTTTTCATCCTATTGTTTTTTTGCATTTCATAATCTTGACACCATTCAGCTTATTAATAAAACCTAAAAAATCTAAAAATGTCTGAACATGCACTTCGTCTTGATAGGCTGTTCAAATATTGGTGAACACAGTGGTCCGATATATGATAGACGATCGATGATGGCGACCATATCTACAATATACCTACTTATTATGTTTTTAGAATTCTATACAATGTGCATATTTCAATAGCGTGAATGCATAAACGGGCAATTTTTTTTCACAGTTGTTTTAACATGGGTATTTTGTTGTAACATGGGTATTTTTTACGCGATTCATACTCAGAATCGCGAGGTCGATCCTGATAGTAGAAAACAAAATTCCCAAGATTTCCATACATTTTTCACACCTTCCATTCCATTACCGCCGTACAAAATGTATGAAAAAATGGTAACGGAACGGGAAAAATACCTTGAGACACTTTTTTCTCCTATTAGGATTGAAAGAGCTCGCGATTCTGAGTGGAAACCATATAAAAATTTCCAAATCCAAAAATGTGGGGTGAATAATTTTGAAAAAAATGACCCAAACATGCATGCATGCGTAAAATAAAAACGCCTTTACACAAAATATTCGGTGGGTAGTATCGGAATTACAATGACAGTTAAGTAGTTCATAAAATACCGTATTATTCCTAACATTTACTGTCAACTGATTTAAGGATAGTGAAATAATTTGGAATTTAATATTAAATATTTAAATTTAAATCTTATTTGCAATCAATTCTGTTTAAGTGAACGTTAAATAAATACATCCAGTGAGAGAACTTTAACATTGACAAATGGACAGAAATGCATTTGGTAGAAAAACTGTAAGTACCATTTACGAGAAATAAAAATTATATCAAATAAAAACAACTAAGGAGTACTAGGGTGATAAAGGCGGCCTGCAATCCAGCTGCATTTTGGCTGCATTCCAGGTTACAGTTGGGTTACAATTTATGTATTCCTGTAGGTTTCAAAAGGTATTATAAACGGAAAATGTACAGTGGCATCAATTTGAAGACATTGTGAATGAAACTATATACTTTGTCCCATTGTCCGGTAACAAACATGCGAAGCTAGTGTATGTTTATATCAATATACAGGGTGTATTTTTGATATTACCTCATATTTAAATGTTTAATAGTTTAAGCCCTACGGAACATAATACCATAGGATTTAATTAAAAAATACCTTTTATATTTTCATACCAAATAACTCAGCACGCAATGAATGCTTTTTGTTAGCTGACTTGACGTACTAACTTACGGACTGTCAATTAGTTCCGCGTCTTCGAGATGTCAAATACTTAGGTGCTCGCAATACATTGCTGCTCAATATTTTTTTTAAATTACGCTCTGGCAAATGGGACCAAACTTATTTTTAACAAGCAGAAACGTCTGCTAACGATTCTAAACATTTTTATATTAAAAGGAAAAAATGGAAAAATTTACGCTTCCGGCGGGACTTGAACCCGCATCATTTTTGCAATCCGTGCAAGGCTCTTAACCAATTGAGCTACGGAAGCCACACCGGACATCGCAAATCTTTCCATGCCTTTCCTTATGTACACACGTCTTGGGGTGACGTCTAGCGCCATCTACCGAGAGACTATTACATCTTGTAACGGCACTGGAGTCTCAAGTTATATTGAGAATTCACCAGTAACAATGTACTAACCCATACTAAATTTATTTTTAACAAGCAGAAACGTCTGCTAACGATAAATAAATTTAGTATGGGTTAGCACATTGTTACTGGTGAATTCTCAATAAACTTGAGACTCCAGTGCCGTTACAAGATGTAATAGTCTGTCGGTAGATGGCGCTAGACGTCACCCCAAGACGTGTGTACATAAGGAAAGGCATGGAAAGATTTGCGATGTCCGGCGTGGCTTCCGTAGCTCAATTGGTTAAGAGCCTTGCACGGATTGCAAATGATGCGGGTTCAAGTCCCGCCGGAAGCGTAAATTTTTCCATTTTTTCCTTTAATATAAAAATGGGACCAAACTTATAATTACCTACTTGTTCTTAGCACTAAAACCTTGGTCTGGTTAAAGTTTGAGGTAATATCAAAAATACAACCTATATGCTTCTACTGCAGATTGTTCTATGTATTTCTTTTCTTGATACTATAGGGCTCAAATATAATTACCTTTACGCCTCGTACTTAAAGTGTTGTTTTCGCACTGAATGACTTCATTCGCAGAAAATCTATAGATGACATGGCTGATGCTGTTTTTGCCTGATTACGTAAAAGTATTCTTTTAAAATATTTTTTGCGGTTTATTATAAGCCATCTTCTTCTCGTGTCGATGGTTTCTTTCCTTTTTATATTAAGCGGGACCAGAAGGTCGCGACGCTTATTGCCCTGTCTGTCGCGTCCCGTAGATCTTCCACGGAGCATGTGTGTGGGTTTGCTGGGCAGCACAGCATGTGTGTCATGGTTTGGGGAGCCGTCCCACATGTACATAAGATGTCTGAGCAGCTTAGGCTGCCCCACTTTACCAAGTTCTCCTTGCTCCGGCCAACTTGGGAACGCAGTCTGTTTAAGGCTTTCCAGGTCGGCCATGGTTGTTTATGCCCGGCTGGGAGCATTTCGGCGGGACGAACGTAGTCTTCAGGAGGGGCGCGAGTACTTTGCCAGTGTGCTAGCCGATTTTCGGGTGGTGGGGCACTGATAGCAGTGGTGCACCGCATAAAGCTTCTTCGGCTCTTTAGACGCGGCGGCGGTAATTCGTGTCCGTGGAGAGGGTGTCTTGGGTCTTGCTCTTGTTTGAGTTTTTCCACAGCGCAGGCCACCTCCCTGCGTGTCTCCGGGGGCGCTATACCCGCCAGAGGGTAGAGCTTGTTGAGAGGGGTGGGTTTCAGACAACCGGTTATTATGCGGCAGGTGTCATTGAGAGCTGAAGAAACTTGTCCTGCATGGGGGGAGCGGTGCCACACCGGGCTTGCATATTCACCCGCCGAATAGCAGAGTGCCAGACCGGTGGTGCGGAGTGTGTGAGCAGAGGCGCCCCAGTGCGTTGCAGTGAGTTTCCTCAGGAGGTTGTTTCTGGTTGTGACCTTTTGGCGTGTATTTATACAGTGGCTTTTGAAAGAAAGAGTTCTATCCAGTGTAATTCCCAGGTACCTCGGGTTCTGGCAATATTCAATGTCAGTTCCGTCCCAGATTATGTTGAGCGGTCTATTTGCGTCCCTATTTCGTAGGTGGAATGCGCACGACTGTGTCTTTGTAGGGTTCTGTTTGAGGAAGTTGGCATTGTAGTATCTGGATTGGCCCTCCAAGGCTGTTGATAGTCCTCTCTCAATATCTTCGAAATTGTCGCTCTGTATTGCTATTGCCAGGTCATCCGCGTACGCAAACCGCCGTGTCCCGGGCGTTACTGGCTGATCGTTAGTGTATATATTGAACAGGATCGGAGCCAGAACGCTTCCCTGAGGGAGGCCGTTTTTTTGGATGCGCCAGCGACTTTTTTCCAGTTGGAGGTGAACTTGGAATCGACGATTATGGAGCAATTCACGGAGAATATTAATGAAGCCCACGTCCTTAGTCATACTGCCAACCTTAGAAAGCAATCGTTGTATGTTCACTGTATCATAGGCAGCCGTTAAATCAACAAAGACTACGCCAGTTACCAAACCCATCTCGTAGCCATCCTCTATGTGCTGCGTGAGTTTCAGCGTTTGACTGGTACAGGACTTCCCCGGCCGAAAGCCAGCTTGTTCTGGGATTAGAAGTGGATCAATGACTGGAGCAAGGCGATTTAGGAGCAATCGTTCGAACAACTTATAGGTGTGGCACAGCAGGGAAATCGGCCGGTAGCTTTTTGCATCTGATGGATCTTTTCCAGGTTTGAGAAGAGCGATGATCTTTGACTTGCGCCATGCCTTAGGTATTATAAGCCATAATAAAATAATATCTGGGCGACCGAGCTTCGCTCGGTTCTATTTTAATATATCACGTCTTTAGATAAAAAAAAAACTCTTATAAATACAAAAACAAAAAAAAAGACAAAAAACAAAAACTTTATTTCTGGCCGGGATTCGAAACCCTGACACCTACGATCTATCTGCGTACATTAGACCGACCTCGTGCGACTGAGCTAAGCGGAATCGATGCGCGCGCGGCCAAATTAAGGACCATATTTTACGTTTACAAATGCGAAAGAAAAACTCATGAAAACTCGAAAATTCGCGTTTTCCGGGATCTAAGGCTACGCTAGATCGATTTTTCACCCCCGAAAACCCCCACAAAACAAATTTCAGCGAAATCGTTAGAGCGGTTTCCGAGATCGTCGGTATATATAAATAAATAAATAAATAAATAAATAAATAAATAAATAAATATACAAGAATTGCTCGTTTAATAGTATAAGATAGGTAGTGATTTTTTTTTCGGTTAATTGGACAGTAAGTAATAATAATAAGACAAACTTTAAAAGGGTCAAGAAGCCCATTCTGGACAATATTTGTTGCTTAAAACTAAAACTAAATCACATGAAATGAATATACTGATTTTAGATAAAACGTATCGATATCAATTTTCTGCTTAGAATACGTTTAAAAATTAAGGCGCCGTAGACAGATAAGCACACATAGCGATCTACAAACATAACTTTCGTGTCGAGGGATACAGCCCGGCAAGGACTTACTCGTATTTCTCCATACAAACTATCATTAACCTAACAAAATGTATGTCTCTTAAATCTCAAGTGATAATATTTACTTACTTACTGCGATGGCTCAGCGACCCGAAGTGGATCTTGGCCTCCGACACTAGATTCCGCCTTTCGCTCCTATCCTGGGCGATCTGATGCCAGTGCTCAGTTACTTGAAGGTCACTGAGAAGCGCAAGTTCCTAAGGAACCTGATCAGGCAGTGCAAAAGAAAACATCTAGAAGACCAACTGAGCCAAGAAGAGACGTTAATGAGATCAAGTGATAATAACCACAAAATTTTTAAATTTCGAAAAAACCCCGATAATGTGGACCGGTTTCCATCAAACATGGCTAAGAACAGTCCCGACTAATTCAGCTTTCAAACAAAAACACTAAATCTAAATCGGTTCATCCGTTCGGGAGCTACGACACCACAGATAGACACGTCAAACTTATAACACCCCGTCGTTTTTGTATCGGAGGTTACAAAATAGCAATACAACCACGAAATGTTCTTTCAGAGCGGATCGCAGCGGCCCCGCGTTGACCGTTTCGTGGCCCCGCGAGAGTCCTTAGACGAGCTGCGGCGGCGCCAGCACGTGTTCGCCGGCAACCACCACTCGGACACCATCTGGGTGAGCATATATAAATTAAATTAATTATTTTTTCTACTACCGTAGTGTTATTCGTCATTTAAAGTGTCGTGCATAGATCTTTAAAACCCAACATAAAAGATGCCAGCCGGGGCCCGGCGCCCCGCGCACCCATGCATACGATATAGCTCTTAAAGCATTGTTAGGAAGCCTTTAATGGATATAGCGAGGGTGCGCGGGGCGCCGGGGGCTGGCGGCGGCGCGGGGGAGTGCGAGCGACAGGGTGAGGCAGGAACAGAGGGGAGGCCGACGCGTGAAAATACAGGAAACAGTGCGAATTTCACGAAACTTATTCTAGAAAACTAAGTGCATGGTCGTAGAAAAAGTATTGTATGCAACGGTGTTTAACTGAGTCAAAAAATATTCGCGGCGTCTTTATTAACAATTTTCGGCTTCGCCTCAAATTGTTACTCACGCCACTCGTCTTTTTTGACCTCACTTAAACGCCAGTTGCATAAAATACTATTATAAATCATGCTTTACGCTCAATAAACATTTGAGAACCTCTGAAGTCTGCGGCGTCATTCCTGATTGTTTTCAAATGGTGTACCTACAAATGTATAAAAATAAATAAATATTATAAGACATTCTTGCACAGATTGACTGAGTCCCACGGTAAGCTCAGGAGGGCTTGTGTTGTGGGTACCCAGACAACGATGCATCCATGACTCAGAAACAAATATCTGTGCTCATCACACAAATAAATGCCCTTAACGGGATTCGAACCCAGGCAGCTAACTAAGGCAGACCGCCGTCCGGTTCTGGCCGAGGAGTGTCGTATTTCGAATGTGTGTCTAGAATATATTTGAAATCTTAACAAAGTAAATAGGTACTAATCAGACTAATATTTCTTCTTTTCAGCATAGTAAATACGTGAAACAGAAGCAGTACGCCAGCCACATCGACAAAGCCTTCGGACTGGAAGCGCCGGCGCCGTCGCAGGAGCAAATCTGGCCCTGTGTGCCGCGCTCGCGCCCCTTTCTGTCCGCGACTGACAACGTGCTAGATCTGCCCACTTATAGTTCCGCGGCCCGTAAACATCATATTTATTTACTCTTATTTATCTACAGCTGAACGAGGGTCAAGCGAACACAAATCTCGTATATTCAAGAAAAAACATTTAGTTAGGCTCTTTGAGTCCGATAAGTACTAATCGTTATTAATATATTCGCCCGTGTTAAATACACACACTGCATAATAAATCGCAATCAGTTCCAGAACTTCTCGACTGGAGCAACAACAACATCCTCGTGGCAGCGCTCGGCAACCAATACTACAATTGGAGCTGGCATTCGCAGAGTCCTATTGGCAAAGGCTTCACTCACTTTAAAACCGTTTGCTGTAGGTTTGACCCTACAGGGGAACGACTAGCTGTAAGTATCAAAATCAGGAGCTACAATTGGGTAGGTAAAGTTTTTTGAAGATAGGCAAATAATATATTTTTCTGATTTATTTATTTATCGTACGGCAATTAAGACTACAATACACATACAGCTGTATATACACTATAACTAGTTTATAATCTTTTACATTCCTCGAAGTAGGTAATGACTGCGCTCGCTGCGTTTTTAAAATCTTCCACTGGGCCATGGTACTTTATCAATAATTTAGTATCATTTATTTATTTTCTTTTTTTAAGTAACCGAAATGACATTTGTGAAATTTAATAGCAGATGAGGTGACAATGCCTGCCAGCTTTTCGTTATGGTTATAACGTATTCTATCAGAAAAATATATATTTTGTCTATTTTCAAAAAAGTTTACCTACCCAATTGCTATCTACATATTTTACGTGATTAAATGGAATTTAAGGTATGTGGGTGTCATAATGTTGTTTGATCTTAAGTATCTTAACGAAAAAGTTTCGAAATTGTCCATAAGAAAGTAAAATAAAATCTCAAAAACCGGCCAAGAGCGTGTCGGGCCACGCTCAGTGTAGGGTTCCGTAGTTTTCCGTATTTTTCTCAAAAACTACTGAACCTATCAAGTTCAAAACAATTTTCCTAGAAAGTCTTTATAAAGTTCTACTTTTATGATTTTTTTCATGTTTTTTAAACATATGGTTCAAAAGTTAGAGGGGGGGGCCGCACTTTTTTTTCCTTTAGGAGCGATTATTTCCGAAAATATTAATATTATCAAAAAACGATCTTAGTAAACCCTTATTCATTTTTAAATACCTATCCAACAATATATCACACGTTGGGATTGGAATGAAAAAAAAAATCAGCCCCCACTTTACATGTAGGGGGGGGTACCCTAATAAAACATTTTTTTCCATTTTTTATTTTTGCACTTTTTGGCGTGATTGATATACATATTGGTACCAAATTTCAGCTTTTTAGTGTTAACGGTTACTGAGATTATCCGCGGACGGACGGGCGGACGGACGGACGGACGGACAGACGGACGGACAGACGGACGGACGGACGGACGGACGGACGGACGGACAGACAGACATGGCGAAACTATAAGGGTTCCTAGTTGACTACGGAACCCTAAAAAATGACATTACTTAAAGTTTGTAAAAGGAGCGCTAGGGTCTGTAGCCAAGTATCCAGTCTCTTTATGCCTCTAAGTTTATGCATGTTAATGTAAGATTTTAAATGTAATAATTGTTATTAATTTTTAATGCTGAAATAAATTTAATGTAATACTTTATGCCTCTTCCGTTTTAACATAGGCAGTTAAGTATATTAGTTTGCCACGGTGCGTTTGCGATAGCATTGACCGCTTGTGTACAGGACACAGAACACCCCACTAGAAGCCTAATGCAAGCGATATTGTTCGAGACGCAAATCACCAATCCTTGCGGGGTGAGGCGGGCGCGCACGGTGCTGCCATTGGTCGTTTCAAATAATGGCGCGCCTTTACGATTAGCAGTAGGGATGGGAATGGGACATGTCTATTATAGACAATGGTACCGGTACCAGTACTGTGGTGAATTTGTTTTGCAACAAATTATAACATTATAATTAAATTATAATAAGGCCTAGTTACCCTTCGGGTTGGAAGGTCAGATGGCAGTCGCTTTCATAAAACTAGTGCCTACGCCAAATCTTGGGATTAGTTTCCAAAGCAGACCCCAGGCTCCCATGAGCCGTGGCGAATGCCGATGCCGGGATAACGCAAGGAGAATGATGATTGTGGTAGCACCTCAATAAAAATCATTCTAGTAACTAATAACTAAACTGTGCATTTTTACTTACGTTTACTAAGTTTTAATTACCAACTAAATATTCTAAACTAATCAATCAACTAAATAACACTACAGACTCTACAGATTCTAGATAATTATTCACAATTACAAATCTGCTTTCTTTTATATTTCATAAAATGGTAGCACATGGTACGAACGGTAGTACGAAGTTCCCGCAACAGACATAAACTAACATGGCCCCATCCCTAGTCGTTTACGTGAAAGGGATAGCATATCGCATTGTTAACTAGGCAAAAAGGGATGGACGCGCCTTGGCGCCGCTCAGTACAACCATATTGACCAGTATAAATGAACTCCGCGGATAATAAACAATATTCAACAAAATAATTAATTTGTCTTAACTGTGGAATGTTATTCCATCTTTTTTATATGTAGAAGTGTTAGAAGACTTGCCACACCACTTTATGCTGCAAGAGACCATTGTTTGCAACCAAATTTGATTATTTAAGATTTTTTCCCGAGCGGACACGAACGCTGTTAGCGGGTCGTATACTTGGGCGCTACTGATCGGTGTCGCACGCGTTCAAACTTTTATAAACCTGATTTGTCGTATGCTTGGTGACCGCGAGTCGCCCTGTAAGGGCCGTCTTGTTGTATTGGTCTGTGGTACAGGAACAAGTGCCTATATTATGAAGTGGGGGGAAAATGAACAGCGTACTATAGCGTATAACAGTGCCTAATCAAAACCGAACTCTTTCAGCTAGGAACCGACATGCAGCGCTTAGAGATTCACAATGCGTGGAGCAAATGGGTGGCTGGGAGTTGCTGTCGCTGCGCCACTAAGCCGCTCCAGCCCTTTTGTATGGTCACGGCCGTGGATTGGAGCCCCACAGGGAACTCCATCGTTACGTGAGACATGTTGTTATTCTCCTGTATATTAATGGCTGGGAGTTGGTGCCGCTGCGCCACCAAACAGCTTCAGCCCTTCTGTATGGTCACCGCCGTCTCTTACTCATCTTTTTCAGTCCTTCTGTCTGGTCACCGCCGTCTCTTGGACATCTGTAAATATGTATACGTATATGGACAAAATTTACACCGCCTCTGCCGCTGCACCTTCCACTTACTGCAGTTATTTTGTTAGTCTGCAAAGTTTACCACTTAACTCTAATGTTAATAACTGTTGGCGAAGTTATAAGTAATAGGATCCACCGTAAGAAAAGCAAAGACTGGAAAGTTTACTCTACGAACATAATACACTTAACTATAGTCTTAACCGCACTGCGGCTGTCAGCTCCAACTTCAACTTGAAAGCATTAACTCATGCTACCGAACCATCATACAGGTATAATGATGAGAACTGAAGATTTTTATCGGAACTCTTTAAGAACACACAGTAAACAAATTAAATTTCAACCCCTTTTGAATAATCCGCTACAGTTAATTGTAAAATTTTGTACATAAATGTATTTTCAGTGGCTGTTCCCGAGGAATGATCACCGCGTTCGACCGCGATGCCACACTGATCAGCTACCGGCAAGCCACCAACTTTGCAATCGTCCTTGTGCGAGTATCTCCGGACGCGCGCTACGTTGCTGCGGCCGCCCTTAATAGTTCACAGGTATGCTGTATGCTCAATGTAGTACAGACTATTATTGAAGTGAAACTTCTAATGCGACTTCCAACTGACAGCGTTAAGACGCTACGGGAGCGAAAATGCTAAAATGGAAATTTAGGAATTTCAGTTAAATATACGAGTGTTATTAACTAGATTTATCAAAAAAAAATGTCCATTAAAAACAACTCAGTTAAAAGATATTCCGAAAAAATCTTTAAAATCGAGGTTCCGCTCTCGACTGTTTCCTCCTTCAAAACATATTTAAACGGAACTAAATTTGAGAATCTGAATAAAAATGAAATAATCTATGTCGGACCGTTTAGATTTTTTGGCTAATTGTTACCGATCTTGAGTATCACACCTTTTTTTGAGCCAGTGAAAAAGGCCGTTTTTAGAAATTTTTGATTGGCTCTAGCGTCTTTAAAATAAAAATAGCAAAAAAATCAAAACGGTCCGACACAGATAAAAATAATAATAATCTGTGTTGAAAAAATCATTGCTCTATCTTTAAAAACAAGGGAGGAAATAGTCGAGAGCGTTTGTATGGAGAATTGACCTGTATCGTATCGTCTTAAACGTTTAACACTCAGTGTTGCCAACTCGCATTTCGAAAAAACAACACATTGCGAAGTATTACTTTCGCGGAGGGCCTCTACGCGCCATTTTTTTTTTCGTGGAAGACTTCACTCTCGATTTTTTGAAGCTAAACTTTCGAGCAAATTGGCTCTGTCGAAATATCAGTCACGACGTGTTATTGTTGCAGCGATAACTGATATATACAGATGTTGCTGTCCTTGACGCAGCCTAAACGTAAGACAGCAAGAATGTTATTATTTATTTAGAGCGACGTTACGCGTTACATTTTGCTGATTTCCATTTCACAGAAATTATAATTGTATATTTCATTGTTTATCATTATAAATATCCAGGTGCTGGTGTTGCTGTGGCCGTCTCTGGTAGAGTTCAGAGCTATCAGTTCCGACTGGATGGTAAAGGTAAAGTTATATTTTAATTATAATCCAATTATTATAATTGTTATTTCTTAGGCTAGGCTGTTTATAATATGAATATAAAAGTAAAATACAAAACCACTTACAAAACAATATAAAACACATATAAACACATTATAAAAAACCTAACCTAGGGTGCCGCCAGCAGCGGGGCAGGGCCCAAGCTGCCGGCGGTTAGGGCTGCAGAGAGAGGAACCGTCGAACTATCCGCGCTGTGTCCAAGATCACCGCCTTCTGCATCTGGCCCTTGATCCAGCCACCTAGCGAGAGTCTCTTAAGATGTTGGTCGAGACTCTTCGCTATGAGACCGTTCGCTGAAACGACTATCGGAACAATGATCGTTGATTCAACATCCCACATGGCGGTTATCTCGTGAGCCAAGTCTAGGTACTTACTGGACTTGTCCTTCTCGGCTTTCACGAGATTCTCATCATGGGGGATGGTGATGTCAACGAGCACTGCCCGGCGTTGCAGTCGATCTATTATCACAATGTCAGGCTTATTGGCTACAATAGTCCTGTCAGTGATAATAGATCGATCCCAATAGAGCGTGGCACGACCATTTTCGAGAACTGGCGCAGGTAAGTACTTGTAGTACGGTACTTCGCGGTCCACAAGGCCGTATTGAAGAGCAAGTTGCTGGTGAATCATCCTGGCTACGAGATTATGTCTGTGCAAGTACTCGCCGTTAGCAAGATGAGAACAACCGGAAATAATATGCCTGAGTGACTCTCCGGGACGGCGGCATGCCCGACAAATGTCGACCGTACCGTCCTTCAGGATATATTTCCGGTAGTTGTTCGTCATCATAACTTCGTCCGCAATTGCACAGGCAAAACCCTCGGTTTCTCCGAAGAGGTCCCCGAATCGTAACCAGTTCACCGATGCGAGCAGATCTACATCGGGTCCCGTGAGGGCCTTGTAGAACCGCCCGTGTAGCTGCTTGCTTTCCCATACCGCCTTGCGGTCCGCAGTATTTAGTACCACAGGTTTGCGCCAGTTCTCTTTCGCCAAGGAGAGCGGCGTGAGGTTTCCGTCCACTGCCACCACATCACGATGCATCCCGCACTCGTTGTTAAGGAAGTAATTCCTGAGATTGTACACCTCACGGTTGTGGAGATCTTTGGCGTTTAGGAAGCCTCGACCTCCGCACTTCCGTGGGATGTACAATCTCATAACAGACGAGCGCGGGTGTAACATACGGTGTGTGGTAAGCAGTGAGCGGACCCTCCGATCCAGGGCGTCCAGCTCAGTCTGGGTCCACCGTAGTATGCCAAAGGAGTATGTGAGTAGAGGCATTACCCAGGCGTTAAAGGCGCGCACTTTGTTGCCCCCTGACAAAAGACTGTTAAGGACTTTTGTCAGCCGACTGAAAAAGCGCTCCTTCACCGACCGTCTAATGCCAACATCCTCAATACCCAACGACTGTGACATACCAAGGTACTTATAGGTTTCTGATTCAGAGATAGATCTGAACGACATCGTCTCAGAAAGTTGTAAATTTTCTGAATTTACAACCTCCCCCCGCTGTACATGCATGACCGCACACTTATCGACACCAAACTCCATTCTGATGGCGGTACTGAAAACTTCTGTGGTTTTCAATAGCACCATCAGGTCTTGGATGTTCGGTGCAAATAGTTTGAGATCGTCCATGTACAGAAGGTGAGAGATGACTTCACCCTCTCTCCGAAGCCGGCAACCTAGCCCAGAATCCTTCAGCAGCGTGCTGAGGGGATTCAGAGCTAGGCAGAACCATAATGGACTCAAACTGTCACCCTGGAATATTCCTCGCTCAATCCTTATGAAGTCCTGCGGGCCAGGGGGGCCATCCCTGCCTCCTGGTTGACGAAGAACTGTGGTCCACTGCCTCATACATGCAGCCAGGAAGGATATTAAAGCTGCATCAAGTTTATACAGCTCCAATACCCTTCTCAGCCATGAATGAGGCACCGAATCATAGGCCTTCTTATAGTCAATCCAAGCGGCCGAAATGGCCCCCTTGTTCCGCCGAACTTGTTGGCAGATGGTCATGTCTATGAGGAGGAGCTCTTTAGTACCACGGGACCCAACCCTACATCCATTTTGAGCGGGAGCCAGAATGTTGTTAGCGACAATATGCGCGTTAATTTTTGCTCTCAAAATGGATGTAAGGAGCTTGTAAAGTGTAGGCAAGCACGTGATGGGTCTGTAGTTTTTTGCTTCCGTGGTACTACCGGACTTATAGAGCAGGAAAGTAACACCAGTTATTAGGGAAGGTGGGAGAGAACCAAGATCGAGGGCTTGTTGAAATTGCGTTGCCAAACGCGAGTGCGAGCATCGAAACCATTTTAGCCAGAAGTTGTGCAATCCGTCCGGTCCAGGACTTTTCCAGTTCTGGGCCGCACGGGTAGCACAACTTACGTCGTCGGGGCTGATGGTGATAGCCCCCATAGGCTCGATGCTCTCGCACTCGCGTTCGACAACGGTCATCCACTCACCCTCCGTGTGTTCGACGGGCACCGACCAGATGCTACGCCAGAAATCAGACATGGCAGTAGCATCCGGCAGCCGCACGTCAGACACACAAGGGTCGGTTTCCTCCCACCTTCGGTATACTTTCCTTTGGTCGCTTTGAAAAAGACGATTCTGCTGGAATCGGTCCACACGCTTTCTGTAGCGGCGAATACGGCTTGCCCATGCATAGACTTTCTGCTTCAGGAAGTCGATGCGCTCTGTGACATTGGCCAAATAGTCGCGGGGCCTGATGTCCGTCCCCGCGAACGCCTGGTTCACAAAGCGCATTACTCGGGGGCGATTATTACCCCTCTGAAGCAGATCAGCTTTGCAATGAGAGTCCTAAACGAGTTGATACGACGTTCGATCCGTACTTGCCATGCAGGGACACCTTCGGCGGTCCTAGTTGCACGGTCAGCGTCCGGATACTTGACTCGAGCAACACGGCACGCCGCGATGGCCCCGCAGTACATGATCGAGTGTGTATCATCTAGATCTTTACTAGTCCGCATATATGGATCTAGTAAAGCATTTAAGGCTCCTATTAGCGCTAGATTGCGTCTATTCATGGGCAGACGTGGTAATCGTGGCCTAGGATTGCTTGTGGAGCGATACTGCGTAATCGCCTCTTCCAAAGACCTCCTCAGTTGCTCATTGGCAGGCTCACTCTCGCTCTGACTCGCGAAGTCCCCGCCGTCGTTACCGGAATCAACCCGCGGCGCCTCCGGTGCCAGGTCGGGTTCGGGCACCGGGTCCGGCGACATGGCGGGCAAATCCCGCCCCGAGGCAGGGTCCGCGCGAGTAGCGAGAGCCTCCTGGCGGAGCCGATCAAGTGTGGCGTCATCCAACCGCTTTGACCGCTGAATGACGCGCACCTGATCCGATAGCCGCTGCTCCGATACGGTGGTGGATGGCTCGAGTGCCTGAAACAGAGGCAGCATTCTCGAACGGTACGCGGATAGCCGGGTTCCCCCCTCTGTGGCCCTGTAATAGGCGCGCATGACATTCTCGTTTATTTCTATTTCTCGTTTATTATAATTATTATTAAAAAAATTCTGACGTGGTCGGTTAACTTTACTTAGCATATTTCGCACCTTTAGTGTACCAACGAAAAACGATATTACTCAAATTTGCATGATTATGATTATGGCATATTTTAATAACATGCAATAATATTCATCTACAAATCATTCATTTATAAGACTATGATGAGCTTTTATTTATGAATATTAATGTGACATTACCATGTAGGTACTATCAGCTGCAAAAGCGAATTTATTAATGAATTCATTCATAATTTCTCCATGCATTCTGCTGCTGATGGTACCTATTGCATTTGCGTAGAATGCATAGAATACTAAAAGTTAAAACGAGAGCACTCATGAGGCTGACATATTCAGGAGTGTCCAAAGCCTTCGTTGTCGCTGCTAAATGTTTCATTGAATTTAGCATTCAATTTCAGAAAAATCAGCTTTGAACTTTTCTCCTTATCAGACTATAGCCTGGCACCCATGGCGCAGTGCCCTCCTCGGCATCGGCGGCGTCACGGAGACCAAGTCCTGGATAGCGCTCTGGGACGCTCCCCGCGCCACTCTCAGAGCCACCACGACTGTCAGCAGTAGCGATTACAACCTGGACAATATGTTGTTTAGCCATCGGACTGGAGAACTGGTGCTTAGTCTTTGGAACACAGGTAACAATTACGTTATTATCAACCAATCAGATATTTATCCGTGATAACTACAAACACAAGTACAAAAAACAGAAACAGCAATTGAAAGAAATTAAAACATATAAGTTACCACGAAATGGTCCCGACTCAGCATAAGTGCTAACCCGAGAGTCAGCGCTGGTCTTCCTGCGGAACCATTTTGTTAGTCACAAACGAAGCTGTACGAAACGGCCCTGTGACAAACTGAACGCAGCGGCGAGTGAGCGGGACTAAGGGAGAAAAATAAACTAAGACAAAATCCTAGGCGGGTCTGTTGAGGAAAACGGTGCCGTCGACTGGACGAAGACGGCGTTGTTCAGGGATTCATGGCGGTCTCTGGATCGGAAGCCAGACCTACCTCGTGTCGTTGGCGCCACAGTAGTGTAAGCAGTAGGGGATGCTCCACGTGCTCACATGACACTCTCCGAGCTAAATATGACTGTCAGCAGTAGCGACTAATAACCTGGCAGGCAATCACGGTCGGTCGCGTGATGAACGATAAAACTTCAGGCCGTCCCTATCGCACTTACAAATATAATAAATAAATATAAATATTGGGGACACCTTACACAGATCAACTTAGCCCCAAACAAAGCAAAGCTTGTAGTATGGGTGCTAAGCGACGATATACATACTTAAATAGACAAATACATACTTATTATACATAGAAAACATCCATGACTCAGGAACAAATATCTGTGCTCATCACACAAATAAATGCCCTTACGGAGTGCGAAAAGGACGGCCTGACGTTTTATCGTTTATCACGCGACCGTGATTGCCTGCCTGGACATTATGTACTTACTGGAGAACTAGGCTCAGTCCTTGGAATACAGGTAGAGGTAAACTATATCTATTTACATCAATAACTAGCATTTGCCCGCGACTTCGCCCATGTACTAAAAGTCATTTCGGCTGCCCTATGCAGAAATCAAGTATCTGCTTTTTGCCAAATTTTACAGTAGAGCGAAAAAACGATTTTGTTTTATTTTTCCTGATTATATGCTTATTAATTAATTGATAGCCTTTTAAACAGACGAACTTTATTATACTAGATATCATTAATAGTGTACTATAATTTTTTCTTCAAAATGATTAGCACAATCATTTTAAAATACAAAAACAGCTTTCTGCGTAGAATGCGATAAGAAAATTTTAAAGCTTTTCTACAAGAAAGCAAGTATCTTGATTGAACTGTTTTCATTTAGCTTTGGTAGGCTTGTTATTTTTAACTGTATCTAAAACAAAAACTACAGAACGGATTTTTATGCGGTTTTCACCAATAAATAAAATGATTCTGCGGAAAGGTTTTGATATATAATTTGTTGAGATCTTGTTTGAATTGGTTGAAATATGTCAATTTTTGCTAATCAAGTCGGACAAAATTCTGCTGGCTGAGAGCTTTAATCGAAAACGCTGCCCAAACTGTTTGAGCTGTATCAAAACAATGTATCGCGAAATTGTGTATCTTTCATAGACATACAAAAAAGTCAGTAATAGCATATGTCTATCTTTTAAGGATAAATTACTATAACCATTTTTATGATAGTCCCGTGCGCAGCCGGGGCGGGCCGCTAGTAGATAGGTATATGTATACAATGTATACATTTTAGATAGATGCCTTTAATGTAGTGTATGTCATGCTTGTGTAAATTAGGTTTTAATATAAATGCAATATTGGAGTAATACACGGAAAAGAAGCTCTGGTGTGTGTTTGAATGCAAGTTGTCTTAAGATTATAGGTTTAAGAGGTTTATCTGTCACGAAGAGTTCAAAAATACTCCTGAATCTTAATCAAGTACTTACGTTGTAGGAGACTATTTAAATAATAAAAAAACCTCGAAAGCGATTTCCCGTGGAACGCACAATATTAATTAAGTACAGTAGGTAGGTACCTAAATACTCGAAGACAGAAAAAAATAATGAAAGTTATAGTCTTCCTTAATTATAATAATAGGGAACTTGACTGTAGTTAAAATAAAATATTTTATACCATGCACGAAATAAAGCATCAGAATTATGAGATTAACATGGACATCAGTTATTTTTAAATCCAATTTCTATTTAATAAGCCAGGTAGAAATATATGTATAAAGTTACTGAGTTGACCGTGACGTCACTCAATTCAATGTCATATAAATTCCATATTAGCAAGTCTTTCAAATTCGTTTTGACAGTTCTTAAAAAGAAGCTGATTTGACTACGAGGCTAGTAGCCTATTTATCAACTAACCAACATGCAATAATTATGTAAACGTATGTTCGTTAAGTATGTGTATTTTCGTATTTTGTATAAAAGAAGTTACATATTAAATAAGACAAGTTCCTTGTGCTTTTACTGTTTACATCTGGTTGTTTTTTAATACTAAGACAATTTCTACCCGAAACCCAAATTAATACATGTATTAGTAATCACAAGATTTTGACATCATAACAAAATGATAGACGCCAAAGTCAAGTAACTTCGCAATGAATATCAATAGTTCTACGCTGAAGTCAAGTAACTTATCAATAAATATCAATATTTCTACGCTGAAGTCAAGTAACTTCGCAATCAATATCAATATTTCAACTCTGAAGTCAAGTAACTTAGCCATCTAATATGAATTGCAAGTATCTTTCGCAAGATACTCGATTTCAAGATAGAAATAGGGTAGATACTTGACTTTAGCGTAGAATACCCCGTTAAAAAAAGATACTTGAATTTTTTAAAGTTCTGTATTTTGAAAAATATACATTATAAAAATTTCAAAAAAATACTAAAATATGTATTTTGAAAAAATGAATCGAATGATGTAAAAAACCATATTTTGGAAAATTTTGAGATACTTGATTTCTGCGTAGGGCAGCCGATTTTATTCAAGCCCTGGGGCTCCACTCGACTTGACTGTTATTTTGGTGATAACTCATAATAAAATTATAACGCCCTACACATTTTCAATTCACCTGCATTTGCTATTTTTACAATATTTTGCTACTTGTCTATAAAATTGATCGACATATAAAGATAAACGACTTGTAACACAGAAATTATAGCCAATAACTCGAATAAATGGGAACTTGCCCTTCATTATTTGGTCCAGTAGCACTATAAGAAAACTATTAAAATATGAATATTTCAGATAAAACTTGATGAGTTATAAAATGGAAACTAAAATTCATTTTAACGATTTTATCTCAAAAGAACTTGCATCGGCTTTCTCTGGAGTCTGGGGCATTTTGATATTCGTATTTATGGGTCTATATTATACCGTTTTCGACTTTGTTACCAAATAAAACTGCTTACGATCCTATTTACGAGTATAAATCATACGCCATTTAAGTTAGGCTGCTGTTGATTACATTTCCAGATTATGCTACAGATTACCTACAGTATGTTTATTATTGTATATTCATATACAGGGTGTTTGGCACATGAACCGACAATTTTTTTGGGGGGTTAATGGTGTCATTTCCTTAATTTTCACCCTTGGAATCTTGTTCCTAGGTTCTAGAGATACGATTTTTTAATTATTTTTTCTTATTCAAACAAAATCTCTCAATTAAAATTAGGTTGTTTTTAAATTCAGTTTATTTGTAAAAAAAAGGCCCATATGTGTACGTTTAATGTTGTTATTTGTAAGAATATCAAACAAACTAAAATCGCTGTCAATAGAAATTGTCAACAATGTAAACAAACCATTATATAAAATATCAATATTCTAGCACAATTTTATTATTTTAAAGGTTGAGGATCATAATGTGATATGAATTGATTAAATAACACATAGATCAGTCAATTAATGCTCAAAAGGGGGGTCTAGGTGGAATGGCCGAAAGCAGAAAGTTTCACTACGGGATGTTGTTAGGGGTAGTCAGGAGACATACTAAAAGTCCTCGGACTTTGGACGTGAGCTCGAAGAGGGGGGGATGAAAAAAGGTCCCATTTTTTAGTTTTTTTGCTCATATTTCAAAAACTATGTGTCATACGAAATTTTGGTTTACTACACCTTGAAAGCTTATAAAATTCTCTATAACTTTTATCTAGAAACTTTTTTTCTATTCTCAACCATTATCTAGGTATGAGCTCCTAAAAACTGTTAATTTTTTAAAAATCGTTTTCCCCCACTTTTTGCTTCATACATTGCTCCATATCTTGAAAAATATTTATCTTAGACAAAAGTTTTCTTAAAAAATCTTGTAGATCATTCAAATACCTTTCATAATATGTGTACATATGCTTCTGGGTCATGTACCGTTGAATAATTATACGACTTTAAAACGAAATGAAACAACAAATGTATGTGATAAACGTGTAAAATATGTATTTCATGAACATGATTGTATTATGATGCTGTATAAATGCATTCACACAACAGGTAACAATACAATTAGCTGTACATAAAGGCCTTGTCATACCCACATCTACCACTACTACAATCTGTAGTGCACCGGCAAAATATTAACTTCAGTATTTCTTCCGGAGCAGCTGGTACTTTGATTTGTACAGGAATCAGTAAGTTGCTTTCGTTCCGTGCCCATCCCCATTCATCATCCTCCTTGCGTTATCCCGGCATTTGCCACGGCTCATGGGAGCCTGGGGTCCACTTTGACAACTAATCCCAAGATTTGGCGTAGGCACTAGTTTTACGAAAGCGACTGCCATCTGACTTCCCAACCCGAAGGGTAACTAGGACATTGGAATTAGTCCGGTTTCCTCACGATGTTTTCCTTCACCGAAAAGCGACTGGCAAATGTCAAATGACATTTCGCACATAAGTTCAGAAAAAGTCATTCCCCTCTTCGAGCTCACGTCCAAAGTCCGAGGACTTTTAGTATGTATGTCTCCTGACTACCTCTAACAACATCCCGTAGTGAAACTTTCTGCTTTCAGCCATTCCATCTAGAATCGTTCGTTGACCAAGCTAACATGGATTTAGCCAGTATCTGATGAGTTAGAATGGAAATTAAAGACATTTTGACTGCAAGGTTTGTTTACATTATTCAAAGTTCTATTGACGGCGACTTTATGCGTTTATGGGGCTTCGAATATTTTGATGATTTAGGAAGAAAAATATAAAAAATCGTATCTTGAGAACCGTAAGGACCAAGGTTTCAAGGATGTAATGAAGGAAATTTAACACCACAAATCTCCAAAAAAAAAAGGTTGTCATCCTGTATTATTTATTCATAATAATTTATATTATAAAGTTGATTTGTAACATTTTACATACTTATTTTAAGCTTAGTATTTATTTGGTACTCCATATTCCATAAACTCATTAAGCTGTAAAAAAAAACTGTTTATTTCTATAGCTGTAGACAGTGTGCTGGATAAGCCATCGTTTCATTCAGTTATATACCTATATGTATGTTACACAATTATTATGTTTTACATTATAGAACAAATAACGGGTTACCCAAAAGCGTGCTCCCAGCTGATGCTGGTGATGAGCGGACCAGACTCGGTGGTGGACCAGTGGGGGGAGGGCCGGTACGGCGTCGACCGCATCAGGACCATGGTCTTCAGCCCTGATGGCACGAAGCTTGGTAAGACTAGAATAAAGAAAATGAGAGATTATAACGTCCCACTGCTGGGCACGGGTCTCCTGACATCAATTATGTCCTCAAAATATTGTGATGCCTTTTCTATGCTCACGTCAAATTTTTCCAGATCTTTGACACATTGATTACAAAGTGATTAGTCACAGTGCCGTAGGATTTATGGCCCATCAGTAGCCCATCACAGTCGCTATAGGCTAACTTCAGCCGACTAAGTCAACTAAGTTAAACCGCATGCGTAGCCAGGAAATTATTTTGACTTCCGGTGTAGAAAAAGATGACCTAGAAATTTAATTTTAAATATTTAGAAATATTTTAATTTAGTTTTTCAGTCTTAGATTATATTAATCACAATCGATGATAATTAAATATGTTCATTGCAGCGACGGCCACAGCAGACGAAGACCTAATGATTTGGAATTTCTTACCTCCAGACAACAAACCGAACAAAAAGACGAAACGAAGAAGATTCTCAGCCATCCCCACCTACATTGACCAGAGCTTACACGGCTTCTCCGTGCGGTGATTATCACTTCAGTGTAGTACCCTTGTAATACCTAATAATTGGAAATACTTATAACAGCTCGTTGTCATTGTTTAAAGTTACAACAATTTTTAGTAGCATATTTTGGCTGTAGATTGTTTTAGAAGAGGTCTAAAGTAATCCCCCAAGGGAGAATAGGGGCATGTCATATTTGACGTTTGTAACAATGAACTGGCGGTCTAGCACAACTTGCGCTCTCGCGAGCGAGTCCATACATGAAGTCGCGTTTGATGTATGGACTCGCGCGCGAGAACGCAAGTCGTGATAAGCCGCCTGCAGGCCTAGCACATGATGGCCGCGGGAGTATGTCGCCGCGAGATAGACTACCTGTCCTTATGTCATTAATACAATTAGACAAAGACGTGTCATCTATCTCGCGGCGACATACTCCCGCGGCCATCATGTGCTAGACCTACTGGTGGTAATTTTATAAACTATTAACTTATCAAAAACAACAATAGGGGGCGTTGTCGAATGGCATTTAAGGTGGAAACCCATTACACCATATCATGCTATGACCGTGCTATGAACGTGTCAGGCACGGAATGTAACGCGACACGGATGGCTATGCCCACTACAACGTGTCCACATCATTTCATATCCGGGCATAACGAGTTAAGTGACCGTAGTGTCCGCGTATCATCCCCGTAGCATAGACGAGTATAGTGACCGTAGTGTCCGCGTATCATCCCCGTAGCATAGGCGAGTATAGTGACTGAAAGAAGTATGACAACGCGTGTATAACGTGCTTCAAACGGTCACCATACGCGGTTATACCCCGTTTGACCGCCTGCACGCACCGTTCTATCACCGTTGCGTGCCATTCACGGAGCGTTTAGACACCGGCAAAATATCCTCGCCGACAATATTTGACGGTCCGTGCATGGCACGCTACGGGTATGATCGGTGATGGAACGGGCTAGTATGCATAGCCTCATACTTTGTAATACAAAGAATATTTTTTTGTCTGACACGTTCATAGCACGGTCATAGCATGATATGGTGTAATGGGTTTCCACCTTTATGCTTTTGTGCAGTCGGCTACGCACACTGGTAAGATCGAACATTATTCTATTTAAATGAAGCATTAATACAATCGGTAAGTATTTAGTGATAGCAAAAACTTTTCAATCAAATGAACTGGTGTTAAAAGTTTAAACTTGTTATTTTATGTGAATGACAGGGTATACACTGGTACAATCATTTGTAAAATTATCAATTTTTGACTGTATCTATGATATAATATTAATTCTAAGCATGTCTAATTATTTGATTATTGTGATTCTTTGATAGAATTTTTGAAAATGCAATTATGTTAATAAATAAATATGATTTTAGCGTTGTTGATGATAATGAAATACAATTTTTGAAAATAATGATTTCATTTTATTGTATAATTATAGGTATTTCCCTTATTATGTGTTTACTAGCATCTTACGTAAAATAAAGGTCCTGTGGGCACACCTCGGACACTGGCGATCAAATATATGAAAGAGGCGCGTTCCTAGCACGTTGTCTAAGACTGTGGTATACATATAGATTCAATATGGTTTGGGCGATGACGATGAGCTAGTAACCTGTCAGTACAATATCACGATATCGTTACATTTCAATCTAAATGGCACTGAAACCTGATCATTTTATGAATGCAGACGTGTGTTTAAAATGTACTACGTATGCCAATAATGTGAATCGTTTTGACGATCGAATCCCGGTAAGGGCATTTATTTGTGTGATGAACACCGATATTTGTTCCTGAGTCATGGATGTTTTCTACATATAAAAGATTTGTATATTATATATATCGTTGTCTGAGTACCCACAACACAACACAAGCTTTCTTTAGCTTACCGTGGGACTCCGTCAATCGGAACATTCTAGAACTGATTGTTTGAAGTGTGGTCACCATATTTTAAAGTATTCGGCTATCATATATTGATTTAAACTAACACGATCTTCACTCATATTATTCAATTAAAACGGTAAGTCCCGTTTTAATTTAATAATATCGGCTATTATAGTTCTAATAAATTCTTAAAATGTATTCGAATCAAAAGAACCCGGTTGACCATAGGTTGTGTTGTGTCTAATTTAGCTAGCAAGCTTTGACCCGAACCAACACACACAACTACAAACATTAGTACTTCGTTATAAATATTTGAATAATTTTCAATGCGTTATGGACACTTACCGTTTTATGAATATTAAATACTTATGTAGGTACCTTATTCCATCAATGTGACTAACGCTTATTATATACCATAAATCGAAGGTAACCTTATTGATGAGTTAATAAAAGTCAAAATAGATATATATTTCATACATTTAATCGTCTATTACTCCTATAAGATACTCTTTATTCACAAAGATAACTTAAAGCCGCTATAAGTCTGTCACAGAATATATAATAGTACAAGTACAGAAGGCCCACTGCTTTGATGTTCACGAAATGCCGCCTTTTTAAATGCCTACAAAATTCTTACAAAGAAACCAGCCGCACGTGCGCGGCGTCCGGTGATAGGGTTGCCTATGGATTAAAACGAATTAATACTCAGATAAAATGAAATACGATTATTTTAAAGTCTTGGGTACTTTTTAGGTATATATATTATATACAGTACCTATTTATATGTTTTTATTTAGTTCCACCATCACAAGCCTTATTGAACTTTTCCGTGGGACTTTATCAATAGAGATCTGTGTAAGAATGTCCTATGGTATTTATTTCATTCGTGATGTCTAGTTAAATAAGCCTAATATTAGCCATTCCACACGCGGATATCGCATATGAACCTTAAAAAAAAATCGCGACGTAAAGTGACAATAGAAAGTGCGAACGTGCGTTCCGTGACAACGCGCGCCACCCCTGATTAGGCCGCGAACTCGCGGCTGCCAGCATGTACTTGTAGCGCGGCGATAGAATCGCGGAGTGAGCCGCCCCTGAAAAAATTAAATCATTATTGACTTCCTCAAAGCTCAAATTATAATAGAATCTAGCTAAAGTCGCGGACAATCTGTTTTGTAAACGTATCTAGATTTAAGCGGATCGTAAGAGCAGAATTTATGTGACTTAATGTTTACTCACACAGAATATCTTTGGCAAATAATTACCTTAGCAATCGACAACGAGTAACGACGGTAAAGATATTGGTCCTAGAAAGTTAACTAAATTACTGTAACATAAAGATGAAGCTGGGATCTGCTCAAGATATTAGGATTTTAGTTAAACATTTTGTTAGGATAACAGTCTCGTGGATACTACACAAGTATTCAGTCCAAGGAAAGAAATATGTCTTTGATTCCCAAGAGAGCAAAGGGCAAAATAAATACGTTACGCTGGTTCGGTAAAAAGCTTCAAAACAGAGTTTAGAAAATGTAATAATTTTTCACTTCTAAGTCTACAGGTAAGGCTGTTTTACCAAAAAGTAACAAATATGACGATTAAAGATTACTAGCAAAAACTGAATATTTTACTAATATACCAAATGATACCTGCATAATGCTCCTGCGGATTACTTATTGTAGGACGTGCCCGCATGAAAGATCATTCTTCGTCAATGGATGGGTGATGCTGATGATGCCTACTCGTAACTGATAGGTACTGTGACTCGACTACGTAGTAAACTTGCTATTCCAGCCAGCTCTAAGAATGACCTTTATGTTATAAACATGCGCACGTCTGGTCAAACCGTCACGCACGCGCATTCAGCTCCCGCGGTCAGTGCGCAGATATTTCATGCGCGCGTTGTCAACGCGCACAATGCTCGCGAGCAGATTTACCGACCGATTCAGCGTGTGAACGCGCAATTTATGAGGCGAAGAAGAGTCTATAATCTATGGTGTAAGGCTTGTCTTGTCCGGTTCATGTCCGAACTTGGGCTAGGAAGGTGCAAAAGAAATTTAATAGATTTTACGCCACGATTTGAACGTTAAAATACCTTAATAGCTTTTGATAGGAATTTCATCGGCAACGTCACTGATATATCCGATCCATAATTAATATAATTATGAAGATAATCACGATCATGTGGGGAAAGAAATTTACGACTATTTCCTACGCGTGCGGACATGCAAATGGCTGTAATATTTATAATACTTAATGAAATGCTATAAGAAATGACGAAAGTAGAAAATAATGATAAAACATTCAAGAAATTATTTATGAAAAATTATAAGTCGTAACTTTCAACATTTCTTGCATATTTTCCCCTAATTAGTTAATCGGGTTCGTTCAATAAAACGCTTACCGAAAGCGGAACGTACTTCGGGGATGGGTAGGTTAAAAGATACGTTTTTTTGACATAGTAGCCGTTTTGAAGATTTGTGTGTTTGTCGGATGTTCACAAAAGATTTCCATATTTCAAACGGTGTTTCCACGTTACCTAGGGTTAGCGAATAAAGTACCCTGCCAAAGCCATTCCTCAGATCAGGTCGATAAGCCTTCATTGAGTCGTAGCGGCTGCGCGGGTTCAATCTAATTTATTCGCTCATTGTGAATCTCCACGTAGGGATGTGACAAAGTTTGAGGTAATCTTACCTCAGTTCTTCGATGTTGGCATCGAGAACTTAAATAAAACATGATATTACGCTTACGTTTTAGGTAATTAGTATATTTACTAAACCGTAAATTATAAGAATGTCAGATATGACTCAGAATTATACTCCACTGGGATGGCTGGAACGTCAACACACTGCTCTATTTACGATTTAATACAACCTAAAATAATAATAAGCGCTGGTGGCCTAGCGGTAACAGCGTGCAACTTTCGATCCGGAGATCGCAGGTTCGAACCCTCGCGGCCCGGCATTTGCCAGTCGCTTTTCGGTGAAGGAAAACATCGTGAGGAAACCGGACCGATTCCAATAGGGCCTAGTTACCCTTCGGGTTGGAAGGTCAGATGGCAGTCGGTTTCGTAAAACTAGTGCCTACGAAAGATCTTGGTAATAGTTGACAAAGCGGAACCCAGGCTGAGCCGTGGCAAATTCCGAGCTGATGCAAGAAGGAAAAACAACCTAAAATAAATAGTAGGTATGCGTAAATTTCAACACCATGAAATGATTTTTACTTCGTTTAATATACTCTTATGAAACTGATTTAAGGTTGTACCTAGGTACTCATTTTATAATATTACACCCCTTATCCTCTTATCAGTACAAAAGGAGCAAAATTAAGATTCTTCTATGGAAGATGCAGTCAAGGTGCAGTCGGCAGCAGTTAATATAATCAATAAATATGTTTGTATTGTACTTATAGAATAACACAATTGTCATTTTAAGGACGCACATTTGAGGTAAATGCAAATCAAGATTGAGGTAAATCGTCCGTCCGTGCCTAAACAGCTTTATTCAGCTGTATAATATTTACAGTGGCGGCGGTAAGTATTTAACACGTGGTTCTATTATGGCTATTTATTGGCAAGAGTTATGTTAAAGCACATGTACGGAATGGACTTCCTTCGATAAAGATGGGCGGGAAAGTAATAGACTCATATTACTCGTACTTTTATGGGATATGTAAGACTTATTAAGTGCACTTTATTAATATAGGTACATTGTATTAGCAGCTTTTGTGGGTTTTTTTAGAGGAGCGTAATCTAACATATTTATTTATCTTAAATGTTGCTCTTTATTTAAATTATAAATGAAAAAAAGTTGCAAAAAAAGTTGTCAAGTAAGAGCAATGAAAGCTCATTAGTACCTATTGTGTAAGTGAAGACAATTACGATTTTATTTTTTTTTCAATTTATTTGGGACAACAAACAGTAACACACAACCCATATAACCATAATCGGTCGCCGTTCCTACGCAAATCCTCCTATTTTGTGTACACACAGGTCTTCGGGTCTCAATGCTTAGTCGCAGTACGGTCGACGTTTAGTCGCGGCGACCCAAATGGGGACGATTGGTAACAGGCACAAATGGTCACAGAAGTGACAGAAGTGTGCACTACGCGTGCACACATTGTTACCGTTTGGCGACTACTTTCCCAAAATCATTCGTTCATTTCATTCTTTTCAAATGGCGACTATCAGAGACGTCAAAGTAAAAAAGAAATAAAATCATTTGACATTAAAATGTAATGGCGTAAGAATTTGTTAAAGATAAATATTGTTTGCATTTGTAATATAATGTGGGCTAATTACCATGGCCAATTAAATTGCTCGAGTGATTTCATAAAATAAGTCTAAATTTATCAACGCGCCATCAATTTACCTCAGTTTAACCAGTAATAATATTATTGACTACTCGGTGTTTGCGTGTTATGTATATTGATTGGTGAAGTTTTAGTGCTCCGGTGCATATACTATACTGAAATAATAAAAATAATGCCTAGAAAACCAATAAAGTTGTTAAAATTGTAACGTCTAGGACTGATAGGACATAAATAAAATTCTACCAGTACGTTAACAAAAATAATTTATTAAATAAAAACTAAAATTTGAAATAGGGTCGTGGGTGGTCAAGGCCCGGGTCTAAAATTTGCCACCGCGGAGCGGTACTGCCCTGGCTGGTGGTTATGACGGTGGTCCGCAGCAGGTGTGGGGGCCAGCGCTGAAGAGGAGCAGGGGCGACGGCGGGCGAACGACTCAGGCTCCAACCCAGCCGTCTGGATGTTGTGTGTGTGGATGCTGGTGACGGTGTGACACGTCGGCCGAACGGTCTTTTTTTTTAATAAATAAATAAATAACGGCGCACCCTGTAAATTTCCACGCATAGTCTTAGTGATGAGACCTTGTTCTTGCTCGCTCTGATAGGTGAACACCCTGTGACGATGATGATGATGATGAAGGTGAGACCAAGAATAAGCCGGTGCACCAGCAGCATAAGTGCATAAGCAGATAGCGTGTTTGTGTTCACAAATCAGAGCGGAGTTACAAGCACAGCAAGGAAAAGCACAGAAGTAAGGAAGAAAGAACAAAGAAAGTGACTAAATTAAGAAGGAGGTACGCACACATACTTATTCGTACCCGCCATTACATTACTTAGCACTAACAGAACAAAGGAAATTGCAAAGTCATTCCCTCTAAAAGCGTTTAGCATAAAATGGGAATGAATAATTTAAATTAAGCATTTAACACTGTTAACAAAAGATAATTACAAGTGAGCTCACATTAGAATTAAAATTACACTATGTACTATTTTTTAAAATAACGTTCAACACTTTGCACTTACCAGTACGTGGGTGCGGGAACTCGTTATTTCGCGATTACGTCGCCGAATATATTTAAATTAAATAAATTTGCAGGTGTCCGCGCCCACCAGAAAATAATTAAAATTATAATTTGTACAGCGCGCGAGACGACACGGGCTGGCCCGTGTGCGCGACGGTACGTACGTGCGTAACGTTTGGCGGCTGGCGCGGACTAGAGATGTGTCAACCCGGTTTGCCAACCCGGTCCAAACCGAGTTAGGCTCAACTCGGCCCGACTCGGTTTGACAGTTCACCAACCCGGTTCTAACGAGCAGATCCTGAACGCAGCCGAACGAAGGTACGATCGGTCCCATTCCCACTCGTCTCGACTCGAAATTGTCTCGAGATAGCGGGCCGAGCAAACGAAACCGCCATTGCAAGCCGGCGAGTGCAAGCAGGATAGCTGTTTTTTCGCGCCGAAAAGTAGCGCCACAGCCAGAATTTCAAACACGCTTGCAGTCCCGGCCGTGCGCGCTTTGGTTTGATTTTAATAATAAAAGTTATTTTGCCGCGCGATTCAATAACAAATATGAATTATATGAATCTTAACATTTTATTGCCCTAACTTTATAAGCTAAAAATATTATCAATTTTATTTTAAAGGTGGAGAAAATATAGTAGATGCACGGGATAAGACAATGGTTTTAACACTCCAAAACTAAGTGGATACATTTCTATAGACATAGACATTATTATTGTGACACTTGTTAAGTCGATCTATCGCGCTTCACGTTATTTAATGTGTTTCGCTCATAACTCGACTCAACTCAACCCGGCCGACTCGATTCGTGTTTAATTCTGACGAAGCGCTTCACACGGGCCAAACCTAACCGCTACATTTATACGCTAAGGACCGTCGTAGCAACTCGGTTTGGTCAAACCGGGTTGAAACCGGGTTACGTAGAAACTCAAACCGTTCAGCCCGGTTTGCGATATTTTCGGTTTGGCACATCTCTAGCGCGGACTGATGACTGGGCGGCGCGGCGGGGCAGCGCTCGCGCCAGTTCCAGATTATTCCGTGACGTCAGCTCAGACCGGTCGTAGTACAGTTGATACGAATAGCGCATGGACGGTCGGATTAACCTTGCGATGTCTATTACAGAGGTTTTTTAAAACATAATTATTTTATTTTATTCTTAGTCGTACTTTAAAATAGAAAAGTAGAATAAGATAATTAATGTAAATATAAAATTGATTGTTAAATTTGTAAAAATAAATAGTTAGTTGATTAAAATAAATAATAAAAATAATAATTGATTAAAATAATTCATGCAACTATAATTAAAATTAATTTATAAATTAGTTATTTTATTAAAATTTGTATAATTAAAATTGTAAAAATAATAAAATTAAAGCTTATAATTAAAACATGTACGTGCAACGTTACATTACCCCCTCGCGCCGGAAAAGGATTTTGTTCCGCAGAATAAAATCCGCGCAATATACGTTTGCGTATTTGCATTTACTACTTCATACTATCTTTCATACTGTCCATCATACATCACGCAATCATAAAAAAACATTAGTATCTAGTTTTAAACTACAGATGCTAATGCGCCCAGACTTTTGCAGGTAACCAGTTATCGTTCAACCAGAAACCAATACAAATACATTTTATGCACTGTAATAGATGGTAAATACGCGCGACTTGGGAAATTAATGTAACTTTTATTATATTATTTATTAAAACTTGACAATTTTAAATCTTTGATGTGCCAAGTCCCTATATTTTTTCCAGACATGTCCTCCAATACATACACCAAAGGTGACTTCTTTTCAACAACACGACATTGTAGAAACTTAGGGGCTAATTTTTTACTAAAGTACTTATCTTTGTCACTTAAAACATAAGCACGTTTCATGACTATGTCCCCTACCTTAAATTCTACATGTCTACGGCGTAGATTATAATGTGCGGTATTCTTTGCATGAGCTTGATGTAACTTCGCCTGTACATTATCAAATATTTCGGACATGCAACCTAAATTTTCGGCATAAATGTCACGTGGTAAGAACATTAAATCCCTGCCAAGGTCATTATCGACATAATGCGTACCACAAGTCACTAGGTCTCGACCAAATACGAGGAACGAAGGACTATAACCTGTTACTTCATTTGCAGAGTTATTTATGGCAAATTGTACTTTCGGTATAAACAAATCCCAGGTCCTATGATCTTCATTGACAAATGTTGATAAACAAGTAACGATCGTGCGATTCTGACGTTCCACGGGGTTAACTTGTGGCGTGTACCTAGGCGTGTAGAAGACATTCGGCACATTATATTTTTTAAATAAATCTACGGTCATGCCGCTAGTGAACTGACTGCCGTTATCAAGAAAGATTGTTTGAGGAACCCCATGAACTAGAAAGAGTTGGTCCTCTATAATTTTGGTGATTATAGTTGAAGTGGCATTACGAATAGGGTAAATGAGGCAAAATTTTGAAAAACAACAAGTGATGACCAGGATATATTGGTTTTGTTTCCGAGTGATAGGCAGAGGGCCCATGAGGTCAATCGAAACCATTTGAAAAGGTCGGCAACATTGTTTAGGGCGACCCATTTCACCAAGCACCTGATGATTTTGATGTTTGTATTGTAAACACTTATTACAAGATCCTACAAATTTCACGACGTCATTATGCATCCCTGGCCAGAAGTATCTCAACGCCAATCTACGATACGTTTTAAAGATACCTAGATGTCCAGCCATAGGCTCAGAATGATTTTGTTCCAAAACATCGTAACGAAATTCGCTTGGGACAACTTCCTTCCAAGAGAACTCGGAGGTTTTCTCGTGTTTATTTTTGCAAAGCCTATACAAAGAGCCATTCTTGATGAGAAAATTAGGAAAATTTTGAGGTTTAGTTAAGCAAGAATTATAAATATTTTTGTACCATGCATCTGACGTGTTACGAAAAGAATTGGACAAATCAATAGCGCTAATCGGAACAGCTCTCGACAGAGCGTCGGGAATCACATTAACCACTCCTCGACGATGTTTAAGCTCGAAGTTAAAACACGATAAACGTACGCCCCAACGAGCGAGACGACCGGTAGGATTACTTAGAGAAAGGAACCATTTTAAGGCACTGTGATCTGTAAAGACAGTGAACGGTTTACCATTCTCCAAGTAACACCTCCAATGCTCAAGTGCTATAATTACCGCGAGTGTTTCACGCTCCGTTATGCTATAATTACGCTCAGCCTGTGTTAACGATTTGCTCATGTAAGCTACTGGATGCTCCTTACCATCAATTGTTTGAGTCAGCATACCACCTACACCATAGTTGCTTGCGTCTGTATGAACCTCGAACGGCTTACTATAATCAGGGCAAGACAACACTGGAGCCGAGACTAAACATTCTTTTAGCTTGGTAAAAGCAGCATCAGCTTCAGGAGTCCACTTAAAAGACGGTCTACCCTTCCTAGTGGATGTCAGCTGGTTAAGAGGGCCCGCTATCGTACTAAACTGTGGCACAAACCGACGGTACCAGGTGGCAGTTCCTAAGAATCTCTTTATGTCCTTAACACTGGTAGGTGTTGGATAGTTTAAAATAGCTTCTACCTTACCTGGGTCCGTGCGAAGACCATGGCTGTCAACAACGTATCCTAAATACCTAAGTTGACTTCTAAAGAATTGACACTTCTCCAAGTTCACCGTCAGGTTTGCTTGGCGAAGTTTGTCTAATACCCGAAGAAGTAGCGACACATGAGAATTGAAGTCCTCCGATATTATTATAATGTCGTCTAAGTAGGCAAAGACTTTTAAGTCAAATTCTCTGAAGAGAAGGTCAACTAAACGCTGCTGCGTCGCCGGTGCGTTGGTTAAACCAAACGCGGTCCTTTTGAAGCGATATGTACCACGAGCAGGAACATAAAACGCGGTCTTGTCCCTGTCCTCGACAGCAATTGGAATTTGCCAGAAGGCTTTCGATAAATCGATACTCGAAAGGTAACGAGCGTCACGTAAGTTATCTAGTATTTCCGATACGTAAGGTAAACTATACGCATCCTTTCGAGTAACGGAGTTCAACTTACGGCTGTCGAGACAGAAACGAGGTTGACCGTTCTTCTTGGTGACAAGCAGGACAGGTGAAGACCAGGCGCTTTCGCAGGGCTCGATGACGTCGAGACCAAGCATTTCATCTACCTGTTCAACGAGGATCCGTTGCTTCTCCGGTGACATTCGGTAATACCGTTGCCGGATCGGTTGCGCATCTCCAGTATCAAGATGGTGTTCAATAAGACTGGTCTTACCTAAGCCTTTCCGTTCAGCAGAAATATCCTCAAACTGTGCAATGATGTTGTCAGCTATGGATTTCTCCGAAACGCTTAAATGATCATAACCGTGAATGAACGAAGTATCACTAGACTTCGGTTCTTCAATATCGACTGTAGCATTAGGAAAAGTAATACTACTTAAATTTGGAAGAATGTTAAATTTAAGCCAAAAATTTACGCCTAATATAAAATCAGTATTAACTTCTGGGACAATATGAGCAGTAATAAAGTGAAACTTATCACGAAAATGTACAGGCAAGTTAAAATAACCCCGGCTCTGCATTATACGACCGCCAGCCCCAACGGCTGTGATAAATTTATCTTTAAATAAAGGTAAACCCTGTAATGCTGTATGAGCATCACTCTTTAAAACAGTTACGGCAGCACCAGAATCTAGCAAACCCTTCATCTCAATACCATTAACGTGTACCGTTGCATAAGGACGATTATCAATACTAGGATCATCATTCAGAATTGCGTCGATCTTATACGAATTGAAATAAATTTTAATAGTTTTCAACCAATCGCTCCAATCTACAGGATCAAAATGATTAATGTGATGGTTGGCGCAATTCTGTCCTTTTAGTTTTTTTGAAGAGGAAGGCTTCGCCTTCTTGCAAGTAGGGCAATCAGGAGACTTGACACCTTTATGACCACACTTAAAACAATAAATGTCATCCTTATTAGCTGGGCATTGACGCAAGTTGTGGCTATTATTACGACATCTAGGACAAAATAAGGGTTTGGCCGAGGGTGTAGAAGTAAGTGCATGTACCTGTTTCTCGTTGCCGTTGTTGTTGTTGTTATATTTGTTAAAATTATTAGTATAAGACCTATTATTATTGTTAGTATTAGCATTAGCGTTATTATTATATTGTTTATTATTGTTATTCCTGTATGTGAAATTCTTGTTATTATGGAAGCTATTATTTTTATTAGTACCACTATAAGCAAACTCAGGTGCCAAAGTGTCAGCTGTACGCCTGGGTGGTTCACGAAAGTCAGCAAGACGTGCCTGAATACTTTCGTAATTACGACAATGATTACGCAATGTATTTATGTCAGTAATCGCAGACGCTGACGCTAAGGTACTGGCATAGCAAGGCCTGATGTTATGGAGAAGGATCTCCAACTTTTCGTCCTCCGGCAATGGCTTAGAGAGACGCGAGAATAAACCAGCCATGATTGATAAGTATACGGTAATGTTCTCGGATTCACCCTGCGTACGTGACCGAATTTCATTACCGAGCCTATAATCATAGTCCTTCTGACCAAAATCTTGCTTGAGCAATGTGGAGAGTTCAACCCAGGTGGACACTTGACCCTTAATATTACGGTACCAATGAAGTGCATCACCAGTAAAAATCTCTGTCGCATACGACAAAAGCTTCGAATCCGAAATCGACCTAGCTTCACAAAATTCCGTTATACGTTCCACGAAGGCACGGACGCAAGACTTGCCATCGAACTTGATCTTACAAAGCTCGTTATGACTACCGCGGTCGCAAGTGACGTTAACATTTATCGGTGCCGTGCTAACTACATGCTCTGCGCTCGGAGCTGGCAAGACGGTCGCGGTAGCCGTGTCCTTCATAGAATTAAACCTAGCCGTCAGAGTTCGAAACTCCTGGTCACAAACATCAAACATGGGCTGTGTCGATTCATCGCAAACAATACGATTAAGACGATGATGCAAGTGATTCAAAAGGTTTTGTGTGCGAAGCAAAACGTTCCTATCAGGTCGTGAATCTAAGTTCGACTGAACCTTCGCGAGGGCATCACTAACACCTCTTAAATCGGCAGCGACAGTGAAATTACTTTCTAAAATATCCTCGGAAGGAAACAAAGGCCCTAACTTCGCAATCTGTTTCCGCAAGTCCTGGACTGTAGAACCGGGTGTCTCACCACGAATGCTAACCTCATACTCTAACTCTGGCTTTTGTAAAGACAAGAATTTCACGGGAAACTCCATTTTTAATGAAATTTAAAATAAAATAATAATAATAACGTGCACAAAAAAAAATTGGCAACCGTGGAAAGTGTTGAACGTTTGTACCTAATTAACACTACTCCGCCTGTTACAATGTTAACTAAGTAACGTTTTGGTTGGCTAAATTAAAAAAATAAAAAAATCAAGCAAAATCAAAAAAATAAAATAGACAGTCACAAAAATAAAAAGAAAAGAAGCATTAAAATATTGCAACTAATGTGTACCACAAACAATTTAAAAAATTTGCACCACAAAAAAAAAATATTCATAAAATATTCGACCGACTGTACTAGTCTACACTACACTAGTACAGGGTGATGATAAAATTACAATAAATAATGTTATTCAAAATAAAATTATTATTAAAATTACAATTCCACAATAAATAAATAATTACAATTATTATTATTAATGAGGTACACCTTAGTTACATGCAACCAAAAAAAATAAAAAAACGTTTCACAAAAAAAAACAACAAACACACAAATTCTGCGGGGCAAATTTAGACCTTAAGACCACGTTTTAGGCGCCAATGTAACGTCTAGGACTGATAGGACATAAATAAAATTCTACCAGTACGTTAACAAAAATAATTTATTAAATAAAAACTAAAATTTGAAATAGGGTCGTGGGTGGTCAAGGCCCGGGTCTAAAATTTGCCACCGCGGAGCGGTACTGCCCTGGCTGGTGGTTATGACGGTGGTCCGCAGCAGGTGTGGGGGCCAGCGCTGAAGAGGAGCAGGGGCGACGGCGGGCGAACGACTCAGGCTCCAACCCAGCCGTCTGGATGTTGTGTGTGTGGATGCTGGTGACGGTGTGACACGTCGGCCGAACGGTCTTTTTTTTTTAATAAATAAATAAATAACGGCGCACCCTGTAAATTTCCACGCATAGTCTTAGTGATGAGACCTTGTTCTTGCTCGCTCTGATAGGTGAACACCCTGTGACGATGATGATGATGATGAAGGTGAGACCAAGAATAAGCCGGTGCACCAGCAGCATAAGTGCATAAGCAGATAGCGTGTTTGTGTTCACAAATCAGAGCGGAGTTACAAGCACAGCAAGGAAAAGCACAGAAGTAAGGAAGAAAGAACAAAGAAAGTGACTAAATTAAGAAGGAGGTACGCACACATACTTATTCGTACCCGCCATTACATTACTTAGCACTAACAGAACAAAGGAAATTGCAAAGTCATTCCCTCTAAAAGCGTTTAGCATAAAATGGGAATGAATAATTTAAATTAAGCATTTAACACTGTTAACAAAAGATAATTACAAGTGAGCTCACATTAGAATTAAAATTACACTATGTACTATTTTTTAAAATAACGTTCAACACTTTGCACTTACCAGTACGTGGGTGCGGGAACTCGTTATTTCGCGATTACGTCGCCGAATATATCTAAATTAAATAAATTTGCAGGTGTCCGCGCCCACCAGAAAATAATTAAAATTATAATTTGTACAGCGCGCGAGACGACACGGGCTGGCCCGTGTGCGCGACGGTACGTACGTGCGTAACGTTTGGCGGCTGGCGCGGACTGATGACTGGGCGGCGCGGCGGGGCAGCGCTCGCGCCAGTTCCAGATTATTCCGTGACGTCAGCTCAGACCGGTCGTAGTACAGTTGATACGAATAGCGCATGGACGGTCGGATTAACCTTGCGATGTCTATTACAGAGGTTTTTAAAACATAATTATTTTATTTTATTCTTAGTCGTACTTTAAAATAGAAAAGTAGAATAAGATAATTAATGTAAATATAAAATTGATTGTTAAATTTGTAAAAATAAATAGTTAGTTGATTAAAATAAATAATAAAAATAATAATTGATTAAAATAATTCATGCAACTATAATTAAAATTAATTTATAAATTAGTTATTTTATTAAAATTTGTATAATTAAAATTGTAAAAATAATAAAATTAAAGCTTATAATTAAAACATGTACGTGCAACGTTACTAGCATCTGTAGTTTAAAACTAGATACTAATGTTTTTTTATGATTGCGTGATGTATGATGGACAGCATGAAGGATAGTATGAAATAGTAAATGCAAATACGCAAACGTATATTGCGCGGATTTTATTCTGAGGAACAAAATCCTTTTCCGGCGCGAGGGGGTAATGTAACGTTGCACGTACATGTTTTAATTATAAGCTTTAATTTTATTATTTTTACAATTTTAATTATACAAATTTTAACTAAATAACTTATTTATAAATTAATTTTAATTATAGTTGCATGAATTATTTTAATCAATTATTATTCTTATTATTTATTTTAATCAACTAACTATTTATTTTTACAAATTTAACAATCAATTCTATATTTACACTAATTATCTTATTCTACTTTTCTATTTTAAAGTACGACTAAGAATAAAATAAAATAATTATGTTTTAAAAAACCCCTGTAATAGACATCGCAAGGTTAATCCGACCGTCCATGCGCTATTCGTATCAACTGTACTACGACCGGTCTGAGCAGCTGACGGTGACGTCACGGAATATTCTAGAAGGCGCGAGCGCAGCCCCGCCGCCGCGCCGAGCCGATCAGTCCGCGCCAGCTATCAAACGATACGCACGTACCGTCGCGCACACGGGCCAGCCCGTGTCGTCTCGCGCGCTGTACGAATTATAATTTTAATTATTTTCTGGTGGGCGCGGACACCTGCAAATTTATTTAATTTAAATATATTCGGCGACGTAATCGCGAAATAACGAGTTCCCGCACCCACGTACTGGTAAGTGCAAAGTGTTGAACGTTATTTTAAAAAATAGTACATAGTGTAATTTTAATCCCAATGTGAGCTCACTTGTAATTATCTTTTGTTAACTGTGTTAGATCCTTAATTTAAATTACTCATTCCCATTTTATGCTAAACGCTTTTAGAGAGAATGACTTTGCAATTTCCTTTGTTCTGTTAGTGCTAAGTAATGTAATGGCGGGTACGAATAAGTATGTGTGCGTACCTCCTTCTTAATTTAGTCACTTTCTTCTTCCTTACTTCTGTGCTTTTCCTTGCTGTGCTTGTAACTCCGCTCTGATTTGTGAACACAAACACGCTATCTGCTTATGCACTTATGCTGCTGGTGCACCGGCTTATTCTTGGTCCCACCTTCATCATAATCATCGTCACAGGGTGTTCACCTATCAGAGCGGGCAAGAACAAGGTCTCATCACTAAGACTATGCGTGGAAATTTACAGGGTGCGCCGTTATTTTTAAAATAGAAGACCGTTCGGCCGACGTGTCACACCGTCACCAGCATCCACACACACAACATCCAGACGGCTGGGTTGGAGCCTGAGTCGTTCGCCCGCCGTCGCCCCTGCTCCTCTTCAGCGCTGGCCCCCACACCTGCTGCGGACCACCATCATAACCACCAGCCAGGGCAGTACCGCTCCGCGGTGGCAAATCTTAGACCCGGGCCTTGACCACCCACGACCCTATTTCAAATTTTAGTTTTCATTTAATAAATTATTTTTGTTAACGTACTGGTAGAATTTTATTTATGTCCTATCAGTCCTAGACGTTACATTGGCCGGATGGATTATTATTATTATTATTATTTGGAGCCCCTCGTGTCCCACTGCTGGGCAAAGGCCTCGCCCCAATTTTTCCACTGATCTCTATCCAGTGCTATGTCTGACCATTCCTCCAAGAAGGAGTCCAGTTCATCCCTCCATCGCCGGCGGGGTCTGCCGGATCCCCGATCAGAGTTTTCGGGCTCCCACACTGTAGTGAGTTTGGCCCACAACTCATTAGGCATTCGGCAGACGTGACCAGCCCAGTCCCATTTTAACTTGGCCGCCTTCCGAGCTACATCGGCGATTTGAGTTTTAGAGCGTAGCGTGGTGTTCCGGACTCGATCCACCAATTTGACACCTAGTATGCTACGCTCCATGGCTCGTTGGCAAACCCCGAGCTTGGACTTCTGAGCTTTAGTTAAAATATGGATTAAGACGGTAATATTCCATGTAAAAAACAGTCGCCAAACGGTCACCAAACGGTCGACAAACGGTCGCAAAATGGTCGCAGCGTACACGCGTGACCGAAAGCAGTGAATATTTATTATATTTTCAAAATGGCTTCTTGTATTAATTTTTTCCAGGTATCCTCAAACTTTATAAACAATTAAATATGCCGTCATACTCAGTTGCCCTCACTAAAGAAGATTAAAAAAAAATTGTAACGTGCGTACCGAGCTGCTGGGTTGTAAAGGATCGGGGATCATATTATTATGGTCTATAGAGCAACTAGTATTTTGCGGCATTTCACAATTGACACTTGTTGAAGTAGTCGTCATTAATATTACTATCAACATTAATTTCAGCGATCTGTACTTCTTTTGTCAAGATTTTTGTATAGATAAGTGTCTACAAATTTGTAATGTTAAAGAGACATAAATAAAACGTAGTAAGAGTAAATAATGTGTTTTTTTTGTAACTCAAACAAAATACTTGTAGATACGAGTGCGGAAAAGAGGAAAATCGATACGAGTAGCGATAAATTAATACACGAACGAAGGGAGTGTTTTAAATCGACACGAGTTGTGAATGTCCTTTTCGCACGTGTATCGTACGACGATTTTCAGTACCTAAATCTAAGCTGAGAGTTTCGACCAGACAAGAAATGAATCATTGCTTGATTTGCTCGCACTACTGCGTTAAAAAAAGCAGCATCTGTACTGAAAAAAAACTATCATTGCGCAACAGAAATTCTATTAATATCACAGTAAATACTCTATTTCATTTGATTCCTACTTTTATTGTGTAAAGCAACACTACACTTCATTTTTATCAATAAGAATTAAAAATTATATATTTAATACATTAAGTAACTATAAAGTGCTTATCTATTTGTATTATCATTCTGCACTTTTCTTAACTTTCCCACATTTCTATAAAATGTCGAAGAGTGCTTAAATGGTCGTCGTCGTTTATTATTATTTAATTCGCTCATATTTAAATGATTCAAAGCAACCAGTCCACAACTTCACAAGACAGTTTGAGAAACCTTCGTATTTCAGATTGTCATTTGCGGATACAGTGGTTTAGGAGCAGTTCGGTAATCAGACCTACACATGTGTGTACAAATTCTGTCAATGTCACTGTCAGAAACCGTTCTGACAGTGACAATGACAGCCACAAATTCGTCCACATGTTGTTACCGTTATGTGTGCAAACGTCGACTAATAAAGTGTCGTTAAAAGTCATTCTGACAGTGACATTGACAGCCACAAATTCGTACACATTTTGTTACCGTAACGAGTGCACACGACGACTACATTTTGTTATTGTATCAATACGGTCGCATTGTTTGCACGACGTTACCACGCGTTATGGCCGTTATGTCACATTTGACAGTTAGTTACTGATTTGATGATTTTGCGACTGAAATGGTTGTATGGGAAGGCTCTAATAGAGAATTACAGTGTTAACAATAGTAAGGTGTGAGACCAACAACATTGTCCACCGATTACTAGATTTAACTTAAATCTAAAGTATACAGCGCAAGGCGCAAGGTAACAATGATATTGAATTAAAGGTACTTAACAATGGAAATAGTACAAAGGTTTGTGAATACAGTAACGCACTAACACAATTTTATTAACAAATATAGGTACGTAACACGTAAAAGGTAGATAAGAAATTACAAAACAAACGACTGCATTATCAACAATTTTGAGGACAAGTAAGAATGGTAGTAAGTACATAATAGTATATGGTCTATTGGAGTGACTTTCAATTTTGTTTATTATTGAGTAATTTAATTAAATTGTCTGACATCATGAAAATGTCAATTTCATTGAAATGTAAGTTATATGATTTGACCATCCTGTAAAGGGGATCACGCTCCCCGGCGCGGGTTCGACAGCGCGCATCTGCGAACAGTTGGTGCATGCGAGCTGCGCGCTGTCGTGCCCGCGTCGGCACGCGGTAGCTGAGAGCCCCACTCAGGCTGGGACAGTCGAATTTACTATGACAAAGGTTATATAGGACCATTGCGTCTAGAAGGAGGCGGCGGTTTTGTAGGTTGAGTAATTTGTACGTATCGAGAAGCTGCTGCTAGCTTAGACGAGAACGGTAACAACGGTAATGCATGGCACGCAAGAATTTCTTTTGAACAATCTCTATTGAGTTTTTGTACTTATCATAGAAAAGGTTCCATATCGACACAGCATTGCACACAGAATACATATAGAATGTGCGGATTTCAGAAAAATAATATGGCACTTAATTTAAATAACTATATGAGTTGATACACGTAAACGATTGCTGATGCACCAACTTACTGCCGGCTTTAATAATGGCGTGGTGGTAACACACTATATGTATTGTATATAATATATGTATTGCATAGATGCAGCGTGATATCTGAGATTAAGGCTGCTTTCAAAAAAAACGTCAAAATAATGTAAAATTGATAGTTTTAGTCGGTGAAATACTACACTTTCCGTTATCCAATAGATTTATTTAATTTAAATTTCAGTTAGAGCATCTTATTATCTTGATTTTTATAAGACTGGATTTTTGAAAACCAAGTCAATAAATTAATTATGATTTTTTCTCTAATGCACGTTTAGAAAAAACTCACGTATAAGGTCAGTGCGGGCAAGACCGGCATAGTTTATTTGAAATAAAGTTTGAGTGGATAAAACTCTATAATTAATGTACTTTGGCGTAATGCGCATGGTCCTATGGGATTGCAAATATTATAGTTTTTAAGGCTCGGCGGGTTGACCGTCCTCCCGCGATGAGCACGGAAAGACCGTCTAGTGCTTGTTGTCGCGTAATTTCATATGAGACTAGGTTCCAAAATCATGATCATTGTTATTTTACGTAATAACAGGGCATAATGTTCTAGATAATTAATAAAATAACGTTGAAATTTTGAACATATAAGCATTTTTCTATTTATAAGGCAAGACCGGCATATGTCCCGTAGATGGGGTTCATAACCTTTTCTTTCCAGGTCCAGATATTGCATAATACTGTTTTTCCAACGAATACCTGCGAATCCAATTTAGTCACGATAATTGACCCATGACACACTGACCCATGACACACTGACCCATGACCCGTTGACCCATGACAAATTTTATGTCAAAGTGACAGTCAGCAATGTCAAGATTTCCAATTAGTCATTAATTTTGTAGGGGGTAGGTAGGGCGTAGCGAATGATATTTGTGTGAGCCCAACTGGGGTAGTACCTTACAGATCCACCTTACAGAAGACCCCAGCCAAATAGCACTAGACCCTACTCATAGTGTTGTGTTCCTGCCGGTGAGTAAGGCTGCCAGAGCTCAACGAGGGCGCGGTGTGCTGATGACGGGAGGTCTTACGGAACTGACTTATTCCGTCTATTGTCCTTTGAGTCGTCGGCAACCCGAACCCTCCTTGGAACTTGTACACTCCTTTTTACTGTGTATTTAACACAGTAAAAGGGAATGTACAGGTTTCTAATGGGGTGGCAACGCGCATGTGACACTCTTTGAGTTGCAGGCGTCCATAGGTTACGGTGACTGCTTTCCATCAGGCGGGCCGTACGCTTGTTTAAAATTGAAGTCAGCACCCCCAAAAACATATTGACGACAACCATGACGACTTTTGTGTCAAGTGACAGTCAGCAATGTCAGATTCTAGATTGGTTATTAATTTTGGCAACTCCTTGTTTATCATATGCCGGTCTTGCCTTTCTCTTTTATGCCGGACTTTCTGAGTAGGCACAATTTCTAAGTTACATATTTCAGAACATAATACTAGAAATTGAGCTCGTTTTCAGTAAATTAATAGTACTAGTCAGAAAGAACGATTATTAGATGACTACGTTACATACATGATATACAAATATTCCGACTACTTCTATTTTATTTTATTTTTTTGCGGAACCATGTTGAACTCGATGTTCGAGTTCGAAACACGAATCAAGTTTATTGTTAACTAGTGTTCATCCTAGGGATATGTATTGAAGACCAATGGATTAAGGATGAAAAACTGCTATACCTCCGGAGGTGTGAGAGGCGTAGATATATAAACACAAAAGTTATTGTCAATAGACGGTCTTTCCGGGTAGACGGTCTTCCCCATACTGACCTTAGAGCTGAATTAGTTGATCTTATTTGTAAAATTTGGACGATTTTGATTACTGAAACAGGTAAATTTATAATTAGTATACCCTGTACTACAAACTTCTCAGACTACATTTTGATTATAAGGTTTTAAAAAAAGAGTAAACGAGGCTAAGATTAATTCAATTTTTTTCAGAAATTACCTAAAATTAAGTGACAATTTCTTTGGAAATCTAAATCACATCGAAATAGTTTTTGTACTTAATTAATCTGCAACGTTTACTTAAATTGCTGGTATGCCTTAGTGATTATAAATTGCTATTATTTATTTTTGAAAATTTTTTGAAAACGAGCCTTCACCGGTACAATTATTACCACTTTTGGACATTTTCTCATATTTTGTTAGACCAAGTAGAAAAAGTCCTATAATGTGATATATATTTGTAAACTACTCGCAAAGCCCTTTAATTTGATACCACACACGGTATGATCAAGCGCTCGGTTGCGATTTCACTGTTTTTCACACGAAAGCCCTCTTAAGAGTAGACACAGATGGAGTGCAACCCGACTGCAACTTGTATGGGAACTGCTCACCAACATTGCAATCGACGTCTCGTCCGCCTGTCCCAAAGCACAGTATAATAAAGAGTACTAACGTACAGTATGGCCACTCCCGCTCCCCGCTAAAAGTGCCGCCCACCCCCTCTCGGTTACCTCACAGTTACCGCCTGTCAAAAACGCGAACAGTCGACCTGTCATATCTCACTCATACAAGCATGGTACGCGATCACCTACACGAGCTTAGACTGTGTGCTAGGAACTCGCCTCTTTCATATAAGTATTTGATCGCCAGTGTCCGAGATGTGCCCAAAGTGCAGTATAATAAAGAATACCTAGACGTGCCTAGACTATCGTACAGTATGACCACTCCCGCTCCCCGCTGAAAGTACCGCCCACCCGCTCTCGATTACCTACCTCACAGTTACCGCCTGTCAAAAACGCGACCAGGGGGGTTACCATGACGTGCTAAAACCGGTCAGTTTAGGTTGAGAGAGAGGGACGGTGCTATGTAACTCCTATAGCTGTGTCCCTTTTTCTCAACCTAAACTGATCGTCTTTAGTACGTCATGGTAACCCCCCAGTTGACCTGTCATATCTCACTCATAAAAGCATGGTACGCGTTCACCTACACGAGCTTAGACTGAGTGTATATTAGGAACGCGCCTCTTTCATATCTCTACCTAATCTAAGACAATTTTTAATAGAAGGTAAGGTATACGTTGTTACTTTTTAAAGATCTTGTCACGGCGGATTAAGGGTGGCAAACAACGTGCGTCCTGCCTGCCTAATACGGACGCTAGCAATTTCGTGGAGTTGGGCCCGCATTGCCGACCATAATTATATTCTTAATAGCTGTACCTACCCCATCTTCATTGTCAACCCCTTGATTTGCCAAGAGTGGCACTGAAACTTACAGTTTCTTAATATTGTGCTCACATCTCATCTCATTTCATCTTAATATTTAATTTTTTTTTTGTCTGAAAGCTAAGTTAGCCGGGAGTGTTCTTAGCTATGTTTCATGAAAATCGGTCTACTATGTCGCAGTCGGAGGTTTTTTCAAAATATTAATTAAAAAACGGCTTTCGCGATGTCATTAAAATTTACAATATAGGTGAGTATGAAGAATGTCTTCTGATTATTTATTATGTCTATTCTGTTCTATGATTGGTTATGATTTATGTTGTTCTATGATTTATTATAATGTCTTGTGTGATTGGGGTAACTTAAGGTTCATTTTTAAAACAACTCGTATGCCCGAGTTATGCAAGGTAGCCTTGTGGGCCTCAAATAGTAAAATAATGATGTGGTGAAATTTTTAACCCCCGACGCAATAACCACAAAATTAAAATTTTGAAAAAACCCCCGACTGCGACATAGTGGACCGATTTTCATGAAACATGGCTAAGAACACTCCCGACTAACTCAGCTTTCAAACAAAAAAAACTAAATCGAAATCGGTTCACCCGTTCGGGAGCTACGGTGCCACAGACAGACACACACACAGACAAACAGACAGACAGACAGACAGACAGACAGACAGACAGACAGACACGTCAAACTTATAACACCCCGTCGTTTTTGCGTCGGGGGTTAAAAACGATGGAGTATCATAAGTTTGACGTGTCTGTCTGTATGTTTGTCTGTCTGCTTGTCTGTCTGCTTGTCTGTCTGTCTGTTTGTCTGTCTGTCTGTGTGTGTGTGTCTGTCTGTGGCATCGTAGCTCCCGTACGGATGAACCGATTTCGATTTAGTTCTTTTTGTTTGAAAGCTGAGTTAGTCGGGAGTGTTCTTAGCTATGATTCATAAAAATCGGTCCACTATGTCGCGGTCGCGGTATTTTCAAAATTTTAATTTTGTGGTTAAGTTATCATTATCATACCAACGACTTCTGAGATTGATAAATCAATCCATCTATATTATATTGTAAGCAGGATTCGCTTTTTTGTGTTTTTATAATAAGAAGTTCAATATGCGGAGGGTAGCATGTATTCTCTATTCCTCTATCCTTTCATGTGTTTTCTTAACCCCCGACGCAAAAACGAAGGGGTGTTATAAGTTTGACGTGTCTGTCTGTCTGTCTGTCTGTCTGTCTGTCTGTCTGTTTGTCTGTCTGTGTGTGTGTCTGTCTGTGGCATCGTAGCTGCCGAACGGATGAACCGATTTTGATTTAGTTTTTTTTGTCTGAAAGCTGAGTTAGTCGGGAGTGTTCTTAGCCATGTTTCATGAAAATCGGTCCACTATGTCACGGTCGGGGGTTTTTTCAAAATTTTAATTTTTTAAATTCAAAATCATAAATAATATTTTGCTAATTCGCGTATAGACATACCTATACGACTATACTATTGTATTCACGGATTAGCATGTAATCTTCCCGTTTTTGGACGATATGGATTTGGGCCATTTTTTTCAAAGTTGTCCATCCCACTTTTTTTTTTGATTTGGACATTTTTACGTGGTTTCCACTCAGAATCGCGAGCTTTCAATCTTACTAGGAAAAAAATGTCCCAAGGTTTTTTCCCCATTCCGTTACCAATTTTAGGGTTCCGTAGTCAACTAGGAACCCTTATAGTTTCGCCATGTCTGTCTGTCCGTCCGTCCGTCCGTCCGGCCGTCCGTCCGCGGATAATCTCAGTAACCGTTAGCACTAGAAAGCTGAAATTTGGTAACAATATGTATATCAATCACGCAACAAAGTGCAAAAATAAAAAATGGAAAAAAATGTTTTATTAGGGTACCCCTACATGTAAAGTGGAGGCTGATATTTTTTTTCATTCCAACCCCAACGTGTGATATATTGTTGGATAGGTATTTAAAAATGAATAAGGGTTTACTAAGATCGTTTTTTCATAATATTAATATTTTCGGAAATAATCGCTCCTAAAGGAAAAAAAGTGCGCCCCCCCCTCTAACTTTTGAACCACATGTTTAAAAAATATGAAAAAATTCACAAAAGTAGAACTTTATAAAGACTTTCTAGGAAAATTGTTTTGAACTTGATAGGTTCAGTAGTTTTTGAGAAAAATACGGAAAACTACGGAACCCTACACTGAGCGTGGCCCGACACGCTCTTGGCCGGTTTTTTTTTCATACAGTTTGTATGACGGTAACGGGAAGGTTTGAAAAATAAATAAATAAATAATTCTTTTCTTCTTCTAAAGACCTCGCGATTCTGAGTATGAATCGCGTAAAAAATACCCATGTTACAAAAAAAGTGGGGTACACAACTTTGAAAAAAATGGCCCATTTCCGCAAAGTAACGCCTGATTCCATCGATTATTTTTTTTAAATAATGTTGAATTATAATATCTACAGTTTGAGAAGCACCGTTCACGATATATTGTTCTAACAGTTTTATAGTAAATGCCGTGTTAGCTGCCCGTATGTAGTTCTTCATTGCTTCCTAGATAATGCATAAATGCATAGTATTAGTATTTTTTCTGCGACCTCCTGGACATGGGCCATGCTGCCTCGTCTGCATATCTAAATAAAGACTGCTCTCTAATGCATTATTCTAATGCATGTTTTACAATATACAAGGTGAAAATGTGAGCAGCATAAAACCTGCGCGCATTCAGTAGATTATAAGTAATCGCTTCAGACAATTATTATATCGAGGGATTTTTTATTGAAATTCGAACTATGCGCAAATGTGAGATTATTGAGATAAACGTTAATTTAGTTAATCAAAAACGAAAGTTATTTTATTTTCTAGCCTAACATGGGTTACGCGCACTTTAAATAAGGAAGGAAGGAAAAAAATTTAGGTTAAATATATGACATATTGATGATCAAATAAGTTCTTGTTTAAAAATGAGATTGTGTTAGGTACTTAAATATTAACGCTTAAATTATTATTGGGGAAGGATATATTAACGCTTAGTGCAGCGCGGCAGCGGTTCTCAAACTTATTTTCCCATGGAACCCTTTTAGAAAGTAAAACATCTGACGGAACCCTTAAATTTTTTTTTTATTGCAAATTTTATTTTAATTAGCAATCATGATAGTAAAATCTAATCACTAGATTCTAATGTGAGGTATTACATGAAACTGTTTTTTATTTTTTAACAATTGGTGCAATGAATATTTGGTTTTATGGAAGAGAGTTGAAGTTGCATATCAGGTACCCAAAATTCACACGGAGCACCCAGAGAGGCTTTGCGGAGCCCTAGGGGTCCGCGGAGCACACTTTGAGAATGGCTGACTTAGTGAATATACTTATAAGCTTAGACGCTCACGTCTGCGGAATCAACCTCTATATCACAAAACTATAATTATCGACTATTACTACATAATAGTGATGAGGAAAATGTAATACATTCATATTTATGCAATTTAAATCATACTTGATGATTACCTATTTGTGACTTTCCGTTTCATCATCAGCGGTGCAAAAACCGACTTCTAGTAGGTACAGGTCTGTATGCAAATGCATGATGTTGTTCACATCATAATAATTATTCAAATATAATAACGGTTAGTACATAACGATACAAGAGCGTAAAAAGAAAATTCGAAAAACGAATAACGATAAATATAATAAAAACAAAACCGACGCTTTTGGGGTTCTGGTGAAAAAAAATACAGACGAATTGAGAACCACCTTCCTTGAGATTTGGGCGGTAATTAAAAAACACGACCGAAGAGAGTGTTTTAAATCGCCACGAGTTACGAATTCCCTTTTCGCACGTGTCAATATCGTACAACGTTTTGCGGCACACAATATGGCCCTATGACATTGTAGTACTTTGCGAACTAGTGCGGAAAACACACCATATGTATTATAAAATTTATCATGTACACACTCTAAGTGCGAACTAAACTATCGATTAACACATTCTTCATCGACTTTGTAATTAATCAGCTAAATATATACCTTGGCTACCTAAATGAAACGCAATTATAGCTTATACTTATGCCTCTTTTCGAGTCTAGCTCTTACATTATTTTGAACTTTATGTTATCTTTAGAAGGTTGTATTTGCAATAAATAATTTTGCCAATTTTGATCATAGATTCCTGATATTATATTGTAGTTTAAAGCTGTCGGTTAACTCGTTAACGCGTTTTACATAGGAAATTTACAACTAAGCTTAAAAATCTCTTATCTTGTTCTGAATGCTTATTGTAATATCAAGCTTGTTACTTGGTAAAATAAGTTCATATTAGAATATAAATAAGATATAATTACGATGCTGCGAAGGCTAGTTATAGAAATTGGTCCGGGGTAATCTTACGCATCTTAATTAAGGCATTAAGTACAGTCGGCGATGTATCTAGGGATCTCGTGTTATGAAATTTACAACGAGCTCTTGGTACAGTCAGAGCATAATTAATAAACACGAATATATATAGGTAGTGAATGTGTAATAATAAGATAAGTCTGCAGCACCTTTACTCTTTCTAACGAGGATGCAGAGTGTTAGCATGGCCATCGCGCATGTAAGGGCCCGCGCACACGGATGCAACAGTTGCACGGCGACATTTTTTGTCTCTGTCGTCACTCCGAAGACGCACGACAGAGACAAAAAATGTCGCCGTGCAACTGTTGCATCCGTGTGCACTGTGCGCGGAGCGTAACACCTCAGGAGTGACAGGCCTAAGAAGACTACTTGCCATCAGTCAATCAATGCTTAAGTTGACTTAAGGGGCACACAGATAGTTAGCTGGAAGATATACATTTAATCTGTCGGCCCCTTTACTAAGTATTTTAACATTTTTCCATACGATACATAGTTGCTTATAACTTCATAAATGTTTAACCGCGTTAAATACCGCAACGCAGTCTAGGAACAGGTTGGATTGTTATCGCAACATCTACGCACCTCCGGCCAAAGCTTACACCAGTTATGCCTAATGCTATAGTTAACATAATTTTATAGCATAATAGCCTTATGTAGCACATGTATTCTTTGGATTACGGGGAAGCTACTCGTAATGTTTAGCATAAATGGTTGAAGACGACCAGTAATTATGTAGTTTGTGCTATTTTGAGCTTACCTGATATCTGCCCTTGAGCGAAAGTTCTGGATTGTATGCTCTATGACTAATCACAAATTTTGCATTATAATTCTATGGGTCTGTACAAACGGATTTTTAGGGGAAGTGTGCGGTTGGCGACGTTCTTATATAAACATCAAGTTCATCGTCTACAAGACATTCATTGTCATACCCTAGAGTCAATGTCCGTTGTGCAAATTTTGAACTAACGCCTGAAACTTCAGGACATGCTGTCGATCCTAAAAAAAGCCTGTAAGTATACAAATTGGACGACCGGTCTGGCTCAGTCGGTAGTGACCCTGCCTGCTGAGCCGCGGTCCTGGGTTCGAATCCCGGTAAGGGCATTTATTTGTGTGATGAGCAGACATCGGATTCCGTGGGGCGAAACTTCTTGACAGCTAGGGACTTCCTATATCGATAAACTGATTACCGACTTTAAGGTTTAGTAAAAGTCGCCTGGTTTTCGAGATTTTCACACGTTTTAAAATTTTAGGTAGTATTAAAATTTTAAAAAGTGTGAAAATCTCGAAAACCAGACGATTTTTACTAAAGCTTAAAGTCGATTTTCTGGACCAGTATAAAATGCCCTCTTGGTGGTTAAAAGGTTGTCCATTAATTACAGGGCACCCTGTATATATATATATATATATATATATATATATCCCTGTTATGATTTTGATAGTTATTTCCATATGAAATTACGCGACAACGAGCACTAGATGGTCTTGCCTTACTCAGTGCGTGGGGACGGTCAACCCGCCGAGCCATAAAAAAAGATTTTTATCACATAAGTTATTATAAAATCTGTGTAAAATATAAAATTTGCTAGCTCATAGGACCATGCGGATCACTCCAGGCTACTTTAATAGTCTAGTTTTATCCACTCAAACTTTATTTCAAATAAAGTATGCCGGTCTTGCCCGCACTGACCTTAAACTATTTAGGTCTTCGATGTCCTAGATTTCTTTGAAGCTCTTAAAGTTCTTGCTAATGAAATTTTACAATCAGTTGAAGATGCATTTAAATTTTAGACTGGATCAATTATCTGCGCAGCTGACAATAATATGAATTATCCATGAAGTTAAACATAAACAAGAGGGCCACTAGCGCATTCTAGGGTTAGCCATATGTCCAAGGTTAGCGTTGAACCCAAGACTAGTAACCCTTTTTTTTTTACGAAGTTGGACTGCAGTTGCGGACGGTATGTGGGACTCGCCCTTGCTTTCCCTTCTCCTGACGAGAAGGGGGGAAACGGCCATAAAAGTCACTCCGGCGTTTCAGCCACACTTCCGTTCGTGAGAGCGCACTGGGATCAGGACGTTTTCACTTCACCACTGCTTTTTACTTCACCACTGACGCGCAAGTGGCCCTAAAACATTTATCTCAATCTAGATTGCTAACAGAGCTTTAATACCTAACAAAAGCTTTACGTGAAATGTTCTAAAGCGTGTGACACTCGTATTTCTTGCAATCATAAATATCAAATAGCAATTTGGAAACTATCAGGTACTCACCACAAGTACAAGATGTTTTGCAACCATTCTAGTCAGGTGTAAACTTCAAATTATCATAAATCTAACGCAGCATTATTCCACTTCTCATCAGCAATTAAACTGCTCGGGCATTGTTCAAGACGCGAAGATTATAAGTTTCGGAGCCTCGGGCCCGATCCTAACCTGAATTACTTGCTCTTAAACATTTCTGAATAGAAAATGGATGAAGAAATCTTGAGGGCACAATACGGCACCTTATGGTACCTACTCCTGTAAGCTTGATCATAACCATCAATGTATCTACATAATATATAAGCAAGTAACGACTTTAAATCGAACACGATAAATTTTTATTTTAACTGCTGAAGACTCAAGGATGAGTACTAGTCATCAGGCAAAAATACTTAGACTATTCATTGAGTAGTGTAAGTATTTTTGCCACAGAAAAGAAAATATACTTTGAGCATTATATGTAGGAAGTTTTTGTTATTCCCAAATATAGAAAAATTGCAAAATTTTCACTGGTGAATCACCACAACAAAAACTTTAAATCGAAGCAAACTTAATGTAACCCGGTCATAAGTCATAAGTCACCAATCGATGATACCAATTCCTTTTCCAAACTCACATTTCCCCATCCTCTATTACCCCAAATTATAAAGCCATAACTACCTTAAGACTATGCAAGAGTATAGTACCTTTTTCTTTTGAGCGTAATCTTCTATCGGCAAGAGGGTATGTTACCGTTCTGAAACAGAAAGGTGGTACGTTAGTATGAAGGGTATAGTGAGTTATTACCTTTCGTAGTTGGGATGTTTGGCGGCGCAAGCGCACCTTACACGCTGCAGCGGACACGGCTCACGATCTGTCGCGGCCATAACTCTGGTAATTGACGTGCGCCACCCAGTGAGGATGCGCTGTGGTGAAGTGACGTAAATAAGGAATTTGCATTATGGGAAATGATTAAGCACTGAACGAATAATGTTACAAGAATTGCATAATGTTGATGCAAGAACAATATCGTAAAGGTCAATCGTTTTGCATGTGATTTTGACATTGGAATACAAACCTTACACATTTCAGTATTGTGAAATTAATAAATAGAGAAATTCAAAATAAAACACTAAATACATCACCTTGCATCATTGTATTTAATATTTATGAACAGATTCTTTTTATATTAATGAAAAGAGGTAAGTGTTTGAAAACAACGTAACATGTAGGTATGTACCTAGTTACGAATGTTACGAATTATGATTCGCCATTTACGAACACGCATCCAGCTAACAACTTTTAGAGCTTTGTATAACTACGTACAGGTGATTCTGTAAGTACTAGCCAAACTTTCCAATGCTGACAAAAGTCACTATCCAAAGTCTAATCCGCCAAATAGACTATATCAATGAAAACACATATCGGAACCGGAGTAGTAGGAACTGGGATGTTTAAAGCGCCCTCCACACTCGCACCGTGATTCGCGCGCATAGTCTGGAGCGGGCTTAACCATCCTTGTTCCTACTACTCCGGTTCCGATATGTGTTTTCATTGATATAGTCTATCTAAACAATAAAATGAAGTAATTACCTATTACCTCTTTTATTTCATTCCAAATAATTCCCCAAAATCATAAATACCTGAGTTACTTATTTCCTCCCTTTTGCGGACGGTGCCCGTCACCATAACTCAGCGGTCGCGTGCGGTGACTTCCCTATGATAATTTAATTGTCGTGCGTGCACGAAATATTGTGCACAAACTGTGCAATGTTCCACGGAGATCGTATTTACTGAAGATGACGTGGAGTATTTAGTATTTGTGCTAAATTAATGTAAGATGCGAGCGACCCGCCACGCACTTTATGTATTACGTACCCGGTTTTGTATTTTTTATTTATTTAAATTTAGAACCAGAGGATATTATTGTCTTCGGTTACCTGGCAACCTTCAAATCTAGGGTGAACAGGCGTCTTCTGGGCGAGCTCACTCCATCGTACGCCACGTCTCTGCCTTTGATTAGCCTGTAGCCAAGAGTGAGCTCCATTTCCAATAATAATAAAAATATTTTTTAAGAAAAAAAACCGCCTTCCTTTGGGGTTCTGGTGATAAATACTTTCAAATGTTGGATTATGTTATCAATTCGTCTGTATATTTTTTAATGTTTGTTATTCGATATCTCCGTCATTTCTGAACCAATGTTGAAATTTGGATGACTCTGAAGTACTTACAGATGAGAATGATTATCAGAACGGAACTCTAACCAGGGGCGGCTCACTCTTCATCAGCAGTTCCACTGCACCAAATGTCACTGTTCTGGACGTAAGTGCATGCTGTTCTTATAAAAATACCAAAGTCACTATAAGTGTGCCGTTCAGATTTGAGGAGTTCCGTTCTGACCATCATCAGCAGTTCCACTGCACCAAATGTCACTGTTCTGGACGTAAGTGCATGCTGTTCTTATAAAAATACCAAAGTCCACTATAAGTGTGCCGTTCAGATTTGAGGAGTTCCATTCTGACCATCATCAGGAGTTCCACTGCACCAAATGTCACTGTTCCGTACGTAAATGCATGCTGTTCCTTTAAAAACACAAAAATCACCATAATATATGTATACCTTTCAGATTTGAGGAGTTCTCTCGATTTCTCCAGGATCCCACCACCAGAACTGGGTTCTGAGAAAAATGGTACTAATCTGTATGCATATACATTCAATCAAAAAAAAAAAATTTCAAAATCGGTCCAGTAACGACGGAGATATCGAGGAACAAACATTAAAAAAAAATACAGACGAATTGAGAACCCCTTCCCTTGACATTTGGAAGGCGGTTAAAAAACGAGGTAGAAACGGATTATAACGCTACATTTATCTATTGCTAAAAAGCGAGTAGATATTTGTAGTAGTTGGCCACGGTGTATAGCCCAAAAAACTAACCTACTCAGGCAATGGTTAATTACTCATAAGCCCAACCCTGCATTAATATTTAGTTTTACTATCAAAATTACTCGTACGCAACTACGCACTCACACACGCTTTATGTTACACTGGGCCACCCGTCAAAACTCTCATTCTTATTTCAAAACTGTATACGTTATTCAAAGATTCAAAATTCGAACGATGGTAATATTCAATTAGATCTTTGTACAGTCAGAAACAATAGTTACTTGTTTTTCACCTCACTAGCTCGGAAAGGACTTTTTTATTCTTTAAAAACAGATAGCAAAATCGCATTTTATCCACAGGGGGGCAAAGTAATTTCATACAAATTTTAACTCGATGTCTTAATCTGGATACTAGATTTTACCTATAAATGATGATTTTCAATCATAAATATTGAATAAATTGATGGATTTGATTTATTTTGATGTTTTATAGTCAGTATTTTGTTCGTGTTGGTGTGGTGAAAAATTTTGTGTTTCACTCGGTGGCAAAGTTGTTTAACCTTCGTGCCTTGATACTCTCGCAACGCTCAAGATTCCACTTTTTGAACCTCTCGCTACGCTCGCGTTTCAATATTGGAATCTTTCGCTTACTCAGGTATCAATATTGGCACGTGCGGTTAAACAACTACTTTGCCCCCTTGTAATAGTTATTTGTTATAGTTCTTCAGTGCAAAAAATATGTATAGATAACTTTATTGCCTGTACATTAAGGTGTGTATACATATTTCTGGAACTTTGTCTGGTTTGGTTACTGACTGTACCTACTACGAAGTGGGAATGTTCCTCAGGCTACGCTGCGCGCGCAGTTAACATTGTGGAGGTGCGTCAGGAAGTTGCGAACTTACCCCCAGGCTTCACCTCTGACACCACCTTGCTAACTAGATCTAAGGGCTGGTACAGACGGATTGCTACCCGACTGAATTGTATATACTTAGAGCCCCATCCATGCTGGCCGAATAGTTTTCATGCCAGTCAGGTTGTGGTCTGTCTATACCGGCTCTAACATTAGGATATTTTAGATAGGACCGATATAAAGACGAACTGCACCCTACTGCAACATTTATAATTCCAACCGAGTACGAGCATGCGAGTAGAGCTTTAAACAACCTTCCAAAAGCCCTAGATATACATAGATGTATTTAATTGTAAAATCCCTGTTATAAGCACTATATGACTCTTAAATGTTTTGTTTGAGCATGTCTAAGATATTTGTCATTTATATTTAATTTCGTTATTCTTAAAATTGTCTCTGCCTACCCCTTTATGAGATACAGCCGTGATTATATGTATGTATGTATGTAAAATTGTCATTACCATCTCCTATTGAACACGTTTGGTCAGTTTGGTGTGAACTCTTACGTCAATTTGTTTGTGTCCGCGCGTTGACGCTTTTCATTTGAGTAGGTAATATGTTCTCAAATGTATTATTTCTAATAAGTGTGATCCTGTTATTGGCTTTCCATATCTTATTCATTAGTGTTATATTGTAACTATTGGATCTCCATAACCTAAAATAAACAAATACAAATAAATAAATAAACTGTAATGTCACCATAGAAGGGAAGAGTTCTAACTTCATACATCAGAAAATGCGGGTTATTTGTAGTGACATCTAGCGACAATCACGCGTCAAATAGTATAAATTATCAGTACCACTACTCGATACTAGACCATAATCGATTTAATATGAGATCAGTTACAACTTATATTACAAGCAGAATAAGGAATTGAAAACAGAATACTGATTAATACTATTGTAATATTAGCTAAAAATTGGTGAGCATTAGACTCATCGTTCCTCGCGACATCTATTAACAAGTAGCAGTACTGATAATTTACGCTATTTGACGCGTGATTGTCGCTAGATGTCACTACAAATAACCCGCATTTACTGATGTATGGTGATGCAACTCTTCCCTTATTTATTCCTCTATGGTCTGTATCGGCTTTTACAATTGGCATTGTCTTATAATGTGCTTCCTGTGCTTGTAATGCTTACATTATAATAGTTATTTGTTTTACAAGGGGGCAAAGTTTTTGTTTAACTGCACGTGCCAATATTGATACCCGAGGAAGCGAAAGATTCCAATATAGTGGTTCAAAAAGTGGACTCTTGAGCGTTGCGAGGGTTTCAAGGCACGAAGGTAAAGGTTTTTCACAACACCAACATGAACAAAATACTGACTATAAAACATCAAACTAAATCAAATACATCAATCTAATCAATATTTATGATTCAAAATCATCAATTATAGGTAAATTCTACCAGCCAGCTTAATACATCAAGTTAAAAATTGTATGAAATTACTTTGCACTCTTGTGGATAAAATGCGATTTTGCTATCTGTTTTCGAATAGCAAAGTAAGCCTTTACCAGTTGGTGTGGTGAAAAATATTTTATACAAAGAGCTATTTAACATGGAATTGTAACTAAGATCACGCGATATGCGTGACGTCGAAATTTATAGTGATTTCTTAAAGTAAATTAATTTCGGCTTGATATTTATTAGAAACGGAAAACCTGTGTTAGTTAGTTAGTTTTGTTGGGCATTTTCCGCAAGTCGACAACTATTGTGCCTATTTTGCGTGAATTTGACGAGGTAGCACTACTCTAGCCACCCCAGCTCCTCTACAAATCCTAGCAGTGTTTTCAGGTTGCTAAATACCTCTTTTAGTGTGTTCGGCGTTCCTAGGTACTTGTTCCTATATACTTCTACCTGTTTACACTCTAGAAGAAAGTGTTTGGTGGTTTCTTCTGCTTCCATGCACGCTCTGCACATGGGGCTATCGGTTATACCTATGTTATTGAGGTGTTTGTTCAGTGTGTTGTGTCCTGTCATTAATCCTACTATTTTGCGCAGTTGGTGTCTGGGTGTTCTGAGTAGGATTTTTGTGAGCTTCGTATTAGGTACAGCAAGAATTTCTTTGGTTTGTCTACATGTGTCTAATTCAACCCAGTATTTGTTGTGTAATTCTTTGTGGTGTTGCATAAGTTGGTTTTTCCTATATGATACTGGTAGGGGTATGATGGGTTCAGGTCCATATGCCGGTGTGTCTGATCCTTCTCGGGCCAGTTCATCCGCTGCATCATTCCCTCTTGATCCACTGTGCCCCTTTATCCATTGTATTGTTACTTTGTTGTCTTCTTCGCACACTTCAGTGAGGCTTTGATGACATTCTAGTATTAGTTTCGAGGTAAGTTTTTCGCTGTCTAGTGCCTGAAGCACTGATTTGCTGTCTGATAATATTAGTATGTTTTCATGTTTTACCTGTCGTCTTTTTATGGCATTGCAAGCTTCTATTATACCCACACATTCAGCTTGGAATACCGTGCTGTGTTCACCTAGGGGTTTGGATATGTGTATGTTTAAGTCTTCTGAGAAGACTCCACACCCTGTTCCCTCTTTTGTTTTTGATCCGTCTGTGAATATTCTTAGGTTTGTTTGGTGCAGTCCTTCTTTTGGATCTTCTGTTAGCGATATCGTATAATTTTTGCAGAAGACCGTGGTTTTAGGTAGTTTGTCCACTGGCGCTTCTAGCATCGGCAGTTTTGAGATCATGTCTCCATAGATTTTTTTGTGTGATGAGTTTAGTTTTGTCCATAAGGTTAGATCTTTCAGTCGGAGGGCTGTGGCTGCCGCTTCCTTTTGTATATATATGTGTAGTGGTAGGAGTCCTAGCATTATTTCTAACGCTGCGGTTGGAGTAGTCCTCATACAACCCGTCGTTGCTACACATGCTAGTCGTTGTGTTTTGTTCAGCTTATCTATTGCTGTAGTCAGCTGGGTGCGGGGCCACCATACAATAGCTCCATAGCTGATCATTGGCATTATTACCATTTTGTATAGCCACAGTATGATGTGGGGGGCAAGGCCCCATTTCTTGCCCACCATCCTTCGGCATTGCCAGAAAGCCACTGTTGCTTTGTTCAGTTTTTGTTCTAGGTGTTTGCTCCAGTTGAGTTTGTCGTCGAGGATTATGCCTAGATATTTCACCTCTTTTGAAAGTGTCAGTCGTGTGCCAAATAGTGTCGGCATTTCGTATATACCCAATTTCCGTTTATATGTGAAGAGAATTGTGTCGGTCTTTTTAGGGTTTACCGATAGGTCATTCTCCGTGCACCATTTCTCTACTATTTTCAGTGCTGTCTGTGTGAGATTGCACAGTGTACTGATTACCAGGCCGCTGATTAGTATGACTAAGTCATCTGCATATCCTATGGTTATAAAGTGCTTTTCGTTCAGTTTTGTTATCAAGTCATTTACCACCAAGTTCCAGAGTAGTGGCGACAGTACCCCTCCTTGGGGGCATCCCCTCATGACTAGTGCCTGGTGGTCCTGACTTTCAGATAGTTTTATTCTTCTCTGTCTTAACATATTCATTATCCATTCAGTCATGAGTGGATTTGTTCCATGCCTTTGTAGTGCTTGTTTAATGCTGCTGAAATTGGTCTTATCAAAGGCTCCCTCTATCTATGTCAATGAAGGTTCCCAGACATGAGTTTTTCATAGCTAGCGCATTTTCTATGTTACTCACTACAGCATGTAGCGCTGAGTCTGTTGATTTACCTTGACCGTAGGCATGTTGGTTTGGGTGGATTTGTATTTTCTTTAGTGCTGTTTCTTTGAGCTCTTTGTCACATAGTCTTTCCAGTGTTTTTAGCATGAAAGATGTAAGGCTGATTGGTCTGAATGACTTAGGGTCTGTATAGTCCGTTTTGCCTGGTTTGGGTAGAAAAATTACTTTTACTTCCCTCCATTTCTGCGGTATGTATCTGAATGCTATGCAACTACATAGTAAGTTTGATAGGTGTTTTATTAATTTGTGTCCTCCCCACTTTAGTAGGGCTGGGTATATTCCATCTGTTCCTGGTGATTTGAAGTTTTCGAAGCTGTTTACCGCCCAGTGAGTTCTTTTTGGTTCTGTAATTTGTTCAGCTGTTTTCCATTCACTTTCCGTTGGATTGTAATTGCTTGTTTGTTCTGAGTCTAGTTCATTGACTACTTTGCATCCTGGGAAGTGTGTCTCCACCAGCAGCCTTTCTGTTTCGGCTGGGCTACCGGTGTTGGTGTTGTCCTGTCTCCTCAGGGTGCCCAGTAGTTGTCTAGGTTGGTCTGCGAGTATTTTTCTCGTTCTGTTTGCATTACTTACGTTAGTTATATTGTCACAAAAATTTCGCCATGAGGCTGCTTTTTTGTATCTTAGTCTCTTCTTATAGTTTGATTTAGCTGTTTGGTATCTGTCCCAGTCCTCTTCAGTTTTTGTGTTCATTGCTCTATTGAAAAGTCTTCTCATTTTTGTTCTCATTTGTTCCAACTCCGGTCCCCACCAGCTGTTGGCGTTTTTGCTTTTCCCCGCCGCTGATGGTGTCGATAGTGGACATGTGTTTTCGTAGGTGTCAGTTATGTGTTTTGTTAGTAGGTTTACCTGGTCTTCCAGTTCCTTTGTGTTGTTTGGTTTTTCTATTAGTGTACTTTCATCTAATTTACCTTCTAGGAGTTTCTTGTACGCCGTTATGTCCGTGCGCCTCGGGTTTCTTTTGGGTGTGATTGTGTGTTTGTCGGCTGTCAGGTCATACCGAATCCATCTGTGATCGGAGCAGGATGCCTCGTCCGACACGTGCCAGTTGGATACATGTTGAGCAGCCAGACCTGTGCCTAGAGTAATGTCAATTATAGTATTACATCTACGAGTGACAAAGGTTGGTTTGGAGCCTATGTTTAATATGTCTAGGTTAGTTGACATAAGGTATTCAACAAGATCGTTACCTCTTTTGTTGTTAGTTTCCATTCCCCATAGGTTGTGGTGGCCGTTGCAGTCTGCAGAAATGACTAGCTCCAGCCCTTCATGTTCGCAGTAGCGTATGAGGTTGTTCATCTCCACAGGAGGTGGTTCGTCCTCCGCCGCCATGTAGGTGGACGCCAGGACTATCTCTGGTAGGGTTGAGTTTTGTGTTCTGAGGAGTTTTATGGCGCACACGTCTCTGGAACAGAATTGAGTTAGTGGTTGTGCCATTATGTTTCGAGATATGTATATGCAAGTTCTTGGTTTATAATATGTATTGTATATTAATTTACCTCCGGCGTTGCCAAGGCCGTTTATTCGTGTGTTTCTGATCCACGGCTCTTGGATCAGTGCTATTGATGTAGGGTTAACCTCCAGCCATCTTCGAAGTTGAGCCGTTGCAGATTCGCTGTGCTGGAGGTTAACCTGGAGGACCTTACATGGGGAAGGCAGCACTTGAGGATGACTCTTCCGCTGCCCTTCCTTTTAGGTCCAGGAGACTGATCCCCTTCGGTAGGCCGTCTTCGTCTTCCGATTCCAGCAGGACGCTTTCCTCGATGTCGACGGTTTGGTGTTCCGCACTGTCGGTCTCCATGGCAGAGGGGGTGTTGGCTGTTGCTGTACTGTCCAGTTGGTTGTCCTCCCCTCTGGCCTTTTCCTCCTCGTGTGCGGTGGTTTTCTCCGGTGGAGAATCTCTGAAACGTCCTCCGCTGTGCTGGAAACGGATGTAGACTGTCCCACACAGGTAGTTCAGTCTCCTTCGCTTTTCCAGCACCACTGGAACCACGTCTTCAGGTATTCCCACCAGGAGCAGTGTGCAGGCCCTCTTCTTTAGTGGGATCGCCTGATGGAGAGTCCACTTCCTCACAAGCGCCCATGGGTTCTGGAAGTTCAGGACTCTGCCGATCTTCGTGAGGTTCTCCTCCAGTGCCGGGATCAGGATGCCGCACCTTGTGTTTCTGACCATCTCGTCCTCCCTCTTTCCAACGAGACGGTCTCCGTTTTGGAGGGTAGCCGACTCCAGCCACTTCGTCAGCCACGCCTTGGTGTTTGCGTCTTGGCACCACAGCTTCAGGTACCCATCCACAAAACTTGGTTTACCTGAGAACGCTGGGGAGGCCGCTACGGTATCCAGATCGGTCTCGATGGCAGCCTGGAAGATTGCATCTCCGATCTTCTTCTCCACCTCTACTGCGTCTTGCTGCGACAGTCTGCCCGTGCGATCGTTGGTGATCGCCACCGTCAGGTCCGCCGCTGCTGCCGCTGCATAGGAGGAGGGTTGGTCAGCTGTTCCCGAAGAGGCATCCATGCGCTGTTTTTTGTGGTCGCCTCTGGGAGATATGGTTTCATCCAGGCGTGCCCTCTTGGCTTTCCCCTCTGGTTTCTTCGCCTGGGTTTGTTTAGCAACAGTCGAGTCTTCATCCTGCTGCTTGGTTTCAGAGGTGCGGCTGGCTGCTTCTCTTCGCTTTCGAAGCCGCTGCCTCTGCCTCTGCGAAAGTTTATTTCGCGGTGGTTCATGTTCGGTCTGGGCAGGCTTCCCTCTTGGTTTGCACCTGATCTCCCAGCCGGGATCTATGACCTGCTTCGAGGGTTCAGCGAGTGTCCCGCTCTCCGCCGTCGGTGGTTTGCTAGAAGAGGGTCCAGCTTTCGGAGGTTCCTTCGTCTCCGGGTCAGCCACCTGGGCCGGGATTCCCGAAGGTACCCCAGCTTTCAGTGGCCGCTCCGGCTTCGATGGCTCCTCTTTGGCCGTTCCGCTCTTAATTGGTTTCGCCCTCCTTAGTGCTTCAGCTTGTGCCGTCTCATCTAAGGAGGTCGTTGTGTTTTTGTTTGTTTTTATTAAATTATTTTTTGAAGTTTTATCCATTTTTGTTCCCACGAGTAGCTGAGGAAGTAAAAGGTCCATTCTACGCAGAGCCCCGCATGCGCAGACAAGGCTATATACAATGGGTTTCGCCCGGTTCCCAAGGGTATCGTTCGCGACTGAGCTCCCTCTCAGCCATGCATCCATCGGCACGATGTAGACCTTGGATTAGGTTTGGGGGGGCAAGTTGCAATGATGGGGTTACCCCCAAGACGACAACCCGACCAGGTGCACTCCTCTTTTATCCGGGCTTGTGACCGGCTCCTTTTTGGACCACGGATGATCCGCAAGGGAGGCAGAGTGAAAACCTGTGTTTCCTTGTAGGTAATTTACTGAAACAAATACATGGTTGAATGATTTCAAATACAATAAATAACAGGATCATAATCATAACGTAAGTAAGTAGTTTCTCACAAAAGACGTATAATTTATTGAATTTGTTGTAATGCAAATCGGCGATAGACAATCCCTATTCAAACGATACTTCCTAGAGTCCGCGGTAGAACGAATTAACAGCAAACGTATCACACCAGGAAAAGGTCTTATGTGGTATATAAATAAATAAATAAATATTATAGGACGATCTTACACAGATTGACCCATGACCCATGGTAAGCTCAAGAAGGCTTGTGTTGTGGGTACTCAGCCAACGATATATATAATATACAAAATTCGTATATTATTTTTGTATATTATTTATATATAAGTATTACTTATATACATAGAAAACATCCATGACTCAGGATTTCAAGAACAAATATTTGTGCTCATGACACAAATAAATGCCCTTACCGGGATTCGAACCCGGGACCGCGGTTTAGCATACCGGGTCACTACTCACTAACCACTAGGCCAGACAGGTCGTACATAAATGCTTTATCAGTCAAAGGGTACCATGTTGTCAGTTGTTAATGAGATTGATTTGGAAATAGCGTACCTATTATGGTCAATCGGCAACAATTTTCACCCCCTTAGGAGGTGAATTTTGAAAAATGCTTTCTTAGTGCTCCTCTATGCCTTATAAGGAACCTACGTGCCAAATTTGAAATCTCTAGGACCAGCGGTTTCGGCTGTGCGCTGATATGTCAGTCAGTCAGTCAGTCAGTCAGTTTCTTCTTTTATATGTTTAGAAGAAATGAGAGAGTCTAAAGTGTTGAATGGCACATTAATTATGTTCACTTGCCGTAGTTGCTACTTAATCAATTAAAGTTAAGGAAAAAACTTATTTTTAAGGAAAAGTTCAAATGCACTTTTGCAGCTCACTGTACAGTCATATCATTCATATTATGTAGAGAGGGGTATACCTATTGTAGGGGTAAACCCCTGCATAGCAATTTGTTTGCAGAGAATGGCCACCTCTTTCGGGATCTGTTTGCGCCTAGTACCTGCATGTATCCACATAAATCATCCGTTTTTAAATAGTACGTATTACGTAACGAAAGCTTTTCCTCTTAAGCCCTTTTCCCCCACGATCATATTCCAGATCGCGTGAAGGCGACGCCCGCGTTTATCATGCGCGCGCGCCCTTTGTGCCTAAGTTATGCGCAACTAAACCCTTGCAGAACCAAATGGACATAAGCGCCAGTAACTTTCTTAAGAGTTGAGACCTTTTATCATGAGTGAGGGATGAGTTAAGACGCCCTACAAAGTTACGCTGCGCAGGAGCTCTAAATTGTGGCAGTTGGTGTTTGTAGCAAGTTGTAAGTTATAAGCGATCTCCTGGGTGTCTTTTAAGATGATACAGGAGGGATCAATTCTCCATACAAACGCTCTCGACTATTTCCTCCCTGGTTTTTGAAGATAGAACAATGATTTTTTCAACACAGATTATTATTCTTTTCATCTGTGTCGGACCATTTCGATTTTTTTGATATTTTTATTTTGAGACTTTACTGAAGCTTTAGTAGTTTTATGTGCTCTGCCTACCCCTTTATGGGATACAGGCGTGTTTGTGTGTATGTACGTTTTTTTTTAAGACGCTAGAGCCAATCCAAAATTTCCATAAACGGCCTTTTTCATTGTGGCGCCAAAAAAGGTTTGATACTCAAGATTGGTATTAACAATTACCCAAAATAACTAAACGCTCCGACACAGATTATTTCATAGTTATTCAGATTCTCAAATTTCGTTCCGATTGATTAAGTTTTGAAGGAACCTCGATTTTAAAGATTTTTCCGCAATATCTTTTAACTGAGTTGTTCTCAAAACTGTATTTGATTTCACGTGTGAGACCATTCATACCTAAGGTAAGCGCACCGGTGAGTATCTTTGGTTAGAAATGCTGTTAAATAAACTTGCAGAAGAGACTTTAAGTAAGATGTCATATTTCGTCTTACGATTGAAATTACCTCTTGCTGGTGTAGGTTGCTTGCCTAAAGGAGCATGAGATTTGATTCACAACATGTAAAATTTTAAATTCAATAATAACAGACACTAGTTCATTCTAAAGCAACAGATAACCTAACCACAAAATTAAAATTTTGAAAAAACCCCCGACCGCGACATAGTGGACCGATTTTCATGAAACATGGCTAAGAACACTCCCGACTAACTCAGCTTTCAGACAAAAAAAACTAAATCTAAATCGGTTTATCCGTTCGGGAGCTACGATGCCACAGACAGACACACACACAGACAGACAGACAAACAGACAGACAGACAGACAGACAGACAGACAGACAGACAGACAGACAGACAGACCGACAGACAGACAGACACGTCAAACTTATAACAACCCTTCGTTTTTGCGTCGGGGGTTAAAAATGCGAGAATCTTTAAGCAACAGTCATTAACTTCGCATCCCATTGTATTCTCTAGGAAACCACCAGCTACACTATAATAATTAAACATACATACAATATTCTCTCGGATAACTTGTCACTTGAACCCTACACTACGCAACCAATTTAAAAAGGAACACCCACACCAGCTAGCCCCTAGAAATCACAGGTCACGTGCAACCGGCTGCTTTATAGCTTTACATAATTGCCGATCATTCCATGCTTTCCAGCTATATTTGGCGAAGCATCTCGTTGAGGAATCAGGGTATGTAGCTAAATTCACAAACGCTCACGATACTACCTGTTTCGTGGCTATCTATCTCCATCGCTCTTGCGTATTGGCGCGACAGAGCCAGACTGCATTTCTGTCGGCGTCTGGCGTTTGCCATTCGGCTACGCCGGCTGTAAAGAAAACTTTACACGGCGGAACACTGTGTCGGGTTTGGTGCGAGCAAGTTTGAGGTCCACACAAATTGCACAATGCGACCATATCATGTTATTGGCTTTGTAATTCTGCGATAGATTACTTATCGTAGATCGTAGACTGTCAAGCTAATTTGGAAGTATAAAAATCACAATGATATAAGAAACCCATTAAAAAAAAAATTATGTCATTATGTTTACTGGTGCTTTTCATACATGTTTTAATTCACGCGAGCGAGACGAACAATAGCAACATAACTTGATTCGAATTTGCCCGATATTATTATGATACTATGCAAAATCTAAAAATTGCACTTGCAGCTGCTTATTGTAATAAGCTAGATAGCGATTGTAATCGCTAGTGTTACGACTTCGACTCGTGCCTAGACGTCAAAATGCTAATGAAAATGTCCTTTCATTATAAATTAAAAAGTAGCAAGTATAGGTAACGAGTTAGCTACGAGACAGAGTCTTATTTTAGTTGTTTTGTTTATTAATATTTCTACGACACAGCTAATACAAATTCAAAGTCATTACTACAATGGCACTGACGCAAAATAAACGACTATGTACGTATGCCGTGTGCTATCGAGTTGGTAAGTAATCCGTGAGTTGTTCAGAATATATTTTAATCTGATTGATACACAGAGCTTGAGGCGGATCGTTTGCTTTTATGAAATTGCTGCCATTCTCGGTTGGGGAAGGAATAATACACCACGAGTTGGATCCCCTGTTCTTGTTAGATGCTAAAGGAGTGGTCTATTATTGCCTCTATTTTGTACAGTGTTAGGCTTGACTTAAAGGTTGATTCCATGTTTAGGTATTTAATTAATGTACAAATAGCATGTTCTCTCTGTAAACAAATATATATACAAACATGTGAGCTACAAAAAAAGTTTACATCTAAATAAATCATAAATGAGTTTAAAAACTTTTTACTATATATTTGCGTATATATTATCCCATAAGGATGGTTAAGATATAATCAATACACACGCCCAAACATTAACTAGTTCATACCACAAGTTGTTGCCTAGTCATATTTGATAAACATTATTTGTAATTTTACATGTACAATATAATGTTAAGTGCGAATAAAGAATAATTTCCTTAACATGACGCTATTAAAAAAGATGTTAAAAGAATTTATTTTTCGACCACCCTGTGTTACCAATAAAATAAATATGAATAATCTAGTTAACTACAATTCTGCAACTGCTCGTTAACTTTTCCATCTGTAGGCATAAAACCTCTATTGACATTTAGTAAGCTGATTAGATCATAGCATGTTTAGCTATTTTTTTATAAATTAGTGAGACATCTGCTTTAAAAATATCACGCAAATGGTATAATGTTAGCATCAGTTTCTAAACTTACATCTACAATGATGATTGCGTATAATTTAATTTGCATAAAAACTTGAAATACAACATCAGCATCTAGTTTCAAATAGACTAAAGACTGGTAATTAACACACTTCCTACAATAGATAGAAACGACACGAGCGTAATCCATGTTTATGCTCCAGTTGGTGATTCTATGAACTGCTCTTTGTGCATGCCAAATTAATACCTAATACATTTATACATTCCATTATAATATCCTAATACATTTTTAAGTTCCAATTCTGAAAAATTGTGTGTGACAACTGCGCCGCAAAAAAAGAAACGATGAATACAAAATTTTCAAAAGCATCGCACGGCTACCAAACAATCAAATAACTGTCAATGGCAAATAATTATTGGAAAAGTTATGATGAAAAGACTATACATAACTTATCAATGTTTTTTGTTGATCTGCCTAATTTTTTAAACTGTATTTCTATTGACCATCCGCGACGACAACTTTTTTTTTACAAACCCTAACTTTTTTCCTCTTTTTCTTAAAATAACTTGCAACATATTAAACTTATTCTGCAACAGTTACAATGAAAAGCTTGTAATAACGCAGAAATACGATGAGAACGTGATCATATTAGCTGGCCATTGTCAACGATAGCGCGGCCGTACACATCCGAACTATTCCGAACGATACGCATCTCATTCGTGCTCCGGCGCAGATTATCAATGCCACCCGCCGAGCTTCGCTTGCCGATGGTCGCGAGCATTGGACTCGTGAAAACTAATATCCTCCTGACTTCTTTAAAAAAAAATAGTAACAGGATACGTAGACAACGTGCAACGTGACATTCGTTCAACTGCGAACGAAACGCAACTAACTCTATCGTATTTATATGGAAAAGTGGTGGAGGAAGACTAAGTGTTCGTTGTCATAGTGCAGACGATTGTCTAGACTTGGCCACCAGTAGTGAGACCCTAAAATATTCACATAGATTTGCACCTTACACTTGAACATCTAAAGACAAGACACACAAACACAGAGCTGCGAAGGTAACAAAGAGCTCTTCCCGGCATCCACAACTGGCAAACATCCATGAGCATCACATCACACATTCATGTCATAATATTATGCATACAGGCCGTAGCTAACGTATCAAGCACAGCTTTAAAAAAAAGGTACATATTTAACAGTCATATTTCGTCTTATAATCATTCCATAGCAAGAAATTAAAAGTACTAACGACAACTTGTTAGAAGCAGACAGATAGTAATTAGAGAAATCAACTTCGGGAAATTCTTCGGAATTTCAGTGGGGCGTTGATGCTGCAATACGCTTTAACTACGAGTCCTCCTTACAGTGGTCCCTTTAAGACAAACCTTCGCTTAGCACTAAGAACACCCCGCCAGATATTATACGGGCAACTTAATAAATGCCTATTAAAATAAATTGTTTAGCATTGTTGGCTTCCGAGTCGCATGATGGTGGACGTTACCTCATTTTACCGATGGGTTGATAAAGCATCCAGGTAATTTACTGAGCTGAAGCACTATAATGTATAGTAATGGGCTAGTTGGCTAGCATTGCAATTACTGAGTGAGTTATTTGACTTAATCTAGACCTAATTTGGTTAGGGCACTGTTTCACGCAATGATGCCCTTATAAGGAGCTAGCTGGTCTAATATGCGTTGGATAGGGTGCGGAATATAAATGATAGCTTATTACAGTTGGCTGCCACGTGCTGGGATGGACTAAACAGCGACTAACAAATAGGTATGTTAACCAAAAAATACGGAAGTAAATATTTAGTTTTAAATAGGTATAAATGTTGAAATTTGTGTTTTCATTAAATTTAGAAAATTTAAAATCATAAAATTTCCTAGTTTAAAATCTAACTACTCTCCGTAAACTTTTAATGGGCAATATCAGGCGGAATACTTTTCTTTCACTCAAGAATGCCAAATTCTTTATTTTCTCCAGGTCGTCTGTGAAATGTATCCAGATAACAATGGTTTGCAGAATATAAAACGAAACGCATTTTTCCGTTTTCAGAAATTTAAAGAAGATTTTATGCATTTAAGACTAGATGCCAACTGTTTCTTCACTCTTCCATATTATGCGACTATGCCTTCCATTTGCTACGAAGTGTAAAAGTTTTTAATTTTGGGTACGTGATGATCAATAAGCACATATACATGTTTAAAACTGTTCAAGACATGTCTTCTAGAATAGTAAGGAGCCAATACGAGCACAAATTGTACAAACCCTATGTAAGACTGGCATTAACTTCTAAAAATAGCTTTATGATGTGCATTGATATTTATAATAAATTACCCGATAGATTTAAGACTTTTGACTTGTATACATTTAAAAATTCAGTTCATGATTGGCTTATAGACAAATGTTTTTATAGTTTAAAAGAATATATGGATACTGAAAACACATAATTATTTACAATTTCATTTTAATTATTTTAATACGTTATAATTTACATTACCATATATTTTGACATGTCATGACATTTTGTAATTCTTGTATTCTTTTATTTTTATTTTATTAGTGTAAGTTATGTTAGCGTATACACCTGTAAAGGTATTGTTCAGTGGAACTGTTTTATAATATGCACCTGTACCTGCTATTGTAACCTGAATTAACATATACGCAATAAATCATTCATTCATTCATTCATTCATTCATTCATTCAACTATTCAAATCAAGGACTGCCTCCAACGTCCAACGGCCTCTTTGGTCGACCCTCGGCCTCTACACGCGCCTTCAAAAAACAATGTTAATGTCTCACTGAAAGGAAGACGATACATGTCTACATTGTCTACGTTATAAAAACAATTCGAATCGGACTTGTCAGATAGGGTTCCGTATACCACTATCTATTGTCTTAATTGTCTTGCGGCTACAGGAGCCATACTTCAACATTAATTTTCTTCTGTTTTTAGTATTGGTTGTTATAACGGCATCGGCAACAGAAATACATCATCTGTAAAAAAAATCTAATACTTTCTGGAATTTTCAAAAGACTGACTGACGGACGGACGGACAGCGGAGTCTTAGTTCCCTTTGATTGCGGAACCCTAAGAAATACCCGTGTTCACTTTTTCATAAAGAATCTACAACACCGTTACATTTCATACAATAGTCAGCGCCAGTCACCTAGACAACAAAACTACAAATGTATATTCACCGTCGAACCTACAGCTGCTTCTTCATATGTAATACCAAAATTGTTCTAGTAAAACTGAAGCACTTTATTGACGAACAGCAAATATAACTTTGTCAAATCGAACTATGGCATTTAGGTATGCTTTTTTAAACACGGCACGAGGCAGATTTGTATCTCCCTCATAGGAATGTTGTTGGTATAAACCGAAGCTGATTTTTTTTTATACCACGTCGGTGGCAAACAGGTATACGGTCCGCCTGAAGGAAAGCAGTCGCCGTAACCTATGGACGCCTGCAACTCAAGGGGTGTCACATGCGCGTTGCCGACCCAATTCCTCTGAAACCGCACGGGTTGCAAGGTGTGTGGATGAGCGCCCTGTCGATGACGAGCGGTGCGATGATGAAAAGTGGACGTTGACATCATGTCAAACAGTTCCTCAGAATACAACACATTGTACAGGCGATGGAACACACATAAGGAGGCGAAGGTTCTCCTTAGACTTAAGGATTCAATACCGCCTGTAAGTTTGGGATCGTTGACAATTCGCACAGCGCGTCTCTGGACCGAGTCAAAGGGTGCAAGCTGGTATCCAGGTCCTCCTGCCCAAAGGTGACAGCAATAAATAACATCTTCTTACTAAGTATGTTATTAGTAATATTAGTGTAGCTAATTGTAAACAACACGAGTAAAATACTCTACCTATCTAATAGATTATACCTAACGGAATGGAGAAGTTTACGTTTGACATGTAAATGTTATTTTCGTATGATTGATTTTGATATTAGTCTGAAACAATGTGTAATTTCTTACTATAAAATCGTTAAACTAAATTGGAAATGTATGATAAAAACTTAGTAACATAGATCAGAGTGGTATAAGAGTTGATTTCTCAAACAGACCACGTAGTTACAAAATGCAATTTAAAAAATATTTAATAGTCTTTTGACGATCTAAATTAAGGTATATTATAGAGTACTTTTCCTTCAGAGCGCTTAGGCAAATTGGCTCGAAACAATTATTCGAAATTTATAGTAGTGTTTCGTATGCTAGGGACGGTCGTAGACGATTGGCTACGCACCCCTCGCTCATAACAAGCGATAAAACTCTAAAGACTCCTTAAATTTTCCTCATATAATATATTTTACTTAATATTGAAATTTCTACTCAATGCCAGAGGGCATACAAACAGAATAACAATAAATATAGGTACCTGACCCTCACACAGCAAATTCCATTTTGATCCGATATTGATATGTGAGGATAACGTAGCTACTACGCAATACTAGTAGATCAGCATCTCCCATGTATATATGGGTATCGTTGTCGTATTTATTTACGTGATAGCTTTTTCAACCGTTTGCAAAGTTATTAGACGGGTCTTTATCAAAAGCACACCTCGGACACTGGCGATCAAATATATGAAATAGGCGCGTTCCTAGCACACAGTCTATGCTCGTGTAGGTGAACGCGTACTATGCTTGTATGAGTGAAATATGACGGTCGACTGTTCGCGTTTTGACAGGCGGTAACTGTGAGGTAACCGAGAGGGGGTGGGCGGCACTTTCAGCGGGGAGCGGGAGTGGCCATACTGTACGATAGTACTCTATATTATTATATTATTTTGATACACTAGCAGCTGATAGCTGAATGCGTGTATATCACTGCACTTGTTGTTCTATATGTCAAAAGTTTAAATAGTTTTTTTAACTTTTAGAGCAATCCACGACCGTTGCTGGTAACAAGTGGTCACAAATCAGCCTTTGCTAACCATGCAAGACCACAGACAGGCATAACCACAGATAAGGCAAATATCAAATTTGCATCAGCGCGGCCATTCAGGCAAACGAGGGCCATAAACGCGGCCGCGACCACCGGCCTTGCTGCCCAGTCAAACCATAGACAGCACAGACCCTTAGATGACGGGTATTTGACGTCATCATGGCAACAATATAACACGCTGACAATACTGCGTATCTCAAGAGTGAGACATGAAGGGAAAGTACCTTAAATATCCATACTAATATTATAAATGGAATGGGAAACTGTGTGTCTGTTTGTTTGTCCGTCTTTCACGGCAAAACCGAGCGACGAATTGACGTGATTTTTTTAGTGGAGATAGTTGAAGGGATGGAGAGTGACATAGGCTACTTTTGTCTCTTTCTAACGCGAGTGAAGCCGCGGGCAAAGGCTAGTCATATATAAATCAAACATTTTATGTTGTTCATTTCGTTTAAAATACTAATTTACTTAAAACTATTTTTTTCTAATTCGATTGGTATCATAAAACAGGGATGATTTTGCTTCGAGTCCCAGAGGAAGCAATTTGTATTTTTAATTTAGAATATCTTTGAATTCAGTATTACTGACTTTTAAAAATAACATAAAGTTGGATCTTTCAACAAAATATCCTACGATATTTCCGGTGCCTGCTTTCCCCTCATGTTTCATAGTCTTGAAACGCCTTGAATATGACAATGCCAAAAAATCATATAATTTTCATTGGAGAAAAAATCGGTACGGACACCATAGGTAGATTGAAAATCAAGCAGAATAAAATATAAATAATAAATATTATAGGTCATTCTTACACAGATTGACTGAGTCCCACGGTAAGCCAAGAAGGCTTGTGTTGTGGGTACCTACTCAGACAACGATATATATAATATACAAATACTTATATACATAGAAAACATCCATGACTCCGGAACAAATATCTGTGCTCATCACACAAATAGATGCCCTTACCGCGATTCGAACCCGGAACCGCCGCGTAGCAGGCAGGGTCACTAGGCGCTATGCCAGACCGGTCGTTATACTATATGTATCAGCAGCGGCTGATCCATACAAGCCGATTCCCACAGGCTTGCCTAAAATTTATTACAAGTAAAGTACCTAATGTAAAAAGATTTCTTTTTGCTCAGTGTTGCCTAGCAGAAATTTTCACCAGCCGCCACTGATATGTATATCTCTTTCAGTATATGGTGTGCTTCATGAGAGTGTACACTTGTACAGGATAACAAAAGGATATTTAGATCCTGCTTAATACATTCGGTCTATATTATTTGTATATTTATGAGTCAAACTATGGAACGAGGGAAGGGGAAAGGGGGTGATGGTGTTGACTGGTGTTGACTTTGCGAAATAACTTTTCTGTCTTCGGCTGTGCGCCAAGCTCTCGGTAATTGTGTCATATACTTGAAAATTTCTACCTTTGCTTTCGTGTACCGATGGCCGAGTAGTTGAGACATCCGTCCGGTTAACGGAGTACGCTTGTTCGAATCCAGCTTGGAACACTTGGAGGCATTGGTAATTTTTTCTTTGTATATGAGATTTATTTAATGTTAACTTTTCTGTGAGTTTTAATAGCTTATTTACATTTAGTAATTTTGTGATGTAGAAGCGCTGGTAGTCTAGCGGTAAGCACGTGACTTTCGTTCCGGAGGTCGCGGGTTCCAACCCTGGCTCGCACCAATGAGTTTTTCGGAATGTATGTGCGAGATGTCATCTGATATTTGCCAGTCGCTTTTTGGTGAAGGAAAAACATCGTAAGGAAACCGGACTAATTCCAATAAGGTCTAGTTTTACCCTTCGGGGTGGAAGGTCAGATGGCAGTTGTAACTACACTCCCGCTCACCTTTACTTATTTACTTACTTACTTGACTAATCAACAGTATAGTTAACCCCCCTTTAAATATATCCCTTAAATTTGGCCTTGTGATCGTCTAGCGTGAATAAGTAGAACCCTTCGATGTGAACCGCGATAACCTAGATCCTTTAATGAGTATCAGCTGTATTTTTGACTAATATTTAAATTTTTATTTATTTATATTTTAAAGAAGAATAAAGGTTATTGTAGCATAATAACATAGTGTTATAGAAGAGTATTTTATCAGATTTAGACCTAGAAAGTTATATGTGAGAAAATTAATGACGTGATGAAGAAATTTTTAGTATAAAAGTTAGTGAGTGAAACATACATGAAATAAATATTAAAAAATATTTTGGTAATCATCCGCTACGCCTTATTAGTGGTCCCGGTTTGGGCAAGGGCTTGCGATTCGGTATGGGACCCCTGACCTGATCAAACCACATTATCAGGATCCTAAGCAAGTAAGCCTGAAGGGCTATCTATCTACAAACTAACCCCCTTTTTGTTTTGTTTCTTGTCCCTAGCTAAACCTCCCGTTCCCCAATACTGCTAATAGACCATAACTTCTCGATCTTTCTAATGTTTTATCGAAACACCGAGCAGTTGCTAACTTTTATAAGAAATAAGTAAGTCAAACTTTTCTAAGCTTTAGACTTTCCATCAGTGGACGGCGCTCGCATGCCACTGGGCCCTATAACAAACAAATCCTTTTTTATTCCAAAGTATAGTTTGTTTCCCTAGCCAATTTGATAGAATTTACCTTGAAAAACTAGTTAGCAACACTAAGTGTCCCGCAGCCACACCGAAAGATCAGAAATTGCTACCACAATTATTAATTTCACTCAAATAAATTAAGTAATAAGAGATTTTATAAATTACCAGTTTTACCACATATTTTAAGATAGTAAACACCACATTTAAAGTCCATTTAAACCATATAAATAGTAATAGTTCAATTATTTCTCCACAATACACGTTGACCAATTATAATTTAAGACCAATCATAAAAGAATTCTACTTTCATAGAAATAGTGTGTGACTTTACCCTAGTCCTATCGTTTTCCCTACTCTAACATATCTGAAACACAGACCCTCACTTACCATAGATCTTGTGTTCAGAATATGTACAAGTGTATCCCTACTAGAACTGTACAGTTCAGCCAGCGAAGCTGAGATAGGCAACCTATAGGCTTGAGTTCTGATCCCCCCCTCTGCTCTTGCCCGCGGGCTAGGGTAGCAGAGAGTAGATCGCCCTATCCGTGTATATATCCAGTATTCTAGGACACACCAGTACCAGCCACATGAGAGACCCAGCTGCGATCAACTTTACTTAGATGTGGATCGATCACAACCGAAATCCCCAGCGACCAACGCCAGCATGGACTAGAGCACCGAGTAAATAAATATAAATATATATAGGACCCCAGCCTCAAATACTGCCGACTTCTGTGAGCAAGGATTACTCCTAATGCCTTTCGTCAATCGTGAAAGTCCTCACTTCCATCTAACAGTTGGACTCTTTGAGACCGGTGAGAAAATACGCTTTTGTAAGTATAGAAAAGCGTCCAAGCCCTCCACTTGGAACAAAAAGACCCCTAAACGCCTCTTATTTGACACCGTAAGGGAAGAAGCGCTTAGCCGGACAACAGTCTGTCACAAACAATGATCTGGCTTATAACTTTCACTAAATAACCCCATAGAAAATTACTAAATTCTATTTTACTGACCAACTAAACAAACGAGTGAAGTTTCCTTTACGTGCTATAATCTAAGCTTAGTTTTGCAAGAATTACTCCCTACAAAACCAAACACAGACTTATCTCCAAGCACCAGCCATACATCGACCCAGTCTTTGTATTGCTTGACGGCACTCATGAAACAAAGCACAGAAAACTTCACTATACACATTAATTTGAATGTAACACTACACTATAAATAGAACACTAAAATAACCCCACAACTGACAGTAAAGCAATTCCACCACAGGTCTAGGTTCAACTGTACGACGATATTGTCCCCGCACAATCAAACAGAGACACAATTTCAAAGTTTACAATCACTTAGAATAATTTCCAAGTAAAAACAAACAGAGAAATAATAGCAGAACAACTTCACTCACCAGTATAACACACGAAAGCCAGAGACACTGTTAGTCTTGTAGATATTTTAAGAATGACACGCGTCGGCTCGCTCCGACCCTTTTATAGATAAAAATGAGCGACAAAAGAGCTACAAAAGAGCGACAAAAGGGCTACAAAAGGGCTACAAAAGAGCGACAAAAGGGCTACAAAAGAGCGACTGGCTACAAAAGAGCGACAAAAGAGCTACAAAAGAGCGACAAAAGGGCTACAAAAGGGCTACAAAAGAGCGACAAAAGAGCGACAAAAGGGCTACAAAAGAGCGACAAAAGAGCTACAAAGGCTACAAAAGGGCTACAAAAGAGCGACAAAAGAGCTACTGGCGACAAATAACAATGGATAGCCGCTAAATTACACTTATAAGAAAAAGGTCGTAACTGTTTTGTTTACTAAGTCGTACGCCTTAGGCATTCATGTCCAAGACATCTCAGCACGTACGTTTTTGCTTCTCAATAGTAACATCTGCATGACTGCACGTGTTCCAAAGTGATATAGGAATAATTTTATTGATACCTAGTTAGCGACGAAGAGTTATGTATTGCGGTTAGTATAGGTATGCAGATATTTTTTTGTTAAAGGGTTTTAGTTAGTTTTGTAGATCAAATACGCAGTAAAATATCATTTTTGTTTCTAAATGCTACATTAAACACATCCAGAAAGTATACTACTAATCATTATCAACTTTCATGACCTGTGATTGAAATCAAGACATAATATCGGAACGCTACGCAGCTGACAACTGTCAGTGTCAGTATTCCGTCCATGTGAACGTAGTTTGTTGATAAATACGTTTTTTCCAACCTGTTTTGCATCAAATAATAGTGAATTTGATGAGTGAAAACGTGACTAAACATGTGATAAAGCTTCAAAGATATTATTTGTCAAAATATTCAATGAAATCCCGAAGGAAATATGCACCAAAAAGTTGGTCAAGGAAAAGTTGATTCGCCGTAAGTTTTATATGTAATAACGAGTCCATTTCCTCGTCATAGATGCTTGTTCTGTTACACAGTCGCTTTCGTAAAAACGATCTCTTTATTTACATGAACATATTTACATAATTATATAAGAAACTAAGACTAAACTTAAAAGCTAGCTAATGTCTAAACTAGTGCCTACGCCAAATCTTGGAATTAGTTGTCAAAGCGGACCTCCGGCTCCCATGAGCCGTGACAAATGCCGGGATAACGCAAGGAGGATGATGACATTCAGTAATTTTTTGACTCTCTCATATTTTGATAATAGATAACTAGTAATAAGTACCTACATAATTAGTATAGTACATACATATAACATATATACATATAATCACGCCTGTGTCCCATGAAGGTGTAGGCAGAGCACATGAAACTACTCGTTTCAGTGCCACTCTTGGCAAATAAGGGGTTGAAAGAAACCGAAACTGTGACATTAGTACAGATAGCTGTAGGCCTAGCACATGATGGCCGCGGGAGTATGTCGCCGCGAGATAGATGACACGTCTTTGTCTAATTGTATTAATGACATAAAGACAGGTAGTCTATCTCGCGGCGACATACTCTCGCGGCCATCATGTGCTAGGCCTGCTGACAGAGTAATCGCCGACACAACGTAGATAGATGGAGTTGCCTATTATGTATAACATAAGCGCAATATCTAAATCGTGCTTTGCCCGCAAGTTATGATTCTGCGTATCCAAGCTTTTATAAGCAATTTAAGCGAGAAAGCTTAGGAGTCCTAGGTAAGATGCCAATCGTGTTCACCGTAGCCACAGTATAATAAAAAGTATTATCGTACAGTATGGCCACTCCCGCTCCCCGCTGAATGTGCCGCCCTCCCGCTCTCGGTTACCTCACAGTTACCGCCTGTCAAAAACGCAAACAGTCGACTCATGGAAGCATGGTACGCGTTCACCTACACGAACTTAGAATGTATGCTAGGAACGCGCCTCTTTCATATATTTGATCGCCGTGTCCGAGATGCGCCGCCGTAAGCGAACGAAACGGTAATCTCAGGGTAATACGTAGCCGAATGGAACAAACGCTCACTAAACGCTCGAGAAACGAAACGCTCGTAGACATGTATCTCTATCGCTCTTACGTATTGGCGCGACAGAGACAGACCTTTCACGGCGTTTCGTTTTCGTTTCGAGTCGCAGATATGCCATTCGGCTACGGCACCTGCTCTGCCTATCACTCGTCCATACAGTGAAAGAGACATCAGCGTTTCGTTTGCTACGTGGATTTTCGTCCTCTTGACACTTCGTATAAGTATGATAGTCGTAATTATCTACGTGGCAGCTTTTCAATAGTAGTATTAAAAGGTACAAGATACAAGTACAACATTTCGCCGGATGATGTGATGATAGATTTAAAAACCTGCCTATTCAGATTTTTTAGATTCTACTTTAATATTTTTTGAACTACGTTGTATTTATTATACTACTACGCTGTTTTATAACTACTTTAGGTTAACTTCTTATGTATTTTATGAACCTCCAGGTCTATTTGTATTACTTTCAGTTTCTGTAGGTACACTATGTACTACACCTATGTACGTATGATGTATATTTGTGTTCTAAATAAATTAAAAAATAGTTATTTGTTATACAAGGGGGCAAAGTTGTATTTTAACGCCGAGTGTGGAATTGAAAAACGAGCAAGTGAAAGGATTCTATAGTTGAACCACGAGCGAAGCGAGTGGTTCGAGAATAGAATCCTGAACTTGCGAGTTTTTTAACACACGAGAAGTAAAATACATTTGCACCCGAGTGTAACACAAAACTTTCTCCTCACTATAGCGAGGACTACAACGCAAAAAATGCGTTTATCACTGCTTCCAGGTGGTAAATCATCTTATTACTAGATTCACCTACTTTTATCAATTTTAAACCAGTTAATTTGACTTTATTCAAGGTCAAATTACTTTACCCACTAGTGGATAAAATGCGTTTTTACTCGCTGGTATTAAATGATAAAACACGTGTTTCCGAGCTAGTGAGGGGAAAAAAATATTATTATCATAAAACATTAATGCAAAAGTAAACAATAATCGAGAATCCTTCATTATAATACATAATTTTGTTGCAGCCTAACTACAACCATAGTTATTTTGACGGTGTTTTATTTATTACCTCTCTTGTTTCAACTGGTTACAGCCTATAAAGGTATAGAAGGAATATTGTATGTGTAGGTAAACACTTAAACGTAGGTATGTACCAAGATTTTGTTACAATAGTGACTTGAGTAAATTATTCACTGGATCACCTCATTCTTTCGCTAATACCTATCCAACACTGTAACCTTTCTTAACACCTAAATCTATATTTCCAAAAGGGCGTACTTCTTGCGCAGGTTATTTGAAAACTCTATTCTAACCTTAAGCTTACAAGCTACATTACAAAACAATTGAAAATATTTAGTTAAGGTGTTAAAAAAATATATCTAAACTATTCCATTGTACCACAATTCGCTCATTTGCACATAAGAGACGGTATTTCAGCGAAACAACTTAATGTCCATGTGCGAGCACAATGAAACTATAAATACTATAATATTTGCAAATCTGGATACTAAAAGAACCATTTCAGGATAAATGACACATTTATTTGCGTTAACTGGACTTGAAGGGCCTATACCGTGACCGTGCCCGAGAGAAGGGTCAATAATTAAAACAATAGGTACTGATCAAAATTCATAATTTCTTTCATCTTCGCGTTTTAAGTACTTATTCCAAATCGTATTGAATTGCCGTGTCGGCCGCGTATTAAAATTCAAACTTATCATATCGGCGATCTCACACGTGCACATACTATCACTCAAAATTACACTCTTGACAGTTCTGACACTGATGAAAGTGATGAAAGAACGTGAAGTCACGGCAGCGCCATGTCTCCAGCATCTGACATTCGAACTTAGTTCTTAAATTTTCTTAGGATTCTTAAAGTTACCTCACAATATTTCTTACCTAATGTTGCAATTTCTATTCAATACCCGAATACATAAAAGCCAAATAAATAACAATAAAAATGCCATTCCTGACCCCACACAGCAATTATCCCATTCCGACAGTTAACAAGACTATCGGGCCTACGATTAACCCTTGGCTAACCCAACGGGTATTTATGCAATGCTACAGTGCGGGTAAATACAGATTTACGCTCAGAAATTAATGGTTCCGATGCTTAACACCTTTTGTGCCAAATTCCAGGAAATCGATAATGAGGCGATAATTTGTAGGCTATTTTAAATGTCTGACGCTAGGTAAAATTCCGTCCTCGGAAAAGTGTCAGGATACCTACATATCTTCTCCTGACTTTACTGGTTCCGAAATTATTAGGCAATTATTATATTTAGTAAATTTTGCGGAATATGCACTAATAACTAAGCGGCAATTACAACTTTTATAAAACCAGGAGAAGACAGGTATTTATACACCGCGATAAGTTTAGGAGACGGGATTTTACGATACTAAGATAAATAGAAAAAGGTTCCTTAACAACTGTACATATGTACATGTATATTTGTATAATGGATAGTTCATTTCGGAAATAATATATCCAGTTTCACTTATAGTATGTAACAATAGCCAACTGTAAAGCTAACGTATTTTTTTCTAATTTACACAATCAAATATCTCAAATAGAGGACACGTTCCTTATAAAGCGAAATTTCAAGTTTCTTATCCCCTGACATGAATCTGTAATCATCTATTCTCTGTATTGTCAGTCTAGAAGCTAAATAAACCGTTTTTGTTGCAACTCCATTCAAGAGTCCATAGATTGCGAAATTGATTCGCGTAATAAGACAAATTATACTATCAGGGGTACATTTTAATCTGTTCTGAATTGTACGCTGCATTGAGTGGGTATACCTTACTGCGTTCAAGTAACAAGAGGTAAGTTGTTATTCTACTTCATTAAAAAAATCCGGTGCTTTGATGTTCAGTTTTTATGCTTTCATAATCACGCAAATTTGTCGAGAATCTTTTGAGAGACTGAAAACAAACCCATTATAAAACCGGTCTGGCTCATTCGGTAGTGACCTTGCCTGCTGAGCCGCGGTCCTGGGTTCGAATCTTGGTAAGGGCATTTATTTGTGTGATGAGCACAGATATTTGTTCCTGAGCCATGGACGTTTTCTATGTATGTAAGTATTTGTATATTATATTTATCGTTGTCCGAGTACCCACAATAGAAGCCTTCTGGAGCTTACCGTGGGGCTCAGCTCAGTCAAACTGTGTAATAATGTCCTATAATATTTATTTTTTAATACAGTTGCTCAAAAAGTGCCCGTTTTTTGGCTGTTTAGCGTGCGAGAAGTTGTATTTTACGAACTAGTGCGTAAAAAGTATATACGTTCCATTTTACGACTACTTACCGAGCTGTTTTCATATTAGTCTAATTTACTAAGACAGAATAAAACTATAAACATACTATTAAGTGATTAATATTTAAAACGTTAATATTTCATATGTAATTGTTTACTTTTAGTCATACTAAACATAATTTATAAAATGGTTTATACATTGAAAAATCGGTCATAATGAGTCGTGTAAACAGAACATGATTGGAACGAAACGCGTCTTCTACTGTCAAAGTAGAGGCGTCTACCATGTTTTAACTTAATGCACGTTCAAAAAACCTCAATATGTTACGCGATTTGTCATAATTATTTTACGTTATTTGCAATACGTCGGGGCATAAATGGATCGATTAAATTAAAATGTAGTTGTACATTAAACAATCGTCCCAAATCGTAAATGTTTATGTTTTTATGGCACCCAATGAAATAAATTATGTTAGATGAATAGCAAACTCGAAAATATGCACGCAAGTTTAAAAGCTTCAAAAATACGCCTTTGAATTGTCAAATAATCCGTCAATGTCCATGGGAAAATTGATAGTTCGGATTGTTTTATTTCGTTGTAAGTAGTAGTAGTTTTTTCGCAACTGTATTAAAAAACGTCGTTCGTCACACGTGCGAGAATGTCATTCTTCTCGCACTTATAACGAAATGTACTATTTCAGTACAGATGGTGTTTTTATTACGCACTAGTGCGAGAAGTGGTTCATTATATGCCAGGTCGAAACTTCAGAGGCTCATCTGTACTGAAAAACGTCGTACGATACACGTGCGAAAAGGAAATTCGTAACTCGTGTCGATTTAAAACACTCCCTTCGGTCGTGTTTTAATTTATCGCCACTCGTTTCGAACTTCCTTTTTTACGCAAGTGTATCGTAATGTACTATTATCTATTTATAAGCAACTGTAATGTTAGTTAGAGAAAATGTAGGAAGGCATCTAGTACGTAGCCGAATGCACAAACGCTCACGAAACGAAACGCTCGTGGATATCTATCTCTATCGCTCTTGCGTATCGGCGCGACAGAGCCAGACTGCGTTTCTGTCGGCGTTTCGTGTCGACGATTGCCATTAGGCTACGCCGGAGCCAAGAGAACAATCGCTTGGGCTGCGACAGGGCTAGTGTATCAGGGATAATGCAGTGGTGTAGCGTTCGATTGCGGAGCGTCAGCGTCTGGCTAGTTAGTAATTATTCACAGTTGCATTCACCACTTATCCAAGTATTGATGCTACTGATAGAAAATATTTTAAAAAGGAAAATCGCTTTCTCTCATGCCTTGCGCCTGCGCCCGCTTAAGCAAATGACCACAATGATCGATCGGCCGAGGAGCGCCCGCGCCGGTTGTCCCGGGAATTAACCGCCACTTAAGCGCTGTCCAGCGATAGATTAACTTACTAACTTTTTGCCGGCCGTGGATAGTGATTTGGAAAAGTATACGTATTTCTAAACAACATACACAACAAAAAATAAGAAGTAAAATTCCATATTTCGCTACTATACCTACTTTTCTGAATTAGTGAGCCAAATAGTACCTACTTGAGGGACCATAGGTTAGTACCTATGGCCCCTCAAAGTGAAGACAGAAAAGTAGAGTTTTTTGAGTAGGCCTAGCTGCTAACTTTGTAGAATACACGTGCGAAAGGTTCTTCAAAACTCCGTTTCGAAATTCATCTTTTTCGCACTTGTACATGATGTAGGTACTATGTTTGTGCACCATACATTAAAAATAATAGGTACAATTAGAGTTAAAAGCCGTATAACACCGGACGATTTTATCGCTAACAAGCCGTTTCTTCAAGACAAATTTGGACACTTAGGGGCAGTTAATTCTGAAAGCTGTAGAAGTAAATCAATAATAAGTAAACAAGACACGCCAAAGAATGCTTTTTGACATTAATGAAATATCCAATAAGAACAAGAGTAATATAAGCTAGTTTCCTATACTTAAAATAAAATATTTTATGCAGTGCACGACACCACATAATTAGAAGAAAAATATGGACAGCAGTTATTTTTAAACAATTTATATTTAATAAGTCATAGAGAACGATATAAAGTAAATGAATTGACCGTGACGTCACTCCTCAGTATTTCACAGTAATTCCATATCAGAAAATCGTTTTGACAGTTCATAAAAAGAAGCTGATTTGACTAGTAGGAAACTAGCCTATTATCGTCATTTTCAGCTTACTACAAAATACATACATACATACTTTGAAACGGACTGGTTTGTCGCCATTCTCCACCTATGTATATATAACTCAAAACACCTATAATTCAAAAACATCGAAGACAAGTGCAAATGTTTTGATCTAAAAATACTGTGTGTCAGATAATGTCAAAAGGCGTTAGCAATGCATCATTCTCGCGCTCTTATCGATTTTCAGTATTAGTACATGTAATAGCTATATCACGGAAGATAACATCGGCCCGTAGTCGAATGGCATTTCTACGACGCGAAACGAAAACAAAACGAAAGGTATTCTGACTCTGTCGCGCCAATACGTAAGAGCGATAGAGATAGATATCTACGAGCGTTTCGATTCCTGAGCGTTTGTGCATTCGGCTACGCACGCTGTATTCCGATTATTATGAATGCTATGATCGATATTTTCGCACCTATGGTGGGGTAATATAACATAATTTATCAGATACAATAATTTATGTTGTGGCGAAGTTGGCAGAGCGATTACCGCATAATTTGCGTTTTAACCCCCGACGCAAAAACGACGGGGTGTTATAAGTTTGACGTGTCTGTCTGTGTGTGTGTCTGTCTGTGGCATCGTAGCCGATTTGGATTTAGTTTTTTTTGTCTGAAAGCTGAGTAAGTCGGGAGTGTTCTTAGCCATGTTTCATGAAAATCGGTCTACTATGTCGCGGTCAGGGGTTTTTTCAAATTTTTTATTTTGTGGTTAGGTTAGTAATAACTATTTATCAAGTCGTATCACTTTTCCAGGGAATACAAAATGGCGGAACGCGAATAGGCATAGAAATACCGGCGGCTCCTGAAACAGCAGATTTTAGGAATGCATCGCAGCCGTAATGCGTATTTTTAGTTTATCACTAGCTTTTGCCCGCGGCTGCGCTCGCGTTAGAAAGAGACAAAAAGTAGCCTATGTCACTTTCCATTCATTCAATACACCTATATCCACTTAAAAAATCACGTCAAATCGTCGCTCCGTTTTGCCGTGACAGACGGACAAACAAACAGACACACGCTTTCCCATTTATAATATTAGTATGGATAATATAGCCTGTGCTAGTCTTACGAATACCTACCCATTTATCCATGAGTCAAGGTTTCGTTTAATTCCATTATAAATTCAGTGTTTCTATTGATTACAAACACATCCGCGTACGTGCTCTATAGGGACGAGTTGTCTTTGAACATCTGGTGCAACTGCAAACGCGACCAATAGTTAGGTACCGTAATCAAGTACCTACCCATAGTTTAGTCATAAATAATATGCAAAGGTTGTGAGCGCAACTGACATAGGATTCTTCAAAACATTAATTAAAACCAATCACCATCAAGGAAGTCGTACGCTTTTGATGGCTCCCATCATACTATTAAACCTAATAAATTATACATATTTCTCAAGTTTCAAATAGAAAACTACGCCAGAGTCCATAAAAATATTATTTCTCATAAATTATTTCAGATTTAACCAACCCCTATAATTTAAGCTTAGCTTCTCTAGTCTTAAATAAATTTAATTTTCTCGACATAATATCTTAGTAACATGTCACATAAATAATATAATGGAAATCATAAATAAGCAATCTATTAACTGATTTCTGTTGTCAATTTTCAGTATATAATTTAGCTGGGCAACGCTAGCGGCGGGTCGATAGTCAGAGCACAGCGCAAGTTTTAGCAGTATTTTATCTAACAAATTTTTATCATTCTCCGCTGTTGAACTACCCTAGAAATTTGCTACCATATATGGACGAAATTTCTGATTAACCTCTTTTCCGGATCTAAACTTTATTTTATATCCAGATGACAAAAGATGGAAGAGAAAGCAATAAACTATTGGTTTTGCACGCCTTACACAGCTTTAACGTTGGACAGGTTTCTAAAGTAAATAAATAAATAGTGAGGGTTGTTGTTACGACCTTACCGGTATAAACACGTAAGAAATAGATGGAAATTTATACCATTTAGGGCTGGTTTTTCAATCGCCAGATAAATAATATCTGTCAGATAAATGTTAGCTGTCATTGTCATTGATACGTGTGATGAAAAGGATAGTGTTAACTTTATCTGATAGATATATTTGTCTAGCGATCGAAAAACAGGCCCTTAGAAGAGTTAAACACTGCTCCACCGATCAAGTCACGGTACTGTATATTAGCACACACTTCAAATAAATCGTATCTTTACCCATTACCACGGGGTGTTGTTAGCCAATCGCATATCTCCAAATGAGATCGACCAATTAATTCCCCGTTGACAGCCCTGTGTACTTAACGCGGAACCTGAATAATTACCGCAGTAAATATTGGATTATAATTAAATAGCTCTTACCTGCTTCCTTAACCAGGGTTGGCGTGATACGGATCTTGGGATGATAGATTGTTTTTGTTTACAATCACTAGAAAATAAGGGAGGGATTCAATTGAGTATTCTAGGTACTACATTTTTGAGTCTCACGGCGTTCGAATTCAGAAAATTGTCACTGAAAATAATAGGCAATTCACCGTTTTCAACCGGTATTTTAGTGACAGTGAGACTCAAAAATCGGCCCCCTGATACTTGACGCGTCGAAAAAGTTAATATAAACTAGGCTCAAGCTCTGCCACTAGAAGACTTATTTATAATACTACGTACTAAACTTATTTGGAGAATTCTGCTGCAGCATAGGCGATGTCAAAAACAGTAGGTATACATGTGTCCGATGGTAGCTAAATATTTTCCACCTTGAACGTTAACCCTTGAATGCCTCAATACACTTTTCTAAAATGTAATCCTCGCTACGCTTTAAAGACAAATATAATACTTACAATACTTTGCTTCGTTTCTGTTTAAATGCCCGCCGAAAATATATCATTTTGCTAACTTCTGAGACAATCTACTTAATTTTCATAAGAACCAACCTATGCGTGAGTTTTAAGTATGAGATTGGCAATCCTTCCAATAATTCCAATTCATTTCATTTACTACATCTGCACCATTTTTAATCGTCCGAAGAAACTTGCTCTGAATACGACAGAATGACAGAAAGCAAATAACATTAGTAATCAGATAGGAATCGCTTCACCCACACGAGCCGTGAGTAATCAGGTACACAACTCAAACACTAGTTCCCTGGTCATTTTGTAAAACCAAACTGACTAGATCGGGTTGAGAACCTTAATCGATAACGCTTATTGCTCAAATTGATATCTCGCCATTAGAATCAATTTCAATATGTAACTATACATGTATATATTTAAGTTTTATACAACTCAATCGAAAGTTATCCATTTCCTTTCATACATACAGAATTGCTGCGCCCTTGCAGGGTCCATCCATATTATGTACCTAATTAAGACTATGTAATATGTAATTATGTATGCAGATTACATGGATATCGTTTTCTAAGTTTTAAGACTGCCATCTTTTACTGAAAAATCATTGTTATTTTATAATCCAATATTTAATGAATAATGAAATATTTCATTTGACTTTAAAGAAAAATAATTATATTCGCGTCGTAATAATATTCAAATCAGTCATTATTGGGTTGGCACAAAAGTAATGACACACTCTACAAAACTCTATACATTTCCTTTCTTAAGTTAATTGTTTTCGATAATATTCTAGTATGTTGTAGAACATTCTAGGTACTTCTAATGTGAGGGTATATAAAGCCGCCCTCGTGATTGGTTTAGTTAGATTGAAATAAAATGGACGAGCGACAAGTTCGAACATTTTACTTATACGAGTACTTGTTAGGCCACAGTGCGCGGGCTGCGGCTGACAATATCAACACTGCATTGGGCGCTGGAAGTACAAGCTATGCCACGGTGTCCAGATGGTTTGACCGTTTTAAATCCGGAGACAGGAGCCTTGAAAGTCAGTCACGCTCAGGGCATTTCCATGATGTACAGTTGGAGTTTAACAACTTTTTTGAGGCACAGCCATCAGAGTTCTGGGCGAAAGGCATCCAAACTTTGCCGGATCGTTGGCAAGAAGTCATAGATGCTAATGGTAATTACATCATCGACTAAGCTTTTTGTATTGTAATAATAATAAAAAATATAAAACGTAAACCAAGTGTCTCATTACTTTTGTACCAACCCAATATTTTTCAAATCTCGCACTTGTCGACATATTCATATGACGAAAATACCTATACAAGTAACTTTCAATATGACTTTTCGGAAATATTAGGTGCCTACATATCTAATACCATCTTTGCTTAAAAAACATAGAATTTTATTGATTTAACTATCGAGATCTCGGCCCCTGTAAACCAAAACCCCTTTATGGGATACAGGCGTGATTATATGTTTATGTATGTTTTGACACTAGCATGATGACACTAGCGTTAGATTATTTGTCCCAGCAAAAAGTGGGCAAAATGCAACTTTCTCATTCTCATTTCTGAAAAATCAAAAGATCATTTACCAGTTCATGTGATGAACATACATATTTATTAAATTATTATACAGACAGACGCTTTCTAAAATACAACAACAGTGGTTATTAGTTATTACAATAATGAATGAATTCGACGCGTAAACTTTACACCAAAGATATAAGGAACTGTGACATTATCATTAATAATTCATCGAATCAAATGGACATCATTTATGTAATTGTTTGTTAAGCAAATATTTTGTCTTATAACTATTACTGGAATGTCAAGTGTATCATATGTATTACAGACGTTAATACAATTTTGAGGCGGTCACACGAGCTTCAGCAAGTTAGGAATAGTAACGAAGCGAAAACATGATTACTAAAATCACTGTGAACACGAAAGACCAGATGAATAGAAAAAGGAAGATAATAATAAAACACGTAAAATAATTTATTCTCTTACACCACTGCTTATATTCGAACAAATTTTTGGAGTATTTAGATTTCGGATCAAAAATAACGAGTTGATCGCTACTGATTGGAGAATCAAATGTTTAGGATTGTGTTTGGCGCTGATTTACACTAGCATATATGGATCATTTCTTGTTAACTTTGCGCCTGCACCAGGAATTACTGATATTTCTTCATTTATTACAACTATACAATATTTAAGCTTGGTATTGAGTTTAATATTGTACATTGCAGTTTTAATAATTCATCTGTTTTTGAGAAGCACTGTCAACATTCGTATTATCTCAAATTTCGCGGACATGGACTCTAGATTAAAACTCACTGCGATGGAAAACTTTTACAAAACGGCAAGAAACTATAATTACACTATTATTTTCGCGACTTTCATCATCAACTCGATTTACTTTGTGGCGTACTCCAGGAGCAAATATATCAAAGGTTGGTTTTATTTTTATACCATCGGCAGCATATTCACGTTGCATGACGTTGAAATATTGTTTGTATGTGTCCTGGTCCACATGCTTAAAGTTCGACTGATCGTAGTCAACAACAATGTCGAAAGAATTGTCAAACAGAATGAAAAAAAACATAAAGTATTCGCTACGACAATGCGAGAGAATAAAATAGAGGCAAAACTGCACGTGCTTTCGCAGGTGTACGACGCTATAGGAGAGACGATCTGTTTGATAAACGATCTCTACAACTTTCAAATCTTCATGACGTTAATATGTACGTTTATTTACGTGCTGATATGTTTGTGGGTGCTCTTGTATTCGTTTCAAAAGGAGATGATTATTGTGGATTTGATTTTGGCAATTCTTTGGAGTGCTATCAAGATGTTTTACTTGGTGGCGTTGTCGCTGGTGTGCGACCGACTGTTGTCGGCGCGGAACGAGACGCGGGCGCTGGTGAACGAGCTGGTGATGGACTACGAGCTGCCGGCGGCGGCGCGCGCGCAGGCCAAGTCCTTCACGCACCTCATCAACGCGCACCCGCTCAGCATCCACATTTACGACATGTTCACGGTCGATATCACTTTAATGTTGAAGTTTATAAGCGTTTCCACTACATATTTAATTATTATTATACAAATTTCAAATTTTCTTTGAACATTTAGAAATAAAAAATCTGTAAGGCCACTTGCACCAAACATTTAACTCGGGGCTAGTGGGCTGTCATCTGTCAAATTCCATATAATGGTGGGTTAACCCTCCATTTTCGTTGGTGCAAGTGGCCATAAGTATATTTGCACGAATTCGATATCATGCATCAGGACTTTAAAATGTCACAATTATGGATAAAATAAGGTTGTTAATGTTTTCTTCTAGTTTTATTTGATCCTTTGGCCAATGCTGCAGAAAACTAGAACACATCATTTGAACACACCATAGCCACAGCCTGGGTTTAATATAAGACTCGAGTTTGAATGTGGAAAATGAGTGAACGCATAAAATATACAGAGTGTAACAAAAATGGTGGTGATCCGTTTAAGGGCGTACTCAGTATCATATTCTTATCAGGAAAAAGTAGAAGAAAAATTTTTTTCGCTAAAAAAATTTTCACTTTTGTATGAGCCGGGCCGCGCGAATCGGTCGAATCTCCATACAAAGATAAAAAAAATTTTTGCGAAAAAAAATTTTTATCCTACTTTTTCCTGATGAGAATACGATACTGAATACGCCCTTAAACGGATCACCACCATTTTTGTTACACCCTGTAGGTACCTACTTAATCCATAAATTTTACAAATACATTTACATAAGTATATGCAATAATATGCATGATGAAATGATGTATGAAGAAATTTATATTAAGTGGACTTTCGTTTCGAGGGAAACTATATTTGACATTTGAAACAGTAAGAATAATATAAATGACTACTAACTAAATATACTTAAACTGAAACTAGTACCAAACTAGTTGGCTAGTGCATCCGGCCCTTAATAATGTAACACTGCATTCCCAGTGCCATATGTAAATTCAAAAACAAAGTCCTAAGCCAATTGTAACAATATCCAGAAAGAACAAAGCCAGAATTTTTATGCATCAAACAACTGTGAACCTTTTGCCAAAGGTGCAGTAAGAAGAATAAGCCTTATTTTAATTCAGATAGACCATTATTATCATAATATTATTCCTACTCAATTCTAAAAAAACGTATAATATCTTAGCTCCATACATTTTGAAGTCTTTCTTGAAACAAGCTGTAAAAAATATCCGTAACTAATGAAATGACACTTCAAAATGGCTAAGGTATGCTTTTCCAGAATTATTTAGCTGGCCAGGCCCCGCAGCCGAATGGCATTTCTGCGACGCGAAACGCTACCGAAACGCCGCAGAAATGTAGTCTGACTTTGTCGCACCAATATGCAAGAGCGATAGAGATAGACTACGAAAGAGATATTTTATCGTGGGCGTTTCGTGAGCGTTTGTGGATTCGGCTACGCACGCAGCTGTATTACACCGTCTTCTGTCAATTAAGGGAGGTCTTACATGAATTTTCAATTACAAAGAGCCATAAAGGGTAGATTAGGACTACAGCCGCAAGTTAAGAAACAGGTCGCTAGTATTATTTATTGTATTGTCTAAAGGTGCAAAGCAATTGTCCTTGTGGTGATGATAAAAGAAGAAGCATTTCAAACGGCCGAATAGAAAAAAAAATACCAATGTTATGAGGCACTAAAAAGAAATGACACTTTGAATTAAAATTGTTTACTTACAACAAGTACAGTCTGACCAAAAAGAGTTGAAATAAAAAAGTAGCAACATCGTAGTGTCACCCCGTAATGTTGCCAATCTTTTTGGTCAGACAATATAAATTAACACCAACGTATTTTTATCCCATGTAATTATGATTAACTGAAATATGTTTGGCGTAAGGAGTCCCTTAGGCGTCGATGACGCTAAACTAGGGCATTTAAAGATATTCTGTTAATAGATTAACGTAGACAAAGTTACATGAAATAGTTATTTGTTATACAAGGGGGCAAAGTTGTATTTTAACGCCGAGTGTGGAATTGAAAAACGAGCAAGTGAAAGGATTCTATAGTTGAACCACGAGCGAAGCATCCTGAACTTGCGAGTTTTTTAACACACGAGAAGTAAAATACATTTACACCCGAGTGTAACACAAAACTTTTCCCCTCACTAGCTCTGAAACACGTGTTTTGTCCTTTAATACCAGCGGGTAAAAACGCATTATATCCACTAGTGGGTAAAGTAATTTGACCTTGAATAAAGTCAAATTAACTGCTTTAAAATTGATAAAAGTAGGTGAATCTAGTAATAAAGATGATTTACCACCTGTAGAACTACTGAAAGCAGTGATAAACGCATTTTTTGCGTTCTAGTTTCCTCGCTATAGTGAGGGGAAAAGTTTTGTGTTACACTCGGGTGCAAATGTATTTTACTTCTCGTGTGTTAAAAAACTCGCAAGTTCAGGATTCTATTCTCGAACCACTCGCTTCGCTCGTGGTTCAACTATAGAATCCTTTCACTTGCTCGTTTTTCAATTCCACACTCGGCGTTAAAATACAACTTTGCCCCCTTGTATAACAAATAACTATTTCCCCTCACTTTATATCCTTAATTTTGTTTTTCGGCTCTCCTGAAAAGTACCTCCTAGGTTTTGTTCCCTTAAGACACTTGAAATTTCCAGTGTCGATATTGATACCCGAGAAACGAAAGGTTGCAAAATTGAACCACGAGCGTAGCGTCTCCTCAATATTTTGCATCTAAGTGATGCAACATTCTCATAAGTTTTTGAAAGAGGCTCCTAATTAACCAGGAGTGGTGAAAACAACCACATCACCTTGCTCAAACGTGTGAATTGCGCGCCTGTTAGTATACAAATACAACAAATGCGGCGTGATACATTGCTCAGCGCTTCCATATATATTTTACTTTACAATCCCCTCGTATAGCGATAGCAACATTGCTCACCGTCCCTCCACCACTACAGTCGCCATCAGATCAGATATATCCTAACTTAAGACGATACAGGAGGGGTCAATTCTCCATACAAAAGCTCTCGACTATTTCCTCTCTGGTTTTTATAGATAGAGCAATAATTTGTACAACACAGTTTATTATTATTTTTATCTGTGTCGGACCGTATGATTTTTTTGATACTCTTATTTTTAAAGACGCTAGAGCCCATCAAAAATTTCCAATAACGGCCTTATTGATTACGGCGCAAAAAAGGTGTGGTATTCAAAATTAGTAACAATTGGCCAAAAAAACTAAACGGTTCGACACAGATTATGTCATTGTTATTCAGATTCTCAAACATCGTTAAGATTGATTAAGTTTTGAAGGAGGAAACAGTCAAGAGCGGAACCTCGATATTAAAGATTTGTCTGAAGGCTGTACAGAGTCGTTAAAGACAATGTTCTCGACACGAGCCTCACTCGCCATCACTCTCGCCACAATGACTATTGTTGGATCTGCAAGTCAATGGATTGCTTGCTCTATCTAGCGAATAAGTTGTAGCGTTTCCTACTATGTATAAAACAAAAGGGAAACTTCCTTTTTGTAAAAGTACCTGACCTACGAAATAGAAGTGCAAAGGGTCTTAACAAACTCGCGCAATGACTAAACCGTCAGTGACCCTTCGTCTTCCGGCCTCGCTTCAGTTCAACTAGACCGCTCGTAGTTTTTTCTAGGTCGTCGCCAATTAGTATACAGGACACCCGGAGGACCCGCAAAGACTTACGAAACTAGGAAAAATCTAACTCCAGCTCCGTAAACTATCGTCCTAACGAACTCAACCATTATACTACGCCAGAGTGAAAAGTGACCAAAATGTGTAAGGATAGTTAACAAGTTCCTAAGTTCTTAACTACAGTACTTATGTAATAATCTTGCTTCAAAGTTAAATGTCCGTTTTATGGCGGATCTCGTACTTACGGGTGTTATTTTCTCTAATAGATTTATATTTATTTATTACTAGCTTTTGCCCGCGGCTTCGCTCGCGTTAGAAAGAGACAAAAAGTAGCCTATGTCACTCTCCATCCCTTCAACTATCTCCACTTAAAAAATCACGACAATCCGTCGCTCCGTTTTGCCGTGAAGGACGGACAAACAAACAGACACACACACTTTCCCATTTATAATATTAGTATGGAAGTATGGATTTAATCTTTATTGCACAAAGAAAATACAATAGTACACAAGGCGGACTTAATGCTATAAGGCATTCTCTACCAGTCAACCTTCGGGAAAAACAGAGAAATTGTAGGCGGGTAAATTTCAATCTTTTCTTCAAAGACATGTTCTTCACAACGCAATGAGACAAAAACCTACATAGTGTTACTACCAAAAAATCATTATTAAGGAAAATACGAGTATACTTCTAGTTAGTTTGGGTTTACGTACAATGTTAACCTTGATACCTTTCCCTCCACTTTCTACTTGAACTACGGTCAACCGGGGTGACTTTAAAACGCAGGGGTGACTTCGAAAATTTAGTTTTAAACCGTACCGTACCGTAAGTAAATTCGATTTTCTATGGTAGATTTACAAGAATATTTATTGACCTAACAGTTACATGAATCGTTTCAGTAAATAATGAATAATTTTAACCATCAAAGTAACCCCAAATTTTCCTAAAGCCACCCCGGTTGACGTACCTACAATACGAAGTATACGAGTCCTCATGTCAGGTTATGACCGAACCTAATTAACAATATCATGCCAACATTCCTTACCAGGATACCAAGTCAAACTTTCAAAATCTCATTTTGACCACTCTAACTAATATGTATAAATACCTATACCTATATATCATAATCGGAATTTGTAAATCATACGTTACTTTCCCTACTACTTACATGTACATAAGGGACAGAGGGACAATTTCGACTGCGGGAGGGGGGCGGGTTGAAAAAATGCAACTGATCACGTTTTCCATGTTTGCATTATTAATTACATTGTCCACTGGTTATACACCGTGTTTTTATTGAAATCCGTTAACTTCGGCATATAGTGCTCAATTAACTCACACTAAGTAAATGAAAACTATGTACTAATGGAAAAAATGGATCAGTTACAATAGCCCCCCCCCCCCCAGTTGAGATTTGTCCCGCTATATCTTACATCAATGAGGGTAAGAGGCACAAAACAGATGTCAAAACATCATGGCGTATTGTGACCACCGAAGTTCATGGCACGTTATCTTTCCTTTTAGGTATCTTTTCTTTCCCAGTAGGTCCTCACTCCACGTATTATGATTTTTAGAGATTGAATAGGCCTCCTACATGTACTTAGATCCATGATAAGGTTTCTTTACAACCCAGGCAACACAATTAAACAATACTATACTTATTGCGGACTCCTAATATGGGGACCTTTTCTATTACTGCCATATTTATTTGAGCGCTATCGATTTCGTCTTTATCTCTCTCATATCTTTCTATAGAGATAACCATCTTACGCTTTCGAGTTCGTACTTTGTATCTATTAGGAACTGGAAATATTATGATATTTTAGAACAAAATAATTTTATACAAAAATGCGCAGCTACACGGAATATAGAGTAACCCCCTTATTCATAAACGTTCACTAAAATTATCAAGCCGATAAAGTTCGTTTGTCCTTTTCCGACGTACTGGTGTGATAGAATTTGTTTTTTCAGTCTTTCACAGCAAAACGGCACGACGATTGATTGATTTTTTAAGTGGAGATAGTTGAAGAGGTGGAAAGTGACATAGGCTACTTTTTATTTCTCTCTAACTCCCCACTTCCCTAAAATGGAGGGGGGGGGAGCCAAAGCTAGTATGTATTTCATAAATCCAATAATTTTATATACCGAGACACTAATATACGAGTTCGACATAAAAACATCAAATCAAAAAATGTTTAAGTATTATGTATTAAATAATTGGAAACTGTAAATATTTCCTGTAGTCGACTCTGTTCACCCAGCTCAGATCACCTGGGTGAATTAGGTAAACTATAAGTATACTTTGTTCACCTATGATTTTCTTGGGGGTATTAAGTAAACTTTTAGTATACATGATTCACCTTGTTCACCTGTGGTGCACAAAGTAAACGGACAGTATATTTAATGAACCTGTGACCAATTGTGGGTGAATTAAGTTTACTTTAAAAATATTTAATTCGCCTTTTGTTCACCTGAGGTGAACAAAGCAAACAGGAGGTATGTATTAAGTTTATCCAGTCTAGGGGAGGCCTATGTCTAGCAGTGGATTTCTTTTCACTGATATGATGATGGTGATGATTGTATACAATATTTACGGTTGTTTTATATTATTTTAATTAACGTTAATTTTTTCCCATCCCAACATGGAACAATGCATGGTATTCCAAATCGGCGTCCTAAAGAGGCGCACGCCTAGCCGTAACTACCCGTAGAGGTCATTTTCATAAAATATGAGAGGTAGGCCGAGCGGATGCTGCCCTTGTCCGTCATGGAACGGACAAGGCAGCACCATTTTATATTACAATAGCAAATACCGTGCTAAGTTATAAAAAAACCCGATGCCTGTCTAATACAGTGATATTCGATTTTACGCATTTCTGGAATTACGGTGAATCACGCTCTCACGGATGGACCTTAGAAAAAGCGACGTGTATGATGGTTTAAAGACCACGCGGGTGTGAGAGGCACAAGGGCGTTAAAATGTGTAGGTTCTACTTTGAAAATGTTAACACTCCGAGCCAACTCGCCGGCCGAATAGCTGAAAAAAAAAAACAAGTTCCCTCAGAGTCACAGACACAGAGGGACATTGAAGTAAGGAACAGAAACCTTGGCCGAATCTTGGGAGTACTAGGGTCCGTGAGATTTTTTTAAATTATTTTTCATGCCTGCGGGTGTTTTAGACTCGTCTCAGACCTATATTCAATCGCGTTAAATTTAGGTATTTCAATTAAGTTGGGAATTGTTAACTGTAGTTTTAAGTTTGCCGTTTTATGAGAGTTGAGAGATCATACGTACGGCCCGCATGATATATGATTAGAGTTCCTACTCAACAATAGATGTCGCTACCTGTTATGATTGCACTTCAATGTTGACACTTATTAGGAACGACGTTTAAGCCGTCGGTCTAACTCCATCATTTTATTAAAACTAATAGATTGTCTATGCATGGTCAAAACTCGAGTTGACAGATGACATATTATGTCGTAAACAGAAATGTGAAATGACGTTTTAGATAATAATGAATAATAATGTAGGTATTACCTAGTCGTAACTTATTGAAGTTGTGGAAGAAAATAATAATATAATTAAAATACACAACTACCACTATCCAAACCGTAGGTAAACATAAAGTAAGTACGTTATGTTTATACACTGAAGCAATAGCTTGAAACGTTCAACAATTAAGAACAAGATTAATTCAGATTCTTGAATTTCAGTGTATATTTGAGTTACCTAGTCGATGAAGAACAAGTACGTTAACTCTGACGATTGGAGATCGAGTAAGAATATCGTTAAGCGCGTCGTCGTGCTCAATGTATTCGTAGGTACCAATCGTTTCTCCGAGGACCTTGGATGGTCCATCATGTCAACGTCAGTACCACAGAGGCATATACTCGGAGCTCTCGGATACTATCGGAGCTAATTGTGATGTTCCAAAATGAATAAGTGTGTATGTGAGTAACAAAATGAATAAGTGTGTATGAGAGTAGTGTGGGGGTAGGGCATACTGTAGGGGGTAGGGCATAGCGAATGATATTCCGCTTTGTGTGGTAGGGCACAGCACAGCGGATACCATCTCGATCGAATCTAGAGCAGAACCCAACTGGGGTAGTACCTCCGCCTTACAGAAGACCGCAGTCAAATAGCACTAGACCCTACTCATAGTGTTGTGTTCCTGCCGGTAAGTAAGGCTGCCAGAGCTCAACGAGGGTGCGGTGTGCTGATGACGGGAGGACTTACGGAACAGCTGACTTATTCCGTCTATTGTCCTTTGAGTCTTTGGCAACCCGAACCCTCCTTGGAACTTATACACTCCTTTTTACTGCGTATTTAAAACTTATGGTTGCATTTTAATCTGGGTGTAACACTATTAAAATATAAAGGTAACCCTTAGTGACCGGCCACATCAGAGCGTCGCGTGTCTCGGGGCGCGCAACGGACGTCCGCGCCACGCCACCTGAGTGTAATTGTCCGTCCTTCACGGCAAAACGGAGCGACGAATTGTCGTGATTTTTAAGTGGAGATAGTTGAAGGGCAGGAGATTAGAGAGTTATAAATGGAAAAGTGAGTGACATACTTTGATTAAAGTAAAATAGCGGAAGATAGGTGACGCGCCACTCAAATGTGGCCCTCAAAAATCAGGCCCCCGTCGCCTGATTGCCTTCAGTTGCAATCGGCACTGCGTGCGCATCGGATGTCGTGAGACGTAAGACGTGAGGAAATTATAAATTATTTTTTATGGGTAAAACGTAACCAAAATGCTTTCGTGTGCTTTTATGCGTTGCACAAACCATTCTAAAAGGAATAACAAATTGCATGGAATCACATTTCACTCGTAAGTACCTACATGAAAAATTTTATTTTCTAAGATAATTTATAAATTCAGTCTTTGTTTTGATGGCCATTTTGCAGAGCGGGATAGAAATATAAGTTTCATTGACGTGCGACTAAATACGCATGATACATTAATGACGCTCAATGATTGCCTTTTGAGATTTGCCTTCGCGGTAGCGTCAGCATAAAATGTTGATCATAATAAATAATTTATATAAGTAATAAAACTTTTACCTGGTATTGATTGTTGATTGATTATATTATTTTTTGTTAAATGATATTTGACCTCATTTTTGCAACAAACTTTAGTAGTACATTATTTTGTTATTTTTATTTACAAATAATAAAATAATGATCAACTAAAGTTTGTTGCAAAAATGCTTGCCTTATCAACAAGATTTTTTTTAATTCACTCGCATCAAATATGTTTATTTGTTTTTTAGTTTTCCTGGAGATGAACTTGTCAGACACAAAAGGCTTATTGTAGTGCGTAAACAACGACAAGAGCCAGACTGGACGCCTCGACTTTTCTCGCTATAGTGAGGGGAAAAGTTTTGTAAATAACTATTATTCTAAGTATAGGAAAGTACCCTATCGTAAGCAATTTTAATAAAGTTTGTCTTAAAGAAAAAATATGAGGTCACTATTTTAGTTCCATCAATTTCTGCCACTTCATATTTTCAAAAAGTAATAGTGTGTTGTGAGTGAGATTAGGGTTGCAAATAGAAAAAAAAAACAAATGTTTTTTTTTTCAGAATTATGAAAAAAAACCGAGCACCATGGTTACACCGAGCATGACGGTTTTTCGTGACTTGTAACGTGTTTCAATAACAATAACGTACATTTTAATACGATTAACATTCAGTATACAAACGTTTATTGTTTATTGTTCATTCAGTATATAAACGGTCACACCGAGCATAACGGTTTTTCGTGACTTGTAACGTGTTTCAATAACAATAACGTACATTTTAATACGATTAACATTCAGTATACAAACGTTTATTGGGGAATCCCCGATGCTACGTGCAGCGTGGAGAGGCGGTCGTGTTGCCAACAGTAAATAGTGATAACTACCAACTACAGATTTCGTAAATGTTACTTTTATAAGACCAGAACTTAAAGTTATTTGATTAAATTCGTTTAATAGTTAACATTAAGTCTAAAAAACCGTATAAAAGTACTAACTGCTTTGCAAATTTTGAGATTTCGTACTTTAGAAAAAAACATTCTCCAGAAAAAAACACTGTTTTTTTTTCACGGTTTTTTTTTTCAAGCCCTTAGTGAGATTCATGTCATCAAGCTCTTATATTTTCATTTAAAGGGCCTGGCCGGACTGCCATGGTAAAATCGCCCCTGGCTAAATATGAAATATTGATATGCAGGATTATTCGTATTGTTACTACATGTACTACTACTGGATATTATACCTCAAACTGTTTCCGTTTACGAAAAAAATTAAAAAAAAGAAATTTTGTTTTTTATTTTTTTCTTTAAAACCGCGTATCCGATTGATTTGTTATTTGGATATTTTATAGATGTATTAGGGATACATTAATTAAAAAAAAATTAACTTCCTGACTTTTTGATAAGTACATTTTTTTTTAAATTTATGTTTTAAATATTTTTTTTTTACCACATACGAGTTAGCGACACCTACTATATTTTCATATAATAATCGCCATTTTATACTCTATTACATATATTTTTATCAAAAATATTAGTTTGGATCAACAATGTCAAAATAAGTTATTTATATATTACTAGTATTACCCTTTAGTACGTTGCTCCTGGAAAGTGATGTATGAAAATTTAGGCATAATTAATGGAAGATTTTTTTTTAATTGGGATATGTAGATTATAGGCCGAAGTTATTTTTCATCAACCCTCCCCACCCCTCCCCCCTCTGCGTCACCCCTCTACCCCCCCTTAAAGAGCCGAAAATGAGATTTTTCTCGATTTCTGACAAAACCGATGAAGATACAGAAAAAGCGAGTAGGAACGAAGTAATTCTTAATGAATTTACTACAAATCTCTCATAAACACTTTAGTGCTAGCACTTATAGTTTTCGCGCAATCCGTCACGAAAGTTGCTCCTTTCTGCAATTTTCTTTAAAGAATATTAAAGTGTTCTCCCAAAGTGCTTACGAAATTTGTTTGATACGACTAAAATATTGTAAACTCATGACTATAATAAAATTAAGGGGATAAATCACTACCATGGATGGGACTTGAACTCACGGCTTCCGGATAGAAACTCGAGGGCTCTACCAACTGAGCCACCACAAGCTCATCCCCAGTTTCTAGCGAATCTTTCAGCTTTCTACTATATGAATCAATGGTACCCCTAGCGTCATTTATCTATCATTTTATTTATTTTATTTATTAGGAGAACAAACAGAGTTAAATGTACATACTTTTGTATAAAAACTAAATTATATGGTAAACATGCATTTACCTCCACATCAGTTCTCACCGAGACATACATTGTGGCAAGTAACAGAATAGTAAACATTATGTGACATACAGCATAATATAGGTATATAACTATACACATAAAGAAAATGAAAAAGCTAGGGCTTAGGGAATAACATTAATGACTTAAGTAAAAACTTATCTAACTATAGTTATTTCAGGTAATTTTAAGTAAATGAGAACAAACAAAAAACTAACAAAAGTAGTCTGATCATCCTTATCATTCCTCTGGGATTATTTGAAGGATTTGCTTTTTGTACTGAATCTTGGTCATATCTATCAATCTAGAGGCCGTGAGTTCAAGTCCCGCCCATGGTAGTGATTTTTTTCCCCTGAAATTCATTCTGAGTTTATAATATTTTAGTACTATCAAACCAACGATTTCGTAAGCATTTAAGGAGAAAACTTATCATTCATTAAAGAAAATTGCAGAAAGGAGCAACTTTCGTGACGGATTGGGCGAAAACTATAAGTGCTAGCACTAAAGTGTTTATGAGAGATTTGTAGTAAATTCATTAAGGATTACTTCGTTCCTACACGCTTTTTCTGTATCTTCATCGGTTTTGTCAGAAATCGAGAAAAATCACATTTTCGACTCTTTAAGGGGGATAGAGGGGTGACGCAGAGGGGGGAGGGGTGGGGAGGGTTGATGAAAAATAACTTCGGCCTATAATCTACATATCCCAATTTAAAAAAAAAAATCTTCCATTAATTATGCCAAAATTTTCATACATCACTTTCCAGGGGTAACGTACTAAAGGGTAATACTAGTAATATATAAATAACTTATTTTAACATTGTTGATCCAAACTAATATTTTTGATAAAAATATATGTAATAGAGTATAAAATGGTGATTATTATATGAAAATATGGTAGGTGTCGCTAACTCGTATGTGGTAAAAAAAAATTATTTAAAACATAAATTTAAAAAAAAATGTGCTTAACAAAAAGTCAGGAAGTTAATTTTTTTTTAATTGATGTATCCCTAATATATCTATAAAATATCCAAAGAACAAGTCAATCGGATACGCGGTTTTAAAGAAAAAAATAAAAAACAAAATTTTTATTTTTTTATTTTTTTCGTAAACGGAAAAAGTTTGAGGCATAATATCCAGTAGTAGTACATGTAGTAACAATACGAATAATCCTGCATATCAATATTTCATATTTAGCCAGGGGCGATTTTACCATGGCAGTCCGGCCAGGCCCTTTTACGAAGTTTCACTTCTTTCGCGCGGAGGACCTCCACGCGTTTTTTTCTAATGCCTGTATCAAATAAGATATTGTTGACAGTTGTGGCAAAAAGTGCCTCATCTAAATTTTGGTTAATAAGTTCATAATTTAGTTTAAAAATAGGACGTAATAAATATTAAAAAATATACTTATAATTATGTTTTTTTTTGGTAACCCTACTTACACCAAACCAAACATCGCTCCACAGTGCAAAATAGTAAAGTAATAAATAATAAGTAATTTATTTTGTTTTCATAAAAAATATGTTGCATAATTCTTATACTCCAAATTGTCTGCTGACGCTTCTTGATTCTTTGCAATGACATTTTTTTTTAATCTTTATTAAAAAGCTTTGACATGACACTTTGAAAGAGGCTCATCTCGATGCGCGCGTTTGTCTCGTTCGCACTACCGTCGTAATAAATCGGTGTGTCTCTGTCGTTCAATAGCGTAAATTTACATAGCTGTGTGGGTCTGCTTGTATGTAGTAGTAGTGTGTAGTGCCATTTATTAGCTGACAATTAGTATGACGTGCCGTATCTTCCGCTATTTTACTTTAATCAAAGGTGACATAGGCTATTTTTTGTCTCTTTCTAACGCGAGCGAAGCAAAAGCTATAGTAATTATATAAAGCAGCCAAATTAGTTCCTTTGGCAAAAGCCTTCTTGTGTAACCGCAGTCGGATAATGTGTGGATATATATGCCAGAGCGCTTGCGGATTTGCAAAAAGTAATTTTTTTCGAGAAATTAATGAATTATCCGTAGTAATTCAGTAAAGCTGGGAACAAAAGCTATAAATATTTACATATTTGAAATGTGCTAATTAAGCCCTTTGAAACGATATACAACATGTCATCCTAACTTCATTTTATTTTTTTTACTTCGTTACTTTATGACCTCTAGAGGGCGCCATATTTCGTTTGCGGTGATGACATAAATACGATTTGCGGCGTACGATAATAGGTACTCTTTATTATACTATAAAAGTGGCACGTGCATGCTAGCCCTTAAAACCGGTATGGTATTTTAACGTTTGTTTTTTATTGTCTATGAATTTGACGCAATAAATTAAAACTGTGACAATTGTGACATTGACACTACATAAACTGTCGTTAGCAAAATTGAATTTATTTAAAAAATAGCGTAATTTTGTAATTAGTTTAAAGATTCGTTGTGTTATCACCGTCGTCCAAACCGTATCCGGCTATGGCGACTCCTTGTTAGTCCATGTGGTCTGAGTCTTGGTTTTGGTGGGCTCTTAATCAAGATGAATCTCCTCAAGGTAATTATATTTTAGTGGTTTGTTGTTCTATGTGAATTAGCATAGTGTGACTATATGACTTAGTGGCATTGACAATAAATAGCATGCATCATTGTGGAGAAAAATCAGCTTTGTCACTCAGGAATTGTTTTCTTAATGAGATAGTAAGCACACGAAGAAGCAGGTCGCCAGATGGTAAGCGATCACTGCCGCAGTAGGTACACTCTTTTCTTGAAGGTCGAAAATGAAAGTTCATTGCACAGTTGCTGTGTGAGGCAGGAAGTTGCTGTAGAAACGCACAGTTGAGAACTGCCAGCCATTTAAATGATGAAGATAGAAGTTGTCGCGTAAAACGAACACAAAAAGGAGCAGTTTTAGTGTTTAAGTCGATTGAATCACTACATTTAGAGTAAAACAAAGTCGCTTTCCATGTCATCTGTGCCCTATAAATCTTGTAATATAATTAATCTCAATCTTTTCATTATTAGGTAGTTAATGGTTGTAAACTTATGATTTACCTGACTCTACCTTAGTTTCTTTGTGTACCTACCCTTCAGTTCAAAGAAAAAGTAGGTACAGAATTCAGGGATGAATTCAGACGGCACAATGTCTAAGTTTTAATTTGAATTTACATTGCGAAATCGAGATCACATCATTTATAGTTTTTTTAAAGTGAGCATTCACTTACAGACACTGTCCCGATTTTTCTTTCACTTGGTAGAATTTATACCCAGGTATAGTTCATAGGATAGTACAAAGTCATAGTATAGTAAATTTTACTTACTAAGTTTTTATAAGTTCTTACTTATATTTCCATTTCGTGCTGTGTTGGTAAATATATTTTTTAACCGTCGCCTCATATCTCAAGAAGGACGATTATCAAGTCGTCTGTATGTTTTTTTATTTTTTATCTTTTATTTTTTATCTCCGTCGTTACTGGACCGATTTTGAAAATTTTTTTTTGATTGAATGTATATGCACACAGATTGGTCCCATTTTTCTCAGAACCCAGTTCTGATGATGGGATCCTGGAGAAATCGACGGAACTCCTAAAATCTGAAAGGCATACATATGGTGATTTTTGTGTTTTTAAAGGAACAGCATGCATTTAGGTACGGAACAGTGACATTTAGTGCAGTGGAACTGCTGATGATGGCCAGAACGGAACTCTTCAAATCTGAACGGCTCGCTTATAGTGACTTTGGTATTTTTATACGAACAGCATGCACTTTCGTCCAGAACAGTGACATTTGGTGCAGTGGAATTTCTGATGATAGTCAGAACCGAACTCCTCAAATCTGAACGGCACGCTTATAGTGACTTTGGTATTTTTATAAGAACAGCATGCACTTTCGTCCAGAACAGTGACATTTGGTGCAGTGGAACTGCTGATGATGGCCAGAACCAAACTCCTCAAATCTGAACGGCACGCTTATAGTGACTTTGCCATTTTTATAAGAACAGCATGCACTTACATCTAGAACAGTGACATTTGGTACAGTGGAACTGCTGATGATGGTCAGAACCGAACTCCTCAAATCTGAACGGCACGCTTATAGTGACTATGGTATTTTTATAAGAACAGCATGCACTTACGTGCAGAACAGTGACATTTGGTGCAGTGGAACTGCTGATGATAGTCAGAACCAAACTCCTCAAATCTGAACGGCACACTCATAGTGACTTTGGTATTTTTGTAAGAAAAGCATGCATTTAAGTTCAGAACAGTGACATTTATTTAGTTATGTTTGTTAAGCATATTGAGTTTTGAAGTCAAAGTTTGTCAAGCTTCGATTTCTTATAATATAATCGGATTCATGAGGAATTGAGGAAACTCCTCAAACCTTAACGTTATACGTATATTCATTTGTGTTGCCATCTAATAATTAAAGCATTAAAAGCAGTTTTAAAAAATACTTACACATTTCTACATAATCCAACATTCGCAAGTAGCTTTCACCAGAACCCGAAAGGCGACGGTTTTTTTTTTAATTATTTATAGTATACTTTATCTCTGATCTGTGAATAGTCGCTAGGTATTTATTGAATTGTGAGATGAACTATTAACATCAAGAGTCATTTTCCTACTATTCCTATAGTTAGTCCATTTTCCGACTGTCTGTTTATCTGTCCGTCTGTCTATTTGTTTTCTGTCCATCAGTTTGTCTCTCTGTCTACGTGGTTGAGCGAAAAAAATATAAGGCCATTTATTACGTACGTATATTTATTAAGCTGACCTAGGGACATCTGTCCGTCTGTCTGTTTGTCTGTCTGTGTGGTTACGCGAAAAAAATAATTATTTATACGGAATCATCGCTAGGAGAGTCACAATTGGCCATTGCTTTTTTAGCCCATAATGTACCTGTACCTACATATAAAATATTGAGCTTACCCAGCACGGGAAGCATGGTCGCGCGATAGACGATAAAATAGCAGGCCGTCCCTATCGCACTATTTGTAAGTGCGATAGGGACGGCCTGATTAGTGGCATTTGAAACTTCGAAGGTAAATTATTCCTATATATTGGCTCTGTCCCTGAACCGTGTGGCGACGGACTAAGAATCTCTGTGCCGTGGATATCACAGAAGACGACTGTGGGTTTAATTGTGGGCAATGGGCTAGCAAGCTGTCGCTGCATTATCGCAACTTCATTTTCTTTCAGCGCCTTGACTGCTTTATTAGAGTGACACTGAAACTTTAATAGTTTTTTGTGCAGTGCCTACCCTTTTTGGGAATACGGTTCGAGCCCAGGGTACACATCTAAATGAAACAAACGCTTACGATAACGAATGTCGTTATCATAAGTATGTTTGTATATATAAGTATGTATGCATGTATACATGTATGTATGTGAGTATGTCTATCGTTCTTCTGTATTAGCGCCAGCCAAACAAGCCAGACTGCGCTTCGGTCAGCGTCTAAAAAATTGTCATTTCAGCTAGACCGGCAGATGCAGAAACTCACAATTTTTTTGGTATCTTGATTTTAGGCTTTAGGGACGTTGGGCGATAGTTTTGGCTTTTTGATTATAGGTATTATAATTGCATGAGAAGTAGACGGGTCCGGGTTCGAATCCTAGAACTCATTTGAATGGTGTTCCATAATTAACTCTTCAAGATCAATGTAATATTTATTATTGTATTTATTTATTTTTATAAAAAATAAATAAATAAAATATGACCTCTTCCCTTACAATTCTAAGTAAAATTCACTTACAAGTATAATCATTCTCTATCGTTATAGACAATACTTTTAATGTTTTTGTGTTCTTTTATTGTCGAGATCAAGTGTACCACCTCGAGCTCCGATGCTACTGATATCAGTGAAGCAGCATCGCCGTGCATCCTCCCGGATCCAAAAGTTTGACTCAAGAACATAATCATACTTGTTAGTATTGACTGGACTAGTTAAATATGTAAAAGATTGGCATCCTCCACACCAATGTTGTAGACATGATGACATTGTATTTATACATTTGAGTTATTTGCGTGTGGAAACTATTACCCTATTGCTATTTTTAATTTAATAACACGATTTTTAACCGCCGCCCAAATCTCAAGGGTGGAGGATGTCAGTTCGTCTGTTTTCTTTTATGTTATTCAAAGTCTCTCACATTACAGAACCGATTTTAATTTTTTTTTGCTTGAATGTATATACATACAGATAGGTCCCTTTGTATCAAATTCCAGTTCTGATGATGGGATCCTGGGAAAGTCGAGGGAATATCTTCAATATAAAAGGCATATTAGTGATTTGATTTTTGTGTTTTTATAAAAACAGCATGAATTACGTTCAGACGGGTAAATGCCTTTTTATCTTAGAAATATGATCATAGGCAACATGCCGTTCTTTTTCTTCACGTAGGAGAAAAACATACCTATACACGTATGATCCTACATTCCTATGATCATATATGGTAGTGTACTATCGGCCTTAGACCTGGACCTGAACCCAACTGCGTTGCTGGATCATAACTTTACGTTTTATTAATATTACAGCACATTAGTATTTGACACATGAAACTTTTCCACACAGAAAATCTGAAATGAGTCTGGTTGGACGGTGTCTTAAATTGTATTATGTTGCCAACCACCGTGTGCATTTATTTAATAGTTATATTCTAAGTTTTCCATAATTTCAATTTCAGAGGTGCGCGTGAAATACGTATACAAGCATTTCTACAAGTGGCTACATTATAAAACATCCTGCTGAACACATGAGAAGTCAGCACTGCAGGACCAAGATAAAAAGTCACGAAATAAATAATATGTACCTACATAAGAAAATACAATACCGAACAGAGCTAGGTTTGGTATGTATTCATTATTTCCTAAAGTTGTGACTGATAATATTCTCTTATGTACCTACTCTAAGCATGTTCTGTATTGTATATTCTAGTGTACATGTATTGTTTTTGTGTGATTATTAACCTTATATATAGTTGGTTATGTAAATGTCCTCAAGGTAATAAGGAACTGTTGTAAATTGCATACTATCTCTATCAAATGAATATCCGGAAGAGCTAGAGATTTATTAGGTGTCAGGATTCTCTGGATAAGTACCTACCTATATATGACGGAAGATGAAAACTATGTATTTTGACGACTACGCGTTTTATGAGTACCTTGTGTCTGTAATCGAGTAATTGTTATATATTTGCGTGTATCTATCGATTCTATGCGAACTATCGATTTTCGAGTAAAGCTCGATCTACCAGATATTTTTTAATGAGTGTGTAATTGTTATTTAATATGTATAAGGTCACGATCTGTTTCCACACTATAGGAATCTCGAGTCAGCAGATCATTACCGGGTCACCCAATCATCGCAGTGTCACCAACGTGCCAGTAAGCACATTAATACAAGTAAGTGATTTAGACCTAAGTACCTACTCAAGCAAGGATCGAATAGAGACGGGCACATGTAGGTACTCAACGCCCACATGTGCCCACATAGGCGGCAGTGACTGCTTACGAGCAAACAGGTCGCCTGGTGGTAAGCAGTCACCGCCGCCTATGGACACCCGAATCACCAGAAGTGTAAGAGGTGGGTAGCCGGCCTTTAAGATGGGTGTACGCTCTTTTCTTGAAGGATTGAAGATCGAATCTATATTTAATACTGGCAGACAACCGTCACATCCCTTCACCTTCGTGCGCCGTATGAAATCCGTAAAATCCTGGATGTTGCGTTGCTATTATGGAAAAAATTTCGCGCTTGCATTGCTATACCAATATGATTTTCTTTCTATATTGACCCATCTCACTTCCCTTGAACATTCTATCCTATAGTTATATTTCATATCCACCACGTGCTTGATCACGTTGTAAGTTATGATTTATGTACGTCAACCAATTGGAACCCTAGGTCACTGTAGGACTATGTCATAGTGACGTTATAAATCAGATTGTAAGGAATCTCTTACTGCTTGTCATTTTGATATGGTTGTGGAGTGGCCTAGGGTTCCAGCTGGTTGACTATACCTACTTATTAGTTTTACTCTTAGATTTTGTCTTAACACACACATACACACACGTAGCACAATATGCGTGCGAATTATGTGAGGCTAAAAGAGAAATTATAGTTTTTTCTTTGGTTAATTAATTGCACTGACAGGTTTGATATCTTTTAAGTATTCTCCCAATCTATTGCCTTAAGTGTTTTTGTTACTGAGGTCTTGATACAAAGGAACTCAATTATATAAATATATGGCTCTGGTGACACATATATTGAGGATTTGACAAGCATGTAGTATATATACAATTATTTATTAGGTATAAGTTAGACGGCCGGACGTGTGGTCTAGTGGTAACCCAGGACGTTAGCCGCGTAAGCTGAAGAACCGGGTTTGACTACCGGCTCGGCCATCAGTGCACAGTGGACTCCATATTTCGTGAATGATCATTTTAGTCATTGTAATATTAAACTTCTCATTGAAAACATTTATGTGGTGGGTGTTGGTACTAATTCGACTAAGTACATAAGATTTAATATAAGTAGAAGACCAATTTCAAGTTAGTATAGCGCCAGTTACCTATCAAATAATTTAGTTAGTTTCTGACGTTTTTGTCTCGCAGAACGAGGAGTACTGTTTTTAACCGCCGCCCAAATTCAAGGGAGGATGTTCTCAATTCGTCTCTATTTTAATTATGTTTCTTTCTCGATATCTCCGTCGTTACTGGACCGATTTAGATTTTTTGATGTAATGTATGTGATAATGGATGTTATATATTACAGATTGGTCTCATTTTTATCAAAACCCAGTTCTTATGATGGGATCCTGGAAAAATTGAGGAAACTCCTCAAATCTTAAAGGCATACATATAGTGATTTTTGTGTTTTCACAAGAACAGCATGCATTTACGTCCAGAACAATGACATTTGGTGCAGTGAACCTGCTGATGATGATCAGAACGGAACTCTTCAAATCAGAACGCCACACTTATAGTGACTTTGGTATTTTTATAAGAACAGCTCACATTTACGTTCAAAAGAGTCACATTTGGTGCAGTGATATGTACCTACCTAGGTTGTCCGGAAGAGATCGCTCTTTAGCGATAAGACCGGCCTCTTGCTTTACCTGACTTTGTTATTTTTATAAGAACAGCATGCACTCTCGTCCAGAACAGTGGGATTTGGTGCAGTGGAACTGCTGATGATGGTCATAACGGAAGTCCCCATACCTGAATGGCACGCTTATAGTGACTTTGGTACTTTATAAGAACAGCTTGCATTTACATTCAGAACAGTCATATTTGGGGCAGTGGAACTGCTGGTGATGATCGGAACAGAACTCCTCAAATCAGAACGTCACACTTATAGTGACTTTGGTACTGTATAAGAACAGCTTGCATTTACGATCAGAACAGTCACATTTGGGGCAGTGGAACTGCTGGTGATGATCGGAACAGAACTCCTCAATGATTTGAGGAGATTTCTGATGAACGTCACACTTATAGTGACTTTGGTACTTTATAAGAACAGCTTGCATTTACGATCAGAACAGTCACATTTGGAGCAGTGGAACTGCTGGTGATGATCGGAACAGAACTCCTCAAATCTATTTAGGCAATTTCGTTTGATTAGGTGTATATTTTAATAAGTTCTCTATTTTATAAGATTCTTGAAGTTTTTATTTATATTTATTTATTGTAAGTACAGATATGTACCTAGGTTGTCCGGAAGAGATCGCTCCTTAGCGATAAGACCGGCCTCTTGTTTCACCTGACTTTGGTATATTTATGAACAGCATGCACTCTCGTCCAGAACAGTGGCATTTGGTGCAGTGGAACTGCTGATGATGGTCAGAACGGAAGTCCCCATACCTGAATGGCACGCTTATAGTGACTTTGGTACTTTATAAGAACAGCTTGCATTTACGTTCAGAACAGCCACATTTGGGGCAGTGGAACTGCTGGTGATGATCGGAACAGAACTCCTCAAATCTATCTAGGTAATTTCGTTTGATTAGGTGTATATTTTAATAAGTTCTCTATTTTATAAGATACTTGAAGTTTTTATTTATATTATGTTTATTTATTGTAAGTACAGATATTTACCTAGGTTGTCCGGAAGAGATCGCTCCTTAGCGATAAGACCTGCGTCTTGTTTTACCTGACTTTGGTATTTTTATAAGAACAGCATGCACTCTCGTCCAGAACAGTGGCATTTGGTGCAGTAGAACTGCTGATGGTGGTCAGAACGGAACTCCTCAAATCTGAACGGCACACTTATAGTGACTTTGGTACTTTATAAGAATAGCTCGCATTTACGTTCAGAACAGTCACATTTGGGGCAGTGGAACTGCTGGTGATGATCGGAACAGAACTCCTCAAATCAGAACGGCACACTTATAGTGACTTTGGTACTTTATAAGAACAACTTGCATTTACGTTCAGAACAGCCACATTTGGGGCAGTGGAACTGCTGGTGATGATCGGAACAGGACTCCTCAAATCTATCTAGGTAATTTCGTTTGATTAGGCGTATATTTTAATAAGTTCTCTATTTTATAAGATTTTTATTTATATTTATTTATTGTTAGTACAGATATGTACCTAGATTGTCCGGAAGAGATAGCTCTTTAGCGATAAGACCGGCCTCTTGTTTTACCTCTTAAGTTTTTGTTTACACTTACTATGTTGTTTCCTGTATTGTGGTGTGTAATAAAGAGTATTTGTATTGTATTGTATGTCATTAACTTTGAATAAAATAATTTATAAGTAAATTAAAAAAAAAAACATAATGTAATTATTGTATCGCTGATAATTATTGTATGTTATTGTATACTATACATTAATAATAAAATCAGGATTGTCACGCGGTTTTTGACGCCCAGTGCAAAAACGACGGCGTGATATAAGTCTCTGTCTTTCTGTCTGTCCGTCTGTCCGACTGTCTGTCCGTGTATATATGTATTTTCCTCGCCGCTCGCACGCATAGTGTAATACCAGGATATTTTACAACAATTATACATATTTGATGACCTGGTGAAGGTCGCAGGAGTCCGCAGGACAGGTCATTGTGGCAATCTTTGGGTGAGGAGGCTGTATTACTAGGTACACTGTTAGTAGCTACGTAAAATTTACTGACAAAATATAGGTACATAGTCGTTTTTTTTCTTAGATAAGGCGGGGGGGGGGGGGTAATAGTAGAACGTGCTGGAGGTTTTACTGAATCTTGTAAAAAAAAATTGTTGTCTGTCAAAATTATTACAAAACACTCTGCGACATCTTGTTTAGCTTTCATTGTACCGTCTGCGGTGATCCTCGTGTATTTGTACGGCGCCAACATCGAAAGAACCTTGATAATGCAGTTAGTCCAGAAGGTAAGTGTAACAAACCGCCTAGAATTCGTTCTGCATGTATAAGATGGAAAATTTATGAGCTCTGCCGAGGAAGGGCTTGAAAACTTTAACTAATTGTACTTAGGGGTTAGGGGAAGGTTGTGATCATTGGACCAGCGCTTTGATTGGACCACCTAAATATTTCAAAATCTAATCGTGCTAGATGGAGTCCAGTAAGTTACAAGGTGACCTTATGCCTCACCTTGGACCGACCACCCCGTAACCTTAGTCGCGCTTCGCTTCCCGGAAAAGAGTGACGCGTCCAAGTGTGTTTCGAGCGCTGTTAAAGTTAAATTACGCGAATATAAAATTACGAAAGTATAAATACATTGTCAATTGAATTTGTGTGTTGAAGTATAATGCTTAAACATTTGTGAATGAGCAAATTTTAACAACAGTTTTTTTAATATTTTTATTTGTGATATCGTACTTAGTTGCTATCAATGGACCATCTGTGGGTTCTATCATCGGACCGGTCCTGTCATGGCAACTTTTTTTTAGAATTATTCACCAGTGTGCAAATAGACAATATGTAGTACATCTGAAAAGAAAATATATACATATTTTTTAATTAAATTTTTATAAAATATATTTTATTAAAAAAATATTTTATGTCGATTTCCATAAGTTTCCTTGATTGGGCCATTGCTCTAAATTTCCTAAGTCCATTGATGGCGACTTTGTGGTCCAATGAAGCGACTCTGGTCCAAAGAAGGCAACAGGTTATGAAAACTTTTTCACGATTTTTGACAAAATTTATTATACTCTTTTTATTGTGAATAAGGTAATTCAAAATAGATGTCAATAATTGAAACTTCTCAAACTAGTTTTATTTTTTGGCTTAAAATCTATGAACTATAATTCATGCGAAGTTAAGTGGTCCAGTGATAGCAACCTTCCCCTAAAGGAAATATGACCTTTATTTAAAAATGGAAAAAGAAAGTTAATATATATTTCACTTTTTCTCTTTTGCTTATTCCTACCTACCTACCTACTCTTAAGCCTTTCTACCTAATATTCGATTTAAGATTATTTGTATGATGTAATTGGAAAGTATCGTGAGATGTGACCTAGATGTGGGTGGCCTAAATGTTTACAAGTATCTGCCGCGAGTCCTGAATATCTAGTTCAATTCCAGCCTCGGTTAATGAAAACGTCTTGGTTACTTTTTCTTTCTTAAAATATTATGTTGTTTATTTCAGTTTAAACCCATTTAATTTTTAGGAATATTATCGGGTTCGATTCCCGGACAAGATAAGCATAGTTTTTTGAATATTAAAGAATGTTTTAGTTCTTTAAACAAAATCGCCTTTTTAAGGTTGGCACTTCCCGTAACAGGCTCATGAAATCTAGCCACACTGTATAATATTGAACCGTAGTTCAGAGTAATAAGACATTACGTTACGAGTGCGGAAAACCGGGAGTTCGAAACGAGTGGCGATAAACTAATACACGACCACATACAGTACGATACACGTGCGAAGTGGGAATTCGTACCTCGTATCGATTTAAAATACTCCCTTAGGTCGCCATCTAGTTTCGAATTCCCTATTTTCAGAACTTTTAGGGTAATATACTTATAAAGAGCGGTAGCGCAAGTGAATTCACAATATTATATGTTCCATTTTTTTAGTAGTCCAGTTTTTGCTTCCGCTAAATAAGCCATTCAAACGATACACAATATATTTTTAATTGTAAACAGTTTTCTGTAGTAAACTACAACCCAATTTAATATTTAAAATAATGCTTTTCATTACATTTGCTGTGAAATATAATAATATAACCTATATTGCATCTACGTGTAATGAACGACAGAGTAATATTATATAAGGAGTTATGGATTTAGTTTTACAAATTGAGTATCCGATTCCTACATTTAGTTCAGACTAAAGTCTTACAAAGATGATATATAGAAGAGAAATTTCGACGGCTTTCGCTGTGGCAAGGTAAAGACGCCGGTTCGAATCCGGCCTTCATCACTGGTGGTGCTCGTCTTTTTTTCTTTAGTTTATGACATCTTATTTCGATTTTAAATTTATATATAGTACCTAGTGTTACTTAAAAAAAAAACTCAAATCAAAATATTTATTAAAAATAATTTGATTTGTTCCCATGGTTGCGTATAGATGGCAGCACCAGTCTCTCTAGCTATATCGTAAACCTGTAAAGGTTTCGTATAAGAGGTGCAAGCACATACTGCTTGCCCTTAGAGTTGGTCAAAGATGCCTAGTCTTACAAAGATGACATAGGTATAGAAGAGAAATTTCGACGGCTTCCGCTGTGGCCGGGTGGCCTAGGGGTTCATGGCGTTTGCCCGGATTGCTAAAAACGCCGGTTCGAATCCGGCCTTCACCACTGGTGGTGCTCGTCATTTTTTCTTTAATATATGACATCTTATTTCGATTTTTAATGTTTCAATCAGTCAAGGATTTTTGTTGTATCTGTGGTAAACTAATCTGAAAATAAATTTGAGAATAGTTTTTCGCGGAAATTGTAAATTATTTTCTTTAGACATTACATTTGAACTTAGTGTTTGCGTGTGGTCATAAAGTAACCTAATAAAAAACAATGGATTTTTGATATTTTTTTCCGCTGTGTTTTCCTCTCAAATGTGTTGAAAAACATTTCGTGTGGAGTACACGCAATGTTTTACCTGCCCTTACCTCCCTTGTTGCATTTGTGTTTTAGGTACGATGACGTGACGTCACTGTATGTCAACAGCAATACAAACGTAGTAAGTAAATTTTACTCAAGGAACTGTAGTAGGTAATGCCAATCGTCGACGCTAGACGCCAACAGAAATGCAATCTGGTTTGTCATCGCCCACAGAAGTCTGTTTTCTTTGCATAATACTGTGCCATCATAATGACTTCATCGTGTTTATAAAAAAAAAAAACGTTTTTACATGATAGGTCGAGGTCTCATAAGTCGTAAAAACCTATAAATAATATTTGCATTCAGATTTAACGGCAAGAAAAAATTGGCCAGAGGAAAAATAATATTGTGAATTCGCCGCTAGAGGCGCTAGTGAAAGGTCTCAAAATGTCATAGATAAGGCGGGGCCTATTTACTGATCTTTAGCGACTAATATAGAGACAATCAAACATAAGAAAATATAAAATGCTGCTAAGTAATATCGCATCTTCCGTCATATTAAGGGCAGACAGCAATGTAAATTCGCATGCGAAATCGGGAATTGCATATTTTGATTTACATTTTTAATGAGGAAGCACACTGAAATTTTATCCCGCCAGCGCGTAGGTACTAACAGCAACACTCGATGCAACTAACCATAGACTTTATGCCCTTGATATAAGGATGACAAATGTACAGAGAACAATGTTGCGAATCCTGACGAATAGCACATATAAAGCAATATATAAGTGGCGCTGCAATCGGAGGTGCGTAAGGCTTTGACAATCTCTTAGCCTTCTCGGTAGTAACTCCGCCTACGAAGCAAGAGGAGGCTATATTCCCTCTAGGCTTACCGCGTAGTTTACCAGTTGAACCACTAGGAATTTTCTTCCCAATAGATTTACTGATAGTAAGGGCTAGGCAATAGGTAGATTAGGTTTGTCGGGCACCTACAGATGCCCGAAGGGCAAACAATGTAGGAGCCCCGCAGCGCAGCGGGGCTCCGTCGAAACAGTTGTCGCATCTGGTTTCGTATAAAAAAGCAGTCTTACTATCAGTAAGTCTATTGGGAAGAAAATTCTCAAGTGGTAAAACTATGCGGTAAGACTACAGGGAATAGGTAGCAAGAGGCCCCGAGATCAAGTCCTGATGAGAGCTTAATACTTCATGGGTGTAATATTTAGCCCCACACATTACCGGTAGGTAAACGTTATTTCATGTGTTAGAGGGAGAAAAAATATCTTCTCGTTCTCACGCATAAAATAACATTGGCATGGTCCGGGGGTGTAATGTATTATGGATAAATACCTACAAAAACCTACAGAGTAAAATCTATCTAGTACCTATCCTATTCCATCGTAGGCCACGTCTTGAGCTAGTCTGTGGCCAAAGTAATTTATTAAAAAAAAAATCTTATTCTTTATCTGTGCAAAAGTCGTCGTAGGTCACACACAGTTTTTAAATTAATAATCTGAAAAAATTAGATAGAGTGCAAGGAGTTCCACACACATTTCTTTAGATTATGAATTTTCAGATTGATCTGACAGATTGTATACAACAGATTATGAATTTTAAGACTGATGCCAACCTTAAGGTGGCGCCATTTGTCATAACCTTTCAGTGTGCCTCTTCGGTTTTAGTTACATTGCGGACTGTATTGAGGACCGTCTATCGCTGAAGGATCTAACTAGATCTCGTGACGCCAAGTCTAGGTTACGCCGCTTCAGTTTTTAATAAAGCAAGTGCATGAAATAACGTTTTTTATTTATATTACCTATCACAACGTTATTATAACGTTATACCTATCTATGTGTATGTACCATACCTACGATCAAATATTATCGCCTCTATTACCTAGGCGTTAGAGGCTTGTTCAGATATTTTTGAGTTCCTCGGGAATTATTATCTGATGGTGAATGTATCCCATGTTTTTACTTCAATCATCACAAATTAGCTCCGTAAGTCCATGCTAAAACGTAGTGATTCAATGCTCTTTGGTCCATGCCTCTTGTTTTGGTAACGATATTTATATACCGATTAGGTTGTATATGGATTCTTCAGGACGTCTTATTTTGTATGAAGACTGCCAAGATCTTAAAAACAAAGCAATAAGTATCACATCACAACACATTGAAAACATAATGCTATTTGCCTCTCTATTGCTCATGAACATCCGTACGGTTTTGATAATCGATATAAAGCTAGCAAGCCAGGTAATTTTAATTTAGGTGAATAGGTATATTTTTATAAATTTAACTAAATTGTACATCTATTACCTCATCAAATAATATTTTGAACGTGTTAGGACTAATACACACAAGCGTATTTTGGTGCGGCTAAACGTTTGCCTGTGTAACTAAATAAACGCTCATTAAAAAAAATGCTAGTCTGTAACTGCCCTTAGAACGACTATGTGGAGCCGGCATTATTGACATAAATGTGTGACGTGGGTATATTAGTTAGTTCTGCTACTGCCCGCTTGGAATCATCGGTACCTATATACTCTATCGCCTACGAGATGACGCTTGTTAAACACATGAAACGAAATTATTTAACGGCAATAAATCTACCATTAATTAAAGGACATTTTAAACCAAGAAAGTGTTTGATGATAACTCGAATTGTATGATTAAAGTCGCATTTGTTGTTATTTAGGTACAATACACCTACGAGTAGACCTACACATTACTACTTTTATTTACTTTTAGGTACTATACTTTTTAATATAAGAAAGTACATTGTAGAGTACATAGTCCAGATTCAATGACCGTTAAGCATTTAACATTGAAATCAGATAACCTACCTACCCACATTAGTTACAGTTATACGACTTAATGGTAAGTCGTATAACTGTATATGGATTCATGTATTCGTTTGTTAACTAAGTGACCCGGGTATGACCCTTAAATTCCTTAAACTATGTCCAAAAAGGGGTATGGGCACAATAATTCCATTTATCTGTATGTGGTGGGGCACATCACAGCAGAGCCCAGCACGGGAAGTACATGCACCTTACAGAAAGCACCAGCAGCACAATAATACAAGACTGTAGTCTGTGTGCTGTGTTGGTCAGAAGGGAAGGATTCCCAGGGCTCAACGAGTACCGCCGATGACTATTACCTACCGACGTACGAGTAGGTAGTATATGCCACAGACAGACACACACACAAACAGACAGACAAAAAAAAAAGAATGAATAAATGCCTGGGCAATTCATTGTAATTTAATCTTTTTATTCAACGAATTAAAATCAATTCAATAAATGTGGTAAGATCATAAGCATATCAAATATATTTTCAGTTCACCTGCATTTGGTCGTAGTTAATAAAGTACACGATTAGTTAACCTTATGCACCCAGGTGAACAGAGTAAACGAAAACATTAGCTCGAATTTGACAATGACGTTAAGGTGAACAAAGTATATTTATAGTTTACCTAATTCACCCAGGTGATCTGAGCTGGGTGAACAGAGTCGACTACAGGAAAGACTGTACTTTCTGAGCTGTTAAGGTAACTTTGCACGACGAAAAGTGATTCATACGATATTGGACTGAAATGACCATTGGACATATCGAGTATTGAATTTTAAAGACAGTAAGGTCGAGAGCCGCGTGACTAATTTGGGCATGCCCAAGTCGTAGAGGTCGAGCTCCAAGGAGGTGCGCAGGCGATATTAGGCCGTGTTGTCGCGGCGGGTGCGATAGTTGCTAACGAAGGCGATAGGTCGAGAATGGAGGGCTTCACGCCTTAGATGACATCTCTTTAAGGAATTCTGCGGAGCCATTGCGGCTGTGAGACGATGGGATCGGGCCCTACCCTGAAATGACAAGCTGGGTAATAGTCAATTCTTGAGAGAATACATAATTTCTATACAACTACTAGTTGTATATAAATTACAACAGAACAATTTACAACTTATATGTATGTCTATTTTTTTATAAGCGCTGGTGGCCTAACAGTAACAGCGTGCGACTTTCAATCCGGAGGTCGCAGGTTCGAATCCCAGCTCGTACCAATGAGTTTTTTGGAACTTATGTAATTTGATATTCGCCAGTTCGCTTTTCAGTGAAGGAAAACATCGTGAGGAAACCGGACTCATTCCAATAAGGCCTAGTTACCCTTTGGGTTGAAAGGTCAGATGGCAGTCGCTTTCGTAAAACTAGTGCCTACGCCAAATCTTGGGATTAGTTTTCACAGCGGACCCCAGGCTCCCATGAGCCGCGGTAAATGCCGGGATAACGCAAGGATGATGATGATGTATGTATATTTGTATATATTTGTGCTTTGTGAATATCCCATTTAATAGCTACTTCTTATCCTTTTTAGGGTTCCGTAGTCAACTAGGAACCCTTATAGTTTCGCCATGTCTGTCTGTCCGTCCGTCCGTCCGTCCGTCCGTCCGTCCGTCCGTCCGTCCGTCCGTCCGTCCGTCCGTCCGTCCGTCCGTCCGCGGATAATCTCAGTAACCGTTAGCACTAGAAATCTGAAATTTGGTACCAATATGTATATCAATCACGCCAACAAAGTGCAAAAATAAAAAATGGAAAAAAATGTTTTATTAGGGTACCCCCCCTACAAGTAAAGTGGGGGCTGATACTTTTTTTCATTCCAACCCCAACGTGTGATATATTGTTGGATAGGTATTTAAAAATGAATAAGGGTTTACTAAGATCGTTTTTTGATAATATTAATATTCTCGGAAATAATCGCTCCTAAAAGAAAATAAAGTGCGTCCCCCCCCCCCCTCTAACTTTTGAACCATATGTTTAAAAAATATGAAAAAAATCACAAAAGTAGAACTTTATAAAGACTTTCTAGGAAAATTATTTTGAACTTGATAGGTTCAGTACTTTTTGAGAAAAATACGGAAAACTACGGAACCCTACACTGAGCGTGGCCCGACACGCTCTTGGCCGGTTTTTTTATGGGATAGGAGGCAAACGAGCAGACAGGTCGCCTGATGGTAAGCGATCACCGCCGCCCATGGACACCCGAAACACCAGAGGTGTTGGAGGTGCGTTGCCGGCCTTTAAGATGGGTGTACGCGGGTGTATCCGGACTCTTTCATATCAATTTTTCTCCTTATTTAATATTGCAGATATGAAAATATTTTACAACTATCTAGTGTGCATTTTGGTTTTACATACATACAATACAATCACGGCTGTATCCTATAAAGGGGTAGGCAGAGCACATGAAACTATGCCACTCTTGGCATAAAAGGGGTTGAAAGAAAACGAAATTGTGACATTGCTATGACAGGTTGCCAGCCTCGCCTACGCCACAGTTTAACCAACATCCCACAGTCGACTTCTACAACACCCACAGGAAGAAAGGAGGTGGTGAAATTCTTAACCCGTCACCACACGACACCAAATTTAGGTTTTGTTGTAGTTTTAATTGAGATTTGTTTTATTTAAAAATACATTTACTATACAAATGGGCTTTTCCAGAAATTGGGACCCAAAATATCATCATCATCATCGTCCTTGCATTATCCCGGCATTTTCCACGGCTCATAATCCCAAGATTTGGCGTAGGCACTAGTTTTTACGAAAGCGACTGCCATCTGACCTTCCAACCCGAAGGGTAACTAGGCCTTATTGGAATTAGACCCAAAATATACAACATATTTAATTACTTATTTGTTACGCCTTATCGAAAATACTAAAGTTAATTTAGGACCATAGCTGAGAAATGGACTAGTCACAGTAGTTACCTATACTTAATTGGATAGTTTTAAACGCTGCAATAGTAGCTAGTGTGAGGGGTCACGTTCGACAACGGTACAAATTGCCGCCGTATCTACATCGTCGACAAACGGCCTGCTAACGAACGCGCATGTGTCGAACCACAGTCGAACTAACAAGCGACGACGTGCTGATATCGGCCCTCTATGAACTTCGGTGACGTCACATCTCGGAAACTGGCGATAAAATATATGAAAGAGACGCGTTCCTGGCACGTATTCTAAGCTCGTGTAGGTGAAAGCGTACCATGCTTGCATGAGTGAGATATGACAGGTTGACTGTTCGCGTTTTTGAAATACGGTAACTGTGAGGTAACCGAGATGGGGTGGGCAGCGCTTTCAGCGGAGAGCAGGAGTGGCCATACTGTATAATAGTACTCTTTATTATACTGTGGTGACGTGTTGAGGAGTGAACACACTGATGCGATCGTAAAGTATGGAATTGTATGTGACTATATTTATGTTAATGAAAATGTATCGTCTTCATTTTATCACGTTTCGTTTCAAGGCGCATCTCAAAGAATGTGACCTAAATCAAAGTTTTTTTTTACACTTACACTTGTGTTAAAGAAAATGTTTGACTTCTTACCTATAGAGGCATACGCATACGGTTATATGTGACATTATCTGGGTAAAGGGACATTATTGTCGATGGCGCTTACGGCGTTATCAGCGATGTTCGTGTACAAATACGACGCCGCGGGACGTAAACGCCATCGACAATAAGGTCCCATTACCCAGATAACGTCACATAAATATTTTGTGCAACAATTTACTATGTTCACGTTTTTTTAAAACTATTTGAACTTTAAAGTTGGAATCCACGATCACCTAAGCTTCCATTTGAAAAGCTTAGCGCTGGGGACTGATTTTTGAATTTCAAACGCTCGAATTCGCCGTTCGAATGTCTGTGGAAAACGACGTAGTGCTATTTTTGAAAAAGGACGGCTAGTAATTTTAAATCTGATGGTACTGACCACTCGTTTTCAATTCCGTTAGGGCCACTTGCACCAACGAAAATGGAGTGTTAAACCGAAGGCTAACCCACCATTTTAATATGGAATTTGACAGATAGCCCACTAATCCTGAGTTGGTGCAAGTGGGCCTTAGTAAATTTTAAATCGCTAGCAGTGGAGATATTATTGAACAAAATTCACGAAATCGAATGATCGACATTCAAAAATCGGCCCCCTGGCTCGATCGGCACTCATAAAGAAATCCTTTTAGTATTATTAAAATTACAAACCATTTAAATTAAAGAAATTAAGGGCGACAACAGCAGCTAGTTTTGTTTGTGCTTAATTAAGGCAAGTAAGGGAGTCGGTAGATACTTTCAAAGAATTGCAACATTAGCAAAGTTTGCTTTAAAACAAATATACGCATTTCGAAACCAGAATAGGTACTGGAGCTAAAACTATTGGAACTAAGCACTCATCTCAATGCCTCTCAATATCTAGTACCACAATGACTACAGTAAGCTATCTAAAGAATCGTGTACTCTGCGCTTGGCTAACGCTTTACAGTAACTTAAATCTTTTATAGAAGGTTCATTTAATATTTATTTACCAGACACTTTTCTACGACGGAAAAAATCTAAAGAAATTTGGACTAATCGCAATACGTTCTAGGTGCTTCTAGGTTGGACGGTCAGAATGTAAGATGACAGTTTTTTGTAAATACAAACAAGGGTAAATTGAACTGTTTATTTTTTTAATATAAATCAGTCAGTACAGTCAACCAATTACACCCCTAGGCCACTCTACAACCATGTCAAAATGACAAGCGGTAAGATATTTCTTACAATCTGATTTATAACGTCACTATGACATAGTTCTACAGTGGCCTAGGGTTCCAATTGGTTGACTGTACATTCTAAGGTCCCTGGCGCTTAGGCCAGGAAAACGCTAGATTGAAGAAGAAGAAGACATTCTAAGGTTAAGCTTTCGTATGCATAGGAGTGGACATGCTCCATCTGGTTTCAACTTAACCCCTCAAGCGCCTTGCTCCAGATCTGTCCCAGGCAATTTAAACTGTAATTAACAGATTGAAAGTTATTAATTCAGTAGCAAATTTTTGACAACGACGTTCCAGGGGTTAATCAACAGAGTACGGCCCGCGAGCCATACCGGCCTGCGAAAGGATTGCCACCGGTCCTTCAAAATAGTGTCGAATATGGCCAGATTGGCCAGTACTGTAGTAAAAATGCATTTTTGTTGTACCTAAATCTGGCTCGCCTCTAAAATTCCTTCATATATTTTAGCCCACCACTGCTCTAGGTAATATAATATATCACCTTTCACGTCATTTCCCTGTGCTTGTTTTTAATCAAGGCACACACATTAAATCCAACTTTTCCTCGGTTTTCCTATGCTATTATATTCATTTACCTATACATTTGTAAGGAAATAATCTAAATATATAAAAGAAGAAACTGACTGACTGACTGACATATCAACGCATAGCCGAAACCGCTGGTCCTAGAGATTCCAAATTTGGCACGTAGGTTCCTTATAAGGTGTAGAGGAGCACTAAGAAATAATTTTTCAAAATTCACCTCCTAAGGGGAAATGGACCCCCATGTTTGTATGGCAAAAAAATAAAACCGCCTTCAAAAATAAGCGCGTTACAAAACACGGAGAAACTAAAAAGCCAAAAATAATAAACCTTTGAATTCAGATTTCTTATCGTATTGCAATAATCTAAACATCCAAATTATAAACAAATCAATTATTTTTGAAGTCGGTACCAGACCTGTTTGCCCCTCCCAACCATACGCAGGCTGGCCCCGCCTTCAAAAATAATTGATTTGTTTATAATTTGGATGTTTAGATTATTGCAATACGATAAGAAATCTGAATTCAAAGGTTTATTATTTTTGGCTTTTTAGTTTCTCCGTGTTTTGTAACGCGCTTATTTTTGAAGGCGGTTTTATTTTTTGTTAAAAAGTTTATTTATTTGTTGATTTTTAGTGGTTCCTAGTGATATTATATGTATCAGTCTGAATATATGTACAGTAGTGAAAGAATTATCCTTTAACTCCTAACCATTGAGGAGTTGACCTTCCATCATCAGCTCAGCCACATAAAATTACTACCGTCAGGCGTAAATACTGGTGTACCTTTGAAAAATACACTAAAAACCTTACATGTGCCTATAACATTTGAAGAGTTCCCTCGATTTCTCCAAGATCCCATCATCAGACCCTGACTTGGTCCCAATGGGACCATCTCGGGGTTATACCCGTTCGATCAAAAAAAAATTTGAAAATCGATCCACGATTCTCGGAGATATCGAGTAACATAAATACAAAAAAAAATAAACAAAAAAAAAAAACATTCAGTCGAATTGAGAACCTCCTCCTTTTTTGAAGTCGGTTGAAGCTAGTATTGAAAGATAAAATCACAACTATAATAAGATAATAGGTTTATTAAAAGTCGGGGCACGAAGAAACAAAAGCACAATCACCATTAAATACTAAATTCATTGGAAAGTATTATATTTTGGAGTCAAATAAAACTGTAAATTAATTAATCACGGTTTATTAAACTTAGACATCTTTGACAGTTTGATACACAAGCATGCGCTTTCTAGAAAGTCAGTGTTGCCACCATCACAGGTTACTACACTCTCCACCCCCTTAAACCTAAATAGCCTCTATTACAATAATAAGTAATATCAGGATAAGTATTACACAAAAATATTATAGTACTGTAAACTCTATTGAGTTCAAAAAGTTTCAATTATAACTAAATTAACTTAAACACATATTACAGTTTATGCAATTGGTTAGCATGACGCTTCCATTTTGCTCCTTCTACTTCTACCATGAAAGTAGAGCCAGGTATCAAAACCTCAACTATGTGACCTTTAGACCACTTCTTCCCCCTCCTAAAATCCTTAACATTCACTAAGTCACCCTCAGACAATTCTAAAATTCTGGCACCCTTAGCATACTTTAACTGCTTTTCTTGAGCCTCTACCAGATTTTGATAGATTGGTGCTGGTCTTAGTAAGGAAAATCTATTTCGCAACTCTCTACCCATCATTAACCGAGCTGGGGTTGCTTTACTGGTTTTGTGTGTGGTTGTGCGGTAATCAAACAAAAATATGCCTAGGGCATAGTTAAGCGGTTTGCCACTTTCAATAATTTTTTTTATATGTGATTTAAATGTCTCTACAAATCTTTCGGCCGCTCCATTCGTGGCCGGATAGTGAGGTGCAGTGAAAGTATGCTTAACGCCTGTGACTCTACAAAATTCTTTAAATTCATGACTTGTAAAGGCAGTGCCATTATCAGTGACCAAGTGAACTGGGAACCCGTATCTAACATATAATTCTTTAAATTTCATTATTGTTAATGTAGAGCCAATATTAGCCATTTGAAAAGCTTCAGGCCATTTGGAGTAACTATCTACTATAATTAAGTACATTTTTCCAAAAAATGGACCTAAGAAATCTGCATGGATTCGATACCATGGACCCGGGGGTATAGGCCAACATCTTGGAATGGCTTTCGAGGGGTTGTGTCTATTTTCTAAACATAATTTACAGGCATTGGCCATGTTTTCAATATTTTCATTTAGTTTCGGCCACCAGAAATAGGCTTTAGCCATTTCCACCATTCTGGAAGTTCCAAAGTGAGTTAAATGGAGTTCCTCCAAAACGGTTTCTCTTAAGTTGGAAGGGATTATAATTCTGTGGCCCCACATAATACAATCCCTATCTATACTAATTTCGTGTCGTCTTAAAAAATAAGGCTCTAAGTTTTTATCTGACACTTTTTCTGGCCAGCCGTCCTGACAGAACATTAATACTTTAGAAAGAATTACATCTTTTTTAGTGCTATTTTGTATGGATTTCCAGTTTAAAGAATTCAATTCAGACTCTTGGATATATTTTACATTTATTATTTCCATGTTATTTATGCACAAAGTGTGAAATTTAGTATTATCATTCTTTTGTGGCTGTCTTGACAAATAATCTGCTGGGTTTCTGTCTGTACTGATGTGTTTAATAGTGTAATTAAAGGCTGAGAGAAAAATCGCATAATGCTGAAGGCGTTTAGCTGCCATTCTGGGTATTGCTTTATGCGGTCCAAATATTCGAGTGAGAGCTGCGTTATCTGTCTCTAACTCAAATGATCTGCCATATGTGTAATTATAAAACTTGGTAACACCAAAGATTATTGCAAACGCTTCTTTATCTAAGGTGGTGTATTTTTGTTCTGTATCATTTAATTTTTTGCTAGCAAAAGCGATTGGCCTTACTACTCCATCGGTGCCCCGGTTTGAAATTATAGCACTTACTCCATATGCTGACGCATCACACGTTAAGATTAATGGGAGATCCGGGTTGTAGTGAGTTAAATTGGTAGCAGTCCCTAATTTTTTTTTTACTAAATTAAAAGCTTTTTGACACTCATCAGTCCAGACAAAAGTTCCCTGCCTTGTACATTCATAAAGTGGATGAAGGGTTGTTGCTAAATCTTTTAAGAATCTACCATAATAATTTATCTTGCCTAGAAACTAGGGCTCTGGATATTCGTTACTACCCGCCGATCCGTGCGTCCGGCCCCTTAGCCCCGGCGGTGCTAAGCGTCCGAACTACCCGAACCCGCCGAAGTCCGTTCCCGTGTAGTGCCGTTCGCGCGTGTAGTGCCGAATCGGCGTTCGGGGCCGGACGGCCGGACGCACGGACTTCGGCTCCGTTCGGATATTGAACACACGAGGCGGCCGGCGGACGGATCGACTTATTGCCGTGCCGGTTTGTAGGTATTTAAAAAATAGCTGAGCGAACGAATACGAATTGGTTTTATACTTACTCGTTTTATTTGAATCAATAACGTGTTAATTATATTGTTTGCACTTGTTCCCGTTACGTTATAGGCTACTCGTACAGATTAGATAATATGGTGATATTCAATACAAATATTACAAACGTATTCCTATAGGTCCATAATTCGCCAGGCACACTAGTCTACTTGTTTTTTTTTTCAATAAAGTGGCTTAAGAAAATTGCGAAAAGTAGAGTTTAATGGACTTTATTTGTCTCCAGACCCTCTAGCACAACTTGCCTTGTCGCGCGCGAGTCCATACTTGAAGTCGCGCTTGATGTAAGGACTCGCGTGCGACAAGGCAAGTTGTGCTAAAGGGTCAGGTTAACTAATAGAAGTCTAAACAGGGTATTGGTTTGTGTGAAAAATACTATATTAGTTCTATTACCTGATTGTTGTATGATTTTCATGGTGCCTTACTAACTACCTATAGGGACCATACCACCTATAGGTACTTACTATATGTAGATGTACATATATGTTGACAAATATACTTCAAAATATTGTCTTCGGTTACCGCGACAGTTACTCATGCAATTTATTATAGTTATACCTATGTCTCATAGTTTTAAAATAAATAAATAAATATTGGGGACATTACACAGATCGACTTAGCCCTAAACTAAGTAAATCTTGTACAATGAGTGCTAAGCGACAATATACATACTTAAATAGATAAATACATAACTATGGAAACGGATTATATCGCGTATTGAATTTACAATTCATCCCGACGTTTCGGACACTTTACAGTGTCAATTGTAAATTCATTACTTATAGGCGATATAGTTTTATTCCATAAAATATCCTTCAAATTAAGGAAATGTATTTGAACTATCGAGTTATTCGTTTTTATCTAAGAAGTTAGTAGAATTAACGTCGCATGAGAAGAAAAAGGTAATAATGACTTGTGGGCAGCACAATAACCAATACCCGTGGTGATTTTTACTGATAATAATGACACTCAAACCTCACACCCGGCTTCCCTTTGACATGGACAAACCTTTTGTTTGAAAATTTCTAGATGTAGCCGCGTTGTTTTACAAATACCTAGTGAAGAATGGTATTTTTTTTTGTTATTTTGGAGGGAACCACTTTGAAGTGAATATGTAGTCCTAGTTCTTAACTTGAACTAGTCGGATAGGGTGTGAGTGTGACAAAAAGCATGAGACTTGACATGTATATAGATAACTTACAATCACTTAACAGAAAAAAAGTACGCAGACGCCGAGGTGTCAATGTTTCCCCACTTTTCCTTCATTTCTATATCACTATTTTCAGTTTTTTTTTTGTATTGTCATGAAAACCGTAAAAGCTATAATCACGATGTTTAGGAAAATTATATTCTCCAAAAAAAATTCTACAATACTGTCTTTTAAGGTATATAGCTTTAACTCATCATTTTCAAATTATGTTTAAGTCCCCCGCATAATATTTGTGTTTAACTACCTACTAGTGGGATGAGTAGGGGTAGCAGTACCGACTGTTAGTAATATACTTTAAATGGAAATATTGTAGAAAATTTCATGATACTTCTCCTAGACATCTTTCTGGTAAGTACCCATTCGTAATATTTACTTACCAAAACCTTTAACAGTTTTCGTGAAAATTTAAAAAAGCTAAAAATGGGAGATAATAGTGGGGGGAAGAGATTGACTCCTCGGCGTGTTTCTACTTCTATTTATTCTTATGCACGTCAAAGCTATGTGCATACCAAGTTTCATGCTTTCTGACATCATACTAATTTAGGCCACTGAAAACGCGTGCCCTATATAATAATGCCTAAAATGTAATACTTACATGGAAAAAATCGAGTAGTTGTAATTTGTCCCCAGTCACAATTGCTCCGCTGTCATTTTCTCGTTTTAGTTATTAAAGTTTTATCATTTTTGGTTCTTTAAACTGATTTTCATATTCGCTTGAACCAAGGACGCGAACGATCATCAAGCATCACTATACGTCGAGAACGGATCGGACCCGCGGGTTTTTAAAGTCCGTCGATCCGGACACACGGACTACACGGGTACCCGGACCTTAATTACACGGTCCCTAATTACCCGCTCCAAACGGGCCAGAAATCCGGATTCGTGTAACACGGGAACGGATACCCGGCAACGGGTACACGAAACACGGACGCGACCGGGAGCCCTACTAGAAACGAACGTAACATTGTCACATTTTCTGGTGGGTCCAGGTTCAATATGGGTTCAATATTTTCTTTTATAATTTTAATTCCTTGTTTATCTATTCTATACCCAAAAACGTCTATACTTGTTCGGAAAAACTTACACTTTTCAACCTTTAATTTGAATTCACATTCCTTTAATATACTTAAAACTGACTCAAGTGTCTTTGTCATTTCTGACATTGTTTTTCCGCACATGTATATATTGTCAATAAAAACAATCACATTAGGTATGTCCTGCAATTTTTGAGCCATCAACCTTTGAAAGGACCCAGGTCCAGTACTTACTCCGTAAGGTAGGTATTTATATTTAAACGTGCCTATTTCTGTCACGATCACAGTTAAATCTTGTGACTGGACGTCTAGTGGTGCCTGTAGATAAGCTTCTCGGAGGTCCAATTCACAATAGTACTCTGCACCCCTTAATTTATTGAAAATGTCTTCTACATGTGGCAGTGGAAAGCGATCTATTTCTAGTTGTGGATTTAAAGTTACCTTATAATCACCACACAAGCGCACGGACCCGTCAGGCTTTAATATAGGCACCACTGGCGTTCCCCATTTGCTATATTTTACAGGTTCTATTCTTTTGTTGTCTAACAACCTCTTTATTTCTTGGGATACTTTTTCTTTTAGTGCAAATGGCACTGTTCTAACAGGCAAGCATTTGGGTTGTGCATTTTCTTTTAATTTCAAGGATATGCATTCGCCCTTAAAATTCCCCCACCCTGGAGTAAACACTTCAGAAAAATTTTCTTTTATAGTCTTTACTGGGTCCATCACTTCATTTTTATTGATGTTTAATGGCCACATACCAAATTTTTTTAGCATATCTCTGCCTAACAATCTTGTCTTATAGTTTTCAACCACAAATAAGTCTACATTCTTAGTTTCGTTATTTAATTTAAATGTTACGTTATGCAATATTCCCAATGGCTTTGAGGATATTTGATCATAATTAATGAAATTCACATTAGTTTCTTTTACATCATGTATTAAATTTAAGGTTTCCACGTCTTTTTGCAAAATGGTTGTAGATTCCGAACCTGTGTCTAATTCAAATTTGAATGTCACTCCATTCACCCTACAGTCCATGATGCATGGTGGTACCTTATTTGTGGTTGATTTACAAGTGTAAATATTATAGTATTCATCACTATCTGGGAAAAGTCCTTGAATCGACTGCTCAATGTCACAGTTTTTATTTTCCACTTCACTGTTAATTTCAAGAAGGTTCATTTTATGATTTTTAGGACACATTTTGTACAAGTGACCCTGCTGGCCACATTCCGAGCAAAATTTGTTTTTTAAACTACACTCACTTTTTAAATGGTTATTTTTACCACAACAATAACACTTCAGTGACTTACCAGATGCTGTTGACCCGCGGTTGGCTTTATTTTGTATTTGTTTTGGCTTACTCTGTGTACTCTTCTTGACAAAAAACATACTGGAAGCCGGTTCCTCCACTGGCGTCTCTGCGGGCATCTTCGTTTTTGTCTGTAGCCAAGCCGCTTCCACCGTCCGAGCTAAGGTGGTTAGTTCCTCCAGTGTCTGGTTTCCATTTTTAAGTAATTCAAATTTGACAATGGATGAATACACGCCGTCAATAAGTTTTTCTTTGACCTGGTCTTTGAAATCTTTAAAGTTACATTTCTTAGCCGCTTTCTTCAATCGTATAATGTATTCTTCTATGCTTTCTTCTGCCTTTTGGTTACATTTTCGGAATTCTGCACGGTCCACAGGCACAGAAGTGGATTTGTTATATCTATCTTCCAATAGCTTGATGAGGTCAGCAAATGACTTTTCTGTTGGTTTTGCAGGCGCACACATGTGATTCAGGGTTTCCAATACTTTTGGTGTAACTTTAGTGATTAACAATGCCACTTTCTTGTCCTCGGGTACATTATTCAAGCTAATTAAACATTGTAATTGCAACTCGAATGTGTCAAAATCGCGTCCATCGAAGGGTTCTATGTGATAATTTACGTAATTCACCGCCATGACTGGTAATTCCTGCGGTTTTTGAAGACTTATAGATTCTCCAGGGGTTGTTAAGAGTACTCCACTTTTAATCTTTTCCCTTAATAATTTCCTTAAGTCTTCTATTGTTTCACACTCATGGTCCAGATCCAGTTCTTCCAATAGTTGCAATAGTTCAGTTTTGCTTAGATTTTGCACAAAACTAGTCTTTTTCTGCGAAATATCACTTTTATAACGTTCACTTAGAGACATTGGTAAGTTAACCTCAAACTTTCATAGAGGGTCTATTCAACTGAATTTTTCACCAATGTATGACGTTCACACGCGTATGACGTTATTTTCTCGTCGCCAATATTATATTTTGGAGTCAAATAAAACTGTAAATTAATTAATCACGGTTTATTAAACTTAGACATCTTTGACAGTTTGATACACAAGCATGCGCTTTCTAGAAAGTCAGTGTTGCCACCATCACAGGTTACTACAGAAAGAATTTACCGGTATCGTTATACCTAGAACAAACTTAACTACTTTGCGACTGGGAATGAAACTATGTGCATTTCTGTCTTTATCTTTTTTCCTATAGTCAAACAATACTGTATGGTAATTTTTATCTTTACTGGTAGTTATGTTACTTAATTGATTTCAAAAAGGTCGAGGTCTCAATTAAAACAATTAGGTTGTATGTTTAATGTTTTTTTTAGGGTTCCGTACCAAAAAGGTACAACAGGAACCCTTATGGTGCGACTCTGTCCGTCTGTCTGTCCGTCTGTCACATTCCTAAATATCTCGAGAACTACTAATGCTATCAACTTGAAATTTGGAATAGTTGTGAACATTGTAAACCTCTACAAATAGAAAGTATAATTTTTTTAAATATATTAATTTTAATTGTAGAAAATGGCCAAAATGAAAGGGGGGCAAACTGTAAATTTCAAGTTACTAGGTCAAGTGGGGTATCGTTGGAAAGAGCTCAAATTGAACGTAAATAAACTATTTTTTATAATTTTTTTGTTGTGGAAAAAAAAAGAATTTTGAAGGAATATGTAAAAAAAAATACCGTTCCCCCCCCCCTTATCTCCGAAGTTTACCAACGAAAAATTATGAAAATTTTTGTAAACATTGGTTTTATGCTATATATTACAGGAAAAATATAATCGTCTTTGTATTTTGAATACTTTTTTTTTTAATTCACAAAAAACTTTTCAGATTTTTACTTTCAATTTACCCACCCTTGCGGATGTATATCGTACTTCAAATTAATACGAGGTGTTACGTAAACCATCTTCTGTCCAATAAAGTAAAAACTGTTTAAATCGGTTAACATTATAAAGAATTATCCCTGAAAAACCAGTTCGCGCAAATTAGTTAGCAAATTGACCGGGAGATGGCGCTATACACTATAATACTCATTAGTGCCTATACTTTTGTCTTCTAGTCAAGTCATTAGAGTTATATGAAAATATGAGATTATTTTTACTAGGTAGTTTGAAAGAAAGTTTGTACGGAACCCTCGGTGGGCGAGTCCGACTCGCACTTGGCCGGTTTTTTTTTCAGTTAAGATAGACAGGATGATTGATTTATTTTATATACATAGCTGGGCATTAACTCGTTAATCCGTTAATCGTTAATTAACGAATTTAACATTTCGATTAACGGATTAACTTTTAAGTTAACTTTAAAAAGTGTTAACGGATTCGTTAACTTCCGTTAAATTTATCCTAGTCCGTTAATCGTTAATCTAGCGTGGCAGGCGCCAGCGGCGCAGCGAAAAACACGTTGTGAACGCTACTGAAAAAACCCTATGTCGATCGTTAAAAATACGAAATTATATATAAGCTAGTATTGTTCTCTTTGCTTCGCTTTTTACCAACATTGACTCAGTAAATCCTAGGTTTTTACCATGGCGATTGTGTCAGTGCCGCTAATTGGAGCATAATTTATGACCACATTCACTTCAAAACGATAATTTGTGAATGTGCACTGGAAAACGTCCCACTTTGTCGAATGCTATAAAGCCACTTTGTCAGTATATTCATATAAATATACAAGTAAATCTCGCGTTAATGGTAACCAACACAGTGGGACGTTTTAATAAACACACTCACATTTGTTAACATTTCGTTTTGACCTATCAGGGATGTTTTGAGAGGCTTTGCTGTACTGAACAGTAACATAATACAATAAATATAATGGATTAGTGATGCAAGTAAAATTCAAGTTTTATCACGTGTTAACGGATTATGGATAACTTTAACTTCCGTTAAATTTGTAGAAATGTATCGCTTTAACTATTAACGAAGTTAACTTTTTTAGTAACGGATTAACGATTATCGAAGTTAACTATTTGATTAACGGTGCCCAGCTATGTTAATATATAAGATAAGTTTACAATGTCAAAGATCTCCTTATAGGTAAGCGAGGTAAACACAGAGAGAGCGACTATATCCACTGAAAATAACACAGGCAAGTTTGGCCAAGATGACATGGGTCATGACGAAATCAAAATGGAATTTATGTAATAACAAACAAAAAAATATTACATGATGTTTGTAATTTTTTGGACATCTTATTTTTGTATTTTTTTTTTACTGTTTTTCAATGTATTTTCACATAAAAAGTAAATTTTATTAATAAAACTGGGACTTACAATAAATTTTAACGTTTTTTTATATAATATTTATATCCGAAAACGCCTCTCCGTCAAGGCTTTAGAATGCATGTTCACTATTCAGGTATTTTAGAGCACCTCGACATCTACGATATCTGATGGAAACTGTACCAAGTATCTTAGTAGCGATCCCCTTCGCAACTCTGTTGGCACAAAGCACGATAATTAGAAACCATTATACGCCCACGGTTCCTTCAATGGTTTTACGATGCTACTGTGCGGAACGCGAAATTTTACTTACATTAACTAGAATGGAAGGTCGTGAGGCAGTAAAAATAGATACTTATTTGAAATATTCAATTCACTACAATGTATATAAGATACATATAAGACCTTATTAGGCTCCGGGCGATACTAAGCTTAGAAATAGGTAAAGGTTCTACTGTTAAAATTTGTAGAACCACTCCTAACCCTTTACCACAACTCTCTATAGTTACAACTTGCTCACATTAATAGTTTGCGAGTATGAGCGAAATTCATAAAAAGTGAGTGTTATTTAAACTAGTGGACGTTATATTAGACTTAATTATATGTGTACCGGGATATAGACGGTGATTACCTTTTTGATTTTTGTCGAGCTCCCGATATTTCGACGCCGTTGCATGCATCATGATCACGGAAACTGAAGAAAGCAGGTGGATGTAAATATAAGTCTAATGAAAATAACCGTGAATCATTGAAGGACGTTATATTTTCATGAGACCCTCAAAAATACAAACATTTTCATAGGTATGTTCCTTAACACTTTTTTGTCAAGCAATAAGCATATGACTAAAGACTGAATCTCATTTCTTTATTAGGACTAATCCTCAGCGTATTCAAACTGGATAGAAATTCCTTTAGAATTATATGTAGAAATCCTGTTCAAGACTATTTCCTGCTAAATGCTTGACTATAGACAAATGGAATCGCCCGTTAATGAGTCCATCACGACGCATGCGTATCAGGTCTTGAGCGTGAGCATTAAGCTAAATGCTCGGACAAATTGGATATATCCCTCTCACTCGGTTAGCCTATGACTGACAAGGATAGCGACAGCAGTTGGCTCTTGACAGCTTACAAATCGGGCCCATTTCTGGATTAGATTGCAGCTTCCAGTGTGGTGCTATTTCTTGTGTATGGAGATAAAAAGTGTATTGCGATTTGTTAGCGGCAGAGATAGAATGTGATTTAAATGAGTGAGATGAAGCAAAACACAGCCAAAGTTTAAGAGGATATGGTAGCGAAAATGCTAAAATGGAAAGGAGCCCCCCTCTCAACTTGGGAATTTTAGTTAAATATACAAGTGTTATTAACTATATTTATCGAAAAAAAATTGTCCATTAAGAACAACTCAGTCAAAAGATATTTCAAAAAAATCTTTAAAATCGAGGTTCCGCTCTCGACTCTTTCCTCCTTCAAAACTTAATCAATCGGAACAAAATTGGACAATCTGAACAACAATGAAATAATCTATGTCGGACCGTTTAGTTTTTTTGGTTAATTGTTACCAATCTTGAGTATCACACCTTTTTTTGCGCCACAATGAAAAAGACCGTTTTTGAAAATTTTTGATTGGATTTTAAAATCTTTAAAAAGCAGAATATCACAAAAATCAAAACGGTCCGACACAGATAAAAATAATAACAATCTATGTTGAAAAAATCATTGCTCTATCTTCAAAAACCAGGGAGGAAAAAGTCGAGAGCGTTTGTATGGAGAATTGACCCCTACCGTATCGTCTTAACGCCGTGTCTTGCGTGGGCGACGGTCGCGCGACCGTCGCCGTCGCGTCTCATACTTCCATATCGATAAGGTTTAATTTCGTATGCGTCGCATCGCCGTCGCGCGACCATCGCGCGACGGTCGCCCACGCAAGCCACGGCGTTAGAATCAAATGAGTAAAAACTTGCGGATCTTACTAAGGGTCAATCTTTTTTTGGTGTTCGCTAGAAGCCTTGCCGTGATCCAACCGGACATTTGTGTGTCAGTTAATGTGTCTTTTAATTGTCTATTAATTACTCGTAGTGACAGATTTTCTTGAATATCTTTTATGAAAAAACTTATGAAGCAGAACGCACTAACGAAAAACTATCTTACACTGAGAGAAATTTGCATTGTGAATTTAACAAGTTCTACTTGTTGCGGGTTTGAAACAAAAGTATTGTAATAAACGGAATAAATCACAATATTGATGATACAAGTCGAATTTGTTCGAACAACAAGGTCAAACTTGTATAAATACGCCTATTTGATTGAATCAGCCAAACATGTGTTTAAAACAATAAGTGTCATGTTGCTTTTATAAAATCGGCTTGTTGATTCAAATATATTATTGATACAAGTGACGAGTAACTTGTAGAATGTACTAGTTACACGTAACAAAATCTAACTTGTTGTTTGATTGAACCAAAGAGCACGTAGGCGCTATTTTAACCAAAAAACTTTTTGAACGAATATGAAAACTGGTTGTTTTTTCTCGCAGTGTAGGTGAATGCCAAAGGTGCAAAAGCGAGCTCATAATTTAAACTTTAAACAGTAACATACATTAGGCAGTTACTAGTACACCTACTTTACGCGACACCTAACTAATACATATTATATGTGGTGCTATATCAGAGTTGTCAAATAAAATAAGTCAATTTGTGTTAATTGTCGGTGGTCCAACTCCAATTAGTCCACTTGGAGTTATGAGCTGTCTAATCTTGTGACACGCCGACACGCAATTGGCAAGCCTTATATCGAAATAGATTTTGCTAAATAAAACGTTATGCCGAGTAATCATAGCGTTCCTGCCGGTGAGTAAGGTTGCCAGAGCTCAAAAAGGGTGTGGAGTGTTAGGGTCGACAAAATCAAAGCACATGTCCTCTGAGATTGTAGCACCGACGTAGCATAAAAGGAGCCAGTAGATTGCTCCTCCACTATATCATAGTTCAGTTTTATGTTTTAGTACATAGCTATGATTATCGGAGTACGGTAAAAGGTTGCCGAGAGCCTCTGGGTGTAATGCTCGCCCTGAGTGGCTCGGAACCGATCAGTAAAGACCAGTCTATCGGCACATGTCTGAATACATACGGGTACATATTTTGCAGATGATCGACTATTTATTTAATTCAATCTATTATTTATTTAAAGCGTTTATATATATATACTAGCTTTTGCCCGCGGCTTTGCTCGCGTTAAATTCGACAATTGCGGAATGCTCCATACAAACTTTCACCCCCCATTTTAGAAAGGGTCTTAAAGTAGCCTATCCACCTCTATCCCTTCAACTATTTCCACTTAAAAAATCATGTCAATTCGTCGCTCCGTTTTGCCGTGAAAGAAGGACAAACAAACGGACACACACTTTCCCATTTATAATATTAGTAAGGATTTCAGTTCACACTGTTCACAGGTACCTTTGTTGGCAGGATTGTACGCGAAAAACGCAACTCAATCCATGAAATTAAAAATAAAACTATGAACACGGATTTTATCGCTTATGATGAATACATCCCGACGTTTCGAACCCCTTACAGCGTTCGTGGGCAACGGGTGAGTTAAAGAAAAATTACAATACTACAAAGATACAGTCAACCAATTGGAACCCTAGGCCACTCTGCAACCATGTCAAAATGACAAGCAGTAAGAGATTTATTACAATCTAATTTATAACATCACTGTGACATAGTTCTATAGTGGCCTAGGATTCCAATTGGTTGACTGTACTACGATGCTACAAAGTTTTACCCGCATCCAGCAAGGCTTGAACCGTTTAGAAAACCGGTCTGATCATTTTGGCCATCAGCAACAGCTCCGGATAGCAGTTAGCAGGTTCGAGTGCAGCCGGAAATATGCATTAGTCCTATAGTTTTTAAACAGCAGTTCCGTCCGAAATAACCACCCATGTGTACCCTTAATGTCTTATTCGGGGGTCGGGTGTGGCATGCGTGCGTTGCAAACGTGGTAAACGTCGGTAAACGTCAGTTGGTGTGGTAATGGCTCCATTATAAAAGGGTTTCGGTTGCCCAGGGGAAGCTCCTTGACATTAGAAATAACAATGCTTAGATTGGGCCAAGGAAGGCAAAACCTTGGGCGGCTTGGGCAAGTTGGTATTGGTACGAGTAGGTACATATATATGTGTATGGATGTGTAAGAACTACGTCGGTGGCAAACAAGATACGGTACGTCCGCCTGATGGAAAGCGGTCACCGTAACCTATGGACGCCTACAACTCAAGGTGTGTCACATGCGCGTTGCCAACCCATTAGAAACTTGTACACTCCTTTTTGCCGAGTTAAGCACACATCAAAGCACACCGCACCCTCGTTGAGCTCTGGCAGCCTTACTCACCGGCAGGAACACAACACTATGAGTAGGGTCTAATAGTCCTATTAGGCTGCGGTCTTCTGTAAGGCCTACTTCCCCAGTTGGGCTCTGCTCTAGATTCGAGCGACATATGATATCCGCTGTGCTGTGCCCTACCACACAAAGCGGAATATTTCTGCAATGGAAACGCCGCCGAAACCCCGCAGAAATGTAGTCTGGCTCTGTCGCGCCAATATGCAATAGCGATAGAGATAGATAGCTACGAAAGAGATATTATCGTGAGCGTTTCGTGAGCGTTTGTGCATTCGGCTACACGTTTACACTCCGCGGCGTATTGTAATTCTTTATCTTTTTCTATAACTACCAATTTTAGAGTGCAGTGTGTAAAAGATGTTTTTACAGAGCAATCAAAGAAACATAAGAAGGACATGTCGTGCTCTAAGAAAAACTTGTGCTGGGTATCGCGCAGTTTTTTACCTCAATTACTCTTTGAATATGTATATGGTAAACTTCTATTTAGAGTTATATTTGTCATATCCGGAATGGAAATAATAGTTATTTGTTATACAAGGGGGCAAAGTTGTATTTTAACGCCGAGTATGGAATTGAAAAACGAGCAAGTGAAAGGATTCTATAGTTGAACCACGAGCGAAGCGAGTGGTTCGAGGATAGAATCCTGAACTTGCGAGTTTTTTAACACACGAGAAGTAAAATACATTTGCACCCGAGTGTAACACAAAACTTTTCCCCTCACTATAGCGAGGAAACTACAACGCAAAAAATGCGTTTATCACTGCTTCCAGTAGTTCCACAGGTGGTAAATCATCTTTATTACTAGATTCACCTACTTTTGTCAATTTTAAAGCAATTAATTTGATTTTATTCAAGGTCAAATTACTTTACCCACTAGTGGATAAAATGCGTTTTTACCCTCTGGTATTAAAGGACAAAACACGTGTTTCCGAGCTAGTGAGGGGAAAAGGGTATTATTATTATATTGTAATCTACCTTACGCCTTTAGCTTTATAGCCAACATGTGCATCATCACTGTCACCGCATATTCAGCGAAACCAGTAACACTACAACTTCGTACTTTAACCCAGCACCCACTTCTACATCAATATGCAACAGACAACATGTCCAGGGTGGCTAGCCGAATGGCACAATCGCTCACGAAACGCTCACGAAACGAAGCGCTAGTAGATATCTATCTCTATCGCGCTTGCGTATTGGCGCGACAGAGCCAGCGGCGTATCGCTTTCGTTTGGCGTCGGAGAAATGCCATTCGGCTACGGGGCCAGCGCAGGGACGTAGCCAAATGCACAAACGCTGATATCGTTTCTATCTATCTCTATCGCTCTTTCGTATTGGCACAGTATAATAAATAAATATTGGGGGACACCTTACACAGATCAACCTAGCCCCAAACTAAGCAAAGCTTGTACTATGGGTACTAGTCGACGATATACCTACATATATAGATAAATACATTCGTATATACATAGAAAACATTCATGACTCACGAACAAATATCTGTGCTCATCACACAAATAAATGCCCTTACCGGGATTCGAACCCAGGACGGGACCGCGGCTCAGAGGCAGGGTCACTACGCGCTAGGCCAGACCGGTCGTCAAGTATAATAAAGAGTACCTACTATCGTACAGTGTCGCCACTCCCGCTCCCCGCTGAATGTGCTGCCCACCCCATCTCGGTTACCTCACAGTTACCGCCTGTCAAAAACGCGAACAGTCAACCTGTCATATTTCACTCATACAAGCATAGTCAAGCTTATCCCGTGTGGTGACGGGTTAAGAATTTCACCACCCCCTTTCTTCCCGTGGGTGTCGTAGATGGCGACTGTGGGATATGGGGCAAATTGTGGCGTAGGCGAGAGGCTGGCAACCTGTCACTGCAATGTCATAGTTTCGTTTTCTTTCAGCCCCTTATTTGCCAAGAGTGGCACTGAAACTTGAGAAGTTTCGTGTGCTCTGCTTACCCCTTCATGGGATACAGGCGTGATAGTATGTATGTATGTACAAGCATAGTACGCGTTCACCTACACGACCTTAGACTGTGCTAGGAACGCGCGTCTTTCATATATTTGATCGCCAGTGTCCGAGGTGTGGTATTGGCGTGACAGAGCCAGACTGCGTTTCCATCGGCGTCTAGCGTCAACAATTGTCATTCGACTATCGGCAGGAGACTCACAAACCGTAGCTTAGAAAACTATGTCTAAAGTTCTCGACACAATTTTGAACCTCAACTTGAAAGACTCGTACGTGGACACTTGGTTATAGATTTGTTTGGGCGGTTACAATCTTTTTTGTGCGACGGTTGGAATGGCAGCGATCCCGTAAGGGACACCTGCCTACATATCACATTGACGTAAACATGTACATTTCTAGTGGCAATTTATATCACAGAATGGTTGTCGCATATCTAATGCAAATAATAAAAACATCCAACAGCTGTGTTTTCCATTTCAAATACGAAGGCCCGATAGTGCTTGAAACTTAAAAGAGCTTATAAATAATAACAAAGACATATATAACTCCGTATAGACATAGACAGATAAAGTCTTAAGAAAAAAACGTACCTCACTACCATACAGAAAAAGGTACGGTGGCCTAGATGGCGTTACACCTTTGGGGGACGCTCAGCTAGATGACACTAATATTTGTGCCGTGAGTTTTCCGTTGGTGGTTAGCCAATGAAGCGCATTGCGGGTTACGCAATGTGGGCTGTGTGCCGTGAGTTTCCCGTTGGTGGTTAGCCAATGAAGCGCATTGCGGGTTACGCAATGTGGGCTGTGTGCCGTGAGTTTCCCGTTGGTGGTTAGCCAATGAAGCGCATTGCGGGTTACGCAATGTGAGCTGTGTGCCGTGAGTTTCCCGTTGGTGGTTAGCCAATGAAGCACATTGCGGGTTACGCAATGTGGGCTGTGTGCCGTGAGTTTCCCGTTGGTGGTTAGCCAATGAAGCGCATTGCGGGTTACGCAATGTGGGCTGTGTGCCGTGAGTTTCCCGTTGGTGGTTAGCCAATGAAGCGCATTGCGGGTTACGCAATGTGGGCTGTGTGCCGTGAGTTTCCCGTTGGTGGTTAGCCAATGAAGCACATTGCGGGTTACGCAATGTGGGCTGTGTGCCGTATGGGTATGGTTTCATTTTCATTAGTCATTGGTAGATGATAATTGCGAACTTGTTTTGGCTTTTGTATGTATGATTATGGTCAGGATAACCAAGCGGACGTTTGCTCCTGTACCTAACGTTCTTACTTCCGTGGTCCTGATCGTATTCCTCACACGCGGACGTGTGGAAGGTCAGAATGGCCGTGTCGCAGCGTGACGGCTGCGTATAATGGAATGCCGAGTATAGAAGTAGTCTATGCTTGAGTGTGTTTGACTGCGATACAGCGTCTGTTTATATATGACCCGAACAGCTGTTAAGTGGATTAGTTCCTGGCTGGTTTAGATGACAGTAATGACAGCCGTGGTGAGTTGGCATCCTGAGAGGAACCGTCAGTCAGATTTGAATTGGAAAGTATCGCAGTCGACCTCACTGCGTTTCATCTTAAACATTTTTGGTATATTTCTTTAATGAGGCTCTAGTTTGAGCTTCCAACATATTAATATTTGACATTTTAATGCATATCGAGCTAATAATATGGGCCAAATTGTCAAAACTGAGGTTCGAAAGTTTTAAGCCTGTGTCAAGAGATGGCAGTGTATGCACTGTGATTACACATTTTACTTCGACAGTAGCTCTCTATAATACTCGATCCTCTTTGATAATAATAAATATTATAGGACATTCTTACACAAATTGACTCAGTCCCACGGTAAGCTCAAGAAGGCTTGTGTTGTGGGTACTCAGACAACGATATATAAAATATATAAATACTTATAAACATAGAAAACATCCATCTGTGCTCACACAAATAAATGCCCTTACCGGGATTCGAACCCGGGACCGCGGCGCAGCAGGCAGGGTCGCTACCGACTGCGCCAGACCGGTCGTCATTTAATGTTTACCTTTTGTTATGTAATTAGGAGCACTTCAAATAACCATGCGTCGGTGCAAACTGCATACAATTAATAATTATCACGCCGAAAACGAATCTGCCCACCATGTAACCTTTGTTTCCACTAATTCAATTGTTTACTTTTAATTACCATCTCAAGTGCTCTCGGGAATTCGTCTTCCGCGTCCTGTGGTTATGTGGAGGTGTTAGAAGATAAAACTACAAATTCCTATGCCTATTTTATTACTGACTACATATTTAATGCATAATAGATTTCCATCGGTTAGTATTACATTACTCGTGCTAGTTCGGACAACTTTAGTACTTCTTGTACTAAGACTGACTGAAATACTATAACACATTCGTAAGTTTCCTTGAAATTACGAAGAAAAACATTTCTCACTACCTACCTACATCTGTACCTACTATTTTGTTTACGTCTCATATACCTCGCCAACCGTATGTAAGTAATGTAAGTCGAAACGTAAAGCGCAGACTACCATTTTCGCGCTCAGACTAATAGGTGCTCGTAGCAGTTGTGCGCGTGCGCAGCAATGCCTGCGCGCACGATGCGCAGAGAGCTCGCCGCCATATTTTACGCGCGTGCCGTCGGCGCCGGCGCAAGGAAGTAAAGCCAGCGAGTTGGAAATTCAGAAGAATAATAAACAAATAAAAGAGACTCCTGAATAGAAAAACGCAATCATATTTATTGATTGTATTACAGTATCGAGAAGTCCTGATTTCCAACAATAATACATAATGCTTTAAGGTATTATCGATGGAGGAGGTTACCCAAGCTGCCGCCAGACCGAAGTCAATGGAAGGATATGATTAAGAAAGAATACGCCCTTGGAGCATTCCATAAAAAAAGTCCACCCTTGACCAATACAAACGCGAATTATCTAAAAATTAACTGTTGTAATCTTTATCTAAGGTAATGTGCAGAATTTTATTACAGAAAAATGATCGCCAGCTTTAAAGGCTAAAAAAAACGCAACACAAAATAATGCGTTTGCACGGGACAGCCCATAGAATTCTCCCCCAGCGAAGAGTAACATAATTAAGAGACAAATAATGTTTATTTTTGAGATTACGATTCCCAAAATATAATACAGTGTACCTATGAAAATAAGCAAGCTCTGAAGTAAAGCCAATGTCTATGTCTTGCACCACAAGACCAACGCGAACACATTAAATGGGCCAACTGGGTGTTCCGAACGACCCACTCTTAATCCCGGTGCCTTTTTAGTCTCTTAATACTGTAACGGCTCCTTTATAGGAGCCCATTGTCAGGTATTACTTATAATAATGGCATAATAAATACTTCCCTGGACATTGCTTGGCGATTATGTCATATTTTGCTCTCGATTATGGCAAATAACTGTAAAGCAGTATTACAATCCTGCTTAACTAAAAATGTGTCTCTTCATGTTCTTTCAAAAAATACATGATCTGAGATATGAGTAACGGGAGTCTTTTCAACAGTGACGTTTCTTCAATCAGTAATTAAATATCACTCAGTCATGTTGACAGATCCATCAAGATTCATAATCGGTTATTACAGTCGGAACCGGCCTCCAGATTCCGATGAAAGAATGTCATACATACACCATGTATTGCTACATTTGCTACGCCCCAGTAGGATCCATAATTATATTATATTTTAAGTATATCTGTTAACAACCACGGTTGCAAAGAATAAATAATAGTACATTACGATACACGTACGGTAAAAAGGAATATAACTTGTTTGCACGTGTTTCATACGACGTTTTTCAGTACATGTGGCCTTCCGACGTTTCGACCTGACAAGAAATGAACCATTTCTCGCACTAGTGCGTAAAAAAGCATCATATGTACTGAAAAAAAAGTTATATTATGATTATATTATATTCTCCGGAGCTACAACAAAGTAATGCAATCATATTTTAGATCCGCATTGCCGTTGCACCGATACTGTTGAAACAACCGATACTTTTGAAAAACTAGTTATAAAATCATTACCGCTGTAAAGATTCCAATATCGTTTGCATCTCTGGGCTTCGAGAAAGTTCTGAAAGTGGCTGCACTGAGCAAACAGATGCAGGGACCCCCAGATTCGATAAGACAGGTTGACTGTAGCCACTACCAACGGTTAACTAAGCCTATTTATAAGCTATTATAGGTTTATTACGTCTAGTATGCAGAAAAATATCGCAAGCACGGACTTATATACTAAAGAATCTACTGATGTACGGACGTACTGGGCAAAACCACCCCAAAAAGTAGTAACATCTCAGTAGAATAACGAGAAGTTAATGGTGATCAAATTAAAGTAAGTAGACAACAGTTTTTCTTGGAAATTTGCTACAAATTTACCTCAAAAATAGTATACTTTACATTTACCGTGTTTTTTGTAATTTAAAATCCGAAAAAAGAAAAAAGAGACAGGTAAATATGGCTTTTCCTGGCAAATAGTACCTATTTTTCCTCATGTCAACTCCAAATAGATATAGGAAAGTATGGAAAATAGGAAAAGCTAAGAAAATTCAAGAGAAATAAAATAAAAAGAAAAATTTTCAATTTTTTTTTATGTAGGAAATCACTTCATTGGTTTATTTTTTAGATTCAGCTTTATATCAGCGATAATCTTACAGAAAACATAGCGCATAAAACAAGTTAAAATACAAATGAACTACATGAAAAATGGTAACAGAATGAAGCGGCGCCCTGCTAAATGAAATAAAAGTTAAAAATGGTCTAACTGTAAAATTTTAGTCAGCATTTCTGATCGAAAACCAATGTTAATTTCTCAAGTATATCTCCGGTCGGATCAAATACGGCAGTTTACATCCCGCTGCGGGATATTTGCCCGATCCGAGCGCGCCCGATCCGATTGAGATCCCACTTCTGATGTTTAGGTACTTGTCCGAGATTAGTCGATTACCTACAGAACAGGATATTACTACATTAGCTCGAGTCCATTGATCGAATTAAATAAAAGTGAAATGAGCTTAACAGTAAAATTCTAAATATACATTTCTAATCGAAAACCAATGTTAATTTCTCAAGTATATCTCCGGCCGGATCAGATACGGCAGTTTACATCCCGCCGCGGGATATTTGCCCGATCCGAGCGCGCCCGTTCCGATTGAGATCCCACTTCTGATGTTCACTTGTCCGAGATTAGTCGATATCCTACAGAACAGGATATTACAGGTTATTACTAGAGTAGCTTAAGTTCATGGATTCATGGTAGGTACTTTATGAGACAATAAGAAACTCAATAATATATTAAAACGAAGAATCTAACACAAAAAAAAACGATAAATTAAATATTTAGCCGATCATCCCAGCTGATTTATGCTATTGACCCCAACTCGACTGTTGCATTGCTTTTTTTTTCTAATTATGAATGGGCTTACTATTGACCACACACTAGCCAAAGGCCTGTGGCCTACGATGGAGTGAGCTCGCCCAGAAGATGCCTGTTAACCCTGGATTTGAAGGTTGCTTTGCTTTGCGTTGCATTTGCAGCTTTAATGCTGATTTAAATATACGTACTAAACATATTTTTTATGACATTCGAAACAAATACGTTGCAACTTAAACTGATATTAATATCCTCCATTATTAATTTGTTTCCGCACTAAAACCTTGTCATCCTTCCATCCGTCTTAAGAACTTTTTACAAACGCTATCCTATTTCCTCAACATAAACATGACAGTCTGCACATTATATATACATTTCATTATAAATCTCAAAGCCCACTGTTCCGCGACAGGCCAATCCACCGACCACCACGTCTCTATCGTGCCGCCCACGATAACTTAGCGTCTAATTCCGATCCCGATGTATCTCAATTGGAAATAATCAATAACGCGAATACACAAAGACCGGGGCTGTCATTGGCAAATGACTTTGATCCGAGTGAAAAATTGCCCATAGAAATGTTCTAAAGCATTATCTTTGCCCCGGGCGATGCAAAGGAGAGGTAGAAACATAGAAATAATACAGGCAGGAAAATAATTTTGAAGTCTCCAAAAAAAATTTTTTTTATATATAAACAATTAAATCTCTTAACGGAATATTATTAATCAAAAAATTAGGACGCTACTTCTACTTAAAATAGAGGTACCTTATGACGATAAAGATACTACATAATTATTATTATGACGATGTTTCTCTCGCTTTATATTATTAGGAATGTTACCAATACTTCTTTTGTTTTTCAGTCCAGTTTGTCAGACGCATTAGTGCAGCACGCTCTAAAATTTTCAATGGACTCTATTTATCAAGTAAAATAAAGGTGACAGCCGGTAACTAGAGCTACCAAAAGCAACTGAGTGGCAAGATGACGGTATAGTGCCAGCAAAAATACAAGATATGTATGTGAGACATATTTTACAGCGCATGACATGATGGCTGTGTTTTGATAGCCCTACAGTACCAAAAAGTTTTCAATGTCTTATTTTTTCCTCGTCGCTGTTTGTACTACAGAATTTACATACCTTATAAGATATAGAAATCATATATAGAGGCATCCCCTTTCATATGAAACCAACGTCTATGCGTGACAAATGCTAATTCGATCAACGCAAACAGAAAAGCCAAATATAGATCAGCGAGTAACTCAATTGCACTACAATATCAATATCAATATCACCTAGCCCAATATCAATAAATCTGCGGACTACCGCGTTCAGAGGTCTCACTCGAACCAGCCATAAAAGTAATTAATTCCTGGCTCAGCCGTAAACACTGTCCAGCAAAGAGTTAAGACAACGCCAATTACAAGGAGTATTAGAAAGGACCATTGTTTTAACACTTACATTAAATTTGTTTACTTTCCCTGAGATTTTCTACATGTAGTTGAGTTGTAAGGACAATCTAGGAAATCGGGTATCTGACGCAATATTTTTAACACTTATATGTATATGAAAATTTCGAGGGCAAGTGTCTAATATTTTAGTATACATATAGTTACCTAACACAGCTTTTTGCAGGTATGGTATAGCTGACATACCCGTCACACCTTTAAGACGCTACAGGAGCGAAAATGCTAAAATGGAAAGGAGACCCCCTTTCAATTTGGGAATTTCAGTAAAATATACTAATGTTATTAACTAGATTTATGGAAAATAAATTGTCCATTCAGAACAACTCAGTTAAAAGATATTGCGAAAAAATCTTTTTCTACTCCCGAACTGTTATTCGTAATAATTTACAGTGTCGTGCATCTTTAAAACCCTACATAAAAGATGCCCGCCCCCGCCCGGCGCCCCGCGCACCCACGCATACGATATAGCTCTTAAAGTATTGTTAGGTAGCCTTTAATGGATATAGCGTGCGCGTGGGTGTGCGGGGCGCCGGGGGTTGCGGCGGCGCGGGGGAGTGCGAGCGCCAGGGTGAGTGCAGGATCATTTCATTGCAGAGGACAAGTCAAAATACAGGGAACAGTGCGAATTTCACGAAAGTTATTCTAGAAAACTATTAAAAAGTAAGTGCATGGTCGTAGAAAAAGTATTGTATGCAACGGTGTTTAACTGAGTCAAAAAATACTCGTGGCGTCTTAATAACAATTTTCGGCTTCGCCTCAAATTGTTACCCACGCCACTCGTCTTTTTTGACCTCAGCCTCACGCCTGTTGCATAAAATACTATTAAAATCGAGGTTCCGCTCTCGACTTCAAAACTAACGTAAACTTCGTAACGAAAATTGAGAATCTGAATAAAAATGAAATTATCTGTGTCGGACCGTTTAGTTTTTTTGGCTAATTGTTACCAATTTTGAATACCAGACCTTTTTTGTGCCATAATCAATAAGGCCGTTTTTGGAATTTTTTCATGGGCTCTTGCGCCTGGGCAATGATTTCACTTGTCGAAGATACGTTAGGGTTTACACTATTATTTTATTCATAAAAGTACTGAAATAAAGTGAAAATTACGTTGCAATAATTTTTTGAATCTCGTGTTAAGTATACTTGACACTGCGAGTTAAAGGGTTAAATGAATATAAAAAAAAAACAAAACGGGCCGACGCAGATAAAAATAATAATAATCTGTATTGAAAAATCATTGCTCTATCTTCAAAAACCTGGGAGGAAACAGTCGAGAGCGTTTGTATGGAGAATTGACCCCTCCTGTGGAATGCCCCTGTTGGAGTAAAATCGGTGTTTCAGGACTCAGAAGGCTTATCCATTATTGAATTAGGTAGTCCTTCGTATTTGTAATACTATCCTATCCAAGATATAAAGCAGAACACTGACCTTAGAACGTCGACAGCCGGGAAACTGACTCGTCCAATATTAAACTTATATTTGTATAGCACCGTTATACACCACTAGCCAAGGTCACAACATACACACACACACACACAATCTTTACTATCTGGATGAAACGTGATCAAATGCTTATTTAGCTAAACTTAATGCACACGCGAGGTATGAGGGGGTTGTTATTTTACTAAAATCTGATATACGAGTATATACCGCCCGTCTGATATTTTATGACTGACAATAGTGACAATCTATATAATGTGGTTATCTTATCTATGGATTTCTTGTTCCTTAAGAAGGTTCTCACATCAAATAATTAAAATGATGTTGAATCCAAAGAGTATGGAAGATGGAAGCTACCCTTCATACTGAAGTGTCAAGTCAAAGTTTCACAAGAGACAAGAGCGTCATATCATGTCATGACAGACAAAGTATAATTTTTAAGCTTTTAAAAGATGTGGCATGTGGTTCTTTATCTTAATAAAATATGTATTATATATATAAGTATATGAATAACTTTTGTGCTATGGTGTTATAAGTGTGTGTTAAGTGAATAATCGTTTAATATAATGGAATTTGACATCATTGTGATACTCCAAATAAGTAGGTAAGAACTCATTATGATATTTCATGCTTCTCTTGGTAAAACCTATCTCTCATTGCTTTATAAGCAAGCTTTAATATGACTTATACATCCATTCTGTAGTTTTCACATAAATATTATATTCTTTCTAAGGTTTCCATTTAAATGAATTTTATGATAGGTACTGTATATATAGTGATCGCCACACACAATCAAGGGTAAGGAAACTGTGATAAATTTTAGGCTCCCGGATTGGCGCGGCACGCACAGACGGACAAACACAACACAATTCATAATAGTTATGGAGTTTGGCCGCGATCCGCTTATTGTTCTCACCGGCACGAGTTTTATTAATACTGCTTCTAGGGACTTATTTATATATTTCGATATTACCGGTATACTCGACTAGATAATTGGTGTAATATGAAATACGAAGGAATAAAGGATATCAAGTATGAAGACGCGGGTGAATAGTTTCAGTTAGCCTCTGCCGTCCTGTGCTGCATACGCGTCTAGTGTGTCGTTACCAATAATAATTCTACGCCTGGCCTCGTAGCCGAATGACATTTCTTCGACGCGAAACGCCGCAGAAATGTAGTCTGACTCTGTCGCGCCCATACGCAAGAGCGACAGAGATAGATAGCTACGAAAGAGATATTATCGTGAGCGTTTGTGCATTCGGCTACGCAACTACGACTACGCTTTGCCAAGTCGCCAAGCGCTTACGCTTCGTAGCAAACGAAACACGAATGTCCGTTGGAAACGATAAAAACGAGTTGCTTCACGACAACCTATACAATCTGGTCCGAAGGTCAACATTTTGTTTCCGACTATACCATGATTTGTTGGCAGGGCTCGAAGTCGCTTCGAAATAGCATTTAGACCTTTAGTGGCCGTTTGTCACGTGTCCGGTTACTATACTGCTGCCGTATATCACGACTGAAGGCACTATTAGCCGACTTCACACGGTCAGTAGCTCCGTATTGATTCACGCGGGACACTAGATGGCTTCATAAAACGGGTGACAGGCTGAGAATAGCTTAATTTAATACCACTTGGTTATATCGTCGGTATATTCGTCTCTGGGAGTCGATTTTTCAATGTCGACCATTCGATTTCGTGAATTTCGTTCAATAATATCTCCATTACTAGCGATTTAAATTCTAATAACAGAATCGAAAGCCGTCCCTTTTCAAAAATAGCATTCCGTCGTTTTCCACAGACTTTCGAACGGCGAACTCGTGCATTCGAAATTCAAAAATCGGTTCCCTGTAACTATGAAATATGAGTTAATCCCCCCCAATGTGGAGCATATTTGAGACCCGAAGACCTGTGTGTACACAAAATAGGAGGATTTGCGTAGGAACGGCGACCGATTATGGTTATATGGGATTCAAGTATGGTAGATTAAGCAAGAAAAATAACATTGTAATGTTTAGTCCCCAATAGTATTTTATGCAACTGGTGGTTAAAAGAGATCAAAAAACCGGCCAAGAGCGTGTCGGGCCACGCTCAGTGTAGGGTTCCGTAGTTTTCCGTATTTTTCTCAAAAAGTACTGAACCTATCAAGTTCAAAACAATTTTCCTAGAAAGTCTTTATAAAGTTCTACTTTTGTGATTTTTTTCATATTTTTTAAACATATGGTTCAAAAGAGGGGGGGGACGCACTTTATTTTCTTTTAGGAGCGATTATTTCCGAGAATATTAATATTATCAAAAAACGATCTTAGTAAACCCTTATTCATTTTTAAATAACTATCCAACAATATATCACACGTTGGAGTTGGAATGAAAAAAAATATCAGCCCCCACTTTACATGTAGGGGGGGTACCCTAATAAAACATTTTTTTCCATTTTTTATTTTTGCACTTTGTTGGCGTGATTGATATACATATTGGTACCAAATTTCAGATTTCTAGTGCTAACGGTTACTGAGATTATCCGCGGACGGACGGACGGACGGACGGACGGACGGACGGACGGACGGACGGACGGACGGACGGACGGACGGACGGACGGACGGACGGACGGACGGACGGACAGACAGACATGGCGAAACTATAAGGGTTCCTAGTTGACTACGGAACCCTAAAAAGGTGAGCGGCGTGGGTAACAATTTGAGGCGAAGCCGAAAATTGTTACTAAAGACGCCACGAGCATTTTTTGACTCAGTTAAACACCGTTGCATACAATACTTTTTCTACGACCTAGCACTTACTTTGAAAGAAAATTATAAATTCAACAAATACCTAATTCCAGTCATCTTAGTTATCTAGTGGACCTACCATTTTGAATTATGCAGTTTGAGTGCAAACATGAAAATAAAACTGTCTATGGTATGGTTCTCTGAAGCCTGGCCACTAAGACGAATCGAGCCGAGTTGAATCGAGTTCTCATACATTTGAATGCGATTCGACGCGTCGCCAATGAACGCAGCAGAAAACGAACGAGACTCGACTCTGCGAATGCCAGGCTTTATCTGACATTCTAAGGTTGGCAACAATGTTTACAAACAATGCATACAATATTTTAATTTTCGACGATGAAGTGATTGGTTTGTTAAGTTGGTAGCAATGTATTTACTGAACTTTAACAGCTATATCGTGCTACTGCTACTAAATGTTTTCAGGATATAGACTAGATAGACTTGTCCTGTCATCTTTTATGTAGGGTTTTAAAGTTCTCTGCACGACCTTGTAACTCAAGAATAACGGTACGGGAGTAGAAAAAATATTTAATCACACTTTCATACTAGAATTATGTTGTTTATCACATCACATTTATCACACAGGTATACACAATCTATTTGCATGGACGAACCGTTTCGGGTGCTAAAATATACTGCCACACTCCTAAATCATCAATAGAATAAAAGACGCTAAATTCAAACTTTCCACGAGAAGTACGGGTCTATTTTTTTATCGTCTCTTTCTAAATACGCACATGCTGTGCTAAATTATAAAGTCCTCCGTAGTTTAAACTTTATAATGTCGTGTAATGTTTTAATTATAAACAGACCTCATGGCACAGGCTAGCCGAGGCGAAAACATGGGGCCCATTTCTCGAAGCTACAAGTTACAATTTACAAGTGGTTGTCAATATCTAAATTGACAAGTTGGAAAGAGACTTCCGCTTGTGACTTGCAACTTTCAGTTTTGGGAAATGGGCCCGTGGTTTACGATGGAGCTCGCTTACACAGAAGGTGGTTATTGGTGAAATATTGACCAAATAAGGATGGAAATCGGCCGTGTGTCTAAAAGTCAAATGGTAGAATGTGGACGGTATAATAAGCTCGTATTGCTCTCAGTGGTGGAGCGATACAACTCGATTCCCAACGTGTTTCCTAAAATTCTCTAGTATCTGTAGAAGTCCATACAAAACGGATTCCAAAAACCTCTCCGGCTTTATCAACGAAGATTTTCACGCCCGTCACTGATAGCTCTGCACATTGTACAGTTTCTTAGGAGTGATAAAAACATGACATTACCTCTATACCCTAAGACCGTTACGAAATCAGCCCGACTGTATCTACAGGCGATACTGACTGTGTAATTGTTCCCGTAAAGGATAATGCCAATAAAGATCACAATGATGCCACTAAGCATAATTTCCAACTATGGATTCCTTTTATTATCCACAAAGCCATTCCTATAAACTGGTGTTCGCGCTCCCTAATGGGGTGAGAAGGTTATCACGCCATTGTTGCATTAGCAGATCGCGGCCATTTTATAACCATTGTTCTAGCAATCGAATTAACTGGCTCGCTGAGATGCCGAGTAGCGTAATGGTTAGGTTGCGCGGAATTATCGATATTTCATTGTTTTGGATATTACAGCGTAGTAATACTACTAAGTGATAAGTTTTTATCACTTAGAGCGCGCACACACCCAGGAAATTAGAATGGAACAAAAAAATCACAATTTTGCAGGTCAAATCCCTTGACTCAAGTCTATTTTATAATAAAAAATATTGCAGCTGAGCCTATCCTTGCAAATGCAGCCTAGTTCCGGTGTACATTGCTTTTGTCCCTTATTACAGCAGTTCTCGAAAAGTTTGTACAATAATTTTTAAGAAAAAAAAACCGCCTTCCTTTGGGGTTCTGGTGATAAATACTTTCAAATGTTGGATTATGTTATCAATTCGTCTGTATATTTTTTAATGTTTGTTATTCGATATCTCCGTCATTTCTGAACCAATTTTGAAATCTGGATGATTCTGAAGTACCTACTTACAGATGAGAATGATTATCAGAACGGAACTCTAACCAGGGGCGGCTCACTCTTCATCAGCAGTTCCACTGCACCAAATGTCACTGTTCTGGACGTAAGTGCATGCTGTTCTTATAAAAATACCAAAGTCACTATAAGTGTGCCGTTCAGATTTGAAGAGTTCCGTTCTGACCATCATCAGCAATTCCACTGCACCAAATATCACTGTTCTGGACGTAAGTGCATGCTTTTCTTATAAAAATACCAAAGTCACTATAAGTGTGCCGTTCAGATTTGAGGAGTTCCATTCTGACCATCATCAGGAGTTCCACTGCACCAAATGTCACTGTTCCGTACGTAAATGCATGCTGTTCCTTTAAAAACACAAAAATCACCATATGTATGCCTTTCAGATTTGAGGAGTTCCCTCGATTTCTTCAGGATCCCATCATCAGAACTGGGTTCTGAGAAAAATGAAACCAATCTGTATGCATATACATTCAATCAAAAAAAAAATTTTCAAAATCGGTCTAGTAACGACGGAGATATCGAGGAACAAACATTAAAAAAAATAAAAAAAATAAAAAAAACATACAGACGACTTGATAACCCCTTCCTTTGAGATTTGGAAGGCGGTTAAAAATTAAGGAAAAACTTAAATTTCTTTTTTAATTCCTTTTTTGTTACCAAGATTTATTTCATGAATCGAGATTTTAGTAAGTTTTATAAGGTCATTAAAAGGTTCTCTAGTATCTATATTTTCTTAATTATAACAATTATCCTATATATATCTTACGAAAGTCGACTTATATCACGAAATGTTGGTATCAAATCAAAATAAGATGAATTAAAATTTGCTGACGTGGCTATGTACAAACAAACTTTTTGAGAACTGCTGATTAAAAGGTTTAAGTATTAAAAACTACAACTATCTGGAAGCCTCCGGACTGTTAAGGGACCCATTGACGATCAGCCTGATAGACGGCAACGGTCTGTTTATTAGAACTAAAACACATTTATACAGACATTCTCACTTCATGATAATGTTAGTATGGACTTATATTTAGTATATCACTCCTATTCTATTCTATCTGTGTAAGATTGTCCTATAATATTTATTTATTTATTTATTTATTACACAACCATAATTATTATACCCAACTAATAGTCTCTTATATCACATCATATACACTATTACCTACTTAACATGTAATAATTCACAGCTCTCACACACCAGTAAAGCAGTTTTATCGACGCGACCACCCTTCATAAATGCGAATACAATTACCAACTTAACAACAACATTTAAAATATATTTAAATATTTCCATTTATCCCTAGTGCAACGTAGGTTAGACTCATATTTGAGTAGCACGTATTATATTGAGTGTAAAGATGAATTGGTAAATGGATAACACAAGCAACAAGTTTAATAGGTATTCAGACTATAAATCCACCTGTAACAGCGGTTGTCAGTCCGTCATAATTCTGCGCTCAAAGTTAATGTTGGAATTGGCCGATAGATCGTGTTCGATGCGTTGGGCAATGAATATGGTTCTCAATGCAAATTAATTTGATCTGAGTTGAGTATTTAGGAGACGCGTAGCACGGGCCACTGATGAAGGGGACCACCGACCCGTTGAGTAAAGGTTCGACTAATATTCTCTGGGGAGGTCCAGAGCCAAGGTATTGGTCCAGTAAATTAATTAAATCTGAGTGTTTAAGAGACACGCATCGCAGACTACAGATGAAGTGAATTACCGATCCACTAAGGCAAACCACTGAGGGGAGGCTCGACTACTCGTTGTGGAGGTTGAGATCCATAATATGAGCTTGTTTAGTTGTGCTGTCACATCTTTACACGTACATAATGTTACATACTAATACATAAACTCTTGCCTATTTTCAAAAGGGATGAGCAGAGCATACGAAACTGCTTAAGTTTCAGTGTCACTTTTAGCAATTAAAGTGTTGTAAGAAAAGGAAGTCGTTATATTGCAGTAGCAGTACAGGGTGGCTAGCCGAATGGCACAATCGCTCACGAAACGCTCACGAAACGAAGCGCTAGTAGATATCTATCTCTATCGCGCTTGCGTATTGGCGCGACAGAGCCAGCGGCGTATCGCTTTCGTTTGGCGTCGGAGAAATGCCATTCGGCTACGGGGCCAGGCCAGGCCCATATCCCTTGGTCTATTTCTACGAGAACCAAGGGAGGAGGCGGGGTGGTAAAAACTCTTACCTAAACCATACGCAATGGATGTTTCCCGTGTGGTTATTTATGGTATAAAAACTCTATGGCCTTATAAAATACTTTTTTTACTCAAATGTAACGTACGTACTTTTGCTTATATTTAGGTAATAGCTTATATTAAAATGTAGGTACCTACTTATTAAAATTAATTCGAGCGAATTACAAATAACGCAGTCATTCTAGTGTATTTAAATAATTGAGAACTAAAATTATATACTGTAGACATACTAACATTGCACTAATTAACATCGACATGATACCAAACAAATACCATAATAATGCAAGAAATGCATGCATTTGTAACTAGACAGGTTAAGCAAGACCAATTAGAGTTATCTACTGTGACACGACTACCACCTATTAAATAATATTATCTGACACCAGAACAATAGAATGTAAGTGTAATTATTTAGCGGCGCCAGAGTCGATAACGTGATGTATTATTTTGTAGGACAATTAGTGAGTCCTTTTTGGTGCGGAGGACTGGTTGTACTACTTGTTAATGAGAATTTTGCAGGAGATGGTGTACATTGACTTGTCTGAGACGTCCACACATTTAGGCCAACGATACACATGCCCGTAGCTCACACAACTAGCATGCCAGCCGCGTTCAAAAAACTTTCATGACAGTAATATTTTTGTACGCGGCTGGCATATCAGTAGTGCAGGCTATAGGCATGTAGATCGCAGGCTTAGAGATACGTCGAACATCGTGATGTCGTCGTTATAAATACAAAGGAAATTAATGAGACATCATCCCGAAAGTTCCTCAAATCCCGAAATTTGTGCATATGGACGCAGCATTTAGGAAATATGTGTTTTTCTATAGGGAATCTTGTTTCTTGTTTCTCAATCTCTCCAGTTTTCTTACACACAGAACACAATGAAATTTTAGATTTTGCCACCTCTTTCTACAGCTAAAGTTTGTGTGCCTATAGAATTAAATTAAAATCTTAATGAGACGGATATAACCATCAATGGACAAAAAAATCGCATAGTGGTCGTTTAGGTCCGGTAGCTCACGAACTGTGGACGCCATGGTAACGTAGCGTAGCCTGGTGACACCCGATACAATATTATACTCGATTAAAAGGGAGATAGCACGCGTGCCATAAACTTATTGTTCGGCGGAACACAGAGAGAACATATAACTATGTAGACGATTTAGTTTAGTAAGAAGTGAAACTAGCACAGCACGGGAAGCATGGTCGCACGATAGACGATAAAATAGCAGGCCGTTCCTATCACACTATTTGTAAGTGCGATAGGGACGGCCTGATAGTAAGTTATTTTATCGTCTATCGCGCGACCATGCTTCCCGTGCAGGACGACAACCACAGGGAGGCGCGGCAATATCTGTCATTCAACTTTAAATGTTCGTGCCGATTTTTCTTTGATCCACTGTGCCTCAATTTTATGTGACCGCAGTCACCGTGTGCCTAACAAACAATTAAATAGGTACTATTAATTATTTTAGTGTTTTAGGAATACGACAATAGTTATTTGTTATACAAGGGGGCAAAGTTGTATTTTAACGCAGAGTGTGGAATTGAAAGGAATTGAGAGTGTGAAAACACACGAGAAGTTGGACACTGTTTGAGTTGCAGGCGTCCATAGGTTACGGTGACCGCTTTACATCAGGCGGGCCGTATACTTGTTTGCCACCGACGTAGTATAAAAAAGTAAAATACATTTGCACCCGAGTGTAACACAAAACTTTTCCCCTCACTACAGCGAAGAAACTACAACGCAAAAAATGCGTTTATCACTGCTTCCAGTAGTTCCACAGGTGGTAAATCATCTTTATTACTAGATTCACCTACTTTTATCAACTTTAAAGCAGTTAATTTGACTTTGTTCAAGGTCAAATTACTTTACCCACTAGTGGATAAAATGCGTTTTTACTCGCTGGTATTAAAGGGCAAAACACGTGTTTCCGAGCTAGTGAGGGGAAAAATAACAAAACAACTATACATCTCGGTCGTAGATTATAATTATACCTATTTAGATTAAGCTAAATAAGTAAGAATTGAAGCGTAAAATGCGTCAAGAACTTCTATTAAAGTGATTGGAATCCAAAATTATAATAATACCTATAAAAATATGCAAATATTTAAGTAATAAATTCTATTTTGCAAAGTTTTTCTGGAAATCTTATAAAGACAGCGCGCGCTTAAGCGATTTATGTTGGTAAAATGAACCAAACTTATAACTTATACACCGGTTCGACAGAAGCGTGCCCAGTGTTTTATAATAACAGCCACGAGCCCAAGATTTGGAGCTATCTTTCCTGACAGGCGGGTAATTACTGTAAAATTTCTCCACAAACCTAAAACGACGTATTTCTATACACAACATAGTTAGTCAGCCATTGAAAACCATATGGCTGCGAGCTAAGATTTAAAGTTTTCTTTAGTACGAGTTTCAAAGACAAATATGTCCTTTATGCAATAAAAGGCTGTATTGTTCGGCTGACTCACGATTTGGCAACGGGCTTACCATTGTTAATTGTTTCTATTACCTTTATCTGGAGTATTTTAGCATTGCATTGTTATTGCATTTGCGGATGCATTCGAGTTATTAGTAGATTTGCCTGCAGGTCGACGGACGGCGGAATTGTCTCAATACTATCGGCAATCGCCGTATTATGTTATGCAACAATGTTTTCGTCATAGAAATCACAAAATGTCGCTGCCTAGTAATTACCTATACATTTATAAATTACATTTCCAAACATTTCCTATTCCATTTTCCGCAAAGTTCTAAAATTTGTCCTGAGAGCCCACTTATACAGGATGTTTTTAGTCACCTCAAAAATGAACGGGGTAAATAAATACTTATTGCTTAATTTTTACCACTAAACCACTTAATCGCAAAAAGTATGTTCTATACATTTTGGCTGTCTGACTTTGACGTTTCACTAAACCAGTCGATAAAAAGAGCACTCGTCAAAATTGCCCAATCAAAATAAGTGCCAACCGCATGCATAGTGTCGATTAGAATTCAGGCTTGTTAGGAAGAAACAAGTGAAACAACGTCGTCCTTTCCTTATATGTAGTACATACATTCCTAATTAAACACCTTTCAGTCGTTATATTTTTACTGCCAATAAACTGTTCGTGTAACCGACCAACTAATTGGTCATTTGGTTGCGGTTGTTAGTTGTGGTCGATTGGTTATAGGCGCGGGTGTCGGCGGTGGTTTATTATATTTTATATACGGAGACGTATATCCGACAGGTACCTAATCATAAATGACCTTTTCCTGCTACTTTATGACTAACCGCTGTTTCAATAATTTAAATTAAGCGTTTTAGAATAAAATTCTTCTATACTATTGTATTCAATATTTTACTATATATGAATAAATAGGACGTATCAGGTCCTCAAAAAAGCGGCAGAGAACGGAATGGCGTTTAGGTACTTCACAGACAAGAGCCAGGCTCTTAAATAATAATATGATGATGATGATAAGAATGTAGTACACAATAATAGTTATTTGTTATACAAGGGGGCAAAATTGTATTTTAACGCCGAGTGTGGAATTGAAAAACGAGCAAGTGAAAGGATAGTTGAACCACGAGCGAAGCGAGTGGTTCGAGAATAGAATCCTGAACTTGCGAGTTTTTTAACACACGAGAAGTAAAATACATTTGCACCCGAGTGTAACACGAAACTTTTCCCCTCACTACAGCGAAGAAACTACAACGCAAAAAATGCGTTTATTTCTGCTTCCAGTAGTTCCACAGGTGGTAAATCATCTTAATTACTAGATTCACCTACTTTTGACAATTTTAAAGCAGTCAATTTGACTTTATCCAAGGTCAAATTACTTTACCCACTAGTGGATAAAATGCGTTTTTACCCGCTGGTATTAAAGGACAAAACACGTGTTTCCGAGCTAGTGAGGGGAAAAAGAAGTTTATAAACTGTAAGTTTAAGAATACATAATTTTAATAAATCATCATCATCATGATATAAGCCACTTATCGCTCCAAATACTGGCTTCTTATCCCGGCCCTGATTAAAATTATGATCAAAATCTCCAATAATTATTCTCACAAATTTTTAACTAAGTACCTACATATTTAAAATTTTAAATAAACACTGTCTTTTGGGTAAGGCTAAAATAAATAAGTTTTGATACTTGCAACCTTTTTCTTCGTGCCATGTTTTGTCTGATTACGTTTTGAATTTCACCCTGTATGCAGGTAAAAATGAAACTGGCTGTGTTTTGCTTGGTGCTGTTTTACGTTGGGCGAGGAGATGGGTATATTGTCGGTGCTGGATGTAAGTATAACATTTAATTTTACCAGCTACAGATAGGTAATTTAGCGTTAATTGCACTCATTATCATGACTGTGGTCTTGCATGTTAATTGAGTCTTGTTCATATTAAATCACAGTGGTTAGTGAATTAAGTTTCTAATGGGTCGGCAACGCGCAGTTGCAGGCGTCCATTGGTTACGGTGACCGCTTTCCATCAGGCGGACCGTATACCTGTTTGCCGACGTGGTATAAAAAAAATTAAGTGTCTGTCCCTTACAACCATCATCATCATCATTATTGGCCACAGCATATGCAAACAATAGTTGCAGTGATAAGTCATAAGTTATAAGCATTTATGGACCCTGCAAGGGCGCAGTGACTAAGGAGGTATCCTGATCAGGCAGTCTACACGCTTACATGGGCTGCGAGGGCTGTACAAGACAATGGCCGACACTCTCATAACCTTACAACCATCATATTAATAATCAAAGTAATCACTCCACCAGTAAACGTTCGCTTCGCCCAAATGCTGTACACCGACAACAAGTACCAAGTGCTCCGGGAAGAGATGATAAAGGCCAACACCAAAAACATGGTCTACCACTGCCGAGCCGACAAGAGCGATTGCGACTCCGCGCTGGCCAAGATGCGGTATAAGGCCAGCAAGCACTTCTACGCTTTGGCGAAGGCTGTGGTCGACTATGTGAAGAATAAGAGGCAGGCGCGGCCGACTGGCTATGTTGGTAAGTGCTCTAATTCCTGGTCTCATATCACCCATACAGAGTTAGAAACTCACTGACTTTAGACTCTCAGTCAGGATCAGTTTGGTGCGATGGACTCCTTCCAAAAATTTTTACGTCCAAGTTTGTTTATGTCGCAATGAAAGCACGTAGCTACAATCAACCAATTTATATCTATGGAAAAGTGACGAGACTGAGTAATCTCATCCAAGGGGCGATCCAGCTTTGGCTCAGGGGGACTGGGGTCACGTGGTGAAATTCTAATATAGATTTAAGTGCGTTTTCACATTATCCGATCCGATATCGGATGTCGGAAGGATTTCAATGGAAAATCTAAGATGGCGCCTGTATTAATCCGATATCGGATCGGATAATGTGAAAACGCACTAAGACTAAGACCCCCATGATGGATCCGTCTTTGGGCTCATATTAGCCAGCTCTTAACAGTTCCATTGACCTGTGTCTATTCCAGGCACAGCAACGTTCTGTCAGGACAACATCTGCGTCCCCGACACGGACCCGCCGATCGTGTTCGGCGGCTGCTACACCCTCATCTCCTGCGGCGGCAACAACACCTGGCACCTGGACCCTGTCGTCTATAAGGGCAAGAAGAACAGATACTACTAAAGAGAGAGTCTACGTTAAGAATAAACTATTACTACTGTTTATTACGTGTCTTTACTATTTTATTTTGTTTTTAAGGCTAGTTTAGTCGGCGTTAAATATCAATCAATCAATTATTTATTCGTGATCACTACAATAAAATACACAAGTAAAAAAACAGAAACAGCAAATAAAAGAAATTAAAACATATAAGTTACCACGAAATGGTCCCGACTCAGCATAAATGCTAACCCGAGGGTCAGCGCTGCACGGGTAGCATGGTCGCGCGATAGACGATAAAATATCAGGCCGTCCCTATCGCACTATTAGTAAGTGCGATAGGGACGGCCAGATGTTTTATCATTTATCGCGCGACCATAATTGCCTGCCAGGTCTTCCGTCGGGACCATTTTGTTGGTCACGAACGCAGCTGTACGGCGCGAACCCGTGACATACTGAACGCAGCGGCGAGCGCCATCTTGTCTGCCGCAAGACGTCATGAATCATGATGACAGTTATGTCATCAGCCCACGTCGCACAGTATGTGTATGTATGTATAAATATGTATATGTATGTAGCGATGTCATCTTACCAAACCTATGATACCTACTAAAAGATTTCAACGAACATACTTATAGGTAGCGCCCGTGACATTTCAAAAACGGGTTTCGATTTCGGGCGAAATCCGATGTAATCTTAAAAAGGACACACATTTGTATCATCACTCTAAAATCCGAAGGCCCTTACGAAACGCACTGTAAAAATTTTCCAGAGTTCCCGAAGGTTTCCGAAGCCTTCCGTCTCGCCGAAAAACATTGTAGGACGTTGAATGAGAGGAGGCTGTACGAGAGCCAAGATATATTGGAAAATAGAGAAAATTAGTAGGTTACCTCATCATTTTAAGTTTTTTAATATTTAATTATTCCAAGTCATCCAAAGACGTAGGAAACCTCAAACTTCCGGAAATTCTAGCCACGGACTTGCCTCATCAAACCGAACTGATTAAGTAAGAGCCAATAAAACTACACCTCACACCTGTTGTATTGTACTGCAACAATGCCTACTCCGTCATTGTCCAAGATTTAGATAACATCTCTTATTCCACCGCTTTCGACGCTACGACTTTGTAAATCCAGTGTAATTTTAACTTGAAGAGCCGTATAACTATACCCAATCGGAGATTACACATACTGGTTTACGCAAGCCAATGCGATGGGAACAAAATTATAGAGTTCTATAAGAGCTGTATCCAAATGAAGAACATTGGTTATGCTAGTCCGTTGGTGACCGAAAATGAAGGTGTTAATTTGTCTGGTGCTACAGGCGGTGTACGTCGCGAGTGTGATAAGGAAAAGTGCTTTAATGAACAAGTGAGTAAAATATAGACTCGATTTTTATAAAGCCTAAATCAAGAGTGTTAACATTAAAGTTTCCGTCCAATGTAAAAACCTAAGTTTTCCCTCGTCGATGAAAAAGAGGCGAGAGGAAGATATAGTAATTTTACTAATATTGGGCAATATGCCGATACTCATCTATTCATATCAATAGCTACGCATAGGTACACAATTTACAATGGCTTGTTGACTTGCAAATACACGATTACCTAAAGAAGCCTTACCACAAGCTGATGTTCCAGACACTTGACAGCATTGCTTGAATTCGGGAGGCATGATCTTTTATAAAGCATAGCAAAAATTTAGTACATTCTCCGCGAGACGGTTCTCCGCGTTTTGATCATGTATATCTTAATGTCCATACAGATTAATCAATGTGAAACCAGTAGGCCCACCCGCAGTCAGAAAATTCGTGCCCCTAACGGAGATCCCCCCTCCCATGGGCCCCCACGTCCACCCAGACGGACGCCGCCATCTTGAAGACTGCACGCCGACGCCGTGGTCCCACAACGTCATCGACGAAGCCACGGTCAAGATCATCGGGGACTACTATGATGACTTTAATGAGAAGACCGTGGCTACGGTTATTATACCAGACCATATTGACGGTAAGGACTTTTTGTAAAGTTTGTTGCTAACCATTCAGTTTTTGCGATGCCAAGAGATACTAATTGATCCAAATATCAATCCAATTTCTCGATTCTGCCTTAGTGCGTTTTCACATTATCCGATCCGATATCGAATGTAGGACCGAAATCTTATATATTAAGGACGCCATTTCTGATTGTTTCCTTTGAAATCCTTCCGACTTCCGATATGGGATCGGATAGTGTGAAAACGGACTTAAGAGTTGGAGAATGAGTTGACCTTAAAGAGCCATCGTTCACATGTCATCGTTTGTCAGATAATAAGAAAGTAGGTAAATCAGGGCTGATTGTTCTTGGTTAAGTATTTTCAGTAATTATTCAACGGACAAAAATGTGTGTTTGTCAATATGTCGCAGCTATTATATCCAAATTTAATGCTCATTATTTTTCCCCAGTAAAACATTTCGAAGTGACGACCCAAGACCCGTACTTCACAGTCGGCACTATAGACGCTTTAGGCTTCCACCCCACTAAGCCTCCCGCGCTGAACGACTGCGAGAAAATCTACCAGGACCACATAAACGAGCAGTACTCCGATGGAACCAGCAGCGATTACTCCGAGGAATCACTCGAGATGGCCAGAGTGCCAGTCGATGCCTTGGACCCTCTGAAACCCACGATGGATGTCTACGACGACAAAATTTACCAAGATCCGGACCTAATTAATTAGGTTGGCTACTCTCTTGACGTGAAATGAAATGGTCTATTCTAACTTATGTAACGCACGTGGCTGACGTTTTGCAAAAAATATCTGCCGACGGAATAATGAGAATAACAATGTTTTATAATTTTGTACCGTTTACAAATAAATTGTGAATATTTTTACTTCCTCATTTTATTTTGTCTATAGAATTGGAATTTGGAACAATAAATTTACCAGGGTTTCCTAAACTGCTACGTGCTGCTACTAACTTCGCATCACCACGCGAGGCATCGAGGATATGACGTTATATTGAGTAGGTAGTGTAGGTTAGGTACCTACATGACGGAGATACCTTCATGGCGTGGCGTGGCTATACTTCCTGAGCTGTAAGATTATCTTTTTGACACAATATCTGTACTTATTGATGTTTGTAGCGATATGGTTAAGACGTACTTAGCTATCGTTTGCCAAAAAAAATCGAGGAACTTACTAATCTTAGATGATAAAGAAAGTGGCAGTGACATTACGAATTTAAAATCCACAAAAAGAAACTTCAAAAAACATTGAGAACCCTTTATATCATATTCATTTACTCATACATTTTCCTTACATTTTTTACTCACAAATCTCACAATACAACAGATAGCCTTATTTACTACCATTTACCTAAGTTCTACCTTATTTTACATTAATAGCTATTTCATATAAGGTACCTATGTACTATTTTATCTTATGTTTTTATTTTAATACCTAGTAATTTGTCTACCTATTCCCGTAACATTTTGATATCTACATTACAAGATTGAAAGATAAACTGTGGTTTATCAACGACTAAGTAACTAAAAAAACTGCAGACAAAGTAAAAATTACGTTGTATCATAGAAAACAAACTTTTACTAAGTACAGTATTAGGTGTTAGCGCATGTTAGCCTTATTTATAACGCTTCTACACTGGGCCAGCCTGCAAGTTGGGCACTTTGATGTCTTTATCCTTCTCTTCAAAGATTTCTTCTGTGTCATCATCATCGAAGTCCTCGATGTCCAAGGGGTTCCTGGAAAGGCATATTGTATAACTGTGATGTCTCTTTGATAGGTATAAATATAATATAATATGCGGGTCTGGAAGTAAAATTAAAAAAAAGAAAAAAATAGGACATTCTCACACAAATTGATTGAGTCCCACGATAAGCTCAAGATGGCTTGTGTTTCAGGTACTCAGACAACGATATATACAAATACTTATATACCTACATAGAAAACATCCATGACTCAGGAACAAACATCTGTGCTCATCACACAAATAAGTGCCCTTACCGGGATTCGAACCCGGGACCGCGGCGTAGCAGGCAGGGTCACTACGCGCTAGGCCAGACCGGTCGTCAAAAATAATATAATAAGTATTGGATTTTTTTCATTATCGTAATAAACTCACCTGTTCCAATTCATCTTATGCCTTTTCCTGAAATAAATATAACAAATGGTTTAGATTTGTCACCTTTTACAGTATCAAAAATACAAAGGGAACAGAATTTAGATTCTCGCTCAAGATATCAACCCTTGGCAACTGATGCGCGCCATCTAGCCAGAATCCTTTTTTCGGACTTTCCGACATGGTTCGCAATGACAGTGACGCGCCGCACATCATAAACATGGGGTTCAACTCATTGTAATTTGCCTAAATTTTAAAATAAATAAGATTTTCAATTGCAAAGTCTAGTTGAACATTTGTGTCCCTCAATTGAGGATGGTGGTAGGTATGTGATTTTAGTGCAAACTGAAACAACAACTGCATATTATGGATAAATCGAGGTGTAATATTTTGGTGTCAGTCACCTGTTAGTAGCTATGTAGTCCTGGTCCATGTACTCCTCGGAGACTTCAACGGAGAGCGGCTGCCCGCGGTGGTCTTGTAGTATGCCGAAGTAACGCGGCGGACGGGTGACGCTGAACAGCAGCGCTGAAACATTACTTAATCAAATTTCGAATATCTAGTACACTACTTACTCGATAACACAGCTCCTAAGTGCGTATTCACATTATCCGATCCGATATCGGATGTCGGACCGATATCCCATACATTACAGGCGCCACGCCATCTTGGATTTTTTTGCATTGAAATCCTTCCGGCATCCGATATCGGCTCGGATAATATGAAAACGGACTAACACGTTACAACACTATCCTATCATTCATTATCCTACTTCCATACTAATATTATAAATGGGAAAGTGTGTGTGTCTGTTTGTTTGTCCGTCTTTCACGGCAAAACGGAGCGACGAATTGTCATGATTTTTGAAGTGGAGATGTTGAAGGGATGGAGAGTGACATAGGCTACTTTTTGTCTCTTTCTAACGCGAGCGAAGCCGCGGGCAAAAGCTAGTTCCATATAAAATAGTGAGTTAATCCTCCATTTTCGTTGGTGCAAGTGACCCTAAGGGGTTGAAAGAAGACCAAATTGTAATATTGCAGTGACAGGTTGCCAGCCCATCGCCCACACCACAATTGATCCACGCCACGGGTGGAAATGGGGTGGGGAAATTCTTAACCCGTCAAGTCCGTCAACACGGGGGACTCAGCTCACAGGGTGTATACCCTCGACTCGCGTTAATATTTTGTGAGCAAGAATGCAGATGGAACTACCCACATGGATCACTACCTTTGTAACGTAAATGCTTATAAGTGGTCTTTAATTTTTTTTTAATACTTACAGTCGTCAAGCGCATGAAGACCTTTCAAAACTATACTTAAAACTATTAAGACGATTTGTAACTTTAACTTTGTTTCACTCATTTTGAACACTAAACAATTAAATTACTTATGATATTCGTATAATTTCTTTAAACTAAGGTTCTTTTTGTAGTATTTGTTGCCAAATTATTTGGTCAAACTTAGATGATTTCAGTCATTTCTTTAAGCTATAAACTTTACCAGTTAATCGTAGAAACGATTAGGTTCTACTGCATCGAACATTTCCTGGCAAAAGTAGAGTTTTGCAAAATACAGGGTGTTTAGATGTTGAAAGGAAAACATGTTAGCAAACAGTTTCGTTTGCTTACAGTGTATTGTATAAGATTAAAGAACCAGCACGTGACTTCGGTAACAGAAACAGAATGACGTAAGTGCGTGTTCGGACAGGTTAGGTACATTACCTCATTACCTATAAGTACAGTTACTAGAGTAGGGTAAACTCGCCTCATTCGGTGACATGCCTAATTCGGTGAAACAGCCAAAAATCGTCTGTCGGAATAGTGCTTCACCGAATTAGGAGTGTCACCGAATGAGGCGAGTTTACCCTAGGTACGACTATATGCGAAAATAAAATAGTCGTGGAATGTAAAAGAAAGGAACCCATTGTACGAATCTTATCTTTCAGTGCAGACTGATGGGGTGAAGTCGCCAAAAAATTAACAGTTAAGCAAATTTCCTAACTTTTTTTTTTGTACAAACTGTTTTTTTTTTATTAACTTTAGGTTTAGGTTCTTTAGGTTAGTTACAATTAATTTTTGTAAAAAACTAGTGTCTTAACTCTTAGTGCGTTTTCACATTATCCGATCCGATATCGGATGTCGGAAGGATTTCAATAGAAAAAATCCAAGATGGCGCCTGTAATGTACCTATGGGATATCGGTTCGACATCCGATATCGGATCGGATAATGTGAAAACGCACTTAGGGCCACTTGCACCACCCACTTAACTCAAGGTTAGTGGGCTGTCAACTGTCAAACTCTATATAAAATGGTGAGTTGGGTCAACCTCGGGTTAACCCTCCATTTTAACCGACGACATTCCTAATTTTAACCAGGATGAAACTTTGGTATAATGTAGAGTTCGTATCGTTTTTTAAAACACAATTAGGTTTTGTTTTTTCACACAGTTTACCTACCTTTCCTCCTCCTACTTTCCCAATATCAGATCAGCACCTAGGTATGGTATATTGCATTAACGCATACCTAATAGTCGTATTAGGGCCACTTGCACCAACGAAAATGGAGGGTTAACCCACCATTTTATTTATATGGAATTTGACAGATGACAGCCCACTAACACTGAGTTAAGTGGTTGGTGCAAGTGGGCCTTACCTACATAAGTATGTCATCAGTTTCATCACATTTTGTACATTTCCCATATAATATATGTATTTCAAGTGGTTGGTTCTACTTTTCGTTATCTACAGAGTGTAACAAAAATGGTGGTGATCCGTTTAAGGGCGTACTCAGTATCGTATTCTTATCAGGAAAAAGTAGAAGAAAATTTTTTTTTCGCTAAAAAAATTTTCACCTTTGTATGAGCCGTGCCGCGCGAATCGGTCGAATCTCCATACAAAGATAAAAAAATTTTTTGCGAAAAAAAATTTTTATCCTACTTTTTCCTGATGAGAATACGATACTGAATACGCCCTTAAACGGATCACCACCATTTTTGTTACACCCTGTATTTATCTTCTTCCGCAATCATCCAACGAAAGAATTTGTTCGGGGTAGGCCCTCTATAGTGATAGGGTGGGGCATCCTTAACAAAATTTAGAAATATTTTGTGCTCCACAACATTTTTGTATTAAGGTAAATTGGACTTCTTCCATCAGGTGACTAGGTAATCTTTGTTTGCTACATATATGTGTAAGGTACAGGGGACAATTTGGGCATTTTAACTGATCGAATTTATTTCATGTTTTACACTCTTGAGTTCCATTATGTATCCGCTGAACATGCACCCCGTACTTATATATGACCAAAGACACTATGTAATTTTTTTTTATACTACGTCGGTGGCAAACAAGGATACGGTCCGCCTGATGGAAAGCGGTCACCGTAACCTATGGACGCCTGCAACTCAAGGAGTGTCACATGCGCGTTGCCAACCCATTAGAAACTTGTACACTCCACTCCACTTGCAATAATGCAAAAAATGTAAAACATGGAAAAAAATCGATTAGTTGAATGTATTCGTTGTACCTTACTTAATTGTGGCAAACTTAGCTGGGTATTACCGTCATCCTCGTTTCCCCCCATGAACACTAGCGACAGCGAAGGGGTTGTAAAATTAGCTGATAGTTTTTTTTTGTTTCTATGACAGACTTGGATATTATACCGTACTTTGGTACTTTCAATTTCAATTTCAATCACCTTTCTTCTTACCTTTCTTCTTATTTTCTTTTACCAATCTACGTTGTAAATTGGAACAGTCACAGTACTTACTAAATATAGCCATTCGTATCGCATTTCATGTCTGTGTTCAACAACGATTTTGGTCGGCAAGAGCCAATTCTGCGTAAGGTACAGTGGGGCAAATCACGGCTGGGGGGCAAATGTAACTGATCCATTTTATTGCATGTATTACAATATTTGCATAGAGTGTCCACCGGTTATGTATGGTAGGCGCACAGAGAACCTGCTAGGGGTTGGTCTGTGGGTAGGCGTGTTCAGTGGATACATGTAGAACTCAGGATTAGTTACAATTATTTATTTATTATTTATTATTTATTAGTAAAAACATGTTTACATGACATTACAGTAAAACCAATGCGTCACGAAACTTAGATTTTAACAAAAAAGAGAGAAAATAAATAGAACAAAATTAAAAATAAAATTAAACAATTGATTTGGGCGATGACGTCACAGCGTGGCTCCGTTGCGTCGTTTGCCCCGGTGTGGGATTTGGCAGGTTGCCCCGGAACCGCCGAAAAACCACACCTTTCGGCCAGAAGTCTGCGCTCGCGATGGTGTCCTGCAGCGGCCGCGGCACGCGCACAACGAACGAGCTGAAGTGCACGTAGTGACGCGACTGCAGCTGTTGCACCCTCAGCGTGTAGCCAGTCTTCCGACGAACGTAGTCCACCACCTCGTCAGCCACGGCGGAGTAATGCAGGCGAGACACGTAGAGCGCCCTACTTGGTGTGGCAATCCGTAGACCAGAATTCACCGGTTCCGCAGAGCCACACATAGTCTTGCGAGCCGCTCTGCGCGCCTTGCTCTTCTTTTCCACCAATGTGAAGCCCTCTTCATCCACATTGGTGCGGGAAGTATTTTCCTTGGCAGGTGCCCGTACTTCACATCCCTTTGTAGTTGGTGCATTGACCCGGCTAGTTGCAGTAGACTGGCCGGCGGTGACGTCAGCGTATGCACGCTGACACCGTGATTTCGACGAAATAGGAGTCGGCCGCGCGCGCGGAGGGAGGGGCGCGCGCGGGGCGGCGGCACGTGCAGCACTTTTTACAGCGTCAGCAGCGTGCAAACTAACCGACACGACACGAGTGTCCGTAGGTCGATGATCGCACTCTAAGTCTGAAACAGCTGACCGAGCTGGAGCATAACGCAAACATTTGATTTCGTTGCGTAACTCGGTAATCGTTTCCATGCTAGCTTCAAACTTCGAGATAACTGCGGCTAAACTTGTTTTTAGGGCCACGATTTCCCTAAACAAGCTGCGAACGTCGACGTTATCCGGATCGTACGGCGGAACGATGATATCCGTCGCAACAAACTCCGGAATCCGGTCTTTGTACTCCTTCAGGATCTTCTTAATGTCCTCGAGACTTTTCTTCCCGGTTTCGTCTCCTCTCCGGTGAGGTACATAGGTGCCGGCAATCCCAAGGGACTCGCACAACACTCTCTTCGCTTCACAGATGTCGTCCACGGAAAACTTCGACGCACGCGAAGACATCCGGAAAGCAGCTGCCGCATCCATCGCCCCTTCCAGTAACAGCTTGTCTTTTTCTTGAAGGAAAGCGAGGAATTCGTTTACGATGGTTTGATTCGGTTTGGAATCTGCCATCGTGTCGATTACCGGTCGCGGCAAAGCGCGCGCGCTGATTTCGCAATTATAATTTAATTAAACCATCAATGCGTCTGCACCGCTGCGCGCATTGGACTCGACTCGACAATGGCCCCCCCAGTCAAGATTTGCCCTGCTGTACCTTATATAGGTTTGGGGAAACCCTAAGAGTGGATGCTAAGCCTGCTAAGCCGGTGGTCCTTGATTCGAATCCCGCAGCGAAGCGCATTTATTTGAGTTACGAGCACATATCGAGGGTTTACTGGTGAAACCCGATTAGTTGACCAAACTGATGGTTCTTGAAATTCGAACAACATGCAATTTACACTTTCTTATTTCAACGAAAAATAATCTCGATTTATCGGGTTTCACCAGTAAACCCTTGATATACATATCTGGTTCTCAGTCTTAAAGATTTCCCATGCATTTCAGTTATTATATAAGTCGTTGTTGCGAGGATAATTCAAACTCAATATACTGCAAAAACATTTATTGCTCTTTCAACTGAAACAAACACTGAATATTTACCTACTACCTACACTAAGTAACAGTAGCAATAGTGTGTAAACATATATCTAGGTACTAAATCATCGAAACATTCATCCCTACTCCCCTTTCGCATTACTTCCTGTAGAACAAGTTACCCTCCCCTCCCCAAAGTCGTCGGCCCCCGTAACCGATGAGTTCCTGCCTTAGCCCGTTGTACTTTTTAAAGAACAACTTCTTGAGTATGCGCTTGCGTCGCTTGTCTTCTTTCAGGCAGGTCTCCAGTTTGTCTGTGCATACTTCCTCCCTGGAAGATTAAAATGGTTTAGTTTAGTCTGTGTATAGGGTGATTTTATAGTTATTGGCCCTAGCTAGGTCCTACGAGAGTTCGAGTGCATAGACCCAGTCAATGGGGTTATCGAAGAACAGCCAATAGCATCACACGCACCAGGGTGAGCTTCGTACAACGCGCCAGCTATTAGCCCTCAGAGCCAGATAGGGCCAATACATACATACATACAATCACGCCTGTGTCCCATGAAGGGGTAGGCAGAGCACATGAAACTACTCAGGTTTCAGTGCCACTCTTGGCAAATAAGGGGTTGAAAAAAAACGAAACTGTGACATTGCAGTGACAGGTTGCCAGCCTCTCGCCTACGCCACAATTTAACCCATATCCCACAGTCGCCTTCTACGACACCCACGGGAAGAAAGGGGGTGGTGAAATTCTTAACCCGTCACCACACGGCCAATACCTGACTGCAACTACAACATTAGAACTGCGCGCTGACTGTAGGCCAACTTCAAAATCGGCGGGCAGTTCTCATACAACTTGCGCTTGCGTTGCAGTTTGTCTGTACCAGCCCTTATAAGATTTTGATCTTTAAGCATATACTAAGCCTTACTTATAATTCTGGTCCAGCAGCAGTTTGATAGGCTCCGTCTTGGTGAACTTATCGGGAAGTCGCGCTCCCGGTGGCATCTTGGCTATCTCCTTCATGATGCCCATGATGGTGTTTTCCAGTTGCGCCAACTTCGGTACCATCAGTCTTCTTATAATCTGTTTAGAATGGTTAGGGACTATTAGGGTGTGTAACTCTTAAATGTACCTACTCGTACTGAAACAAGCAGAACTTATCCAATAAAAGGTGCAAAATTCAGTTTTTGTAAACCTAGGTAGGTCAACTTCTCTTAGAACATCATTTTTGAATTGCCAGTTTTTTACTCGCAAAGTCGCTGTGCCTGAGTAATCACCACCTGAGTTGAGTACCTCTAACCACGACCTGCCAAAAGGCTCTAAAGATTTTTACTAGGTGATATGCTTTTTTTCCAATGCTAATAATAGTATTTTATGCAACAGGCGTTTAAAGGAGGTCAAAAAAGAAGAGTGGTGTGGGTAACAATTTGAGGCGAAGCCGAAAATTGTTATTAAGACGCCACGAGTATTTTTTGACTCAGTTAAACACTGTTGCATACAAAACTTTTTCTACGACCATGCATTTAGTTTTCAATAGTTTTCTTGAATAACTTTCGTGAAATTCACACTTTGACGCAAAGGTTTGCACTGTCAGCTCAGCTGCCCAAAGCCATCCCGCGCACGCGCGTAGTATCGTTATGACAATGCGTTGCCATGGTTACAAAGCCAAACAATGCGTTTTCAGTTTTTTCGATACTGCGCGCATGCGCGGAAAGCCGGCGGACGCTAGCTTTGGGGAATAGACTTTTATATAGGGTTTTAAAGATGTATACGACCCTGTAAATGACGAATAACAGTTCGGGAGTAAATAGTAGAAAAAACTGTTTATAGGATGACCTGCGAACTGTTTATAGGATGAACTGTTTATAGTGAGCCGGCAATAACTGCCTCTCAATTGCTGTCGCTTTTTACGTCTTAAAGGTCGATAACATCTGGCAAACTGATAGTGAGTGAAGTGGACCCCTTAACATTAAATTAATTAGGGACGGGAAGCTTCTAAATTACCTTTCCACATCGGTTCCCTGTTTTGCACGGCGTCCTGAATCTTTTGCCCAAATCCATGTTAGGTAGATTTTGAATTTGAGTTATCACGTTGTTTAATGTACCGACGGAAGTTTTATCCTCTAGAAAAGAAAAAAAGTTTTAAGTTGCATTAAAATGTTTCTGCTCGTTCTTAATAGGTTCATTGGGTTACTATAAGGGTGGGGTTGGGTTAAGGTTAGGTCACTTAAGAGTCCGCGGTTCTCCAGAGGCACAAACGTAAAAATTACGCTTTTATTTTAAAATGACTTACTAGGTAGGAAGATATTGAAACTGCGTATTTTTCAATAGGATACCTATGGTAAATCAACTTATTTCATGTTACCGCGAATTTAAGATTTTTATACATTTGTTGGTGCCCTATTTCGTTCGATTTTTAAGCTCGAGTAATATAAACTAAGCATCGTCCATAACAGCAGCTAAGAAATACATCATTATCATTGTATGTGTTAAATTTCATTTAAAACCATCACGTAGTTTCTAAATGAGAACGGAACTCAGTAGGTGTGTGGGGGAAGTTTAAATTAACCCAACTTGCCGGGGACCAATCGATAAAATTTTCTACAGCAATATAATATCTAAGTATTCTTTTATGATCGCAGTGAGTATCTGCTTTTATTATAATGAAGGCCAACATGTGGGTATGATTACATATTTAAATTTTAATTGAGATAATATCCTTAGGTACCTACTGAAATATTATAGCAAATGTATTAAGCATTTTTGACGCTTACCCATTTTAGCTCGTCTCGTTTTCCCTACCGCTGCTACTCTTGCTATGTCTGGTTTAGCCTCTTCCGAGTTTTTAGCAGCACCTACTATTGCTACTAAAACGAACGAACATAACGCGAGAAAATGTTTTTTGACAATCATTTTACAAAGGACCTCTCGTAGCGACTGCTAGGTGATTAGAGATTTTTACGGTATTACCGGAAAATGTTTACATATTGCTGTTTATGCTGGTTTCCTTTGTAGTGTAAGGAAATAACCATTGAGGGTGTTTACAAAATCGAGATGAATTACAAAACATAGAACTTGATAAGGAGTTACGCAATTCTAATGCGCAGTGTGCAGGTCAAAAATGATATTCAGATTCAGCGAAGTATGAGTAATTTCAATTATATTCGGGATTACCTGAATACACCTAAAGAGGTGCCAGTTATTAACAATTGACTATTGTCTGATACAGCGACCTTGTCAGTAGAAAAGAGATTACTCTATCGGAAAATGTAACCCGCTTTCAAATTTGATTTGGATCTTTAATAAACCTTTATATACTTAGAAAAGTGAAAAAAAAAATTAAAAGTATTTGAGAGTGCTCCTCGCTCAGAAAATATAAATTTAAGCGCCTTTTTACTAGAAGATTCGGTGTGTTGCAGTGTATTTTATGACAAGCTATGAAAATGATTATACTGAAACGCACCCAACGTTTTTTTGTATTTGACGAATTACAACTTCCTTAATTTTTGATTATTATGTAGATCAACATGGATGAATGTCATGAGATTTCCTACCACTGGCTGTATGTTAACATTCTTTTGCCTAATCTTCCCGATATCGAAAAAAAACTAAACTGTCAAGTTGACATATTTTGTAACCTCAAAATATTTTAGCAAACAAAACAAACTTTACTTCGTTGGAAAATTAAATATTATGAAGTAGTTTTAATTAACATTGGTTAATATTATAAGATAATGGCTAATAACATTGTGGATAAAGGTAAACAGATAAAGAACATTCCCAACGGAATATCAAAATCTTGCGTACTTCACGTATCAGAAAACTTGCAAAACACAGCAGAAATAGACTTCAGCCAAAAACACCTGAAGGATATTGCTGAAATCAGAGAAACTACAGATAAAAATGAAGTACAAGAAACAAAGGGAATTCCTAATGGGATATCAAATTTTGATATGCATATAGAAAACTTTCAAAACATTACAGAAATCGATTTTAGCAATAAGAACCTTGAAAAAATCGATGAGGGTACAATTTTTCCACCATGTTTACGCTGCCTAAATTTGTCGCACAATAAACTTGTTGAGGTTCCAAAGACTGTTATGAAACATGAAAAAATGCAAGTATTCGATATTTCTCACAACAAACTACAGTATTTCAACGAAACTCCAAGCTTCTGTAATGACATAGAAAATCTCAATTTATCCAGCAACGACTTGAGGTGCCCTCCGCTTTGGATATGGTTGGAATGTCCTAGAAACCTGTGTAGATTAGATATTAGTTGTAATATACACATAGCAGAATTCTTAAATGGATATGTTGACGAGCTTCTGCAATATAACACTCAGCTAACACATGTGGCATTGTATAATTGTAGGTTAGGCAAGTACTTAAGATTCCTTGGCACTTTCCCAAATGCAAAAGAGCTTGTCCTTGGAACTCCAGACTGGAGCTGTTATGCTGCAAATCACCTGCAGGAGCTGCCATGCCAAGGGCTCAACCAATGCTGTGATAGTCAAAGACTAATCTTAACTAACACACATATATACACCATTACTCCCCAGATAAGCATGTTTAAAAATTTAATAGAAATAAATTTGTCACAAAACAACCTTAACGGGTTACCTGCAGAATTTTGTGAATTAGAAAATCTGGAGATCTGTATATTGTCTTTTAACAGCATACTGTATGTACCTGATAATATAGTCAAGTTAAAAAAGTTGACCATCCTGTGCCTGGCAGTCAATGAACTTTGCATGATACCTGAGAACATAATGGAGCTTACCAGCTTGAAGGTCCTGGATCTGTATGACAACAATATATGGGTGTATCCTTCAGACATTAAAAACATACCAGAGCTTGATTTGGCACAAAACTACTTTGAAGAGCCTGATGATGAAGATTATTTAGAAAAGAGAGAGAAATTGAGACTTCATAACTCCGATCGATTAAGCGGGAGGTTGGCATATTTTTATTATACTATTTTTTTTATTTTTAGATACATGTCATTACTTTAAAATTATATATGTTGCAACCTTTTTGCAGAAAACTTGAAGTAGAAAAGCCTGAGAGTGAACATTCTCCAGACACAACTGATGATGAAGAAATAATCAGAAGTATTAATGAAAAGAGTAGCTCAGATGGAGGTAAGACATTAAACCTATTGTTACTTAAAAAACGAAGTTTATCTATTGTAATAACTAAAAAAATAATTTCTGATTAAGGAAATTTATTCGTAAGAAAATATTTTGAATACATATTTTAAAAAACCAAAAGCTAAAACAATTCAAAATCAGCAAATACATGCAAAAAAAAATAATAATTTGAATACTGCATTTTACACAAATTCATTTATTAATATAATTGATTTTTTCTGGCATGATAGACTACCTGAAAATACAATAGTTAATTTGCTCCAAATATAATTTCAGAACCACAAAACGCACCACCAAGCTCTCCTGAAGACTGGGACTCTGATTCCTACTGGGAGCCATGCAATGTGGAGTACCAGCGCCCAAAAGGCAAGCCCTACTGGATATCCTTCGTGAAGAAAGCCATGGACAATGGTAACCTGTGCCCTTCTGATCACCACACGCCACCGGTGATGTGCCATCCACCACAGCAGTATGAGTCCGATGGACAGTTTGATGATTATTCTGAGGATGATAGTTGATCTTATAAATTGGTCCTTATTTCACTACATTTAGCTTTATAATTCCTTTCTGTTTGGGAATGATATTGTGTAATAATTTATTCTAGTGCAATTTTTGCCTTATTTCATATGCAAAAAGCTTATTTTCGTGTGTTAGTTTACTAATAATATGCATCTACATCTTAGATAGGACAGTTAACAAATTTACAGTATAAAATCTCTTTAGATCTAATCAGAATACATAGTTACTAAAATGTTTGATACTCAATGTACCTACAGTCCTACACCTACTAGTAAAAAGTGATGAAAATATAATATCTTTACAACATAGTCGACCTCCACAGAACAATAATGGGTATATATTATTTATTAAGCATGAAACTTGTACAAATATACACACACCAGGGGCCTATTGCATAACAATTTACAACTTGTATTACAAGTGGAACTCTCTTTCTTATAAAATGAATTGGAGAGGGACTACCGCTTGTAATATGAGTTGTAACTTGTTATGCAATAGGCCCCAGGGGCCCATTTCTCAAAACTGAAAGTTACAAATTACAAGCGCAAGTCTCTTTCCAACTTGTCATATTAGACATTGACAACCACTTGTAAATTGTAACTTGTAGCTTCGAGAAATGGGCCCCAGGAAATTGGGCTGAATAAACGCACCATGTAATAGTTTTTTTTTTTCGTGTATGAGTTCGTACTGTAAAAAGAGCCCAAAAGATTGATATTTTGAAGACAAGTGTAATGTACAAAATTTACATAAACGTTCAGGTATATTAATGGGTTAATCTCACCCAAGTTACAGGTATAAATACAATTTTATTTGTTGATTGATTGAGGACTTACGTAAATGAGATAGATGGTTACGTATCACATTTGGTAGGTACTTTTACATTAAGTTATACCAACTGTTAAGTTTTATACTTCTATTCATTTTATAGTTGTTAATTTTTTATGCATGGAATGACGTTTCAGCAGTCAAACGCCTCTTGAAGATCTACCCTTTTATTTCGATATTTTTATAAATGCATGCATTAAAGTTATTTATTAAGGTACAGATGGGCATTTTCGGGGAGGGGGGGGTTCAACTTATAGATTTTTAACACTATTTAATAATACAAATATCGTAAAACATGAAACATATCGAGTAGTTGATATTTGACCCCCAGTCGTAATTGCCCCCCCTGTATCTTACCTATAGATTTTGAGACCTCTATGTCTACTTGACATTGCACAGTGACGCTTGTTGCCGCAGTTTGATCTCATAGTGAATTTGTTGATTGTTGACAAAGCTCAAAACGATTTTCCTTTCACGGCGCTATAGCATATAATTATAAATAGTATAATGTCTTTATTCTTATTTTTTATAAGTAGTGGTATTCAGAATTAGGAGAAAGTAAACGGCATAAAAAATAGTGTGATGGGATTAAAGCATTATTGGCCTGATTGAAAAGGTACCATGAAAATTAAAGTTATACTATACATACTTTAGAATGCTATTATCAATATTATCATAAGACTTCTAGCAGATATGAACTTAATGTTTAACAAAGGCGGATTCAGATTCGTACTCCGGGGGGTTGCACGTAGTCAATTTTTATGACTCTGGGGAAGGGGGGGGTCCTAACTGGATCCGCGCTTAATCTTTTAAAACGTTCTTGGTGGTATTGGTACTTTAACTTATTCTGATTATCGCTATTGCTTTATAATGTCAACAGTAAGGTGTTTCATAATAATATTTTCTTATGTTTTGCCATAATAGTTATAGTAATAAAAATATTCAAAAATATATTTTAAAGAGTATTATTTGGTAGGTATATGGCGTTTTAAATGACAATGACCTGGCGGTCGAACACACCTGGTTAGATCAAGTATCGACGCATCACTCAAGAGGGTGCACATTGTGCTAGACTACCTGACATGACCTACCTAAAGTAATATGTAAGGTGGGTGAATCAGATTTTACACCAGAAAAATGCATGTTTGCACAGTTTAAGTAGCATAATTTTGCATAAAACCAGCGTAAATCAGGGGACCGTAACCATGGCAATAACAGGCAAGAAAAAGTTGATTCACCCAGATACGTTCAATTCTAGATGGGCATATTTTTATTTTGTTGTCGATTTCACTTTTTTCGTAACGATAAGGTACTGTATATCCTTAAATATAGTGAAGAGAAGACAGAGCTATTAGTTCGCCGTGTAAAAATGAAATAAAATAACCGTCAAATAACAATTACAATTTGTATTAATCTATCAGTCACGCATATCGGCCTATACTTAAATAGTTTTTACTCGTAACACCTTGTGAAGTTAATAGACGCACTTTATCGCACTGTGAAACACGGCCTCCATAACTTTCAATTACATAATTACCTATGCAATGTCTAGTGATAATTTAATATCCTTCAATATTTCATCGTGAATGTGGTTCCGGTTTTCTCTTGTCACCTGCAATAAGAAATAACTTGTTTAATGAAGACCCACCCTATTAGTCCATTGCACAGATAAAGAATTTCATACGTGAGAGCGAGAAGATGATCACACATATGTGTGAGAGAAAGAAAAACATATCATCTTCACTTTCACGTATGTGTGTTGTGTGAAATGTATTAATCTAATTTAATGATTTACCTACAATTACGTAAGTATGGTTACACAATGTACTACTATAAGATGTTGACATGTAACACTGGTGTTATTAATAAATTATTGTATTGTATGAATGATAGTGGCATGCCTAGGCACTTGCACAGGCGCGGCCAAGGGGCCGATTTTTGAGTCTCACGCGTTCGAATTCAGAAAATTGTCACTGAAAATAATAAGCAAGTCACCGTTTTCAACCGGTATTTTAGTGACAAAATCCCGTATGCGAGATTCAAAAATCGCCCCCCTGGCGGGATAAAATGTCAGTGTGCCTCCTCATTGTTCGCTAACTACAACAAACAAGGGAGAATATTTTTTTTTCAGGCTACATATAGCCTCCTGTCTCAGAAGCATTTGTTTTGTTTTTGAATTAGGAACCCTTTGTTACTCGTTAAAAGTTGAAAATAATTATTGGAATTTGTACTCGGGGACTTAAAAGGATGGGGTTAATTCCAGTCTCTCTACCACAACTCGGATCCTGGCGATCAAATATATGAATGAGGCCCGTTCCTAGCACACAGTCTAAGCTCGTGTAGGTGAACGCGTATCATGCTTGTAAGAGTGAAATATAAAGCTAGGAACATACTATGCGGACGTCCGTCGTAAATCGACCGCGACCGCGACCGATCAGTGTGCACGGAACAAAACATCCAGTGAGCCAGATTTCGATCGGACGTCCATGCGCTCAAGGCCACGTCCACGTCCGTTGACCGATAGTTTGCACGGTTATGTGTAATTTCATTGTCCAGATTCCCTTCCGCGGTCGATTTACGACGGACGTCCGCGTAGTATGTTCCTAGCTTGACAGGTCGACTGTTCGCGTTTTTGACAGGCGGTAACTGCGAGGTAACCGAGAGGGGGCGGGCAGCACATTCAACGGGGAGCGAGAGTGGCCATACTGTACGATAGTACTCTTTATTATACTGTGACTCTACTACAGACTACAACTCTACAGCTGAACGCGATGTTAGCATTGCGCGTTTTTAAAATTACACCCTGTATAATAAAGCCCTTGCCTGCAAATGTATTTTTCTCAAACATGCAATGAAATATTGTCTTTACGTTCCTTAAAATGGGCTGGGAAGTATCACTTTGTGGGCGCAACAACTCGAGAGGACTGTAAAGGGATTTCATATTATTTTTCAGGCCTAGGCCTGCAAAGTAACTTTTTTTTATAAAATATTGTCCTTTAGAGCATTTTTTTTTATTTCATTGTATGTTTGAGAAAAGCACTATACATGCCTCGGCGTGAAAACGGATTCCCGGCCTCGTATCCCTATCCGGCCTCGCTCGCACGCTCGCTCGGCCGTATACACCGTGTTTCACTTAACACTAAAAACCTGAAAACAGTTTGTTCAGAATCGAGAGTAGAATCGATTGAGCTATATCTTGATGGGGGTAATATTTTTATTTAAATTAGTATTATTAGTTATTTTTTACGTGCCCATTCTATTGTACTCGTAATACAACATTGTGTATATCGCATTGCTAGAGGTTGTTTACCTTTTTTCAGTATTTAGGGGTATTAATACTGGCCGGTTACTTGGACGATTATTTTTTCCGCTACTAGTTTGACGTTGTTTGTCAGTTAAATCTTAATGTTTATCATAAGTCATAACAAATTGAACTCGTACCTAATTACAACCTTGTCATTTTGAATATTGAGTTTATTTGTGCTTACTGCGATTACCTGTCCAATTTGAAGTTTACTGTGACAAAGCTTTAAAGTGTTTTACAGTGACATCTTAGCTGTCTATTGGTAAACCTTATGTCGTTGCAGTAACGTACACAAATAAATAGTCTTATGGTTTATGATGGTAGTTAGCAATTATTTTATTGAGTGTAGAGCTAAAAGTCAAGTAGAGCTGTACAGAAAATTAAAAATTCAATTAAAAAAAAAGTAACGATCAGATTAAAAGATGAATACTCTAGATGAGTTTAAAAAAATAAAAATCAGTTGGGGTGTCTGAGGTTTTGAGTGATACCGGAAACACCGTGTATACCCACTTGGCCGGAAATCCTCATTTTCCCGGCCTCTGATGTAATGTACTATTTATTAGTATGTTTTGGATCATTTGAAGACAAGTTATATTTGTCGAAAATTCAATATAATTTATACCTTAAACTGTTAGGAATAAAGGAATAAGTTGTGTTGTAATGCTATCAGCGCGTGTGTGGTATATGTATTAGTACCTACATTGCAATACAAGTGCGGAAAAGAGGAAGAATCGCACTGGTACCTTACTGAAAAACTTCGTACGATACACGTGCGTAGAGGTAATTCGAATTTCTTATTTTTATCCCTCATATCGTAATGTACTGTATTTTATAGTTTTTTTTTTTTGCAAGTATGAGGTTGATTCGGAAGTAAAATTTGCTCAGTAGGTGCAGTATACCTATAAGTACATATTAACCCTTTCGCTGATAATGCTCCGCCTGTCGACGAACTGTCACTGAATACATATACACGGGTACGTGCTTTCTGCGGCAGTGGTTCGGCTGTCAACGTAGTGTCAGCGAATGAGTTAAGATATGAACACAGCGCATACTTAACATACGAATGTTTTCACAAATCGACAACTTACCACCCAAACTTTTCCGTCCTTGTTGCTCCTTATAGACTCGATGAGCGGATCGCCCTTCCTAATAGGTATAGTGGCCAGAACAAAGCAGTCGGAGCCCGGGCCGAAAACCTCTTTCACCTTGGACTTGAAGGGCGCGCTGAAGAACTCCATTTTACCTATCTCGTCTATTACTAGAAGTGATGGAGGGGGTAGCTGAAAAAAAGACTATTGTTAGTTTTTTTAAGAAAAAGCTGACCTTATACAATGTGGTACGCCACCTTGCCACCAGCCACTGAAAACCTGAGACACCCATTGCACCTATACTAAGAGGACCTACCCCAAAGCCCCAAAATCGCGAAAATAAAGGCTGTTTCATACATTTTGGTTGTTTGATCTTGACGTTTTGTATGGGGGACTATTTTTTTTCGCGTTTTTTGTGTTAGTTCCATAATAAATTACACATTTAGTATGACCTATACCTATGGAGCTTCTGAAGTTTTCAGGGGCGAATGTAACAAGCTGTATACTTTACGTGAAAAAACGATGTTGTAAACAATTTACAAAAAATAATAATACCTAAAAATATTTATGTATACTTAGGTAATAATGTTATTTTTAAATTGTTTACTGTCTACATTTTATAATTCAAATGTATTTTTTTGTAATATTTGACCTTCTCGTATTTGTTTCTTGTTTCGAATTATCCTTTTTATGATTGAGTTGAGTTTTGACAAGATAATTAATTAATAAATATAAAATGTATAAATAATTTGTAATGCGCAGTTTTCAAACACCATATTGTATTGACTTCACAAATGAATAAATATTAATATGAATATAATTAACAGAATGACCTAGTTATACCTAATTGGTTTTTGTTTTTATTTTTTTTATAACAAGATAAATAATTAAAAAAAATCATAACATGTGGCATAGGTACATCTGCAGGGTTAGCACATGATTGCCTCGATAGTATGTCGCCGCGAGATAGACTACCCGTCCTTATGCCATTAATACAGTTAGAAGAAGACGTGACATCTATCTCGCGGCGACATACTCTCGCGGCAATCATGTGCTAGGCCTACTGGCAGCTGTGGAGTAAATAATTGTGTTGTGTACTTTATTCATGTAGGCTTAGTAAAAGCACTTATGAATAGTTAATTCTCTTGTACTATCGGTTTAGCCTAAGTCTTCATACACCAAAAAATTACATATGTTGGTATGCATGAGATTATGCTAATCATTTTAAACACTGTTCTTTTCATTATACTGTCAAGATTGATCATGACATAAAGAAGTTTGCCTGTGTACAAATGGTTTTTTTTTCTGTTTTGTTTCTTTTTTTTTACAATAAAGTGATTACTACTAACATAAAAGCTCTGATATTGATGTAGGTAGTTAGTTTGTGTTTAGAAGTCAAGGAACAAACAAGTATTTTTTTTTGGGCAGTTGTGTAAAAACCAATGGCTGAAAAAGGAAGGTCAGTTTAATTTTTACTTTAAAAAGAGGTTTTGAAATTCATTTTTTTTTCTATATAGGAATTTTATTACTTTAAATTGCATCATATTGTAAAGAAAACATCATTACAAAAATTTCAAATAAGTACCTTAAAAAATACAAAGTTACCAAAAAAATATTTATATTATTTTCTGTTTTATTTTTAGAGTCACTAATCTTCACATCAATGGAATTGAAGCTGTTGAAGGTTGTATTTAAATAATATAAAAAATCTAAAAATAGAATTCTAGCCAGTAACTTTTTTTTATTTTTTGCTTTAACTGAAATTCGCCAATAAAACAGGCTCTATGTCCACACAAAAATAGTTAAAAATATTCTGAACACAAAACTGCAAACAAATATATTTGGAAGCTATAAAATATCAAACTGTTTTTTACAGACTAGACTTTGTTGAAGTTAATATGCTACCAGGCTACCACATGCTACTTACCTTCCTCATGCTGTACAAAGCGATACTTTCAAACTCGGGCACCAGCACTCCATATTTCCCAACATTGTACTTCACTGGCTCTGTCAGCAGGCTCTGGTCTCTCGCCAGCCGGCCCCGTTCTCCCTCCAACGTCACTACATCAAATCCCAGCCGTACTCTATCCTTTCTAACCTCTTCCGTGTAAAAACCCGAAGCTTGCGTACCCAGCTTTTGAATAGCTTCACATAACTTTTTCGTAAGGGTTGTCTTTCCAACTCCTGTAAGAAAATCTAATTAGAAATTTAAAGGCTGAGGTTACTAGAGAATAATGAGGTTATCAATCTACCTAACCCGGGTCGCCAGTTAAAATGAAATATTTTAACTTATTTGGCATCTTTTCTTCTACCAGTTTTACTGCTTTCAATTGTATTTTATAAAATAATTAAAATATAAATAACACACACTTCGTTTTGTCTTTTGTTTACATCGGTGACACTGACACTGACGTTCCGTTTAATACCTTGTAAGACTGTCAGTCAAATATATATTTTTTATATATATTTAGAAGTTACCTATGTTTTTCATATGAACCGTTTCTGTGTCGTATAAAATTTGAATAGTAATATTATTATACATAACTGAGTTGTAAATAACTACAGATTGCAATATGTAATTTAGGTTGTCTTTATCATCGAATGTAATATGTTCGTATAATGGAACGTGCGGGATGGAATAATCCGACCATATTTTATAAAGCGCAATTATCATATCAAATCAGAGCTGATAAGGTATTTTACAAAGTAGTAGGTTAATATTAATTCCTTCTCTTTTTTCTTGTCCTTTCTCTTTCACTTTGACACATTCCTTACTTTTTGTTTCTTATCATTTTATCACTGTGCCAAAGTTCAACGAAGTTTCTTATTGCTTCGTTTATCGGTTCATTTCATTTATAGAAGCCGGCAAGACTAGGTTATAGTAAAGTATTATATAAAAATGGCTTCCGTTGGTACTGTAACTCGCGTGTTGCTCGGCAAGAATGTTCTCAACGGAGGCCGCTTTGTAGCAGCATCGAATACCGGTTTGGTGAAGTTTTACAGTGCAGGTAATTATATGAATTTAAATTAGGATCACTTCTCCGACTTGTAGCAGCCACCGACTATCTGTAAGGAATAATACATGAAAATTTCGTCACATATGGATTTAATGTAATGTACTATGCGTCGGCATTAAGTATGGCTAAGGTACACACGTTCTGCAGTTCTTTTTGTTTTACCTGGCCAGGATTCAGTGATTACAAGAAGGAACCGAAGCCATATTTTTTATAACTTGTAAAAGTATCTTTGGCAATTTTATCTTCTCTTATACTCGCGCAGTTTTAACTCTACTTTTATATATAACTCTAATTTCATATATAATTTAATTGACTTTGTAAGTTGTATATCCCTCTTTATCGCCGATCACAAAATATTTTCACAAAGTATGTGATGTGCATTCATTTTTGTTACTGTGAGGTACAGTTTAGCACTAATACAGGTGTCCAAATCGGTACCTCCCTGCATCTGCCATGGTCTTCAGATACCAATAGGAACATAGGCTTATATGCAGTGATCAGACTATGATAGCAAAACTTGTACAAAACTTGACATGTGGGATGTGGGTATTAAAGAGTCCTTATAGTCCTGAAAATAATTGAAATTATGAGTTTCCATTATAGAATCATCCATAGTGCAGATCACTGCTTATATTATGTTGTCGGGTGATAGATTAGATTGTTATTGATACACTTAACCAAATTGGAATTTGGACCTGTCACATGCATTCCATGTTCGTTTAGTTAATTCATGAGAAGGAATATTGGAGACAGTCAATGTATTCAGTTTTTTGGTTACTAAAAAAATTATATTGACAACTGTAAAATTTTATTAGTAGTTAGGATATACATTACCATACATACTCAATAAAACAGAGTACTGAGATGTCATAAAAAAATTGTAATAGGAATTAATATGTAGGAATTTCCTTTTTCTAAATTATGAGACTTGTTTTAAAGGAATAACATTCAAATTGGCTTGGCAACAAAAGACCTTGACTTTGATCATTTCTAGTATTGTATTAATGTTTATCTTATCTGCTTGTGCCACATAACTTTTATTTCGCTATACATGTTTACCTTGGGGTTTATGTAACCAAATGTGGGTGAGTAATGTAGCCCAATTGTTTCTTTAAAATTTTACATTGATATAATTTATTTTCTTATAATTATTTTTTATATATGTCTCGAATCAAGCAGTTTAGGTAAACAAGAAATCATTGTACAATTTTTCCCCTTTATTCAATAAAGCCACAATCTGTTATAATATAAACAACTAGCTTTTAGAAAGAGACAAAAAGTAGCCTATGTCACTCTCCATCTCTTCAAATATCTCCATTTGAAAAATCACGACAATTCGTCGCTCCGTTTTGAAAGACGGACGATCAAACAGACACACACACTTTCCCATTTATAATATTAAAGTCCTATGGATATGTCGCAGTAAGATAGATAAAGCCGTTATATAGTTATAACCCTAGGAATATATTTATACGTCGTAACATAGTTAAACGAAAGCGATTAATTTCTATCTTACTAGGAATATAACTATAATACTAAACTAGTTTAGTCATATAGTTATATGACTGGATTCAGTTTAGTGAAATGATTGTAGGCAGGAGTGCGGCGGTGCGGCGGAGGTATAGTTATAACCCTAGGGATATAATTATATGCCGTAACATAGCTAAACGAAAGCGATTCCTTACCATCTTACTAGGAATATAATTATAATACGTTACTAGTTTAGTTATATAATTATATCACTGGATTAAACTTAGTCTAGGGATATAATTATAATACGTCTCTAGTTAAGTAATATAGTTATATAACTGGATTAAGTTCAGTAGTATAATTGTAGCAGTGTAGTGCGGCCACTGTTACGTTTTAACTAATATAGCTTGGATTCGTTTGTTTAGTAACCAAACCTCGTGTACTATGTTCGGATCGATACAAAATAAACTTTGTTCTAACGTCAGTGACGGTGTTGTTATTCCAAATCGTCCCGCTATACGTATTATAAAACACTGATTTAAACTTTCACGATTTTTACACATATTTAAAATTGCAAACGGGACTTAATACATAGTAATACGCGATTAAGTCCCGTTTGCAATTTTAAATACCGTATTATAATTATATTCCTAGTAAGATGGTTCTGAATCGCTCCCTTATATCCCTAGGGTTATAACTATACCTCCGCCGCACCGCTGCACTCCTGCCTACAATCATTTCACTAAACTGAATCCAGTCATATAACTATATAACTAAACTAGTAACGTATTATAGTTATATTCCTAGTAAGATAGCAATTAATCGCTTTCGTTTAACTATGTTACGACGTATAATTATATTCCTAGGGTTATAACTATATAACGGCTTTATCTATCTTACTGCGACAGATATATATTTAAAACATTGCAGGAATTTCACCAGATTTTTAAAAACTAAATTTCATTTTATTTAACACAACATATTGCTTCACAGCTCCAGCATACGAAAACATCAAGACTGAAGTGGTGGGCACCAAGAAGAATGTAGGTCTGATCCAGCTACACCGCCCCAAGGCGCTGAACGCGCTGTGCAAGCCTCTTTTCCAAGAGCTGGGGCAGGCTGTGCGCGCCTTCGACGCTGATGACTCTATCGCGGCCATCGTCCTCACCGGTAATGACATTTATGTGGAAGTGTGAAGTCTCATCCAGCTACACCGCTCCAATGCATTGAACGCGCTGTACAAGCTGCGTTCCCTGAAGCCATTTATAACAGTTATAATTAGGGATGTACCGACTAGGGGGCGTCCATTAATCGCGTCATACTGCATAGGGGGGGGAGGGGGTCATGAAAAAATCACCAAATATCACCATGGGGGTGGGGGGTTAGGAACATATCACGTGTATTTTTTTTGTTACACTAACGTAAAGAAAAAAACATATTTCTGAGCTATTTTTATATCAACTTTTACAGTCAGAACTTACGTTGTGCAGTGCAAAGAGAACAGAATATAATAGAATATAATTTATTCGTGAACACAGTCAAGATTAATTACACATTACAACACAAACAGAAAGGAATGAAGTGCCACGAAATGGCCCCATCTCAGCGTGTTGCTGGTGGCTTCCAGCGCTGATCTTCCGATGAGACCATCAAGTGAAAAAAAACCCAAACTAAACATTTTTTTCCACTTTTTATTTTACCACTTTGTTGGCGTGATTGATATACATATTGGTACCAAATTTCAGCTTTCTAGTGCTAACGGTCACTGAGATTACCCGCGGACGGACGGACGGACGGACGGACAGACAGACAGACATGGCGAAACTATAAGGGTTCCTAGTTGACTACAGAACCCTAAAAAGACGAAACAAAAATGAATGTACATACATGTAATATTCAAACGCACTCGACACTTTCAAAAGATTTGGTAACTCCTTGCAGCCCCAGTGAGTGAAATTCGTAATTTGAGTTTTTTTTTCTTTTAAGTCCAATTTAGGCTTGACTATATATATATTTCTTATAGGTTTTCTTGTAATCTACACATTAAAGGCCATCTCGGGTATTTTTTTTTAATTTTATACTAATTAGTTTCGGAGATAAGGGAATGGTCATTTTTGCCTGTTTTCTTAAATTACTTGAAAATTACTTGACTGAAAATTATTAAAAACATATATTATATTTTTGAAATACGTATAAGGGCCATTTTTTTCAAAGTTGTCCACCCCACTTTTTTTGTAACATGGGTATTTTTTACGCGATTCATATTCAGAATCGCGAGGTCTTTTGATCGTGATGGGAAAAAAAATATCCCAAGATTTCCATATTTTTTTTGGACCTTCCATTCCGTTACCGCCATACAAAATGTATGAAAAAATGGTAACGGAATAGAGAAAAAACCTTGGGACACTTTTTTACTGCTATTAGGATTGAACGAGCTCGCGATTCTGAGTGGAAAGCACATAAAAAATTCCAAAACAAAAAATTGGGGCCCAATTAACGCCCTTTTATTTGATATGTAACACGCTAAAAAACTATTTCAAAAAACTTTGATTCCTAATTTTCACTTTTACCCCCCAAAAGTGGCCCCTATAGTTGTTTTTTTTATTTTATTTAAATTGCATGCCCGTCTTTGGGTCACAAGTTCACATATGTGTGCCAGGAAACAAGTTAATCGGTTCAGTTGTTTCGGTTCAGTGGTTTCCTTTTTGAGGTACAGAACCTTAAAAATGAGGGGGCAAAGGTTTAATTCTCATAGAAAATTTGAATTTCGCGCCAAGATTTGGTTGATTCGTTGGTTGGAAAAAAGTTTACTTAAGTTGCCAAAAAATTACACGTCATATTGGCCAGGGGGGGAGGGGGTCCTGAAAATATCACCAAAGATCACCATGGGGGGGGGTCTAAAATAAGCCAAAAACGTATGACGCGATTAATGGACGCCCCCCTAGTCGGGAAAGCCGACTATCCGGCCACATTTGTAGTCGGCGACTAGTCGGCAAAACAGGTCGATTAGTCGGCACTCTATAAGTCATAGAAAAATAGTACAAAAATAAATTAACACCTGATATAATTGTATTATGTACCGATTCGTTATACCTTGGTTACTTAAAAGAACAAATATCTGTGATCATCACAAAAATAAATGTCCTACCTAGGGCTACCGGGTGTCATAGACAGGATCACAAACCTACCCACTAAGCCAAACCGGTTGTTAAAAATGGAAAATGAGCCGTACTACCTACTTGAAATATTTTGATGACTGTAAGCACTCTCATAATGTCCACTCCAAAGCGCAGATCACTGCAGGGCTAGCACATGATTAGCGTGACAGTATCTCGCCGCGACATAAATCGACAGTCCTATTTCTAATTGTAAGTATTCATGATATAAGACGGGTAGTCTAAGTCGCGACGAGAAATTGTCGCGCCAATCATGTACTACTAAGTACTACTACTTGCTGCTGATAATGCCTTTTCAATTCATCCGAGGACGACGCCTGTTGCTGATTTATGGTTGTACCCTCTTGACGAGGCCTGCGTTGCTGATGTTCTGTTGTAAACTATTTAATGCTTATTGCCAATAAATATAATATTATATTCCAGGTAACGAAAAGGCGTTCGCCGCCGGCGCCGACATCAAGGAGATGCAGAACAACACCTACTCAGACAACACGAAAGGAGGGTTCCTGCGCGAGTGGGAGGACGTGTCCAACTGCGGCAAGCCCATCATCGCTGCCGTCAACGGGTTCGCTGTAAGATTTTTTTTATGAAATAGGAGGCAAACGAGCAGACAGGTTGCCTGAACGTAAGCGATCACGATCCGGAAATACCGCAGGCGGCAATTATACTTTACCAAACTTTACTAAGGGCCAACTTTATCAATGTAGATTCAGAAAACTTTAAAGAGCCCACAATCACCGAGGAACTCTGACAATGTGGAAGGATGGTATTCCAGATTTAAAGACAACATACATTTAACTAATTATATCATAACATTGGACTAAGAAGCTTCCATACTAAAGACCACAGGCGGTTTACGCGCGCGAGTCCATACATCAATCTCAACTTCAAATTTGTGCTAGATCGCCAGGTCTACGTTTAGATCCTGCATTCAGCAGAAACAAAACCAACCTCCTCTTAAAAACCTAACCTTGACTTCCAGCTCGGCGGCGGCTGCGAACTAGCCATGTTGTGCGACATCATCTACGCGGGCGAGAAGGCCAAGTTCGGGCAGCCCGAGATCAACATCGGCACCATCCCCGGCGCGGGCGGCACGCAGCGCCTGCCGCGCTACGTCGGCAAGTCTAAAGCCATGGAGATCGTGCTCACCGGCAACTTCGTCGACGCGCACGAGGCCGAGAAGATGGGTGAGTAGGACAAAAGACAATCTGAGGCGTGGAAGTTACAAATGGAAGCGTCCTAGAAGGCTACAAAACAGGTAAAGCTTGAGAGAAGCTAATACATTGACAATGCGTTAGTGTCTACAGGTAGGCAAACTTCGGAGACGAGGCAGCATCAGTATAAGTCACCAGATATAATCTCAAAAGACAATCTGAGGCGTAGAAGTTACAAATGGAAGCGTCCTAGAAGGCTACAAAACAGGTAAAGCTTGAGAGAAGCTAATACATTGACAATTTGACAATGCTGAGTCCACTCCTTGAGTTGCAGACGTCCATAGGTGACTGTGACCGCTTTCCATCAGGCGGATCGTATGCTTGTTTGCTACCAACGTAGTATAAAAAAATATATACAGTCAAACTTCGGGGAAGAGCCAAAATCAGCAAAAATCACCAGGGTATGTACGTAGCCGAATGGCACAAACGCTCACGAAACGAAACGCTCGTAGATATCTATCTCTATCGCTCTTGCGTATTGGCGCGACAGAGCCAGACCAGACTACCTATCACGGCGTTTCTTTTACATTTCGCGTCATAGAAATGCCATTCGGATTCGGATACGGGGCCAGGTCACAACTATCTCAAGAATCCGAATGTTGTATTTTTGTATAAGATTAGGTACCGAATCTCCGAATGCTGTATTTATGTATGAGATGAAAAACTGCCGTGTGCATACATAATGTCCTTTTTGCGATTTCATCATGGCCAAATGTGTCATATCTACAAACATTTTACGACACTACGTGCATCACGAACTCACTTTTATTTTCGTTTAAAAATTAGACTTACAAGAACAATTTGTTCAGAAAACAATGTAAAATTGAAAGTCGTTCTTCTTATATTTAGCTCTACTATTTTGTAATTGACTCAGTGAGGAACCAGATTCGTGCTGCTACCGTTTTAAAAGACGTTCCCTCTACTTCGAAGTAATCAAGATTCCCTATAACCTTATGAAAAAACAGTCCACCGGCCTATTCTGGCTCAGGTCTAGTCGATATTTTTCTATTGGCGGTTATATAAACGCTGTGGATACGCGTTATACTTCCAAAAGGAACGAAACTTGGAACGCTTGAATGAGTCTCGTGGTGCATTACAATGTTCATGTATTATTCAGCTACGGCACCATTCGCACAAAGCTTCTAAGATAATACAGCGATACGATATCAGTTTAAGATCAACAGTTTTTTGGTTGATGAAATTTACATCAGGGATCGGAACCCGTTCCCAAATACCATTTGATATCGTCCTTAAACCGTTACCTATAAATTTTGTTCAATGGGAACAAAATAATTCCGGTTACGGTTCTTATATCGTTCCCTAAACGAACGGTTCATTATAAATTTTGTTCAGTGGGAACAAAATAATTTCGGTTTCGGTTCTTATTTCGTTCCCTCAAAGAACAGTTCCTTACAGTAACGTTTAAATGAACGAACAGAATTTTAGCGTTCCTAAAACCAATATTATTTCGTTCCGAGCCGCGCGGGAGTAGGTATAGCGACTGTAGCGAGCGCCGGAGCCGAGCGTTTTCGCCGACGCACGAGCCGCCTTTCGCTGTCTCTTTTTCACACGAAGTTCATTTATATTTCTGTTTCGGTTAGCCGGCCGGCCGCGGCCGGCAATGAAGGTGAAGGTAGGTTGTTTGTTTTGTTTACTTCATTTACTTGAGTTGCAACTTTCGGCGTATAAACAGCGAACGTGCAGTGATAGTGTATGCTTGATATTGAAACTATTAGGATAGGAAGAAACAGCATAGAATATACACCATGTATAAAGGGCGGCAAATTTTAAAATTGTAGGGCTCACCGGCCAATTGTCTTCATAAAACCTGTCTACTTAAAGTTTCACGTTAACGGAATCATTAAAGGATTAAGACGATACAGGAGGCAAGCACGAATTCAGATTTTTAGGTCTTTATCGCCGTCGCGTTGACGGGGGCGGAACCCACAGAGAGGCCCTGTATAGTAAAGTTGTGTGTGCGCGTGGCGCACGCACACAGACGCGTACGCCGGCGGCGCAAGTACTCGCGCTCGAGCCGACCGGCGCCCGCAATCGCTCTCTATCTATATTTTTCTAGTTTTGGACTTCTGATTTGCGTATAGTTTTGGACTCCGTGAAGTATACTCGTACTGATTTGAATAGAATGCAAATTTGTCATATTTTAGGTATTCTAAATATTATTCCTTACCTTATACATAATGTAATTATCTTAAAAGGAATCATGATACCGAAATAAAGTTATTCGGTATGTAAAAAACTAAAGCCTTTTTCGATGTCAAAAAGAAAGTTTAAAATAATTTTGTGATAAAGTAAATATTTTCTGAAAGGATTGGGTTATACCTAGGGATTGCAATAATATAGAATCCGGATTATTTTTAGGGCAAAATCCGAACTCCGGATTAAATCCGGATTTTTTTAGTAACTAAAGCCTGACAAGTTTTTATTTGACCCTGGAAGAGTGTCGCTACAAATCGTTTTCATATGGCAATAATGTGCCGACGTCATGTATAATCGGGACAGCGAGTACTGGGTTTCGTTTCGCGTTAATATTTGTAGAAAATTAAAGCATGGTTTTAGAGAATGACAATTTAATAAGCTAGGTTTGAAGACTTGCTACTTCCACACAGCCTAAAATTCATGAAGCTTGTGCCTGTATCGAAGTCGTCGATGTTTATTTTCTTCTTACGTGGGACCTTGTTTTGTACTGGTGGCGATGATGAAACGGCCTCCTTATTTCTTTAAATATTTTTCACGGCAGAGCTAAATACAGACACCATAAATAAGAACAAAAAATATATTAAGCTAAATCGAAACCAACTAATCATTGCATGAGAACATTATTAGGGTGCCCGCCCCCCCTACACGTAAAGTGGGGAGAGATTTTTTTTTCATTTCAACCCTGACGTGTGATATACCTATTGTTGGATAGGTATTAAAAAATGAATAGGGGTTTACTACTAACATTTTTTGATATTGTAAATTTTTTCGGAAATAATCGCTCGGAAATGTATGGGACATTTCAGGGGTAAACTTTTGTATGGGCTTTGTCAGTCCCGGTATATATCGTCCTTGATATTAGGCAACTACTGAAATAATATTTGTGTGCTCTAATTCAATGTGCACCTCTAACGACTCTTACGCAGTTGCCATTGAGGCCAATCAATTAAAGGTGAGGAAACAGTCTCAGCTGTTGCCATTAGATTTGGTGAAAATAACATTGATCGCGTTGGATATGGTAAGTATGGTTAAGAAACTAAAGCCTGACCAGAAATATAAATAACTATTGTCAGGCAGGAGTGCGCTGTTATTCTGCTGATGTATGGAGTGACAGTTCAGTATAGTATGATGACTATGAAGAAAATAGTTTTAATGAAATTCCGCTACATGGCGCGTAGTCATATATTTCTGGTCATGCTTTACATGTGTATAAAATAAAACAAAACTTATGAATCTTATGATATAATCTTTCCAGTAATTGCCTATGGGAAAATAACATTGTAGTTACCACTGGTAACAACTTAGTGGTAACTCTGACTAGTGGAATAACCCTTATTTTATAACGATATTTCACTATCGAATGTACCAAAATATGATTGACTTTTACACTGAAGCTATGATTATGATAGAGTACACATAATCTTGATACACATTTAATAATATTTTTCTATTTTATTTTCGAGATCTTCTAAACAAGCCCGTAAATTCTCTTCGGGAACTTGTTCTAACTTTTTTCTTATAACGACTGCAACTATATTACGCTTGCATGAACAAGGGCACATCGCGTCCGGTTCCGGTTCACTATAAATGGATTGCATGGGTTGTGCTCTCTCAAGGACTGCATCTTGGTCCTTAAAAACATTTAAAAACATATCACTATTACAAATTCACACAGATTAAGTAACACACATATTTATAAAAATTAGTGCAGATTATATTTTATACAGCTTTCTCTCACTATAAGCACTTACATCCAACTCAAGGTCATCAGAATCGCTTGGATATGGGGTAGTTTTTTCTCTATATATATTTTTTTTAAGACTAGATCTTCATCATCTATGTCAAAGCTTTTATCTGCAATAAAAATATTTTATTTATTTTGCATAAGTACTTACATTTCTAGAAAATTATTACAATAAGTTACAAGCTTTTGAGAATTGGGCCCTTGGTGTATCTACATGGAATACACAACTGTAGTTGGCGAGTGTATTAGTGTCTACACTGTCTACAGACGACCAAACCGACCAAGGTCCAACAAGTACGGGATTGTAAGAGCGGGAGAGCTACGTCAACCGGGGTGGCTTTAGGAAAATTTGGGGTTACTTTGATGGTATTTGAACGGCTTTAAAATAAACATCATTAGATCAGTCAATGAATGCTCAAAAGGGGGGTCTAGGTGGAATGGCCGAAAGCAGAAAGTTTCACTACGGGATGTTGTTATGGGTAGTCAGGAGACATACATACTAAAAGTCCTCGGACTTTGGACGTGAGCTCGAAGAGGGGGGGATGAAAAAAGGTCCCATTTTTTGTTTTTGACGTGATAACGTCTAATAACTCGTTACTACGGGCAGCATGCACGAAAAAGATGACGTCATTGTCCCGTTTCGCAATATAGCTTTAGCGCCATCTATTGGCGCGCGTTGGAACTAAGCGGCTGATCGATGCGCTCGGTATGGTTAGGCTTCCCACAGACAGTCTTAAAAATTCATAATCTTAAAAAAAACTTGTATGCAATCTGACAGTTCAAATCTGTCAGTGTCTTGTCAGTGTCAGTTTGAACTGTCAGATTGCATACAAGTTTTTTTTAAGATGACGTCATTGTCCCGTTTCGCAATATAGCTTTAGCGCCATCTATTGGCGCGCGTTGGAACTAAGCGGCTGATCGATGCGCTCGGTATGGTTAGGCTTCCCACAGACAGTCTTAAAAATTCATAATCTTAAAAAAAACTTGTATGCAATCTGACAGTTCAAATCTGTCAGTGTCTTGTCAGTGTCAGTTTGAACTGTCAGATTGCATACAAGTTTTTTTTAAGATTATGAATTATTAAGACTGTCTGTGGGAAGCCGTATAGCGTGTGGCCTAAGTAAAGCACCACAGCTGGGACAGATGGCGCGCCCGTGTGTTGTTCTCGTTAAGCTGAGTTTAGACCAGCAAGTTATTGCTGCAAGTTTTGAGACGCAACTATAGGTAAGAGTGAGTGGCAAATATCTGCATCTCTTTCTAGCATATACTTCTGTCTCAAAACTTGCAGCAATAACTTGCATGTCCAAACTCAGCTTTACAAAATTAATTATTTTAATTTATACGACTTTTTACAGAACATATCCCGTCTGAACTCATCATAGATTTAGAATTATTAAACTAGATTGTGTAGTTAGGTCAAAAAGTGTGTCCACATGAGAGGTCATTGTTTGGGCTGGTGTCCCTCTCGCACTTACTGACAATGTCAACATTATTCAGTGAACGTCGTTTTTAATTATACAAATCTTTGATTTATTGGCATCAAAATAATTACATTGTAATTACATTGTAATTATTTTCCAATTCTTTGAAATATATCGAAACCCTAGTTTGAATATAAGTAACACTAAAATAATATAAGAAGTTATAAAGTCAGGTAATATATATATATAAAAATACTACTATTATGGCTCATTAACACTGGCCACACGTGCGAGAGGGACACCAGCCCAAACAATGCCCTCTCATGTGGACCGTTTTCGATAGTTCAGAATAGCGAAAACGGTCACCTTTTTGTCTCAGTAATAAGGTTCAATTTAGTATGGCAAAAAATGTGATTCCGCTGTCCCCTGTCTTTGGAACTCACTGACAATGACATTTGGGCCGCTAAACATGGTACAATAGGGACTGAGCTCACACTTTTTTGCCATACTAAATTGAACTTTATCACCGGTGCAGAAAGGCGTTCTTGTCAGACTAGTAAAAGTTTTTGGCTTAACAACTCAATCTAGCTTAATATATATAAATCTATGGCATAGAACAACATGTCGGGTCCCTATATATAGGTCTAAGGTTTTATTTGAAAATTGAAATGGTCATACAATGCCAAAAATTTTAAGTATTTGCAATATTACTTTCTATTATAGTAAAACATATATTTTTTAAGGATTACAATATGTATACGTATGTTTTTTCATAGCCAAATCTGGTCTGCTTTGGCAAACATTGCCATCATTGCGGTAAATGGATGGAGCGAAGAGCTTTGAGGAAATATTGTAAGTATTCACTTCTGATAATTGTGTTAAAGGTTTTTTATCTATCTACTCACACCAGTATTCCCAAAAGTTATTGGCAAATCACTAGAAAGAGTGCAGAGGAAGTTCTGTAGGCACATTTACAAACGACTGTACGGATATTACCCATATATGTATCCATCTCTATTCGTAACAGGAATGGTTGGTCTTCAAACTCTAGAAACCAGACGGAAACTGCTGCATATTATGCATTACCGCCAACTGTTTCACCATAGAGTAGATGACGCATCCGTGCTTGAGAGAATGGGGCTGCAAGTGCCAAGAGCGAATGTGGTGGTTGGCATGCCGGGCGCGGTGCCGGCGCGGCGGCGGCGGCGCCTGTTCGCGGCGGCCGGCGCACCGCTCGAGCCCGAGCTGCTCTTAACCGCATCATGTTGGAGACAGACGATATTGACATATTTGCTGATAGTGTTGGTGTGTTTTACAGAAAACTCTTAAGGTTCATAGACTCTACACTCCTTAGGTGATTAATGTAATAACCATAGTTTAACTTTTAAGTGTGTTTGCTTTTATTTATGTCAATTTAACATGTACATAATTATATTACCACATAAGTGCTTTGGTGAAATACTGTTAACTTTGTGTATTTTTAATAAATAAATAAATAAAAAAACGTGAAAAAAGTCCCAGAATCGGGCCCCTTTTGCTATACTCTGACCGCCCCTGTCTATACTACTGTAATGTTTGACGTTATCACGTTAAACTACCGTCCGTAAACCCTGTAAAGTCGGTTTACGGACTCATATATTGCTCCATATCTTGAAAAATATTTATCTTAGACAAAAGTTTTCTTTGAAAATCTTGTAGATCATTCAAATACCTTCCATAATATGTGTACATATGCTTCAGGGTCATGTACCGTTGAATAATTATACGACTTTAAAACGAAATGAAACAACAAATGTATGTGATAAACGTGTAAAATATGTATTTCATGAACATGATTGTATTATGATGCTGTATAAATGCATTCACACAACAGGTAACAATACAATTAGCTGTACATAAAGGCCTTGTCATACCCACATCTACCACTACTACAATCTGTAGTGCACCGGCAAAATATTGACTTCAGTATTTCTTCCGGAGCAGCTGGTACTTTGGTTTGCACAGGTATCAGTAAGTTGCTTTCGTTCCGTGCCATCCCCATTCATCATCCTCCTTGCGTTATCCCGGCATTTGCCACGGCTCATGGGAGCCTGGAGTCCACTTTGACAAGTAATTGCAAGATTTGGCGTAGGCACTAGTTTTACGAAAGCGACTGCCTTCTTACTTTCCAACCCGAAGGGTAACTAGGACTTATTGGAATTAGTCCGGTTTCCTCACGATGTTTTCCTTCACCGAAAAGCGACTGGCAAATATCAAATGACATTTCGCACATAAGTTCAGAAAAAAGTCATTGGTATATTAGCGAGGGAGGTAAAAAAGTGTGGAATACTAATACAACTAACTAACTTAGTTTCGAAGGTAAAAACTGCAAATAACAGCTTAAGTTACAATTATATCCTAACTCTTAAAAGTTTTCTACTACTATTCTACTTTAAATCAAATTTTAACGTAAAAAAAAGTTTTTACTTGACGAATACTGGACCAAGTGCGCTAAAATACTCGTATACTGGATCAAGTACTCTTAGATCATAAACTGTTATAAATTTGAAATTCTCATGAATGCAGAAATAACCTCATTGATTTCGTTAAAATAAATCCGAATTTTTATGTTATTACGGGAACAAATATGTTAGTTATGTTACTTTGTACCTTTGAACGGCTCTCCTCTGTAAAATCATGAGTTTGCACTTGCCTCAGTATCCTTAGGAGGTATGGATATAACTTACACGTGTTTTAATTTACTCGCTGCCTCTTTGGGCGGGATGATACTAATCGGTTTTCTTTGCTTGTTTGAAATGCCGTCGGTCTCACACCTTACTACTGTCAACACTGCAATTATCTATTATAACCTTGTGTGTTACTGTGTTTGTTCTCCCAAATAAATCAAACAAATTCAAACTGTTTCTTCCATGTCATCTGGATCAGATGTGAAAACTGTATCTTAGACAATATCCTCCCCGCCGTTATCATCAGTGTCTTTCTCTATCCTGGGGGAGTCGTTCACTTTCGATCCGGAGGTTGCGGGTTCGAACCCGGCTCGTACCAATGACTTTTTTCTGAACTTATGTGCGAAATGTCATTTGATATTTGCCAGTCGCTTTTCGGTGAAGGAAAACATCGTGAGGAAACCGGACTAATTCCAATGAGTCCTAGTTACCCTAAGGGGTTGGAAAGTCAGATGGCAGTCGCTTTCGTAAAACTAGTGCCTACGCCAAATCTTGGGATTAGTTGTCAAAGTGAACCCCAGGCTCCCATGAGCCGTGGCAAATGCCGGGATAACGCAAGGAGGATGATGAATGGGGATGGGCACGGAACGAAAGCAACTTACTGATTCCTGTGCAAACCAAAGTACCAGCTGCTCCGGAAGAAATACTGAAGTTAATATTTTGCCGGTGCACTACAGATTGTAGTAGTGGTAGATGTGGGTGTGAGAAGGCCTTTATGTACAGCTAATTGTATTGTTACCTGTTGTGTGAATGCATTTATACAGCATCATAATACAATCATGTTCATGAAATACATATTTTATACGTTTATCACATACATTTGTTGTTTCATTTCGTTTTAAAGTCGTATAATTCAACGGTATATGACCCAGAAGCATATGTACACATATTATGAAAGGTATTTGAAGGATCTACAAGATTTTTCAAGAAAACTTTTGTCTAAGATAAATATTTTTCAAGATATGGAGCAATGTATGAAGCAAAAAGTGGGGGGGGGAAAACGATTTTTAAAAAATTAACAGTTTTTAGGAGCTCATACCTAGATAATGGTTGAGAATAGAAAAAAGTTTCTAGATCAAAGTTATAGAGAATTTTATAAGCTTTCAAGGTGTAGTAAACCAAAACTTCGTATGATGCATAGTTTTTGAAATATGAGCAAAAAACAAAAAATGGGACCTTTTTTCATCCCCCCCTCTTCGAGCTCACGTCCAAAGTCCGAGGACTTTTAGTATGTATGTCTCCTGACTAACCCTAACAACATCCCGTAGTGAAACTTTCTGATTTCGGCCATTCCATCTAGGATCGTTCGTTCACCAAGCTACATTCATTATTTACTGAAACTGTTCATGTAACTAGTAGATAGATAATAGATCAATAAATATTCTTGTAAATCTACCATAGAAAATCGCGAATTTACTTACAGTATGACTTTAAAACTAAATTTTCAAAGTCACCCCTGCGTTTTAAAGCCACCCCGGTTGACCGTATAAGGCTTTCTCATTTTTTTACAAATAACAGCGTCCCTAATTGACATATGTCGGTACGGTCACCTGTAAGTACCTACTTTAGGAGTGACACCGAATAGGGCTTGTAATCCGGATATATCCGCTGATTTTGAAATTCGGATAATTTGCACGTTAAAATCCGGATAAAACGAATAATTCGAATATTGTGAATGACAGAAATACCATTGCAATTTTTAAGAAGCTCATTTGGAAAACAAATTTTAAAGTAAAATAACACATTTACGATATTAAAGCGATTTATATCAAAAATTACTCCTTGAGTGGCACTACTACCTTATTTAATAATAGTCATACTAGTTATGAAAAGAAAGCTGCACTTTTGGATGGAAGCAAGCCGCTTTGCATGGTGATAGTAGACATCATAGTAAACGATTTTTTCCGAGGATATCGAAATTTCATCCCTTAGGCAGCCGAGCGTAGCGAGGTGTTTTATGAAAATGAAAAAAATTCTATCTTTTTATTGTATCGTCCGATTTTGACAAAACGTATCTCAAATGAAAGGTATTAATTTGTGTAATTTAAAGAAAAATACAAAGAAAAAAAATTTAAAAGAAAAGTAAGAAAAAAATAAAAGTAAATTTCCGTCTCGCACTGAATAACTTCAAAGAATGACAGACAAAATGTACAATGTCGATATACAAGTTTTTTTTAATCGAAGACAGATAAATTTTTAGTTGAAAACTGAAGACCGCATCGAAATCAGATCAGCATTTTTTAAGATACAAGTTGCCAAAGTTGGGAAAGATCGCTTTATATGGCCACTTTGAAATTCCTTTGCCAGAAAGTCAGAAATAACATGTTTTTCTGACACAGAAAAATACATACATAGTAACAATACACATCAAAATAAAATTAAAAATTCCGAGGATATTATAATTTCATCCCTTAGAACGACGAGCGTAGCGAGGTCGGTTACGAAAACCGAAAAAAAATATCATTTTTTTGTACGTCGTCCGATTTTGACAAAACATGTTTCATTTGAAAGGTATTACTTTATGTAACTTAAAAAAAAATATTGAAAAAAATTGGAAAAAAAAAATGTACGATTTTAAAAAAAAACCTTAATTTTCGTATCACACTGAATAACCGCAAAAAACGGTAGACACGGTGTATAATTTCGATATATGATTTTTTAAAATTAAAGACAAATAAATGTATGATTATAAACTAAAAACCGAATCGAAATCGAATCAGTAGTTTTTAAGATGCAATTTGTCAAAGTTGGCTTAGTTTGTTTATATGGTCGCTTATAAATTCCTTAGCCAGAAAGTCAGAAACATTATATTTTTCTTACAGTTAAAAGTATGCATAGGTAATAGATATCATAATAAACAATTTTTTACGAGGATATAAAAAATTCATCCCTTGGAAAGCCGAGCGTAGCGATGTCTGTTACGAAAAACAAAAAAAAGGCAGTTTTTTTTTATTGGATCGTCTTTGTAAGGGTTTCTAAGGAATGAAATTTTTATATCCTTGTAAAAAAAATGTTTATAATGATGTCTATTACCTATGCATACTTTTAACTGTAAGAAAAATATAATGTTTCTGACTTTCTGGCTAAGGAATTTATAAGCGAAGCGACCATATAAACAAACTAAGCCAACTTTGACAACTTGCAACTTAAAAACTACTGATTCGATTTCGATTCGGTTTTTAGTTTATAATCATGCATTTATTTATCTTTAATTTAAAAAAATCATATATCGAAATTATACACCGTGTCTACCGTTTTTTGCGGTTATTCAGTGTGATACGAAAATTAAGGTTTTTTTTAAAAAAATCTTACATTTTTTTTCCAATTATTTTCAATATTTTTTTTTAAGTTACATAAAGTAATACCTTTCAAATGAAACATGTTTTGTCAAAATCGGACGACGTACAAAAAAATGAGATTTTTTTTCGGTTTTCGTAACCGATTTTCGCTACGCTCGTCGTTCTAAGGGATGAAATTATAATATCCTCGGAATTTTTAATTTTATTTTGATGTGTACTGTTACTATGTATTTTTCTGTGTCAGAAAAATATGTTATTTCTGACTTTCTGGCAATGGAATTTCAAAGTGGCCATATAAAGCGATCTTTCCCAACTTTGGCAACTTGTATCTTAAAAAATGCTGATCTGATTTCGATGCGGTCTTCAGTTTTCAACTAAAAATTTATCTGTCTTCGATTAAAAAAACTTGTATATCGACATTGTACATTTTGTCTGTCATTCTTTGAAGTTATTCAGTGCGAGACGGAAATTTACTTTTTTTATTTTTTTCTTACTTTTCTTTTAAATTTTTTTTCTTTGTATTTTTTTAAAATTACACAAATTAATACCTTTCATTTGAGATACGTTTTGTCAAAATCGGACGATACAATAAAAAGATAGAATTTTTTTCATTTTCATAAAACACCTCGCTACGCTCGGCTTCCTAAGGGATGAAATTTCGATATCCTCGGAAAAAATCGTTTACTATAATGTCTACTATCACCATGCAAAGCGGCTTGCTTCCATCCAAAAGTGCAGCTTTTGACCAAAAATTCTCCATAAAAAGTATGACTATAAGTAAATAAATAATAAACAAAAATATTGGGGGACATCTTACATAGATTAACCTAGCCCCAAACTAAGCAAAGCTTGTACTATGGGTGCTAGGCGACGATATAAATACATACTTATATAGATAAATACATACTTATATACACAGAAAACATCCAAGACTCAGGAACAAATATCTATGCTCATCACACAAATAAATGCCCTTACCTGGATTCGAATCCGCCGGGACCGCGGCTTAGCAGGCAGGGTTTTTTTCATGAATATTTGTGGATAATCTCATGTAAATGTATATCAATTTAACTCAATCAATCAGGTGACACTGAGTACCGTATCAAACGCTGCACTTTCATTATTGTTAGCATCCGAATACATTATAAATAAATAAATAAATTGCTAACAGAACTAAAACTGTTCAAATTTTCTGACAAAAAAAAGTCTTCTATGTATCCCGCGGCGGAAGACCTGTTTAGTATTGAACTGCAGAACAAGATGAAGTAGTTAAGCAGATACGCTTTTACATTTTATCCTTTCAAAATAGGTTGCAAGTGTTGCAACACCAAAACTTTTTCGCTGTATACGTAACGTAAGGCCCTCTGGCTAAGAACGTCTACCCGAGAGTCCCAAGTGTAACTGGAATGGAGTCACGAAGTCATCAAAGATAAGAGGTGAAAATTATTAGAGAGAAAGATCATTCAGCCTTGTTATTTAACAAAGCTAAATGGTGTTTGTAATATGTCATAGTTCTTTTTGCATTTGAATAAATCGGCAATGAAAACCTCGTAAATGCAATCTGATATTTAAACAAGGAGTAGGTAGGTAATACCTTTTTTAGGTAATATTCGATCTAAACGATCACAACATGACGTTTTGCCTCATATGGCAATCAGATTATGTCTCTAGCATTAAAATTCATTAATATCAAATATTAGTCAAAATTACATAAAAATAAAATCATATATCTTATGGGCAACTGAAGTCATTTCATAAAAAAGGCGAGAATGAAATAACTAAGTAACCTAACCTAACATTAAGGTTACGAACAACAGCTGAAGCCTGATTATAAAATAACAATTTCCTACGGCGTTTTTTTCGTATCGTAGTACATAATTATGTTACTAATTATGAGATTTATTAAATAAAATAAAAAATATTCGAAATATCCGTTTTATCCGAATATCCGGATTTTCAAATATCGAGTCGAATCATCCGGATTTCGAATTGGACGGATAATTGCAAGCCCTAACACCGAACCACCGGGCAGAGTTTCAGTATTTAGGTTTATGAAGGTTTAGTATAGGTAAGTACTTACTCAGTGGCTCATTCTGTGCATCGATCAAGTCATAAATATCATCATTAGTGCCCCTTTCACTCGCAGCAGTATAAGAACATTGGATGAATTGGGATTCTTCGAGTTCTGGGACACGGGAGTGTTGAATACTAAAAACAATTTATTTTTGTGACTAATTGCACATTTCACATCTTTCATTGTGACGTTTTTAGACTAAGGGCCCGTTGCATCAACCACATTTGACACACACATCATCGTCACGCAGCAGACGCCTATGGAACTGTCCATACAATAAAATTTAACGAATGCTTTAACGGTGACAGACGGTTTGGTGCAACTGACCCTAAAGGTCCATTGTTGATAGTAGCTGATGTAATTTCTATGGTAATTGACTATCTACAGTACCAACGATGAGAGCCCTTTTAATTTAAAACGTCACAATTAATGGGAAAGTAGTGTATATTACACACACACACACACACACACACGCGCGCACGCACGCACGCACGCACGCACGAACGCACGCACGCACGCACGCACGCACGCACACACACACACACACACACACACACACACACACACACACACACACACACACACACACACGCACGCACGCACGCACACACACACACACACACACACACACACACACACCCCTGAGATGACCGTACCAAGGTCAAATAAGGACGCTGCTATTTGTTAGAAATGTTAGAATGAGAAAGTTATTTAACTCTCACGCTCTTGCTAATAGCGGCGTCGCGTCCTTATTTGACCTTGAAAGGTACGGCCATTGCAACAGAACCGCTTTACTCGGAAGTCTATCTCACAAAAGGACGCTGATGTTTGTTAGAATGAGAAAGTTATTCAGCTCTCTCGCTCTTGCTAATAGCGGCGTCGCGTCCTTATTTGACCTTGGACTGTACGATTGCCTGTAAATAAATACTTAAGCGTCGTGACATTACTTAAATTTTAAAATCGGTAAAATTGAAAGCACTAAATTAAAAGAAAAAAACTTACTTCATTGTGGTTGTGGTGCAGAATGTTTTCGACGTATTTGTTTCGTTCGACGCCACGTTTACTCACCGCTAGTCTCAAATCAAACTAAAGTTACTAAAGTGATGGCCGTGGCCGACACCGCTTGCACTGTTCGTTCAAATTCTTGGAAATAGAAAAACCGAAATAATTTCGTTCCTGCGAACTGTTCTTTAAAGAACGTATCATTTAATTCCGTTCTTCGGAACGGTTCTCACTCATAAACCGAAATAATTCCGTTCCCGCGAACTGTTCTTTAAAGAACGTATCATTTAATTCTGTTCTTCGGAACAGTTCTCACTCATAAACGTTCGTTCACTGAACGAAAAAGAATACCGGTTAATGGAACCAGAAACGCTAAAGTAAAGTTCTCGGGTCAACGTACGGAACCGTTCCGAAAAAAATACCGGTATCCGATCCCTGAACCTTACACATCGAATCTTTTCCCATCTATCTCATACCTATGAATATATAACACTTCTAAATTTCAGGACTGGTGAGCCGCGTGTTCCCCGTCGAGAAGCTTCTAGAAGAAACCATCAAGCTGGCCGAGCGCATCGGCACCCACTCGCCCCTCGTCGTCAAAATGGCCAAGAAAGCCGTCAACCAGGCTTATGAGACCACCCTCAGGAGCGGACTCGAGTTCGAGAAACAAGTCTTCTACGGCACCTTCGCTACGGTGAGTTCTAGATCTTTCTAGAAGAAACCGCTTTAGTCCGCTTTTTAAAGCCAGGAAAAAAGTTTGACCGTTCGTCTGCCTCATTAGAACGAGTTAAGGAATGTTCATTGTCAGCCAGTGTTAACTTTACTATAAATCCAGCATAAATTCTGACGACCGGTCTGGCGCAGTCGGTAGTGACCCTGCCTGCTGCGCCGCGGTCCCGGGTTCGAATCCCGGTAAGGGCAGTTATTTGTGTGATGAGCACAGATATTTGTTCCTGAGTCATGGATGTTTTCTATGTATATAAGTATTTATATATTACATATAACGTTGTCTGAGTACCCACAACACAAGCCTTCTTGAGCTTACCGTGGGCCTCATAGTGGGGAAGTTTATCGACAAAAAGAGGCCAAACCTTTTTTTTCTTGACCAAAGCATGAAACTTGGCACAGTTGTTCCTTATATCAAAATAAGCCGATTAAGATCGGGAGCCTTCGGGAGCCTCCCCCCTGGGGCTCGGGAGGGGGGGGGGTCAAAGTACCGCTTCACCCGGCTTGCTTTGAAAAATTCTAACATACCCCGTTTAGTTCATAGGTCATGTTTGGTATCGTTTTCGAGTAAATCAATAACGTAGAATTCGTTTTTAGTACTAAAATTATAATTTAATGGTAAATAAAATAAAAAAAAATAAAAAAATTGAAATTTTCATCCATGATTTACAAATTCAGTTCATCATAAATAACAAACTGTTTGCTTTTTCTATAAATAAAAAATAAGACATGATAGCCTATTTAATATTGATTATAAAAAATATAACTTTTATCCACCTTTACTAACGTTAAGTTCCACAAAAAAATTACTTTAAGACGCGCGGCGTCGGGACGCCGCGAGCGTAATTTTAAAATGCCTTTATTTTAAAAAACTCTATTAGAACCCGTTTAGCTATTAGGTCATGTTTAGTATCGTTTTCGAGTAAATAAATAACGTAGAATTTAGTTTTGGTACTAAAATGACCATTTAATGTTAAATGAAATAAAAAATAAAAAATTCTGTGAGTTGCAAATTCAAGTCACCATAAATGTCAAACGGTTTGCTTTTTCTATAAATATAAAAATATGATATTAAAGCCTATTCACAAAGGATAGTACGCGTTCACCTACGCGAGCTTAGATTGTGTGCGGGGAACGCGCCTCTTTCATATATTTGATCGCCAGTGTCAGAGGTGTGTTAATGCATAAATAGAAAAAGATTCATTATTATTGACTCCGGTGTCGACAACGGCAACACTCGGGTCGGACCACACGATCTAAAGACCGACTGTACCTGTTATTTATTCATTGTAGTGAATCCTGTAAGAAATTTATATAATAGTATTTTATACAATCGTGATATAATACAAAACTTTTCAGTCGAGTACCATGTGTAGTACGGTACTAGAGTGAAAAGCTTAATTATATCACTATTGTATACAATACTTTTTCTACGAGTCATCATCTTCATCATCAATGGACGGAAATATCACCATTCATGCAAGTTAAAATTAATGTCAATAGAGTCGTTCACTGTTGTATCAACATCGAATTACCTAGCAACCAATTGTTTGTAATAACCGTCTCTGATTGGCCGATACCGCGACAGATAAAAAAAATGTGTTTCAGATGCAGGAAAATTTGCCATATATCGCAAATTAGTATAGAAATTGTATGAAGTTCTATTTTTGAAATTATTATAGTTAACTAAAGTCAATTATAATGAGCTTATTATAATTGAGTCGGAACTGCCATAGAGTATCCAACACTGAAAAGTTAGCACTTATAGTTTAGTCTGTGGTGTCCTAATTGACAGATTACTCATACTCATACTATACATTCCCTTCACAGAGACATAGCTGGGTACATATGGAACTGCATAAAGAAGGCTCTACCCACTTTATGCAGTTGCATCGGTGTTTGCAACCTGATTTACATTTACATCTTTTAACTTCTAAGCATATACTGGCCACTTCAGTATTGCCTGACTGGGATGGAAGGAAGAAGGAGACGAATGGGTACCACACTACCCATTCGTCTCCTTCTTCCTTCCATCCCCAAGAAGACGGACTTGGCAAATTTTGGTGTGGCACCAACGCCTGACTCCAAACAAGAACGCCCTGAGTCCCATTTCTCAAAACTGAAAGTTACAAGTTACAAGCGGAAGTCTCTTTGCAACTTGTCATATTAGACATTGACAACCAGTTGAAAATTGTAACTTGTAGCTTCGAGAAATGGGCCCCTGGTACACTGTGCGTAGTATATGCTGATGCAAGGCAGCCTCTGAAGGAGGTATGTGCTCCAATTGTCGATCTTTTTTGGGTACTTCGACCACTCATTCACCGTTACGCAACGACTTGGTCTGAATCTGAAACAATATGTGCATTATCATTTTAGAGTCTACAACTATCAAATTACAACTTTTTGGTGGATCACGTAACCTTCAGTATTACCCACTTACGTTACGTATCATACAAAATTATTACAAACTTTAGTAGAATCTGATTTGCCTCTGATATTGCTCCATCTTGTAATAGTTTGACACCTTGGGTGGCCTGGCTAAGCTTCAAAGCCAAAAGAAAACGTTTCTAGATTAGACATAGTATGGGATAGGTACGATAAACGCATCTTGAAACGATCAACAAGGGAGAAACATGGCCACCTAAGGCTTCAAACTATTACGAGATGGAGCAATATCATAGATAGGCTAATCAGATTCTACTAAAGTTTGTAATTATTTTGTATGATAGGTAAGTGTGTAATAGTGAAGGTGATCCACCAAAATGTTGTAATTTGATAGTTGCAGAATCTGTTTAAATAAAATGACAATGCACATATTGTTTCAGATCAAGGGTCCTTACGCAGCAGTGAATGAGTGAAGGAAGAACCTCTTTACTAGAAAAGATCGACACTTGGAGAACATACCTCCTTCCGAGGCTGCCTTACTTCATCATATACTGCCATTTGTCTAAGACTGGGGCTAAAGACATGCCAACCACACCCTTGCTGCCGACGCATTAGGACACCACGGACTCCACTGCCAGTCTAGTGCTGGCCGAATTTTGTGACACGCTGCACTTAACGATTTAATCCGCAAGGCTCTCGGCACAGCGAACATACCGACAACCCTCGAACCTGTCGGCTTGTCAGCAGCAGACGGAAAGCGGCCTGATGGTTGCTCGCTTTTGCCTTGGTTTCTGGGACGACCCTTGGCGCGTGACCTGTGTGGATACCTTGGCTCCGTCCAACGTCTAACGTTCGGCCCAGAAACCAGGGACTGCTGCTGCAAAACGCCCAGTTTAAACGCGCAAATATGCATTTTTAAAAAACAACTACATATTTGCGGCAATTGCATTTGAAACATTTGGATCATGGTCATCAGACACCAAGCAGTTCGTGAAGGAAGTTTTCACCAAACTTGTCTGGGTGTTTGGTGACATACGCATAGGCTTTTACATCATATCTTATACTATTAAACGAGCAATTCTTGTATATTTATTTATTTATTTATTTATATATACCGACGATCTCGGAAACCGCTCTAACGATTTCGCTGAAATTTGTTTTGTGGGGGTTTTCGGGGGTGAAAAATCGATCTAGCGTAGCCTTAGATCCCGGAAAACGCGAATTTTCGAGTTTTCATGAGTTTTTCTTTCGCATTTGTAAACGTAAAATATGGTCCTTAATTTCGCCGCGCGCGCATCGATTCCGCTTAGCTCAGTCGCACGAGGTCGGTCTAATGTACGCAGATAGATCGTAGGTGTCAGGGTTTCGAATCCCGGCCAAAAATAAAGTTTTTGTTTTTTGTCTTTTTTTTTTGTTTTTGTATTTATAAGAGTTTTTTTTTTATCTAAAGACGTGATATATTAAAATAGAACCGAGCGAAGCTCGGTCGCCCAGATATTTTTTTATTTAAAGAAAAAGCAAACAGTTGACATTTTTGTTGACTTGAATTTGCAAATCATAGATGAATATTTTTTATTTACCATTAAATTATAATTGTAGTACCAAAAATAAATTCTTTGTTATTAATTTACTCGAAAACTATATCAAACATGACCTAATAGCTAAACCGGGTCTAATAGAGTTTTTAAAATAGAGGTATTTTAAAATTACGCTCGCGGCGTCCCGACGCCGCGCGTCTTAAAGTAATTTTTTCGTGGAACTTAACGTTTGTGAAGGTGGATAAAAGTTATATTTTTTATAATCTATATTAAATAGGCTTTCATATCATATTTTTTATTTATAGAAAAAGCAAACAGTTTGTCATTTATGATGACTTGAATTTGTAAATCATGGATGAAAATTTCAATTTTTTTAATTTTACTTACCATTAAATTATAATTTTAGTACCAAAAATGAATTCTACGTTATTGATTTACTCGAAAACGATATCAAACATGACCTAATAGCTAAACGGGGTCTAATAGAGTTTCTAAAATAAAGGCATTTTAAAATTACGCTCGCGGCGTCCCGACGCCGCGCGTCTTAAAGTAATTTTTTTGTGGAACTTAACGTTAGTAAAGGTGGATAAAAGTTATATTTTTTATAATCTATATTAAATAGGCTATCATGTCTTATTTTTTATTTATAGAAAAAGCAAACAGTTTGTTATTTATGATGAACTGAATTTGTAAATCATGGATGAAAATTTCAATTTTTTTATTTTTTTTTATTTTATTTAACATTAAATTATAATTTTAGTACTAAAAACGAATTCTACGTTATTGATTTACTCGAAAACGATACCAAACATGACCTATTAACTAAACGGGGTAAGTTAGAATTTTTCAAACCAAGCCGGGTGAAGCGGTACTTTGACCCCCCCTCCCGGGCCCCAGGGGGGAGGCTCCCGAAGGCTCCCGATCTTAATCGGCTTATTTTGATATAAGGAACAACTGTGCCAAGTTTCATGCTTTGGTCAAAAAATTTAAGGTTTTGCAATAAACTCCCCAGCTATCAGTCAATCTGTGTAAGAATGTCCTATAATATATTTATTTATTTATAATTAAAGCAGGTGATCTCTTTTGAATTTTAAACAAACTACTGAATCAAATATTAAACGTTATATGAGTTTCGCATTTTCTATTTCAGGAGGACCGCAAAGAGGGCATGACAGCTTTTGTCGAGAAGAGGCCACCCAACTTCAAGAACAACTAATTTTATACCTTGTTTACACGGAAAAATCAGAAAATCATGTAGGTCGTAAGAAAAAGTGCAATTATCTTGTTTAAAATCCAGACTATATTGTTTTATTACCGTTTTCTAAATATACTACTTTATTTTTAAAGCTTTTTTATTTTTTTCCCTGTTTTCTCACTACGCCGCGGTTCAATATTGGTCTTGCGTGGATAGAAACGCTCCGCTGCGTGGTATTGGTGGTAACTATGGAAATTAGAGGTGGTAACCGTGCTGCACGGGAAGCATGGTCGCGCGATAGACGATAAAATAGCAGGCCGTCCCTATCGCACTATTTGTAAGTGCGATAGGGACGGCCTGATATTTTATCGTCTATCGCGCGACCATGCTTCCCGTGCTGGTTGCTGTGTATGGCATACTGCTGTCCAACCCCCTGCGGGCTTGCCAATACCAAATCAGTCATCAGCGGTGGAATCGCATGTACAATTTGCTTCCGTAGTTGTACAGCCTGGTAAAAAAGGAGTAGGAAGTGGTAACACCGTAATGTCCTCCATTTCAAACCAATACGTCTAATGGCCGCTGTACACATATGGCCAACGGTTCCACCAGCCCTTTGTGAAACCCCTTGGCCAAGATAAGAGCCGCTGTTTACACATTGGCGAACCAATCACTTGGCATTGGCTCTTCATGAAAGATGGACGTGGAATGGAAAAATCTAGGAAATTCTAGGTCATAGACGTTGTCAGAAAAAAAATTATTAAAAAATAATAACCCCGTAGTAAAATAAAATTATTTGCAATATTAACAATTTTTTGAATATTCTGATAAGAACATTTATCTTTTTTAGGAAATATATTAAACATTTGCAAGGTTATTTTATTTCCTAAAATCTACACTATTATTGGCATAGATAAATTTATTATTTTCATAAATAAATATATCACTACTGTCCTCTCTGACGGCTGACGACCAACTGAATGAAGCGCCAACGTGTAAACGCAGTTGGTCATTGGCAAGAATCTTATATACCATGGATATTGCGTGCCGAACATTACGTTGAAGCCAGAAAATTTGACCTTGAATTACGTCACGCCGGTCTTGCATCTCTTTCTTTAGGGTGTCCATGATTAAGCATACATTAGGGATATCCCGCGGAATTTGACGTATTACGTTTATACGACTGATTAATTTTGTAACTTATTAAATTCAAATCCGATCAATCGTTTTATCACGAAAGTGAACATCCATCCTCACAAACTCAAAAAGTAAGGTACATTAGGGCAATTCCGAAAGTCGTCTAATTAGGAAAGTCGCATAGAAATCACCATTATTTCCGTCATATCAAGATTCCCCTTTCGGAATTATCTGAACATTTCTGTCATTCGGAATTACTCTAATGCACCTTACTAATTTGTCAACCGCCAATAAGGTCCATTTCTATACCACTCTGCAGTTACTTTGCCTTACGCCACAAAATACGGTACAGTTTTTACCAGTGGTAAACTACTGGGATTTTTTTTTCAGAACCGTTCCAGAATAAGAGCGTGGTGAGTGTTGCAACACGAGGCTTAAAATATAACTTTTCTTTTACTGACACCTGTATTTATTAAAAAATGTTTCAGTCACTTTAAACTATCACAATAATATTTTGGTAGTAACTACTGGGAAAACTAATCCCAGTAGCTATCAACCCCGGTGTGGTAATTAACAATGTGGGGAAAATCCCAGTAGTTAGGACAGGTAAAAACTTGGTGGTAACTAGTGGGAATAGCCACAAAAATATAAGGGAAGTATTTGTCAATGGGGAAATAATGAAATACTAGGACGTTTTAAAACAGTATCTTTATTTTTAAGCGCCGCCCCAAATCTCAAGGAAGGTGGTTCTCAATTCGTACGTATTTCAATTCTCTTCGCATGTATATATATATATATATATATATATATATATATGTATCTCAATTTAATGTTTATGCCACGATATCTCCGTCGTTAATGGACCGATTTTTAAAATTTCTTTCTGTGTCATAATCTTCAGGCTTAAAGTGCAAATCTGCAAATTGTCGAACGCTCTGAAACATTTCCTTTTATCGGTACAATCGACAGCCAACGCTGCCTCCTTCCTTTATCTTTTGGAACACTGAAAAGTTTAATATTATTCATGTTAATTGTAAAGACATAAACAATAAAGTTGGTATTATTATACTGTGATATGAACTATGAACATAGAAACCGTACCAAGTTGATAGATTTAGCTCCATTCAATAAGAGTAAATACCATGCAAGAAAAAGATTGGTCACCCTAGTCGTAAAACCACACATAGCATTATTTTTCTTTAAAGGTCATATTTATCGTTCTAAACCTATTCGTGGGAATTTTGATATAATTTGAGACAATGAAAACAATATAATGATAAGAACTAACCAAGATTACAAGCAAAATAGCAGAAAATTTATTGCCAGCGAGGTTTATGAACATTTTGGTAAAATAAGTACTTACTTGTGAAATTTTACGTCGGATTTCGGTTTCCATTTACTTCCACAATGGTTCACTATGCAATACATAGCGCAGAACTTAAGTAAATCGTCGAAAAACGTTTATTTCGCAAAATAAATATCTGAATCGGTGAATGACTTTTGACAATTCTGACATATCGGGCATATTTTTTTATTATTAGTGTTCCCATAGTACGCAGGAGGTAAATACCGGAGAAATAAGGTTTTTGATTGAGTTTTTTTTCGTATAATACAAAGAAAAGTAAGACAATTTGATTGAAGAATGTTTTATACGTTTTTTTTAGTAACTAATCTGGCAATACATCACAGTGTCGGAAAGAGATAGAACATAGGAGTAAAGGTGAATGAACCTGGCTTCAACTCATTGGTCGGCACGCAATATCCATGGTATATAAGATTCTTGGTCATTGGCGCCAAGATCCTTTGATGTGTGGACAAAAAACCGACACCAATCGGTTGGCCGGCAAGCGCAAGCGCCAACTGCCAACTTACGGCCAAGTAGCCCTCTACACGCTTGGCCAAGGGGGTTGGTGAAACCGTTGGCCATATGTGTACAGGGGCCATAAGAAAACAGGACGGCACTACGATATTGCCACTTTTTAATGTCTACTCTTTTTTGACAGGCTGTACAGACCTTAAAGGAATAAGATGAGCATTTTTATTTTTTGGGCTGGTACAAATCAGCTGGCAATTGTCACTTGAAAAAAATATGACCAAATTAAAAAGTCGTGAAGGCTTCTTTTCAACCAACACAGCTTGCTTGCAACACTAGCGCTAAACGTCAAATTCTTCGAGTCTTTTCAACTTGGAAGTATATTATATGTATATGATATTTTGAGGAATAATCGGAAACCTACGTGTTTCTCACCTTGTTTAATTTACATACATAGCAAATTAACGCAAAATGTTTTTACAACTTTAGTTATAAGCGAAGTTTCGGCTCCAACGAGTGTGTTCCGCGCGTGAAAATAGTTAAATCGGTTTCCATGTTTTGGGATCATGTTTACCGTAACAGGCATATCATGCAGGAGTTTGAGGACCTAGAAGTGCATAAAACCAGTGTCTCTGTATTTGTAGCGTTGTTTTACTTGGAAATGCTGTATATTCTGATTATGACGCTGTCAATATTGAACCGACTGAATCAGAATATGCCGTCGTAAATCTTCGAGGATTTCTCTGTCTACCTTTCTACAGTAAGTTATGAACATTTAGGTTAATTGCTAGTCGTGATTGCGATTTGCTATGATGAGTTTATTGAACTTATATAATTATTGCTTCAGCAGTGTACCTAATGCTGAAGTTCACTTCTGTTCTTATGATTATGATATTATATTTTATTTGTGTTGTTTCACTGCAACATGTGACACAAATATTTACTAACAGACTTAAATAATGTTACTGAAATCATGTATAGAAAATATCAAATTGTATAAGAATTCTATTAATAGAAAAGAGAGAGAACTGTCTATGTATCAATTGAAACATATTTCTTGTTAGACTTCCCGCCTACTCACAACCAACACCCAATAAATAAAAAATCAATGTTAGTGAAACCCACATAAGTTATAATTACTTCAGGCCCTTCAATCTAAGTGAACATCTAACCATTGGACAAAGTAAGTTGTATGTGATAAAGTAATTAGAAAAACACAATTCATGTAAACATTGGTGAAAATAGTTATAAACTTTATAAATTGAGTGTAGATTTGCTTCTGTGTAAATGACCTTTGACCTTGTTACTTAGTATCTCATGGTATATCTAAATATTTATCTATTTTATGTACAAAACAACTAAGTATGTGTCAAAGCCTTGAACTAGTGTAAAAAAGATCATGTTTAGAAAAATATTATGATATGACTTGGGGCTATTGTTACTTATGATCACATCTACCACCTATCTAGGTTGGTGATTATCAATGTTTCTTAAAATTTGCTATAAATCAAATGTTCTAACTGTTTTAAGCTAGTACTAAAATCTCTCTCTCTTCAATACAATAAAGTACATAAATCAGACATGCTCAAACATCTGAAATATATAGTACTAGATTTTGCCCGCGGCTTCGCTGGCGTTAGAAAGAGTCAAAAAATAGCCTATGTCACTCTCCATCCCTTCAACTATCTCCACTTAAAAAATCACGTCAATTCATCGCTTCGTTTTGCCGTGAAAGACGCACAAACAAACAGACACACACACTTTCCCGTTTATAATATTAGTATGGATATAACAATACAAGTGCTGGAAAGAGAACACTTGAAACAAGTGGTGATGAATTAAAACATGACAGAATTGTTAAAATTTGACACAAGCTATGACTTTCCTCTTCATGCTCGTATTTTACGACCCTTTAACATTTCGACATACATAAAGTACCACTTCTCGCACTAGTATGAGAAGGCAGCTCCATATATACAGAAAAGTACTAACTTGATAACTTATAATATTTTATGCAGTATTTATTATAAACATTACTACTGTTACCTTAAAAGAACTTAAGTTCCTATTTCTTACTGCCAAGTGAAAGTTTAAAAAAAAACACGAAGCAAATAAATTGTTTTAAATTCCAGGTAATTAATTAACAATGACTGAAATAAAGATTACGGAGCGGCTGTATCTCTCGAAGCCAGATGACATCTACGTGGACCACCAAGCGCTGATGCAGCATCAGGTCGATGCTGTCCGGCTACTCTATGCCCAATATAAAAAGGTAAAATTATAAAGCAATCTGTTGAAAAAATATTATCCGAATGCCCACTTCAGTGTGTTGAAATTAAACTATTTAATATTATTATATGATCAATTATAATAGATGATTGGTTAAAACATTTCTTTTCTAATTTTTGCAGTTGATACAATTGTGCAGTGTGCTTTATTACTTACTAGCTTTTGCCCGCGGCTTCGCTCGCGTTAGAAAGAGACAAAAAGTCGCCTATAGTGACATAGGCTCCATCCCTTCAACTATCTCCACTTAACAAATCACGACAATTCGTCGCTCCGTTTTGACGTGAAGGACGGACAAACAAACAAACACACACACTTTCCCATTTATAATACTAGTATGGATTTATTTATTAGTGAATTTCATAACACAGCATTACAGTAAAAACACCAACCAATCAAGCATGAGACAACAAAAAAAATTAAACAATTGTACTAAAAAATGCCGATACCTGCTCAGTTTAATTTAGATTAAAACTTGCTTGTATTCTCAGTGATATGTGCCACTGTTTTTTTTTTTCTAACAAGTTGAAGATGTCTAAATTGTCTAAGATGTCCCACCATTTCCATTTAGACTTGTCACATCCTCTATTTTAGGTTTACTCACACATTTATTGAGAAAAAAAATGGTACCAACAACATTAAAAAAAATGTTTGTTTAGTTTATTCAGAAATTATTTGAAATGACCTATCCTAACTTCCACGCTTATTAATCTTATCATGCCGCGAGAACTTGTTTAAAAAAAACTTTTCTAGAAAATGGGTGGCGTGATTCTCAACGACCCCAGCGGTTGCGGGAAGACAGTGGTAGCGGTGCTGTTTCTACAGGCGTTACGGCAAATACTGCCCTCGCCTGCACTCGTCCTCTGTCGCGCGGCGGAGCTGCAACACTGGCGACACCACTTCCACACCTGGGCGACAACAGAAGGTCAGTACAGCTACAATTTTGTAGAAAAAGGGTGGCGTGATGCTCAGCAACCCCAGTGGATACGGGAAGACAATGGTGGCGCTGCTGTTTCTGCAGGCGTTACGGCAAATACTGCCCTCGCCTGCACTCGTCCTCTGTCGCGCGGCGGAGCTGCAACACTGGCGACACCACTTCCACACCTGGGCGACCACAGAAGGTCAGTACAGCTACAATTTTGTAGAAAAAGGGTGGCGTGATGCTCAGCAACCCCAGTGGATACGGGAAGACAGTGGTGGCGCTGCTGTTTCTGCAGGCGCTGCGGCAGTGCCCTCGCCTGAACTCATACTATGCCGCGCGGCGGAGCTGCAACACTGGTGACACCACTTCCACATGTGGGCGAGACAACGGAAGGTGAGTAAAGCTAGAGCTACATTTTTTTGGCATATAATTAACTGGGCAACTGAAATTAATAGTTACATTGATCCTTCAAAATCTAACAATAGACGATTACATCAGTTATTAGTGTTATTACAAAATAAATAATGAATCAAAAATATCAAAATTGCCTTTGTACCTTGGACGTTATAGTTTTAAATTGTTTGGTTGATATCGTTATACAATAGCCTTACCATGCGAAGCTAGAATTTAGGTATCCAGAAGTAAGTTACCACCAAGTTCTGTTAATTCCAGACGTAGTCTTCGAGTCCTCCAACCCCTACTTGAAGAAGTCTATCTTCGTGAACACGCGGCAGCAGCTGCCGGCGCTCTGCCGGCGGACCTGGTCCGTGGCGGTGGTCGACGACGACCTGCCGAGGGAGCTGCAGGCCGACTTCAAGATATTCCTCACTAATGAAGACATGAAGGTATGTGCTCAGAGGACGATATAAAACTATCTAGATTGGTGTCATGGCGACCCTGCCAAAAGGCCTATAGTCGGACTCCGAAATATTTCTCACTACTGAAGATATGTGTGTCGCGTAACTTCAAACTTGGGTAAATCCGTTGTGATTTAAGGTTGAGTATATAAAAAATATTTAATATAATCTGAAAGATAATCAACCTTAAAGCAGAATGGATTTACCAGTTTGAAGTTAAGCCTATAATGTGTGTGCAGTACAAATGATAATGGGAAACTGTTTAGTAACACTGCCGTACAAAATTAAATTTTTAACAAGCAGAAACGTCTGCTAACGATTTTTGCCTTATAAAACTGATGTAAAAGTTATATATTTGGTAGTAAATGCTAAATCTTCATATTATTGTTACAGGAAAATTTATACAAGTTTGCTTCGCTATACCAATGGATGTACCCCGAGGGAGACGAGTTCGACGTCAAAAAATTCACAGGACACAAAAATGGTCCCGATGGTTTCGACAAAAAAGCCTACTTACTCGATTTCTTCTTTGAAGGCATTGTATTTAGAAGCAAGAATGTTACGCCTTTTAAGAAACCAGAGGTATGTCACCAGGTTAATTAATATTATGTAGGATTTTTTAAATACGTTGCTATTGTTCCCAACCTTCTAATGTGGAGACTATAATCTAAGCATGACTTATGATAGGAGGATTAGGAGGCTAATTCTTCACGAACATATTGGGACATATTTGAACGGCGAGAATTGTAACAATGTGAACTTTATACAAAAGTAATGTGCATCCCTTCTATTTCCAGATACAAGCACCTTCAGCACCAATAGTAATTGAACCGCCGCGGATATCCCGGAAAAACAAAGACGCAACCGGAACGAAAATAAAACGATCCAAAGCCAGAATAGAAGCCGAACACCACGCCGCCAAAATACCCAGGACAGAACCCACAGAGAGGAACTCCACCATCACGTCTAAAGACTACTACAAAGATAAAGAAATGGACGTCGAAAGCTTCATCAAAAACGAAAAACCGATAACAGGAGAAGGCATTGAAGCGTTCATGGATTTCCAGGCGATGATAAAATCCGATGCAGAGAATTTTAAAGACATAGTTAGGAATGAAAGATTGAATGGTGAAGTCACTAAAGAAGAGAATACAGAAGTCTGCACTGCTGACTATCAGAACGCGATAAATGATATTGTTAATAATGAAAATGATAAAAGTATTGAAGAAAGTTATGGGAATGATAGGGTTACGGAAAGTGATTCGGATACAGGAAAGGATAGTGTAAATGTGAGTACAGATGATGTTGCAGAAGTTAATGTAGGTAATAGTAACATAGAAGTAACCAATGTAGAAGAAAATAAGGATGAGACAATACAAGTAGTTAATAATGAATCGAAGAAGGATCTTGAGACTAAACTAACTGAATTGGAGGAGAAGACTTTAAATAAGTTTAAGGGTTCGCTTTTAGATAGCATATTCTGAATAAGTATATTTAATCTATAGATGTCAGAATTTTGCATTTTAAAAAGTAAGAGGATATGAACTGATTGCTTAAATGGGTACATTGTTGAGTATGGTTAATTTCTTTTGCTTACAAATTAGGCAAATGAAAATTCTTGTATGTACTAACTATAGGGCATGTATGAAATACAAGGCATACTATGAAATTTCTGTGTAGCTAAAATAATTAGTGAAAATTCGAAATAATACACATAATAGTTATTATTTTGGTGCACGGAAAACTAAGAAATGGGAATTGGTTTAAAATTTCTAACTTCAGCGGTATACCTAAGTAAGGATGTTAAGTATGAAGTATTTCGTCCATTGATCTGCCTGTTGTTTCTTCAAAAGCACAGTGGGGGGGTGTCCATTAATCACGTCATACGTTTTTGGCTTATTTTAGGCCCTCCCTCCCCCCTGGTGATCTTTGGTGATATTTTCAGGACCCCTCTCCCCTCTCGCCCCTTGGCCAATATCACGTGTATTTTTTTTGACAACTTAAGTAGACTGAATTAAATAACCGACTGCACACAGCTCTTTGAAACTGTTTATTTTAAGTTGCAGAACAGTGTAGCACAGAGGAACAAAAAAATTACACGTGATATGTTCCTCATCCCGGGGCTATCATGGTGATAGTTGGTGATTTTTCATGAGCCCCCAACCCCTATACAGTATGACGTGATTAATGGACGCCCACTTTTGTATTGTTGTTCCGCCTCTGAGGGCGGGTATCAATGCCACTATGTGAGCAAAGAAGAGTAGAAATCAAGTGACATTGTCGTATCATCTCATCTCGTTTTCTCACACAGATTGACAAGAAAGGGATGACACAACAATGTTACCACTTTTAATTACTAGTCTTTTTTGCGAAGCTATAACTAAGCGTGTAGTACGAGTGAGAAAGTGTATGGCGGGTTCAATGTGCGGAATTTTTGGTGCTTAGCGTTCTTAATTTACGCGTGTGTTTACAGAGTAGAATCTGTAACGGTAGAACAATTAAACATACTTACAGCAATGAGGAGGCACACTGACATTTTATGCTGCACACCGCCAGGTGGCTCCTGTGCAACTGTCTAGGCATGTCACTGTCATTCATATGTGTGAGAGAGAAAAAATATATCTTCTCGCTCTCACGTATGAAATGCTTTATCTGTGCAATGCAAGTGCAATGGACTAATTGGGTGGCGCCATCTGTCATAACCTTTGAGTGTGCCTCATTACAATAACAGAAAAGGTAACTTGAGTGTCCAAAATTATGTGTGAAGACTATTGTTACATAAATGTTGTATTTAAAATATTGTTTTTTTGATTGTGTATCAAACCGAAGACTTGAAAAAAACATGTGTCGTTTCCAAGTAAAATATTCCACATTGTCTTTTACCATGAGGAAGAAATTTGCTCGTATATTTATACAAATTACTTTCAGCTTGAAAACGGCTCATATAATTAATTTAGAAGTCATGATAACGTATGTACATTGTTACCACTTTCAAGAAACGCATTGAAAGTGTTTTTTTATAATTTTCATAGTGTCATTTGCATCTCACTATCATTAAGCAAAATGTAAGACGCGAATACACATTGGACCAAGAAGGAATACAGATGTAGTGAGAAGAGCATATCTTTTTTTTTTGCCAATAATTTTTTTTTTATTGTTTTAGGGAATTTTAGGTCAATTGTACTCAGAATCACGAGTACTTTCAATCTCACTGGGAGACAAAAAGTGTCCCAGAATTTCCATACATTTTTGTTACTATCCTCTTTTGTTACCCCATACAACATGTACGGAAAATGGTAACAAAATAAGAAAAAATCGTATGGGACAATTTTTTTAACTACTAGGATTGAAAAGGCTAGTAATTCTGCGAAATAGCATTTTTTTTTTTTCAAAAATATTACACTTCATAAAAGTGGCAAAAAAAAAAGAAATGCTCAGAAAAGGATTTCCTTCGTATTTATCTGGAAACATTCGTATGTGTGGCTAGTTCAGTCAATGTCAGTACATCTTGTACTGAGACTGACTGAAATAGCATGACACGTTCGTACGTTTCCGTAACAATAGGAAGGCAAATCTTTTAGCACTACATCTACCAACCTAAAATTTACCAACCAACCTAAAATTTATTTAAATTATTGATAACTGCAATACGATTTTATTAAAGTTTTGGAAAAGAGCATTTTGTTATGCTTTGCGTTAAACGCGAGCTTAAATTGCCTAATCAAGATACCCATCCATCTCACTCTTTATGATCACGTTGTGAAAGGTAAAAAAGGGGATGGGTTGATTTTCTTAGTTTTGCCAGAGTACTGCGAATCTCTGCATTTCGTTACCTGCCTCTCTATCGCTCTTGCATATTTGAACGAAAAGCAAATAGACGAACGAGTCTGCAAGTTAAAACCTCGGTATAAAATTAAAATAGTTTTATTTTGTATTTGGGTGAATCAACTTTTTCTTGCCTGTTATTGCCACGGTCACGGTCCCCTGAGTCACGCTGTTTTTTATGCAAAATTATGCTACTGAAATTATGCGAGCATGCATGTAGTCCATGTTTGTAGGTGGCAAATTAAAAAATGCATGTTTGCATAGTTTAAGCAGCATAATTTTGCATAAAACCCGCGTATCTCAGGGGACCGTAACCATGGCAATAACAGGCAAGAAAAAGTTGATTCACCCATTTTTATAGTCCTAAATCCTAATGATTCTTTGTTAGCAGGAAAATCTTATTTATTTGTAAAAATGAATTTCTTTTTTTACTATTTTTATGAACATGACGACTACAGTTCGTTCTTTTATTCTAGGGTTATATGAATTAAAAAAAAAAAACAGTTTAATTAATAATTTTCAATTTATTTCATTTCCGATAACATTATTCAAAAATCCAACAATATGAAACGGCAATTCAGAACAGTGTACAATTTTTTTAACTACCTAGATGGTTAAAATATAGAAACTATTAAAAAAGACAATTCTTAGGCAACGGTCCGTCCTCGGCGAGAAACTACCTATCAAATATCTCAAGATGGGCAAAATATACATATACATGTTTGAATCTTTTTTCCTATTTTTCTTGTAAATCTACATAAGTACATAACCGAAAAACTAGTCGTCGACGGTCGGACTACTGCCTTAATAGTGGGGCTAGCACAACTAACAGTCTACTCGCAACTTGCACAGAACAGTGTCCTTCGATACATCGTAAACTATTCATAAAAGGTGGTTCTTCTTGCGAGCGACTATTCGTGTGGTTGGATGTGCTAGACCCTCATAATCCTGGCATGAATATGTATCTTTCGATTACAGACGGGTTCTTATGCTTCAAGTGCATTTATGTCTTTATCGAAAATTCCAACAGAAATTCAGGACTCTTCTCTGATGTAAAGCCACATATTAGAAAAATAGTGTTTCTAAAATAATGTATTTATTACTTCGGACCTGTTTGCTTTGATATTCGACCGTGCAACATATAAGGTTGAATATTCAATGTACATGTTTGTGATTAGTCTTGTTAATGTTAATTGTATTAACTGAGCTGAGTTCCTGTAAGCACTAAGTAAAAAGTAGCCAAAATAACTGACATTTCTTTAAAAAAAAAATCAGTAGTTTAAGATTATTCAAGCACAAAATGTATTGTATAGTTGCCAGTCAATTTACAATATTTGCTCGTCTGCAACAGACAGTGGGTAAACTAAGGTAATATGGACAATTGGGCAAATGGGCATGGATTGACTGCCAAATTTAATCTATTGAAAGATTTGGAGTCTATAATAAAACTGTTTACCTCTTATGCAAACATTTCGCCACGATAGAGAAAGGTCTTATTTTGAAACCTCTGTTCTTATGTAAAATTTGAAGTACATGGCTTACACCTTGTACACTCGTTCTAAACTTAGACTAGAAAATCTAGTAACATATTTTAAAATAAGATCTGTTCTTTTATTTAAGTAGGTACTTTTGTATAAGTGGAAATGGATTTGAATAAAATTTTAATTAACAGACAATGTTTACTTTAACCCACAACTCATTTCAGGCCTAGAACTTTAATAGATTAGTCTAATAATATCCGTAAATACGTTTAAAAGCCAAGTTATAAAATCTCAGAAAATACTAAAGATTAAAATGTCTTCCACTCATTCACACAACCATCTTAGGAACAATATATTAAACCATGTAACATGTATAAATAACGCTAAAACGCTTGCTTGGTAAAATACAAACTATGCCCACTATTATTGTACATTAAGCATTTATAAATCGTAATACATAGAAAGCTCTTTCACATAAGCCACGTATATTTAAAGCAAGCATTATAAAAGAGTCGGTACCAACAACTCGGAAGATTTCATCACTGGCCGCAGTCAGCAAACAGCCTATAAAAATGAGGGTGTAAAATAATAATAAACCCTAAGCTCATCATAGAGTTTACCGTGTGGTGACGGGATAAGAATTTCACCACCTCCTTCCCACCCGTAGATTTTGTAGAAGTCGACTGTGGGATAAGAGATCCATTGTGATGTGAGCGATGGGCCGACTTAGCCGACTACCTGTCTTTGCAATATCACAATTTGGTCTTCTTTTATCCCCTTAACCGTTAATTGCCAAGAGTGGCATTAAAACTTGAGCAATTTCATGTGCTCTGCCTACTCCGTTTAGGAATAGAGAAATGTATGGTCATTCTTGTGTGTTATATAAATTGTCGACGTGGTGAAATTTTCGTCAGTTTTTCGAGTAATTGGCGCCGCCCCCTATTTAAATTCATTTCATCTAACCTACTAAAATAAATTGCATTATTTGATAAGGCTTTAAGCAAGATAATATCATATTAACCCTTAAATGCATGATTTTTTTCTTTTAACTAGAAATTAATAATGTGATAGACAATGGTTTTCTGACTCTAGGAAAAATAATAAAAAAATATTTAACATCGATTTTAATACTAAATCAGTGTTAGAAGTAAAATAGGCTAAATCTTACTTATATAAATATATAATTACTAGTAAAATTTATAAGAAAACTTTTACTACTATTAAAAAGGTACACTATTTGAGAAACCCCTATGATAAAATGATTAAACATAAAATAGTTACTAAGTCTGAAAAAATCTGCCTGAATCATGTACTAAAAATCACCGTCATCCAGTTTTTTCACACTTTTCCGCCATTTTTTCTTAAATAAAAACATTATTTCCAACCATTTAAGAAAAATTGGCGGAAAAGTGTGAAAAAACTGGATGATGATCCTACAGATCTAAGAAAAATTAATAAAAAAGTCCAGCTTATATTTTGGCTAGTTTATTAAAAAATACATGCATTGTAGCCAAATTTAAGGGTTAATAATAACTAGGTAATCACATTTGTGACGATTTATCTTACATCAAAATTGTCTAACTACGATAAATATTAAATAAAACTTTAAATAGATATTTTTAAAAAAGCACCAGTAAAATTCATTAAATAAGTAGAATAAAATGACACCATCATTTAAGAGCTCCGCTCTTGGCCTAAAGCAATATCCGTGTATGTATTTGTTTTCCATTTTTTTTTTAATAAGTAGGTATTTGTATAAATAGCGAGTCAATTGCAACATAGGTTTAACCCACGTCAGATAGTTTGGATCAAACAGCATTGGCATTTATGTAATTTACCTTTATCATTATTGCACTAGGTATTTATCTAATAGAATTATACATTTTATCCCTTTTTCAAATGTACCAAAAACAGACCAAACCCTTATTTAAAAAAATGATACTTCTTAAAACTAGCTGTCGTGCGTGACACCAGACTGTATTAAATACACTCTTCCTATATCCCCCTTATTCATAAACGTACTCTAAAGTTATCAAGCCGATAAAGTGCGTTTGTCCTTTTCTGTCACACCTATACGTTGGCAAGGGACAAACGAACTTTATCGGCTTGATAACTTTAGAGTACGTTTATGAATAAGGGGTTTTAAATAGATATGACACAAACAGTACATTTATGTTCTTCTTACTAAACGAAATACCCTCCAAAGCCGAGGCTGAATGTTTAAGTAGTTTGCTTGATTACTGAATGATGTCTTTTTTAATGGTCATTAACTTGAACACCGTCAAACGGAAACGTATAAATAAAAATATTTCTAATTCGGAATGTTTTAAGTAAGTACTAGTGCACCTAAGGGCCAGTTGCATCAACCACAGTTAACAGGCACGTCAACATCACACAGCAGAAGTCTATGAAAATTTTCATACAAAGCGAACGCTAAATCCGGTGACGGTTTGGTGCAACCGACCCTTCGGAATGCGTGTTTTAAATACTACCCTCCAAAGCCGCCACCGTGTGTACCGCTTGGCCGTCATGAACACTCGCATGATCTTGTGGAGGTTCTCAATGGTGTTGAAACCCGATGCTGATTGAATTATGTGGAGACAATCCTAGTCTCAACGTTCGATTATTTTTAAATAGTTTGCTTAGTAAATAGACATTACGAACAAACACCGTCAAATGGAAAAAAATATATTTCAAATTAGGAATGTATCTTTTAACTAATTTTAAGTATGACCCTCCAAAGGCGCCACCGGTCGTACCGCTAGGCCTGTGTGTGCAGGTACTCGGTGACGAAGACTCGCATGATCTTGTTCAGGTTCTCGATGGTGTTGTAGTCCAGAGCCGAGCCGTTGTCGGCTTCCGTGTGCCACACGTCCGGGAACGGGGACGGGATTATGTGGAGACAGTCCACGTCTGGAAACAATAGTAGAATAGAATAGAATGATTTATTTACCAAGAAAAGGAATAGATACAATTTTATCATTTACTGTGACTTCCACACTAGGCAAAGCCTGTATCGCGGAAGTCCGGTTACTTAAGACAGTTTAACAAAAATGATTCGGCTATTGACATTCATTAAAAAGGAAAAAATAAAAAATGAAATGCTAAATGTAACAAAAATCTAACGATTTGGGACTAAACAATTTTATAAAAGGGGAAACAAAAATAAAAAAAATATTTAATATTTAAAATATTTTATAAAGGGGGGGGGGGGGAGGATTCCATGCCTAGCGGGCAGGGAAAAAAAGTTGATGTCTCCGATAATAATAGGTAAATAGGACGTTCTTACACATTGACGAAGACCCAAGGCCAAAGACTTGTGGGTACTAAATGTGTGGGCTTCCGGTACATGGTACGGGTCGGTGAAAAATACAGTCGAGTTCATGTACACCTGTGTAGGTGTCTAGGTGTCTAAGTGTGTACTTAGGCCGTTTTCACATTATCGGATCCGATATCGGATGTCGGAAGCATTTCAATGGAAAAAATTCAAGATGGCGCCTGTAATGTATGGGATATCGGTCCGACATCCGATATCGGATCGGATAATGTGAAAACGCACTTACGAGTAGGTACAAAAATCCGAACATTGTTCTAATATTTTTTGTCTATGTAGATATAATTGAGCTATAATGTACTGTAGTTGATTTGTACATGACGAATCCTATCAACAGCTTTCCTTTCACGGTTGACAAGCGTATCAGTACTTATCGTGTGGGAAATTCGGCCCATGAACGGCAATTATTACTTTCATCGAGTGGAGAGATTAGGGCTTTACTCATGCTTTACTGTCGACATTTACATCTACAATACAATAAGCTATAAAAGTCAAATAGGTAAGATATATAAAGCCTATTAGTGTGGGAATCGTATGTGGGTGTTCTCCTGTACTCCCATTTAAAAAAGTGTGACAGAGAGAGATTCTCAACATTTGCGAACTTTGGTAGGCCCTCCCCTCTGCAATAGCTGACGCTGCCCTAAAATTTCAATAATACTCTTTACTATTTATACAATGACAATTATTAAACGCAGCGAAAGTATATAGATAGATAGATAGAATACTCTTTATTGGCACACCTCAGCAAAAGATACAGTGAAGACAAAACAAATGATAATATATCTATATGTATATATTAAACACCGCGGTCCAGATCTCAGTAAAACAACATTCTTCACTTGTGTAGAAGTTATTTGAAAGTTCTTATTTATTAGGTAGCACATTCCTCCATTCCATTCCAGTGCCATTTGTACCAATATTTCACAAAGGTAGTCACATCGATTGCTGAGAAATATCCGCGTACTTATACCTATAGTTAATAGTAATAATAAGGTCGTTTTTGTTGGTACTTGGTACTATTGGTAGACCTAGACAGACCATGTGAAATATTAATACAGTGTCTATATCATACTTTCAAAATCTCAAATAAATGTTTATTTTAAACCGTATAATAGCAGAAACAGGTAGTATAATCAATTATATACGTTCCCGTGTAAACAGAAAAGTTATAAAGCTAACATGCGTTTACCTACACGTGCGTCTTATTACGAAACCTTATCTCTTAAATAGGTAAGGTATGTATTTTATTAATTTATATGTACTTGTTATTACCACGTGCGTTTGGTACTTATTTATCTTATCATAATACATATTTATAAGCAAAAGAAACAAAGCTCTAATTCAAAATAATTAATTAATTACCTATACAAAGGCTTAACTCACGAATAGTCACGAACTACCGCGATAACCGTTTTATTTATTTTTCTCAAACATGGTATGAAATATTGATGTTATGTGCCATATAATTGGCAGCGAAGTATGACGTTGCAGGTGCGGCTAGGACGATTGATAGATAATGGAATTTCATACAAACCTTGCAGGCCAAGGCCGGCAAAGTCCTCTTTTTAGGGTTCCGTACCTCAAAAGGAAAAAACGGAACCCTTATAGGATCACTTTGTTGTCCGTCTGTCCGTCCGTCCGTCCGTCTGTCAAGACCCTTTTTCTCAGGAACGCGTGGAGGTATGAAGCTGAAATTTATATCAATTACTCAGGTCTACTGTCCCTTGAAGCTGTGAAAAAATAAAACTTCTAAGCCAACGCAATCAAAAGATACAGCCGTTTATGCCGCAAATTTTCGACACTTGCAAGGGAATCAAAACCTACAGGGTGCTTCCCGTGAACTCAGAATCTTGAAATTTGGTACGAAGCAACGTCTTATAGCATAGATAAAGGAAAAATTACGAAAACCATAAATTTTTAGTTACATCACATAATATATTTTTTTTTAATAATTTTAACCTTACTACCCATTTCCTCATAAACGCGTAGAGGTATTAAATTGAAATTCATACCAAATACTCAGGTCTATAATACCTTTAAGCTGTAACAAAATCAAACTTCTATGTCAACGCAATCAAAAGAAACAGCAATTTAAGCTGCATATTTTGAAACTCGCAAGCACTCGCAAGGGAATCAAAACCTAAAGGGTACTTCCAGTCGACCTAGAATCTTGAAATTTGGCATGAAGCAACGTTTTATAGCACACATAAAGGAAAAATTCCGAAAACCTTAAATTTTTAGTTACATTACAAAATATTCTTAAATTTATGCTCCTCCATCTTTCCCCATTGTAATGTTATGAATTTCATTTTGCAATAAAAATACCATAGTTATGACTCGATTGTCGTAATGAACGAACTTTGTAAACCTTGCAGGTTTGTACGGAACCCTCGGTGCGCGAGTCCGACTCGCACTTGGCCGGTTTTTTAATTTCCAAACACAGATAATTGTGACATAACATCCAGGTATTTAGCCAATTAAAAAAAAACTATAAGGGGCTTTATAGACGTGTCGACTGCAACTGGTATGGGCCCTAGACAATATTTGATTTTGGGTGCGTTTTCATACAAAAAAAATTTTTTTCGTTTTTTTTTAACTTTTTGTTTTTTTATAAGCGTATACGGGGCATCAAAGGGGAACGAAAATTCGATTATTTTTGCGCTACGACGCACCGTTTAGGAGATACAGCCATCCAAAGTTACTATTTTCAGTAGACTTTATTTATTTCATACCATGTTTGAGAAAAGCACTATACATACCTCGGCAGGAAATGGGGTTGCCCGCCTCAGACCTATCCGGCCTTGCCCCGGCCTCTGTAGTAAATGTAGTAATGTACTATTATTTAAAATACCTAGTCTACCTACATATTGAAATTACGTACTTACTACATATTTAAAATTTGTTCAAGTTACTGTTCTAATATCTAACACAACAATAGTCATTATATTTATTTTTATTTGGAAACAGATAATGCACTTGAGTACCTACAATCTCACCCGATGAAAAGTGCCGATGCAGTCTTAGAATTCTGGGATGGAGCCTGTTTACCCTAAAGATGTCTATTCACTCTTGATTTAACTTATGAATGTAAACTTCTTTTATGGGAATCATAACAGTTAAATTACCATGAAAATCGAATACGTAAACGTGTTACTCTTACTTTATTAGGTATTTATGACTTATCCCGTAGTCATTACGTGATAAATGGCAAGACGTGGACATCACTGATAACTGATAAGATAAAATTACGACAAAGTAGGTATTGAATCTCACAAGATTATATTTTTGTGACTTTATAACAGAAAATACATATATTCACCGAAATAAAGTTTTATAAAAAGCTATCCAAACCTACACTTATACCAAAACCTCGAAAAGTAGTAACTTTTCTTCAAAATTGAAATTCAGTAGATGAACCATTGAGTAATTATTACTTCGTATAGAGGAGCTATAGCAAACAACGAACGTGTCACAGCCTGTAAGCTGAAGGCGGGGTGAGGGGGCGGGGTGTGAACCAATGGCCTGCTTCCGTAACGTCGCAAGCGCTACGATTTTACTCGGCGCTTACGACCTTTCGGTCGCGATGATGAGCCCTGCATAGAGTGCATAGATTAGAAGTCGTAGTATAGAAGCGACATGGGTTTACATTTAGCGTGAGTTGTTTACAAAAAACATAAATCGCTGTTAGTTTTGTAACGACAATCAAGCTTGAAATCTGTATTTAAAACTAAACTTTTTTCACGTTCTGAATTTAGATTATAGCTTAGTATAATTTACATAATTAAAACAAAAACGATGTTTTTATTGAAATTCCATGCTAAATTTAATGCAATAATTAATCGTTGCAAAACTGACAGCGATTTAACTTTTTCTTAACTCTGTGAGTCCCAATTTTCTTAAATGCCTACATAGAAAGCTGCATACGGACTAAGCGTACATGTGTACTGTAAGAGAGACGGCCTATAGGTGAAGGGCATCCATACATTTAAACCACACTTTGATTCAATATCTTTTTATATTTTTAGGAGCTAAATAACAAGCGTTCACTCTCAATCGCTGCTTCTATCTGAATGCCTCCGTCAAGTGTTCGTTCTCCTTGACGTTTTATCTATTATTCTCAATTCAAATCAGGGACTGCCAGTCAGCAAACATCAAAATGCTGCAAAAGGTTTCATTCCGTATGTGAAACCTCTTAGTCATTTAGTCATTTATTTATTGCAACCATAGTGTAGTACAGATCTTAACAACTAGGTACATTCAGAGTCATATGGGCCCTGGCAGGGCATTGCAATGTCATACATTATGTTATTGAATTTTACTAATTATACATGCATAGGTATATTTATTAACAGTTCTAGTATTATACATTCAGTCACATTAGATATTTATAATTTAGGTTATACATCAATTTAATTATAGAAACATTGAATTCACGTTGTCACTTACATCTAACCTATATTTTATGTCAAATTATTATCATTTAAAAAGTCGTTTATTTTGTAATAGGCCTTTTCTGTAAGCAGGTTTTTAAATTTACGTTTGAATAGATGGACTTTTGTCTCAGCTTTTATTCTTTCAGGAATTTTATTATAAATTTTTATAAATCTAACATATGGACTGTTACTGTGCATAGTTAAATTTGATTTTGGTAGGCCTAGTCTATTCTCATGTCGAGTTACCATTCTTCTATAGGGCGCATCTTTAATTTGGCGGAAAAAGTGCATGTTGTCCCTAACGAATATGCCAACCTCCAAAATATAAATGGATGGAAGAGTGAGTAATTTATGCTCTTTGAAATAGGGCTTGCATGTTTCTCCGTGCCACATATTCAAGAGAATGCGCAGGCACCTTTTCTGCAATATAAACAGGTCATCAGCATCTGTGCTTGCTCCCCACAAAATGACTCCGTAGCGGAGCCAGGCATAAGCGTGAGCGTAATATGCTGATAGGGCCGTTTCATAATTTGTATTACTCTTTAAAATTCCGAGCGCATAGGTAAATCTTGTTAATTTTGCCTTTGTGTTTATGATGTGCATTTTCCAATTCAGGTTCGTGTCTATTGTGATACCTAGTAGATTAAAGTGTTCTACTTCTTCTATTTGTCCGTTACTTGATGTTAGGTTAAGGTCTAAAGGATTTTTTTGGTGTGGTCGAAATTGAATAATTTTAGTTTTTTTGAAATTTATTTCTAAATTATGATCCACAAGCCAATTCTCTACTGTCGTGAGTGTGCTTTTTAATTTATCATTACAGTGGCCGCTATCATAACTGTTGAACATCAAAGACACGTCATCCGCAAACATTACGCAGGTTGTGTCTAATGATTTTGGCAGCTCATTTATGTATATCAGAAATAGTATGCATCCCAATACACTACCCTGTGGTATTGAACCTCTGGCGTAACATATTTCCGAATTAATGGTTTGCACTTCTTTTAAGACGTCATTATAATGGTCTATTTGCACATATTGTTTACGGTTTTCTAAATACGATTTAAACCATTTGTGGACATTTCCCCTTATTCCGGAATTATATAATTTATCTAGTAGTATATCGTGGCGCACTCTGTCGTACGCTTTTGACATGTCAAGCAAGATACCAACGGCGTAACTCTTATTGTTTATGTGGTCGAATATTGCTTGAACATAGTTATATACAGCTAGAGTGGTCGTATGTTTTTTCCTGAAACCGTATTGATTTTTGTCAAAGATATTCTAGGTACTTGTAAAGGCGGGTGGACATTGCTTTCTCGAAAATTTTTGACATTGCCGGTAATAGAGCTATTGGTCTATACTGCGTGAGTTCTGTGTTTTTTCCTCCTTTCTTGAAAATCGGTCTTATCTTAGCTATTTTGAGTTTTTCCGGGAAACTGCCTTCGCTAAATGATCGATTAATTAATTCGGTTAAGGGCGGTACTAACTCCTCTTTGCATGTTTTAATTAACGTGGACGGTATTTCGTCTATCCCATAGCTACGTTTATTTTTTAAGCTCTGTATAATATTTGATACCTCTCGTTCCGTTACGGGGCTAAGATACATAGAGTTTATAGGTGGATTTTTTGTCGGTCTACCGCAAGGTTTATCATGCAAACATGACGAATCTCCTACTGTGGCAAAGTATTTATTAAAAGAATTTGCTATTTCCTCTGGAGAATCTGTCAGCCGGTTTTCAATATTTAGGGTGAGGTTTTTAATATTTAAGCTATTTTCTCCTTTGTTCGTTGTTTCCTTGATAACGTTCCACATTGTTTTCATTTTATTCGATGATCTAGTCATTTGGCCTATGAAACGAAGTCTTTTTGATAGAAGTACACATTTTTTAAGCATTTTTGAATACGCTTTATGATGCTTTCGTAAGACTTCGTTCTGTGACTGATTTACTAATATTTTTAGTTGTCGTTTGTGTTTACACGATTTCTTTAGCCCGGGAGTCAGCCACGATTTTTCATTTTTATTTCCCACTCGCGCCCGTTTTATTGGAATGCACTTGTTTAATGTTTCTTGTAATTTGTTCTCAAAATCATAATAGTTTTCATTTAAAGTCTTACGCGGAGATATTATTTGTCCCCATGTTATATTTTGTAACGCGACCTTAAAACTATTAATGTCGTTGTCATTAAATATTCGCCTTAAACTATACCATTTCTTATTTGTTTTTTTGATTGGGTTAGGAATTTGTTGCCTGTATAATACACTTTTGTGGTCTGATATTCCGTGTTCTTGAATTGTTACAGAAGTGTCTTTTAGTGAATTTGTAAAAATTAAATCAATACATGTCGATGTTTTGCTTGTAATTCTAGTAGGTTCTTTTGTAATTAAAGTCAAATTGGCTGAGGCCATCAGATTCACAAGATTTTGAGATATTTTTGAATTAATCAGCATATTTATATTAAAGTCTCCTCCAATAACTATACATTTCTTTCGATCTCTTGGCTTAATTTTTTGTAAGATTTTACTGAGCGTTTCAAAGAATATATTTACATCTCGATCAGGCCTGTATATATTTATTAGAATGATATTAAGTACAGGTATTTCCAAAGCACAACATTCAATAACACATTCTTTAGACAGTTCACAAATATCAGTTCTTTCTATATACTTTAAATCTTCCTGAAGAAGGATCGCCACTCCACCTCCTTGGCACTCGCGTCTGTAGTAACCTGCAGCAAACTTGTATCCTTTTATTGAGATTAGATCCTGCTGGTATTCTGTTATCCAAGTTTCCGATAAGCATAATGCTTGGATGTTTTTATCTTACAGTACACGTAGCCGCAACTGGATATTAGTTATTTATGTGACATTTGCATAATGGTAGGCATTAAAACATGAGTGTTGTTTTTGTTGTGTTAATAAGATAACATGAGTGTTTTAATGCCTAATTATGTATAGTCGCGTACATAACTTTATCTACATCCATGTATGTATGGGCGCGGGTTTATCGTCCCATAGAAAAATTGAATTTCGCGCGTTTTTATACTCTCATAATTTGCTTGACCGTCTATCTACCCAAATTCATTCAGGCAGGTTAGGTACTGCACTTACATTTACATACTCACATGAAATTCGACACGCGTATTGAGAATCTGTTATACTTAGACCGACATGTCGGAAAACTGTGCAATTCTGACAATAATAATTAAATAACCTTTTTTGCGTCGATAAATATATATAATTTAATGTATGATAGGAAATCGTTGCTCCGCGCTCGCCAGCCGGGCGTACCGCTTCTCTGTAGACTAGAAGCCTGTTCCCACACTATGATACACTAAACGTAGAAGAATATTATAAATACTCACTTCTCCTCGAGAACGGGATATGGTCATCCTCAATATAAGACCTCGAGCTCGACAGCCTGAAGTATGTCTGCTCAGCGCTGCCCTTAAGTATATCCAGCCAGCTGATCCAACTCAGCCAATCGTTGCTCCGCGCTCGCCAGCCGCACGTACCACTTCTCTGTAGACTAGAAGCCTATTCCCACACTATTATACACTAAACGTAATAGAAGAATATTATAAATACTCACTTCTCCTCGAGAACGGGATACGGTCATCCTCAATATAAGACCTCGAGTTCGACAGCCTGAAGTATGTCTGGCTCAGCGCTGCCCTTAGTATATCCAGCCAGCTGATCCAACTCAGCCAATCGTTGCTCCGCGCTCGCCAGCCGCACTTACCACTTCTCTGTAGACTAGAAGCCTATTCCCACACTATTATACACTAAACGTAGAAGAATAAATACTCACTTCTCCTCAAGAATGGGATATGGTCATCCTCAACATAAGACCGCGAGCTCGACAGCCTGAAGTATGTCTGATCAGCGCTACCCTTCGTATATCCAGCCAGCTGGTCCAACCCAGCCAATCGTCGCTCCGCGCTCGCCAGCCGCACGTACCACTTCTCTGTAGATTGGAAGTAGCTGTAGAACACTGGGTCTGGAGCGCCTAGCAGGTCTAGGAGCACTAGGACGTCCTGGGAACAAAATAATATTGGAAAGGATGTTTTCCCCTCAGTAGCTCGGAAACACGTGGTTTATCCTTTAATACCAGCGGGTAAAAACGCATTTTATCCACTAGTGGGTAAAGTAATTTGACCTTGAATATAGTCAAAGTAACCGCTTTAAAATTGATAAAAGTAGGTGAATCTAGTAATGAAGATGATTTACCACCTGTGGAACTACTGGAAGCAGTGATAAACGCATTTTTGCGTTGTAGTTTCCTCGCTATAGTGAGGGGAAAAGTTTTGTGTTACACTCGGGTGCAAATGTATTTTACTTCTCGTGTGTTGAAAAACTCGCAAGTTCAAGATTCTATTCTCGAACCACTCGCTTTCACTTGCTCGTTTTTCAATTCCACACTCGGCGTTAAAATACAACTTTGCCCCCTTGTGTCAAATAACTTATTCTTGACATAATTTTACGCAACTTACTACAGTTTTGTGTGTGTTTTTGATAAATATGTAAAAAGAGATAGTGCCATGCATTAGAAAAGGACATTACGATAAGACCCTTAACCGCTGTCGAACTTCTGAAGTGTCTTTTCTGTACGTAATAGTTATTTGTTTTACAAGGGGGCAAATTGATACCCGAGCAAGCGAAAGATTCAGTAGCGAGTAGTTCAAAAAGTGGAATCTTGAGCGTTGCGGGGGTTTCAAGACACGAAGGTTAAACAAACTTTGCCACAGAGTGAAACTCAAAATTTTTCACCAGACCAACACGAACAAAATACTGACATATAAAACATCAAACTAAATCAAATCCATCAATCAATTCAATATTTATGATTCAAAATCATAATTTATAGGTAAATTCTACCAGCCAGCTTAAGACATCAAGTTAAAATTTGTATGAAATTACTTTACACTCACTCTTGTGGATAAAATGCAATTTTGCTATCTGTTTTCGAATACCAAAGTAAGTCTGTACCAGTTGGTGTGGTGAAAATACTATTATTTATTGTGTTATATTGAAGGAAAATCAACTTGGTATTATTTACGTCTAACTATGGTAATTATAATTATACACACTACTTCAAGGCTAACGATCATTTAGGGGAAAGCACGTCAGTGAATGTTCAGGTAAATTTATCTTAATTAAGTACACAATAGTAATTTAAAATGGCGATAGAACACTAATTTACCAATCACACGTGATATGTGGAAAACATTATTATAAGAAAACAATTGAGGATGCCTGCACATTCCCGATAATAATATACCATATTGTAATTGTAACAATGAATGACAGAACAAAACAAAATTTCAAAATAGTACAAGTTTGTCGGTATGTTTGGGTGCAACCGGCGTCTAAAGGAGGTCAAAAAAGACTTTTGGCTCGGGTAACAATTTGAGGCGAAGTCGAAAATTGTTAATACAGATGCCAAAAGTATTTTTTGACTCAGTTAAACACCGTTGCATGCAATACTTTTTCTACGACCATGCACTTAGTTTTTAATAGTTTTCTAGAATAACTTTCGTGAAATTCACACTGTTTCCTGTATTTTGACGCAAAGGTTTGCACTGTCAGCGCAGCTGCCCAAAACCATCCCGCGCACGCGCGCGGTATCGTTATAACAAGCGCGTTGCCATGGTTACATGGTTAGGCAAACAATGCATTTCAAAATTTTTCGTTGAAAGCTGGTGGACGCTGGCTTTGGGGAATAGACTTTTATGTAGGGTTTTAAAGATCTATGCACGACCCTGTAAATGACGAATAACAGATCGGGAGTAGAAAAAATGTAAAACAGTTGAGGGTAAAGTAAATGAAAACATTATATGACTAAATTAGAAAGTTAAAGACATGTCTTGATTTTTCTATTTAGTTGGTTAACTGACCAATATTGGAACTACCCGAAAAAGTACAAATTATTTGTTACGTTCTTTTAAATACCTAAAAGTACAGAGTGTAAGTAGACGCGATAAATTAAAACACGACCGAAATCGTTTAAAACGACTCGAGTTGAGAATTACCTTTTCGCAAGTGTATTTTATAGCGTTTTACAAGCACATACCTATGGCCCTTTAAATGTTCAATACCTATGGGGTAAGTAACGCACTAGTGCTCAAAGTACCTAAATTGAAATGTTTAGTAGTCGTTAAAATTGAAATTAAGGAATTTTAATTATTTAAGGATCCTTAAAATTCACTGCCGCTTGTCTGATATTTGCCTCCAGCGAATCCTTTATTACTTTGGACACGGCCAGACGGGAGCCGGAAAACCTTGAGAAACGCATTATGGTTGGCATGGTGGATGGAGGACGGGGGAGTGGCCATCCACCAACCCGCTGGGTGCGTTAAGAAGGCCTGCCATGGATTAACACTGGCCACAGGCGCCTATTATTAGGACTGCAGAAGACCGTGATCAATGGAGAGCTTTAGTGCGCAAAATAACGACCTCAAATGGTCACGATCGCGACCCTCAGCCATGAGGAACCGAGGAAGAGGAAGATTATTTAAGGGGCGGGAGTAAGACCATTATTTTTTAGTATTATTATTTTTTAAAGTAGAGAAGCTAACGTAGAAATGTTATTTCTAAAGGACATCAGTTTGGACGTGGTACGAACGAAGGTACATTACTATAAACACTGTTTTATATGTATGTATAACAAAGAGGATACAAACTGAATGCTAATCAATTTGTATTGTTTGGACGCATACGCAAGTGTTTCAAGGCTAGAAAAAAAATGGACAGAGAATTAAATCGATGTACCTGCAAAGAATAGAGACAAACATCTTAAAAAACTATATCACGTAATATAGTGTGGCCCTGGCCTAATATTTATATGCTAATATTTCTGTTATAAAAACTGGTACCATTTATACTCTGTAGCATGGCTAAGGCCCACTTGCACCAACCACTTAACTGAGGCCTCAGGGTTAGTCGGCTGTCATCTGTCAAATTCCATACAAAATTGTAACAACTTACCATCAGACTTATATTGACCGGGATATAGACCGTGATTACCTTTTTGATTTTTGTCGAGCTCCCGATATTTCGACGCAACTTACCATCCTCTGCAAATGATTAGCACCATCCTTATAAGACATTGCCTGCCACTTCTTGGCCAAATGCCGGGCCCCATAGATGGAGTCCTTGGGTCCCCACTCCCGGAATGCCTCCTCTCCGTCAAAGAATATGAACATAAGGCTCAATTTAGACTGCTTCAGGTTCTGAAGCTTCGGGCCCATCACTTTGGCTAGATTTATCATCATGGCACATGGTACTGCTGAATCTGTGGCACCTGTTGGTATTTGATTTTAAGATTAACAATTGTTGCAATATGTCTATGATAGTAAGGCCTGGGGGCAGATTTTTGAGTCTCACGCGTTCGAATTCAGAAAATTGTCACTGAAAATAATAGGCAATTCACCGTTTTCAACCGGTATTTTAGTGACAGTGAGACTCAAAAATCGGCCCCCTGATTTAGATGACGTGCGAACTCGCATGTGATTTTAGTTACATTGCATTTTAGTTACTTGAGGTTACATACGATTTTGCACCGCCATCAAATACCGCAATATAATAAAACTCGTATGCGAGTTTGCGAGTACTGGTACCGTCTAAATGGGTTCTAAGAATAAGAAGTGACTTGCATAATTAGCAATAATGAAACATAGGAAATAAAAATTATATGTAGGTAATAAAACTTTTTTATTTTAAAGAAAACCTAATCTGCTATCTACCCACAAATTTTATAAGTGAGAAGATCACTTTGTCTACATGTTATACATTATTCTAAAATAAACTACTGAAATAGTGTGAATATAAGTAATAATAAGACAAAAAACTAAACTTACCAACAAACACATGTTCCCTAGTATATTTACTATCATAATGGCATGCCAGCACTAAATATCTGTCCGCATTTGGATTCAATGTGGCGATTATGTTCTTAAACCGCAATGTGCCAAAATCTGGTGCAGTATCATCAAATGCATCTTCTGTCACATTCCAACCTAAACCAGTCATCTCTGTCTTGATGAACTGGTTCACTATGCTGTGGTTGGGTGTCGCAACCACTCTAGGGATCATGATTTTGTTCAGGACTCTTCTAAAATGTGTCATGTCTGACATGGCAGCTATGTTTCTGATGTCTTGGTCTATTAATTCCTGAGCTTCATGGTAGTTCTACAAAACAAAGAAAGAGATACATCCTCAAATAAAATTAAAAATTTATTTACTTCTGAGTGAAAAGTTATAATAATTTAAATTAATAGGGTAAAATTTTGTGGATTATAATTTTTTGCCATATAAATGTTACCTAAATCTGAATATATTTTTGAACAATAATAATAGCTGTTTTTTGCAATAACGTTACTTTAAAATAAAAATAAATAAATAATAAATAAATATTATAGGACATTCTTACACAGATTGACTGAGGCCCACGGTAAGCTCAAGAAGGCTTGTGTTGTGGGTACTCAGACAACGATATATATAATATATAAATACTTAGATACATAGAAAACATCCATGACTCAGGAACAAATATCTGTGCTCATCACACAAATAAATACCCGTACCGGGATTCGAACCCGGGACCGCGGCGCAGCAGGCAGGGTCACTACCGACTGCACCAGACCGGTCGCCAGAAACTTTAACAGCAACAATAATGAAAAAATAATGTACATTTGAAGTACATTGGTAGTTAGTATCTAAACTTTTTAGCAAACAATGCCTGCAGAAATTAAAAGCAACAGGTCATTGAACACGTCTCGGATATTAGAGTGGCGAAAGCAAAGGTCAAATTACCGTAAAACTTCACATTTCCTTATGCTACTCTGACCTTGTGAACTCTTATGTCAAACTTAACGAATTAAAAAAGTTATCAATCAAATACTAATCAAACTTACCTTTTCCTGATAAAATTTGAGAGCTTTGTTGGCATTATTGGTATTAACTACGCTAAAACACAATACCGCGGATGCGATATACATGAAAAATCGCGACATGTTGACTGGATTTCGGGCGGGTATTTATACGTGTGAAACTGATTGCACTACCGATTCTACCGAACATATGCCACAAAATCACCGCCAGTCAACCGCCCTCTGTGACATTCACTCACTCACTCCCTAAAACTACACTACAAGCCTCATTCAAACCTCCGGCCCTCCTCTACCTTTCGTCCTCCCAACCCTCCTCATCGGATCAAACGTCAAATTTAGTAATACCAGTTACTAAATTTAAAAACTACCATTTCGTAATTTAATTTCACCAAAGACATATGTAACTCTATATAGACGGATAAAATCTAAGAAATAAACGTACCTCAAAGCCCTAGAGAAAAAGGTACGGTGGTCTAGATGGCGTTACACCTTTGGGGAACGCTCGGCTAGATGGCGCTGATATTAAAATTTGTCATTTTAAGACATATCAAGCTAACTTTAGCTATATTTTTTTAACAATATGGGCCAAATTGTCAAAACTGAGGTTATAAAGTTTTAAGCTTGTGTCGAGAGATGGCAGTCTATGCACAGTGATTACACATTTTATTTTGACAGTAACTCTCTATAATACTCGATCCTCTTTGATTTCACTAATTATCACGTACAGCTTTGCAAAAAGAGTAGGGGCGCCACCCTCTATGTAAAATGCTTTGCATGTGGCATAATCTATTGAGTCACTTTTGTATGATAACAGTAAGTGTTGCTATGATAAAAAAATAGTTCCCTTTCTACTCTTTTTTTGCCAGGCTGTATGTAAGAATTGTAAATTTAGCGCTCACCGTTATTACGGGAACACACAGGGGGCGAAAGGTATGCGTCCCCCATGCGGCTATTTCCTTCACATTTAACTCAGCGTGAAACTTAGAGGGTGCGCACACGGGCGGCAAAGTGTGCAAGCAGGTGTCTACCAGCAAGTATGCCCACTCCAAAGACCTTTACAGGGGACAGCTCAATCACATTTTTTGCCATACGAAATTAAACCTTATTACTGAAACAGAAAGTCGATCGTATCAGACTAGCGAAAACGGTCCACATGAGAGGGCATTGTTTGGGCTGGTGTCCCTCTCGCACGTGTTGCCAGTGTTAATGAGGTTCCCATATTAGTAGTATTTTTATCTGTATATTACCTGACTTTATAACTTCTTATTTTATTTTAATGTTATATTCAAACTAGGGTTTCGATACATTTCAAAAAATTTGAAAATAATTATAATGTGATTATTTTGATGCCTGTAAATCAAAGATTTGTATAATTAAAAAATACTTTCAATTGGGTGTTAGTAGATTTAGTAGTAACTTTGAAAATTGACTGGTATCCCCAATTTATGACAGTGATGACGTCACTGAATAATGTTGACATTGCCAGCAAGTGCGAGAGGGACACCAGCCCAAACAATTACCTCTCATGTGGACACACTTTTTGACCTAATTAAACAATCTAGTTTAATAATTCTAAATCTATGGCCCACTCTCATACAAGCCCATAGACTAGATGTGTGCGACAAGAATAAAAAAGTCGTCGAGCGACTTTGTCGCCAGGTGCGCACCCTCTTACGTACCGCTACTTGTAACTTTCGTAGCTTAATTAGTGTTTGTATTATGATGCGATTATCTTATTATAACGTTTAATTATTTTTTTTACAAACCTATTATTTTACACTGCGCGAAACAATTTTTCTGAAAAAAAAACTGTCGAATTGATAATCTCCTTGAAGTCTGGTAAGTAATGGTATAAATTTTTTATACCATTATTCGAGTGCATCTGAAGGCTGGTATCATTTGACATAGAACAACTAATTAAGGAACGGGCAACTTATTATTTATGTAATATCTTCTCCTGCACTACGTAGTTGCATCACAATAATTATTTGAAATATCCTTTATCCAATAATAGACAATAACCTTTCATCTTCAGCTTTTCGTTTCTTACAAGAGTACGATAAGAAAATGTATGCATCACGTGACCACTCTGTTTTTATAGTCTTTGGGAAACCCCCTAATGACGTCACAAGAGAGGCCGTGACGTATTTACTCTCAAGATTCCGTATAGGCGGACAAGATACCCTTTTACTGAAATTAGACGCCGCCACCGGATTTCAATTTCGAAAGTTCTTCTTTGGTAAATACGATAACTTTTGCTATTTCGTTTGTAGATATTTAGGAACTTTTACAGTAAAGTGATGAATATGTCTTTCCGATCTCCGGAACAATGGTGTTCCGGACCGGCTCTTGGAGGCGTGCGCGGGGCCGAAGCCAACGCGTAGAGTCCCTTTTGTCACTTTAATGAAATGTAAGGGGTACACCGAGCGGATGCTGCCCTTGCCCGTATCATGGGACACACGCAGAGGCAACACCCAACAGGGTGTAAGGACTATTTGAGAGTTAATTGCATCTAAAATGGACTGAGCTATTGGATGAAAGTGATGGACTAAATACTGGGCTGTGAGATAAAAAACCGGACGCCTGCCTAATAAAAAGGTATTCAATTTTATTTCCATCAGACGGTGACTCTTCCCCACAAGATGGGCCCCCACAAAAAGCGACATCCAAGATGGCTCAAGGGCAACACCGGTGTGAGGACTCAAGGGTGTCGAGAGGTGTACACCGCTTTCTGCGCAGTGGCTGTAAAGCCACTGTACCAACTCGCGTCTTATGCAAATTTTCACTTCCATCCCTGGGACATGTAGCCCTAACGACTCCACTCTGGACGGCCAGGCAAGGCAAGCCAGAGGTAGAGAGTCCTGTCCCACCCACCCGCCTTACGGGTAACAGAACTCCCCAGGAGCACTCGGGTACGTGGGGTCGCTGTTCGCCCCAACAGCTCGCCCTGCGTTGACTGATTGCAGTGGTAAAACCAGTGGGCGATGGGGTGGTCATGGTCACATCCCTATTACGCCATGAATTAGTATTAAAATTATTTTCTACTTTTTGGTACACTTTGGGGACGAGATAAAAGCTTTAACTTAAAAAACTTTTTTTATTTAATTTATTTGAACTTAGCTTATAGGTAAATAGACATCTTGTCTCCAAGAATTGCTTCACACAAATACAGAATGCCTATTTCAGAACTCCTAGCTACAGAAACCTTCTGATACTTAGCTACTCATTTTGGCCATATTATGTTGCCATATTAGTTTAATACTCAAGTTTCCGAATATGGTATCGTAACTCGCCATCCCTGCCCTAGCCCTCGCTAACCCTGCAATTCAGCAAGAAAATTATCGGTTTTAACTGATGACGTAAAACATTAATCTAATTCGTTTAACCATTCTGTGTTCGAGGCATGTAGGCGGAATATTCATCTTGACAGACAAGTTGACTCCCGAGTGCCCATTTCTTTGTCACCAAGATTGCGCACGACACTGCGTGGGCTACTCTCTGGAGAAATGTACAGACTCCAAAGTTATATTTGCAGGTGAGAAAGGGGATGTTGTTAGAGAATCGGCTGGGCTCAAATTTTACCGACCGCGCAAACGTTGTTGAGAAAAACAAACATGCCAGGAAACTGAAAAATATGAAATTGGTTTTAATGTTTTATTGTCTCGTGTGTGTGACCTTTTGATACAAATGTACTTACTTGGGATCAAACGACGCATATACCACAGACCAACACCCTTGATTAACTTGATAGATACATAATACATAGCTACTGCGGGCACAGCCACAGACATATCATTTCGCCGCTTACTACTTCTTCCTCTTACTTCTATGGGCACAACACCTCGGGTCACCGGTGTCTCCCAGAAGTCGTCGGCATAAAGGGTCTGCTAGGCTATCTGGTAGAGTTGGGTTGGCAGGAATACCGGGAACCCATCACGCAAAATTGACGCAATTTTCCGAGTATGACGTCGAGACGCAGAAACCAAGCCTATAAACCGACATACCTACTCACACGCTTAGTAATACTGATACTTAACACGTTCGGTGTCGGCGACACATACCCGTGTTCATTTTCGTACAAAGTCATTCCTACTGGCAGTTAATGTGTTAACCTAATAATTAATTCAGAACCACCCCGAACAGAGTCGCGAACAACCCCTCGAAATGTTATTCTAAGTTCTTCGAAGTAGGTACTGACTGATAGACTAATTCGGATACTCCAATGTTTGATAATCATGTGTTTTTTTGGAAGGAATAAATAAAACATAATTTATATAAAAAATACAATGTATTATTAAAATTTATCTACCTAACAGCTAACATTAAAGTATGAAACAAGCTAGTGGTGACGAGTAAAAAATTTCGCCACCCCTTTTCTTCCCGTGGGTGTCGTAAAAGTCGACTGTGGGATATGGGTTAAATTGTGGCGTAGGCGAGAGGCTGGAAACCTGTCACTGCAATGTCACAATTTAATTTTCATTCAATCCCTCAATTGCCAAGAGTGGCACTGAAAATCGAGTAATTTCATGTACCTACTCTGCCTACCCCTTCATGGTGGTTGTATGTCATCATCATCCTCCTTGCGTTATCCCGGCATTTGCCACTTGCTCGTGGGAGCCTGGGGTCCGCTTTGACAACTAATCCCAAGATTTGGCGTAGTCACTAGTTTTTACGAAAGCGACTGCCATCTGACCTTCCAACCCGAAGGGTAAACTAGACCTTACTGGTGGTTGTATGTATATACGTATAAAACACCTGAAAAAAGTTAAGATATATTATAGGTACATGGCAAATGATGGGCCCTACGACGCATTTTTTACCGGATCATCTTTTCAGCCGACTCAAGTCATGGCTGCCAATTCGATTCCCAATAGTCAGATCAGCGCTCATGTTTATTATGGATTTTAATGTTGTTGACACTTCAGAAGAATAGCATATTCTTTATTCGGAAGAATAGTACCTATAAATAATAATATTTAGTATAATATTAAAAAAATATGACATCGAATTGTGTACTGCTTAATTAAATTTAATTATTTTATTTTAATTAACATTGTTTTTGACAAACCTAATTTTGCTTTAACGCTTGAACTAGCTTAATAATTTTCGTTAGAATTGTAAGTACTATCGACAACAATGTTAACTGTAAATTTATAATCCCTATTCTCAGTTACAACTTCTGAAAGTTCCGTAAAAGCATCCAGTTGGGATATTTACCCCTACCCTACACCGGATACCTACGCATCGGATGAGTCAATTGCAAAATAGACCTAACCGATTGTTTGAAATATTATTCCTGATATTATTAAAATTATATTAGGTTCCACACAATCAAATATTTACTAGATTGGTAAAAAAAAAACCTAATCGACTGCGGGCGGTCAGAATTTCGTCAATCATGGCATTCATGGCGTCTCGCGCAATATGTTGACATGTAATTGAACACTACCAATAAAATGAATATGAATATCTTATATGGTGGTTAACGGCCATAAATAATGACCAGCAGGAGCAGTCAGCTGCAGCTTTGTTGACAGTTTTTCCACCGCGATACAGCCGATTGCCAATTGTTTTGTTCATAATAGCTTCTAAAATATCGTCTGACAACGTATGAAACGGGCGGTATTGACTGAATTTACAATTTTTGTACGTATTTCGGTGGGTGCCATTCTTCAATTCACCAAAAAGCGGCAACTGACTCCTCCTGCTGTTTAATTAGGCAATTGGAATTCGTGGCTCGGGGTCTATAAGAAGTCAGACTAATAAGTTCTCTACAGCGATTTTATTATTTTAAACGTCATAATTTCATAGAAGTTTGAAGTTCAAAATAATACATACCTACCTATCGATTTGTGTTATAAGTAGTAATCACCGCAGAGTTAGCTTGGCCTGATCCTATTATATTACATTAAATATTTAAAATTGTGACTTAGTTTATAAAACCCAACCGAAGTTCGATCTTATGCCGGTTAGACACACACACTTAGGAAAAAGAGAATTTGTTTAACATTTTCATGCTCTGAACAACAATAGTCAAAAATTGCACAACACGCTCGAACGAACATAATAACCTCTATTTACCAATTCAATAATCATCAAGACTGATTTTATTAGCCTTCGTCTTTGCCTTTTTTTCAACTTTCTTTCGATATTCATACTTCATTTTCTTGCTTGAAATTCTACTGTAACCAACACCCCTCCTGAGTTTATACTGCGTGATGTGGACCATTGTTTCTCCCCCCACTTTAACCACCACACGACCTCGTGGTAGAGGTATCCTGCTCGTGAATACTACTTCACCGCTTCCACAATATACCTCCACAGCACAATAATCCATAAAGATACGCCAATGGACGATTCCTTTAGGAGACCAGTCCGCGCGCCTCACTCCGTCCTCCCTTCCTCTGTCTACAGTCACATACCGATGTTCAGAGGAATACCCGATTTTGAACTGAGTGCCGTCACCCCATTCAAAGGTGAGACTTATGTCTCTAGTAGCGGTTGTAGTGTTTAAAATTAGCTCAAAATATTTAGTGTCGGACGTGAAAGCACCTCCAGGAGAATACCAAGCGCGCTCGAGGATTTCTCTGCGAAGTTGTTTAGCTTCCCTGACAGGCGTCATAAGCATTTCTCCTCTTTTATTCAGTTGTATCTCCCGCACCAGGGTGAGCATGTTCGCCCAGCCGTGCCGGGACTCTGCTAAGCTCGACATTCCTAATCCTGCTACTAGAAGCCTCCTCCCATCCGGAGATATTGTAGTCTTCACACCATAGAAGTCATGACCATGGTCTAGTTCGTTAAATGTCGCCGTCGATAATTCCATGTTCTCAAAAGCCAGTTTATCGTATTCGAAGTGCCCGACAATGTAGCCAGTTTGATACATGTTTTTAAATCTAAAGCAGTCCGCCTGAATACCTTGAACGGATAAGATCAGAACGTCCATGCCCTCCATGTCGATCATATCAGGGTTTTCCCACATGAAACCCATATCTCCGTAGGATTCTGCTAGAGTCTTATTGAAAGTCCACATATTCATGTCCACGGAGGTATAAAGTTCCAGCCGGCCCAGTTGTTCTCTAGAGGTAGTCCCGAGCATCATGTAGGTGTTGTTCTTATGCCTCCACACCTTGGGGTTCCTGAAATTGCCAACGCCATGCAAGTCTTCCCTAATGACCGGATTGTAAAGATACTTCTGAAAGATGATTCCATCGGTGCTGATAGCAACGTTCTGAGTCTGCCAGCTCTTGGAGTTCCTGAGCGCGTAGCCAGTGTAGAATAGAGTTAGATAGCGATCATGTATGATGGCACTCCCGGCGAGGCAGCCTTGTTTCTCGTAGTAGTCTTTCGGCACGAGAGCTGGGGGATAGTGTGCCCAATCAACCAAATTCGAACTGACCACGTGGCCCCAGTGCACAGCCCCCCACGCGCCGTTGTTAGGGTGATATTCGTAAAAGATGTGATATTGGTTTTTGAAATAAATGAAGGCTGCCGGATCTCGAAGCCAGCCAACTGGAGATGATATATGAAATAGTGGACCATTCTTCGACTTCTGTGCCGATTTTCTTTCTTTCAAGAAAGCTTCTATGTGTCCGTAGTCTAAGCTATATTCTGCCGAGGCTAGGCCTAGACCGAAGAGCAATATGTACAATTCCATTTGGTGCGGCGTTTGAAAAAATACTGATATTGGCAGTGACATCGGACTCGCAGGGAAGCGAGTGTTTGTAAATAGAGACGAGGTAGTGACCGAATAGCAAGTATTGAATAGCACTGTAAACACAACAGACATACCTATACCTCAACGAGTAGATAATCAGGCCGGCCGGTAGGACTATTTGAAACCCATTTGCGGCTTATAAAAAAAGAATATATACTTATAAAGAAAGTTTGTTCCACACGTCAAATTTCTATTTAGGGTTCCGTGCCTCAAATGGGAAGGGCGTGCATCAGTCCTTCTATCAGTTTTTAAAGTCATGTCCTTTGTTTTGCGTAGCAGTCACCATCGGCCATATACATAGGTAAGCAACATCAGAGCCATTTATGCGTTGCCAATTATTTTATAGTTAAATATTTAATTGATTCAAGAAATAAATTTACATATTATGCCGTACCTATATGTATAAATAAAACCGGTCAAGAGCAAGTTTGTAAGTACGTGTAACTAGCATATAACCACAAAATTAAAATTTTGAAAAAACCCCCGAACGCGACATAGTTGACCGATTTTCAGGAAACATGGCTAAGAACACTCCCGACTAACTCAGCTTTCAGAAAAAAAAACTAAATCTAAATCGGTTCATCCGTTCGGGAGCTACGATGCCACAGACAGACACACACAGAGACAGACAGACTGACAGACAAACACACAGACAGACACGTCAAACTTATAACACCCCTTCGTTTTTGCGTCGGGGGTTAAAAATGATATTATTTGCAAAATTTCATAGTTATAGGTAGGGAAGTATCCTACATATTAATTTTGATTGCCCAGAGAGTGACAGACAGAGAGACGGACCTTGACAGACAACAAAGTGTTCAGTGATCGTATAAGGATTCCGATTTGGAATCGAAAAATACTACTAATTTCCGTAATTCCTATTAATACACTCTATGCACACCTACAGGTAGGTACGTGTGTCATCGGTGACATAAAAAGGACCGGTCAAACTTTGCATAGTGACTTTTGAGGTTTTTTTTCGCAATTAGAGTATTGGTAATAGTATTTTATGCAACTGGTGGTTAAAAGAGGTCAAAAAAGGTGAGTGGCGTGGGTAACAATTTGAGGCGAAGCCGAAAATTGTTAATAACGACGCCACGAGCATTTTTTGACTCAGTTAAACACCGTTGCATACAATACTTTTTCTACGACCAAGCACTTATTTTGAAAGAAAATTATAAATTCAACAAATACCTACTTTCAGTCATCTTAGTTATCTAGGTGGACCGCCTACCATTTTGAATATGCAGTTTGAGTGCAAACATGAAAATAAAACTGTCTATGGTATGGTTCTTTGAAGCCTGGCCACTAAGACGAATCGAGCCGAGTTGAATCGAGTTCTATACATTTGAATGCGATTCGACGCGTCGCCAATGAACGCAGCAGAAAACGAAGGAGTCTCGACTCTGCGAATTGGTTTGTTAAGTTGGTAGCAATGTATTTACTGAACTGTAAAACAGCTATATCGTGCGACTGCTACTAAATGTTTTCAGGGTATAGACTAGATAGACTTGTCCTGACATCTTTTATGTAGGGTTTTAAAGTTCTATGCACGACCTTGTAACTCACGAATAACAGTACGGGAGTAGAAAAAAGTTATTAATTATGACCTCAAAAGTCACCATGCAAAGTTTGAACAGTCCTTTTTACGCAACTATGGGGACAAATCAAATTATTTTAACAAATATTTTGATTTGTGTTTTTTAAGTAGTCACACTACTATATATAAATTAAAAATCGAAATAAGATGTCATATATTAAAGAAATAATGACGAGCACCACCAGTGGTGAAGGCCGGATTCGAACCGGCGTCTTCAGCAATCCGGGCTAACGCCATGAACCCCTAGGCCACCTCGCCACCGTGGTGCTCGTCATTTTTTAGGGTTCCGTAGTCAACTAGGAACCCTTATAGTTTCGCCATGTCTGTCTGTCCGTCCGTCCGTCCGTCCGTCCGCGGATAATCTCAGTAACCGTTAGCACTAGGAAGCTGAAATTTGGTACCAATATGTATATCAATCACGCCAACAAAGTGCAAAAATAAAAAATAGAAAAACATGTTTTATTAGGGTACCCCCCTCTACATGTAAAGTGGGGTCTGATATTTTTTTCATTCCAACCCCAACGTGTGATATATTGTTGGATAGGTATTTAAAAATGAATAAGGGTTTCCTAAGATCGTTTTTAGGGTTCCGTAGTCAACTAGGAACCCTTATAGTTTCGCCATGTCTGTCTGTCTGTCCGTCCGTCCGTCCGTCCGTCCGCGGATAATCTCAGTAACCGTTAGCACTAGAAAGCTGAAATTTGGTACCAATATGTATATCAATTACGCCAACAAAGTGCAAAAATAAAAAATGGAAAAAAATGTTTTATTAGGGTACCCCCCCCTACATGTAAAGTGGGGGCTGATATTTTTTTTATTCCAACCCCAATGTGTGATATATTGTTGGATAGGTATTTAAAAATTAATAAGGGTTTACTAAGATCGTTTTTTGATAATATTAATATTTTCGGAAATAATCGCTCCTAAAGGAAAAAAAAGTGCGTCCCCCCCTCTAACTTTTGAACCATATGTTTAAAAAATATGAAAAAAATCACAAAAGTAGAACTTTATAAAGACTTTCTAGGAAAATTGTTTTGAACTTGATAGGTTCAGTAGTTTTTGAGAAAAATACGAAAAACTACGGAACCCTACACTGAGCGTGGCCCGACACGCTCTTGGCCGGTTTTTTGATAATATTAATAGTTTCGGAAATAATCGCTCCTAAAGGAAAAAAAGTGCGTCCCCCCCCCCCTCTAACTTTTGAAATATATATTTAAAAATTATGAAAAAAATCACAAAAGTAGAACTCTATAAAGACTTTATAGGAAAATTATTTTGAACTTGATAGGTTTAGTAGTTTTTGAGAAAAATAAGGAAAACTACGGAACCCTACACTGAGCGTGGCCCAACACGCTCTTGGCCGGTTTTTTCTTTAATATATGACATCTTATTTCTATTTTCAGTCCTTTTTAATCCACCCTCTATTGAAATAGATGCGTAGCATACAGCGACACAAACAGCGTCTATTATATGTCTGTGGTAAAGAGATCTATTGTTTGTTGGAATTTAGCTAATGTAGGTAGGTATAGATCGATGAACGTAATTCCTAGTTGTGTTGATGAAAAAAGAAGCATTGTTTAGTCGCGCAATACAGTTGAAGTTGATGTCATTTGTATTATTAAACAGCGATTAGAATACGATTGAACGCATACCTAAGTCGTTTTGGAATCAATGCATGAAATGAGACTATCTGGTACTGTGTGCAGATTAATGAAAATATCCAGTACAAAATTTAAACGGGAAAAAACATCAAATTAATTGTATAGTTTTCGTTATACAAAGTATTTCGTGAGCGTCAGGACCCCTGGACCACTACAGATATTTGATGTTTAGTACATACTAAAATTTAGTACCTATTTGATACTATTTGGTACCTGAGCACATATATTTGGTACCTCCACCGATATCGAAAAATCGAGCGAATAAAATGGCCAGACATTCTGACGTCAGGATGTCTGGACCATTTTTGGTTTACATAGTTCTAGACAACACTACTAATTGATATCTTAGTCAATATTTACTACCTATTTGGTACCTGTCAATATATTTTTTTCAAATTTTTTTGGCGTACCAGAAAAAAGTTATGATGGAATTTAAAGTTGAAAACTAGTGTAATTACACTAATAACTTTTATATTTCGACTATATTAATGCCACTAGTCAGTAGAGATGATGTGCGAGTGTCTAAAAATAAATTCCTTTTTAAGTTGACGCGCAGGAGGGCAGGCGGATTTGCCTCTATTCTTTTGACTGGCGCTACATACTTCAACGGCACGGCCGGGCTCACAACTTTAAATTCCGTCATAACTTTTTTCTGGTACGCCAAAAAAATTTGAAAAAAATATATTGACAGGTACCAAATAGGTAGTAAATATTGACTAAGATATCAATTAGTAGTGTTGTCTAGAACTATGTAAACCAAAAATGGTCCAGACATCCTGACGTCAGAATGTCTAGCCACTTTATTCGCTCGATTTTTCGATATCGGTGGAGGTACCAAATATATGTACTCAGGTACCAAATAGTATCAAATTGGTACTAAATTTTAGTATGTACTAAACATCAAATATCTGTAGTGGTCCAGGGGTCCTGACGCTCACAGTATTTCGTTGAAGATAATTTTATTCTATGCCTATCATATTTTAGAGAGTATCGACGTGACAGACAGACGGACGGGCACACGTTTATAAACCGTAAGTAACCTATGAAATATGAATGTATTCTACGATCATTTATTTTAACACTACTTAATTAGATTTCACTAATACTAGAAGTTAGGTTATATTGTAATCAACTTAATGAAAAACAAGTTGGTTAAATCCTGCCCACGTCTCCTAAAAGCCCTAAAATATCCTTAAATTAAGCCTTAATTGGAGTAAAACAGAGAGACGCCCACAATTTGAGTCATATTCATTATTCAAAGGCTAACCGGGCTATTGTCCAAAGCAACTGACTTTTTTTTAATTAAGTACTTTATCGTCAGGATACGGATTAGGGGGTTGGATTTGAGTAAATAAAAATTCGCTGATAAACAATTTATGATAGTAATATAATTATTTTGTCCAAAAGGTACGCGATATACAGAAACTTCAACAAAAAAAAACATTGTAACATTCATATCAATAATGTAAAAATATCTAAATATAGTTTACATAAATACAGCAATATTTTAAGCATATTAATAGCAAATTTCTTACTCACATCAATAGAAACACCGACAAAAGATACGGGTACACAATATCACAGATGAAATATATAAATTTGGTCCACTTTTCACTTCAAATTATTAAGAAAAAATGTTATTAAATGTAGCAATAATGTACTTTATAATAAAACCCCAAAACCCTATTATGCTTAATTAAAAGGTAACCTATCGTATAACTAATTACAAATGGTAATATTCTTCAAATATAATATTATTGGTTTGGAAGACATTTGATTTCATTTGAAATGTACAATTTTAAAACATATTATTTGGTAAATTATTATACGAATAACAATAATCGTCAACAATGACAACAATTAATTTATACACACGGATATAATATTTATGACTTAAACAGTTTATATGAATAATATAATAGTAAAGTTTGAAAAAATGACAAATATGCTTCGATGCCGTTAGCGTATGTCTTATACAATAAAATACAATTTGGATTGGCACTAAGTTATTAATTCTTAGAACAAATTAATTTATCCTCATAGAGAATAATTTAATTTGTATTTTTAGTAGGCACACTTTGGAGGCATGTTAAGATGGATGTGTGGCGTGACAAGAATGGATAAGATAAAGAATGAGTATATCAGAGGAAGCCTGAAAGTAGCACCGATTGTTGAAAAAGTAAGAGCGAATCGACTAGCATGGTATGGACATGTAATGCGGAGGGATGAAAGGCATGTGACGAGAAAGGTATTACGAATGAATGTGGAACCACCTTCCACATTCATTCGTAATACCTTTCTCGTCACATGCCTTTCATCCCTCCGCATTACATGTCCATACCATGCGACGGAAGTAACGGGAGGGGAAAACCGAAGAAGAGGTGGATGGACTGTGTGAGACATGATATGGAACTAAAACAAGTTAATGATGAGATGACGAGTGACAGAGATGTATGGAAGAGAAAGACATGCTGCGCCGACCCCAAGTGACTGGGATAAGGGCAAGAGAATGATGATGATGAGTAGGCACACTACTATTTTAACTATAAACTGAAATAAATGTCATATACAAAGAAAAAGTGGCCAAGTCCTCCAAGTGTTCAAAGCTGGATTCGAACCAGCGTCATCCGTTATCGCGACGGATGTCTAAACCACTCGGCCATTCGGACACGGTGGCATAGCGGACACGAGTTAGGCATCCGTCGCGATAACGGAGGACGCTGGTTCGAATCCAGCTTTGAACACTTGGAGGCCTTGGTCACTTTTTTAGGGTTCCGTAGTCAACTAGGAACCCTTATAGTTTCGCCATGTCTGTCTGTCCGTCCGTCCGTCCGTCCGCGGATAATCTCAGTAACCGTCAGCACTAGAAAGCTGAAATTTGGTACCAATATGTATATCAATCACGCCAACAAAGTGCAAAAATAAAAAATGGAAAAAAATGTTTTATTAGGGAACCCCCCTACATGTAAAGTGGGGGCTGATTTTTTTTTTCATTCCAACCCCAACGTGTGATATATTGTTGGATAGGTATTTAAAAATGAATAAGGGTTTACTAAGATTGTTTTTTGATAATATTAATATTTTCGGAAATAATCGCTCCTAAAGGAAAAAAAGTGCGTCCCCCCCCTCTAACTTTTGAACCATATGTTTAAAAAATATGAAAAAAATCACAAAAGTAGAACTTTATAAAGACTTTCTAGGAAAATTGTTTTGAACTTGATAGGTTCAGTAGTTTTTGAGAAAAATACGGAAAACTACGGAACCCTACACTGAGCGTGGCCCGACACGCTCTTGGCCGGTTTTCTTTGTATATGACATTTATTTCAGTTTATAGTTAAAATAGTAGTGTGTCTACTAAAAATACAAATTAAATTATTCTCTATGACGATAAATTAATTTGTTCTAAGAATTAGCACGGCAGCGCCATCTCTCTTCGCTAACTCGTAATCACATGGGTTGATTCAGTTAGGAGGTCGAACTAGTTTCGGTTCTATTGTACCTCAGACATGGCCGGGGAGGCGCCATAAGCCTTCGGTAATTGTGTCATATACTTGAAAATTTCGACCCTTGCCACTGTGTCCGAATGGCCGAGTGGTTTAGGCATCCGTCGCGATAACGGACAGTGGTTCGAATCCAGCTTTGAACACTTGGACTGGAGGCCTTGGTCACTTTTTTTTTGTATATGACATTTATTTCAGTTTACTATGTTATTAACTCGTAATTTGGGTTTGTAAACTTAAGTATAAAAAACTGTAGGTATACTAATGAGCAGGGAGCGTACTTTTCGTGCCGATGACATCAATTTGACGTCACGCTCCATATAGGGTGATCACAAATTGTTTTATTGTAAATTGTTAATCATTAGTCATTAATCATTTTAAGTTATGAATTTCTTTGCATGGTAATGAATACAAGAAGGATGGTATGCTTTACGTTAGAGATGAATTCTCTTATCTACGTATTTATTGTAATGTGTTGTTAACAATACTATTTAATTAAATTTGTGTACATATAAAAAAATATATATATTCACGTTTCACATTTCAAGTAGGTAGGTATTATTTATGCCACATGTAAATGGACTACTGTATTTAAAGTAATTTGTACACGATTAAAATGATTGACGACTAATGATTTAAATTTACATTAAAACTATTTGGGATCATCCTATACGGAGCGTGACGTCAGATTAATATCATCGGCATGAAAAGTACGCTCCCTGCTAATGAGATATGGTTTTCTTCTTTTTATATGAAATTGAGAGAAATACGATCGGTCGATTATGAACGAATATTGGATCCGTACGAGCAACTTTATTATTAAAATATGTTAAACAAATGGCGTACAAAAAAGTACCTTGTAATAAATGTGAACTAATATTTTTCATTAGGCCTGTGCACAACAGTGGAACGTATATAGGCCCAATTATTAATTAATTAAGGAAAGAGAAACATGAATATCTACGTCTGGGGTGGCTGTGTCGGTGGTGGTAAAATAACGCCATCTGTTAGATTTTATGACACCTGTGACACAGACTATCGCATATTTATTATGTTTATTACGGCTGCGCGTTTGTGTTGTATGGCATTATCTACGAAAGTAGACTTTTTGTAGGATCGTTGGGATACATGACAACACGTCACGTAAGCAGTATGAAATACGATCATAAAATCTGATTCTCTAAATCTCTTGTAAAATCTCAACAAAAGAAATTGACATGCTTTATATTTAAATCATAAATGACATTTAATGTAATTTATGATTCGACATGAAGTTAGGTTGGAATCCTATGACGTCACTACATGGCCGACAGCGTTTTTAAAAAAATATATAATCATTTTTAGTCAAAAATACTTACTCATCGTGCACTTTTAATACCTCAAATCTATAAATATTCGTTTCTTAAGTCAAATTCTATAGAAAACAATCGTTTATTGTGCCAATTTTGATATGAGTCTAGGTAGCCTATTGTATACACTACATACATGTACATATCTTATATCATACCTCAGCGGTCTATTTCGGTTTGGCGGCGTGCCGAAGGGCCGTGTGCAGGTCGGCCCACAGAGTGGCGACGCGTGCGTGCGTGGCGCCCTGCGTGCGAAACAGGGACGGGAGGGATTCCACTGCCGCCAGTGCGTAGGCGCGAGACAGCAGCGCTTCCTATTAACAAAAAAAATGAATTAATCATCCTCCTTGCGTCATCCCGGCATTTTGAGCTCATGGGAGCCTGGGGTCCACATTTGACAACTAATCCCAAGATTTGGCGTAGGCACTAGTTTTACGAAAGCGTCTGCCATCTGACCTTCCAACTCAAAGGGTAACTAGACCTTATTTGAATTAGTCCGGTTTCCTCACGATGTTTCCCTTCACCGACTAATATAAAATGACATTTCGCACATAAGTTCCGAAAAACTACTTGGTATGAGACGGGGTTCGAATACGAAAAGAAAATGAATTAATATTAACAGAATCAAAGAGGATCGAGTATTAGGTATAGAGAGTTACTGTCAAAGTAAAATGTGTAATCACAGTGTATAAACTGCCATCTCTCGACACAGGCTAAAAACTTTTGAACCTCAGTTTTGACATTTTGGCCCATATTGTTAGCTCGATATGTGTTAAAATGTCAAATATTAATATTAGCGCCATCTAGTTGTAACGCCATCTAGGCCACCGTACCTTTTTCTCTATGGCTTTCTTAGACTTTATCCGTCTATACGGAGTTACATATGCCTTTGACAAAATGTATATCGCTACTGAAGTTACAATTGAAGCTCATACAAAACAAGTGTCCTGAACCACTCACGCTGCATGCGGGCGAGCCCGCTCCTTTGCATGCCCCGCCGACCGAGCGTCCACTCAGACTTTACACTAATACTAGACAAGGAGCATGTACTATAGCTATGTAGCTGCAAAATGTGCATGGCGAATTTATCAATCAATTCATTCATAATTTCACCATGCAATTTTGCATCTCACTGTACTTGTGTGACGCAGCAGAGCGTGGTGAGGAAGCCTCGAGTTAGCATCAACCACAGTCAACAAATCACACAGCTGAAGTCTATGGAAATTTCCAAAAACTTTGCGGACGCATGAATCATGATAGACGGTTCGGTGCAACCGACGTAGTCGTACAGTTCTAGTCGTAAACTACTACTGATTGACTACGAATCAGTAGTAGTTTAATGCCCTTATTCATAAACGTACTCTAAAGTTATCAAGCCGATAAAAATCGTTTGTCCTTTTCTATCACACCAATACGTCGGAAAGGGACAAACGAACTTTATCGGCTTGATAACTTTACAGTACGTTTATGAATAAGGGGGTCAAATAGGAGGTAATTGGGGTCTATACACGATCTGTGTACCTGTGTGGCGCAACACAGCGCATATCGATGTCGCTCGCGCAAAAGTTGACTTGCGGCAGAGTGCTTGTGTTGCGCGGCCGCCGCTGCTCGCTCGGCGTGTAAACCCCGAGTCAGTCGCCCGCACAGTTCCCTGCAAAGTAAACATTACTAGAGTATACGAAGGGAGAATTTAAAATATAATATTCTAGAACATAAACTCTTTGACTACGACAAGGTGCCGCTTACAGATGTGCCGCTCTTGGGTTTATCTCATCCAACAGTAGATACGACTCCAAGCTAGGCCCTATTGGGATTTATCCAGTATCCTCTCGATTTTTTTCTAGCAAACGATGTTTTTGTACATAAGTTCTGAAAAACTACTTTTCTCAAACATGCAATGAAATATTGTCTTTACGTTCCTTAAAATGGGCTGGGAAGTATCGCTTTTTGGGCGCAACAACTCGAGAGGACTGTAAAGGGATTTCATATTATTTTTTAGGCCTAGGCCTGCAAAGTAACTTTTTTTTATAAAATATTGTCCTTTAGAGCATTTTTTTTTATTTCATTGTATGTTTGAGAAAAGCACTATACATGCCTTGGCGTGAAAACGGATTCCCGGCCTCGTATCCCTATCCGGCCTCGCTCGCACGCCCGCTCGGCCGTATATACCCATTTGGCCGGAAATCCTCATTTTCCCGACCTCTGATGTAATGTACTATTGTACAGTCGAGTTCATAAATATGTGTACATTTTTTTATCTTATTGCTACGAGTTAAGGTGAGGAAATGTACAGATATTTACCTACATGAAAGCCCAGGGGCCCGTTTCTCGAAAGGTACAAGCCTTGTATTACAAGTGCGCTAACTGTCAAATCGTATGGGTTGTCATGGAAGCACACTTGTAATAGAAGGCTTGTACCTTTCGAGAAACGAGCCACTGGTTGCAACTTTGTTAGGTTCTTACCACTAGGCCACTAGCCCGACCCAAACAGCTACTACAAAAGGAAGGAAAACCAAAAGGGTTTTAAAGTAACATTGATTATTCATTCCTACCTGTAAGCTCCTAAAGCATCTAGAGCCAACAGCAGCCTTCCTCCAATACCATCTTCTGTGAAGTCCGTGTTTTCTGTTGCATTTTCACCCATCTCAACGGCCAGCCTGCAAAAAAAGTTTACAATTGGGCCCATATTCTTAGCTTGATATGTTTTAAAATGTCAAATATTAGTATTAGCGCCATCTAGCTGAGCGTACCCCAAAGGTGTAATGCCATCTAGGCCACCGTACCTTTTTCTGTGTGGGACTGAGGTACGTTTTTTTCTTAGACTTTATCTATCTATACGGACTTATACAGAGTGGGGCCTGTAAAAAAGGCGAAGAATTGAACTGTAGGCTATTCTCCTTATACTGATCAACATTTGTTCAGTGACTTTTAAAAATTATGAAGTCTTTAAATTTTTAATTTTTCATACAAAATAAATATTAGCTTCAATGTACGCCATTATTGTTGTCATTGACGTTGTCTGTCACACTTTAGACTTAACAGAATTCGCAAAACATTACCTCTTAGAAAAAACTTTCAAGGGTGATAAAAATCAAAATACAAGTTATTTTTAAAAGTCGCCGAACAAATGTTGATCCGTATAAGGAGAATAGCCTAGAGTTCAATTCTTCGCCTTTGTTACAGGCCCCACTCTGTATATGTCTTTGCCGACGCTGATTTTCTGTGAGTACCTGTAGGGACTTAGGGAACAACAAGGAAAAGTATACATGGTACATGGTGGTGTGTAGGTATTATATGTATTATGTATATGATTTTTAGCTACTATGAATTAGTTTTAATTTCGTTTTTTTTTTTGCACCTCCTAATTAGTTAAAGTTATGGATACCATGTTTCCACTACCCAAAGGTTGCCTGGAAGAGATCGCTCTTTAGCGATAAGGCCGCCTGTTGTTTACCTCTGTAATAAAATTTATTGTAATGTGTGTGTTCCTATGTACATTTCTGAAGTAGTGCAACAAAGTGGATTTGTATGGTGTAATAAGTGGAGCTGATAGCTCAGCAAACTTTTAATCGCACTGTAGATATAAAAGTTACAATCTCTATTATGTATGACATAAGGTCCAAACTCTCAAAACTCTCGTCAACAAAAATTGACGACTTGTTGCTAATAAATTGGCGATCAGCGTGCAGCGTCAGACACATTAGTTGCGGGAAGCACGTTCAAACCAGCTCCGGGTTCTGATTAAAGGCTATAAAGTATGAATTGGTATGTCATAAGAGTGAACTCAGCAGCAACTTTAAGCGCTTCTCGCACGGGCGACCAGCGGGCGGCGTCAGACACGTTGGTTGCAGACAGCGCATTCAAACCGGTCCCAAATTCTCTGATATCCGTCTTTTCTTTACACTTAAGCTCTATAATGTATGTTTTGGTAAGATGGTATGAAGAGTAAACTCACTCAGCAGCAACTTTGAGCGCTTCTCGCACGGGCGACCAGCGGGCGGCGTCAGACACGTTGGTGGCGGAAAGCGCGCTCAAACCAGCCCCAAGTTCTTCTATACCCGGCTTTACACTTAAACTCTATAATGTATGACTTGGTAAGTTGGTATTCTAAGAGTAAACTCACTCAGCAGCAACTTTGAGCGCTTCTCGCACGGGCGACCAGCGGGCGGCGTCAGACACGTTGGTGGCGGAAAGCGCGTTCAATCCCGCTCCAAGTTCCCTTATATCCGCCTTTTCTGCTTCACAGCGACTTTCCGCTGAAAATGAGATACTTAGTAATATTGGATCTACCAAAAAAGTTTGTGATCATTAATCAAGTCTCAATATACACTTAAAAATATGGAACTTTCAGTTTAACAAGCAATTAGCCAATTTAATCTAGATCTAAGGATAAACGTAAACAAAACCACCTCCTGTCTCCAAATTAAAGTAACCAACAAGGTTAGAAACGCTGACGGCCCCTTAAATATTACAACTCTCAAGCCTAGATACAGTCGAGTTCATAAATATGTGTATTTTTCTTCACCTTAACCCATTCCGATAAGGTGAAAAAAATTACACGTATTTATGAACTGTGTACTCGTAGTACACAGGTGTTCTATCATCTCTCTATGTACTATATGGAAAGACTAACCTCTCTCGAAGATTTGGAACAGCCTATCTAGGCCCAGCTGTACCAGTCGCAGTTGTTCTTGGCTCGACACGAAAGCTGCCTGCATCTCTTCTGTGGTCATGTCTCTCTGGAAAAATTCATAATATCGTAATGTTGAATGGTAACGTAAATCTTCCCTGAATATTGAAGGGTCTGTCACACAAAAGAGTTCAGTCGGTATCGTGGGATTCATGTCTTTGTTACGGTATATTTGGAAGGTATAACGCCAGAATACGCCAACGTCACATTCGCACGCTTATTTAAGCGTATCGTAGTTAGCTCTGCCTATCGCTCTTCTGTAGTGCCGCAACAGACCGCGTCTCGATCGCCACTAGCGACAACTATTGCTACTTCGGCTAGGCCCGCAGGGCGTCGTAGAAAATTAAAATTATGTTGTTAGGTACTAACGGCCCAGCCACGACATTGGTCTAAGCGCGGCAGCGGCGAGCGGCAGCCAAACGTGCGAATGAAAAGTCCCATCGCTGTGTCTCGCTTCAATGTATGGCCGCCGCTCGCCGCTGTCGTGCTTAGACCAATGTCGTGGCTGAGCCGTAAGCATGCTATATGTAAAAATTCTGAAATAAATTATTATTGTTGATTGAAAAGGGCCGCGTAGGTCCCGAACGATGCTTCATCTTAGACTTTATGCAGTTAATAATAACTGTAATAAGGTTCAACTTACAGAGCTGCTTTCTTGTGTCCCTGCCAACGTAAACTCGTCATGTTTCGGTTTTTCGAGTCTCGAGTTCGCCTCGCACAGAAACGTTCTTAAATCGGCATCGTGGGCTAAGACGGGGTGTCTTGCCATAAGAGTCAGCCATCTTTGGAGCGCGGCGCGGCGGCGTTGGAGGAAAAGGGGGCTGCCCCCATTGACCACTACGCGTTTTGGGGGCAAGCGGCATACGGCTCTGAAAAAAAATTGCATGTGTATTCGTTATTTGATTGGTTCAGTCTTTTAAACATTTAGTGGTAATGTTACAAATGTTATACTTTTTCCTCCCTCTATTACCCACATACGGCAGAACGGATTTCGACGAAATTTAGCTATTTAGGTAATTGTATAACTTGGAATAATATTATTAGGTACTTTTTTTACAGGAATCCATCTAGAAAGCAATACAGAGTGCACAACTTTGTATAAAAATAGTTAAAAGTGGGGCGTGGAGAGATAGTTTTAGGTACCTACGACTTTTTGCCAGTGTCCAGTGTTTTGTCAGTGTATAATTACATTAAGACAGACCAGTGCTTAACTCAAATATGTTGTTATGTCGTATATGATTACAATGTAATTATAATCATGATTAATAAGTTATTTTTATTTTTTGCCACAACCCGTAATTGTGAAGCATCATACATTACATAATATTATTGCAACATAAACGAGTCGTGATTGAATTTTTATCTCGAGGCCAACTGGGTTGACATAGCTTACCTACATTTAGTTTTATTATGGCGTAAAAAACTGCATAGAGCGATGTATATTATAATGCAATACGTATAGAAATACAAATGTTTATGGTATGTTAATTTTAAAAGATAAGATTTTGTCCAAGTAGAAGAAAAGTCTTCAGATAGATGCGATTTTTTAAACATTTCTGATTTATCCCAGGACATTTACATTTTAGATAATATCATGAGTCATATGAGTCATATGAGTACCATGGTCCAGAACAGCGAATAGCATACACAATGCGCCGTTTACGGGAAAAATTCAGCCTTTATTATTATGTTACAGGTAAACGAGACGAGTTCATAAGTGAACTAATTTGCCCGTCGCTATCGCTATACGCTGTCGCTTATCGCTTAAGCCAAGGTCGCGAATCCTGTCATAAAACGCGAGGAAGCTGATAATGAACGCTTATCGCATTTCCTCCCACACGGTGAACTGACCACATAATCCGCTTAACTTGTTAAACAGGCGTAAAGGTGACAGAAATTACCAAAACTTGAACTCTGTCACTTTGAAATAAAGTTTCAAATAATTGTGAGAAACATATTTAAACAATTTAAAAATAAGTTCACAAAATACGGTGTTTAAGCAATAAGAATGTAATAAACGATTCAAGCATATTTATTGAATATAATTTAGGTAAGGACTTAAGGCACATCTCGGACACTGGTGATCAAATATATGAAAGAGGCGCGTTCCTAGCACACATTATAAGCTCGTGTAGGTGAACGCGTACCATACTTGTATGAGTGAGATATGACAGGTTGACTGTTCGCGTTTTTGACAGGCGGTAACTGTGAGGTAACCGAGAGGGGGTGGGCGGCGCTTTCAGCGGGGAGCGGGAGTGGCCATACTGTACGATAGTACTCTTTATTATACTGTGCTTAAGGTAAGGTGGGGAAAGATTGAAGGGCTTTTCTTGAGGGGTAAGATGAAATATACTCCATATAATGAAGCACCACAGGTGGCTTTCCATATTACCCCGTAAGAAAATCCCTTCCATCTTCACCCACCTTACCTTACTTAATACTTTATAGCATATCGATGGCGAAGTGCCATGAACTCCTAACTAAGAGCCCATTTAGACGGTACGAGAACTCGCATACGAGTTTTATTACATTGCGGTATTGACGGCTGTGCAAAATTGTATGTAACTTAAACAGCCCGCAATGTAACTAAAATCGCATGCGAGTTTGCACGCCGTCTAAATCAGACCTAAGTAGTTGGGAGTTCATGGTACTTCACCGTGGATATGGTGTCTCAATTAATTAAATAGTGTTTTTAAATACCTTTAAGTTCTTATCTAGTAAGGATTAGATAAAAAATACACTCAATCAGTCATGTACAAATTAAACACTGATAGACTAGCAAATTTACATTATCTAAGGTCAAGTTTGATCTGAAAAGGAGACAACAAGCCAAGCCCAAGGAGAACCAATGAGGATTAGTTATTTGTTATACAAGGGGGCAAAGTTGTATTTTAACGCCGAGTGTGGAATTGAAAAACGAGCAAGTGAAAGGATTCTATAGTTGAACCACGAGCGAAGCGAGTGGTTCGAGAATAGAATCCTGAACTTGCGAGTTTTTTAACACACGAGAAGTAAAATACATTTGCACCCGAGTGTAACACAAAACTTTTCCCCTCACTACAGCGAGGAAACTACAACGCAAAAAATGCGTTCATCACTGCTTCCAGTAGTTCCACAGGTGGTAAATCATCTTTATTACTATATTCACCTACTTTTATCAATTTTAAAGCAGTTAATTTGACTTTATTCAAGGTCAAATTACTTTACCCACTAGTGGATAAAATGCGTTTTTACCCGCTGGTATTAAAGGACAAAACACGTGTTTCCGAGCTTGTGAGTGGAAAAATAATAAAGTTCAAATTAAAACAACAATAGCTACTCTATTTATGGAATTATATGAATAATTTGCTTGTTACCCTGGGTTTTTGTACATGACGATGTTAAATCTTGGATTGCCTGTGTACACATTTAAATAGACTACTTTCCTTCTAGTCAAATCAGCTTCTTTTCAAAAACTGTCAACACAAATTTGAATGATCTGCTAATATGAAATCAAGCTAAGTGATATCACGGTCAACTCATTTACTTTCTATCTGACTTATTATTATTAAATGGAAATTGGGTTTAAAAATAACTACTGTCCATATTTTTCTCATAATTATCTGATGCTTTATATTGTGCATGGTATACAATTTAAAGGCAAGTTCCATATAGCAGGAAGTAATTTTAACAGAAAATTGTATAGTAAAACCAAAGACATCCGTATAGACGAATAAAGTCTAAGAAAAAAACGTACCTCAAAGCCCTAGAGAATAAGGTACGGTGGCCTAGATGGTGTTACACCTTTAGGGAACGCTCGGCTAGATGGCGCTAATATTAATATTTGACATTTTAACACATGTCAACCTAACAATTATGGGCCAAATTGTCAAAACTGAGGTTCAAAAGTTTTAAGCTTGAGTCGAGAGATGGCAGTTTACACATTTTACTTTGACAGTAACTCTCTATAATACTCAATCCTCTTTGGTAAAACTTACCGGTATGGGTACTTAGCATACAGCACATCATACAGCTGCACAAACTCATTGTATCTCCTTGTCACAGTGGTGCCGTGTCTCCGTGAGCTGACATAGTATTCACAGTGCTTCAGAATGAGGCCTTTACGTTCCGGAACCAACTCCACACTGATCACATCTGTTGCCTCTAGATCTTCAAATGTTATTATTTCAGGGTTTGACATGGTTGTTACTGGAAAGATTGAGGAATAATATATAAATAATTGAACAAAATTTATGGATATCACTACAGTAGGTACTGGCCACTAAAGACAAGTTCGGGATGACTTCCTCCTAAACTACAATCCTCGTAATTAAAAAAAATTAGAACTCATCAGGATAATTCCTTAACTTTACATAAACTATTTGACATCTCTTTGCAGCGATTACTATAGCTCGTACCCTAAGTACATTTCTGACAAGCCACAGATGAAGACAAGCAACATCTATAGACTTGTTATAGGATAGAATAATTTTTAAAAACCACATGTTGAATCCTTGATGTTTTCTTATTAGACTAACAAAACGCTTATAAATATGCAGACAATTGTACATTTTGTACAGTTCTTGAACATGTAAGCAGATATGGACATGCAATGAATATGGGCCATCTGTTTAAACATTCATGCATAAATGAAATATCATTATCATGAAACAACTAGTGCATAAGTAGATATACAAAGACCAATGTCAGACATATTATTTTTATATACTTGGATTCTGATCTTTAATTTTCGAATAACAACAAATAATAACAACATGGAGCAAAAAAATTATATTTCTATTCTAGGGTATACAAGGAAAAGTAGTAAGTGAGTTAGGTTCTCACTTTAATAAAAGTTTAGACATTATTTTAAATAATTTAGTACGAAAATAATAACTCACGTTTCAATCTTAGTAATATCAATGTTTTCTGAATACATGGTAGTAAAATTCAGTAAATAAAACAGAGCATACCTGTGAGAACTGAAAGTTTAAGCTAAGTTGGAACTAAGTAAGACATTCGCTACTTGAAGATCGTGATAGGAATCCACTTCGAAACTTTCCGCTGCTGAAACTTCCCACACTGTGCAACTAAAAAACGTCAAAAGAAAGTTATTTAAACAACACTGAACTAAGAAGTAAATTATACGTTACACGTAAACAACGTGACTGATACACTAGAGAACTAATTTGCATTGCGAGAAAAGTTAAAAGTGACGTCAAATGTGGATTCCCACGGTACTTTATTTGAAAGCTGCATTCCAATTTTATTGTAGTTGTGTCGGAGTGGAACGGGACGGGTGGAAATTAAAAAAAAACATTTAGCGTTTAGTTGCTGCATTAATCCCATCCACCACATATCAAAGATTATTCTGATTAAATAATTATAAAAAAAATGTATAGTGGATACTTATACAAATTCGTATTACTTATTATTTTGAAATGATCCGCTCATAACAAGATTTCTTCGAGCAATATAAAATGCACCGGTTTCTAACAACTCTCCTCCCCAATCTTGTCTTCGAGGTCTAGCTGTAGGGTCAAAATTGATTGGGGTGATACTTTTGCCTACAGGTTTCCAACGAAGCTTATAACTTCTGCAAAGAAAGATTTAAAAAGCAATATTTATTTAAAATTAAAGAAATATATTTTTCTTAATATTTCTCATCTTAGGATTTTAAAATTTAAAATTTTCTATTTAATAGACTTTGTGAACTAAAAAGTTGTAATCTCACCTCGTAACAGAAAATATACAGTCATAAGAAACTGGGAAGTTTAATTTCCTCAATGCACGTATCAAACTGGTTGGCTCTATGAAAGGCGAAGTCACTTGGAGTAGTATAAGTATCTCAACATGAGGTTTGCTGCTTAAAAACTCTAGAGCTCCCCAAATTGAAGGGGCCCAATCTGTTGCTGTGATCAAACTTCTGTGAAAAACTCTAGCTCCACCTATCATATTGAAAATGATATGTTGTAAATAAACATGAAATGATTATTGAAACAAATAGCGGCAATAGATATATTTTCCTACTTACTTTTGAAGCTTTCTAGGGCTATAAGTGGATGATCCGTTGACACAATCACATCCCGGATTCCAGCAATCTTAGCCGTGTGAATTGCACGATTTAATAAACTCGAATTGTTTACTTGTTGTAGATTCTTTAGACGGATGCCTTTAGATCCACCTCTGGCGAGGATAAGAACTGCTGTTTTGTCTTCAATTATTTCTGCAAGGCTGATAAACACACTATATAAAATTATGTACCTAATACCTATCGAATTGATTGGTATTCCAGTTTTCGAAGACATGTAATATAAATTACACTTACACAACTATACCGAAGACAATTGAAAAGTAAACTTGCATGTTTACTAAACAGTCAACAAATCCAAGAGCCGTGTATAGGATAGCAGGGCCCGTAATTGACACTTCCTCTTTATTTATTGATAGGACAATCACATGCTACGTAATGTTCTTAAGTTCCTGCTCGTCAGTCGTTGTATCCTCTTGTAACCAGATAACAATATGATGTATGTTTATTTACGATAAACGACTTTAAACCGACATGCATTACCTACTGTGTACCTACCTCTTCTCATAATTATGTAGTTATTTGTTTAAAAGTAAACTTTGCCTTAGTTGATTACATTAAATGGTGCAATATCAAACATTGCTCTGTAAAAAATACTATTTGTTGTATATAAATTTTTCGTAACATTTCACTCATATTTCACTTATTTTTTATTATGATATTTTATTTCGGAAATCATGCAATTTGCAAACAATCTGTGTGATCAAAACGCAAAATGTCAAACCGAACATGTGTCAAACGTCAGAAACCGCAAAAAGGAGACTAGCTAGTCGCTGATGGTGAATAGAAATATCGCAGTCGATTGCGATATTTTTCAATTTAACAATGAAGACTATAGATGACTTGGAGAAGGAAATAAAAAATGTCGACAGAGAACTATCCAAAGTTGAGTCTGAAATAGCAAAGTTGAAAAACCAGCAAAGACAATTGCACGAAAAGAAAACTGCACTCAAAAATTCAATAAACAAAATTAAATCAGATAGTTTAGCGAGCGTGGACTGGGCTGGCAAGAGCTACGAATGGTCAGAAGATGTAAAAAATACTCTACGCAATGTTTTCAAGCTGAAATCATTTAGACCGAATCAGCTAAGTGCCATAAACTGTACTCTTTCTGGACAGCATGCAATCGTCGTCATGCCAACGGGAGCCGGCAAAAGTTTATGTTATCAGCTGCCGGCCCTGGTCAAGCCTGGCATTACCATAGTGTGCTCCCCTCTAGTATCACTAATGGAAGACCAGGTAAGATCTTTAACCAAAAAAGACATTCCTGCTAAACTTATTACCAGCACCTCTTCCAGAGAAGAATCAAACGCTGCTTTGAACATACTAAAAGATAAAAATTCGCCTATCAAACTGCTCTATGTCACACCAGAAAGATTTGCTAAGAGCAAAAGATTTATGGCAAATTTGCAGAAATGCTTTGCTGATGGCAGACTGCAAAGGATAGCAATAGATGAGGTACATTGCTGTTCTCAGTGGGGACATGATTTTAGACCAGACTACAAATTCCTTGGGATATTATCTAATATGTTCCCTAAAATCCCCATTTTGGGCTTAACCGCTACTGCAACAGCCCATGTGCTGACTGATGTTCAAAAAATCCTCAACATTCCTGGTTGCCTGGTTATCAAATCTACTTTTAACCGGCCCAATTTGTTCTACAAAATTCTCGAAAAACCAACATCACAGGAGGAATGTTTAAACATCCTAGAGAAACTCATAAAATACAGATATAAAGAAGAAAGTGGAATAGTATATACACACAGTATCAAGGATTGTGAAGAAATTGCCATGGGGTTAAGAAAGAGAGGGTTGAAAGTTGCCTGTTACCATGCAAACTTAGAGGCAGACACCAGATCTAAAGTTCACACAAAGTGGCATGACAAGCACTACCAAGCTATAGTAGCTACAGTAGCTTTTGGCATGGGAATAGACAAACCAGATGTCAGATTTGTAATCCACCACACAATAAGCAAATCTATGGAGAATTATTACCAAGAGAGTGGAAGGGCAGGTAGAGACAGCAACAGGGCTGAATGTGTGACCTTGTATAGACTGCAGGATGTCTTCAAAGTTAGCACAATGGTTTTCTCATCAGTTGGAAGCTTAGATCATCTATATGGCATGGTTAAATACTGTCTCAATGGAACTTTATGTAGGAGGCAGTTGATTGCTGAACATTTTGATGAAGACTGGGGCAATACGGATTGCAACAAAATGTGTGATGTTTGTGCTAATCCCACCTCTAAGGTAATAGAAATAAATCTTGAATTGCATTGCAGAACTTTGGCTAGTATTATTGACAATGCTGATAAACAAGACACAAAATTGACTGCACAAAAGCTGCTTGATGCCTGGTTTTTGAAAGGACCAGTAAATTTAAGGCACAAGGGTAAGGAACCCAACCTATCCCGTAACTTGGGTGAAGATGTAATTGCCTACTTGTTGGTAGAAAACTACCTTGTGGAGGACTTCCATTTTACAGCATATTCCACTATTAGTTACATAAAGAAAGGTCCTAACATTGATCTGGTGCAGGATCCAGAATTTGAGATAAAAATGCCTGTTAGAAAGTATTCTAGCTTTGAATTAGACAGGCCAGCTCCAAGTGAAATTGAAAACAACATCTTAGATCTAGAAGAAAAAGAGGTGCCCAAGAAAAGGAAATCACATTCAAATGATGCATCACACTCAAAGAAAACAAAGACAATTGTAATAGACGATAATGATGATTAGATAAATGTGATAATTATTAAAATAAGAATTGATTTGTAAGATGCTTTTTTATTAATTTTGATTTTTAATGCCTAGGTCATAAATTCATAATGTTATTGTAAAACCCACATTATAACCGAATCAAGAAGTAAGCCTTAAATCCAAAGTAGTATAAATAATACTTGTAATTTAGTTCAGCAATTTCTAGTACAGGTCACAGCAAAACTGCTATTGCTGACATTAAACAACATTTAAATATTTTAATTAAATAGTAAAAGCTCAAACTCTCCTCCTTGGTGAATACTGCAAGGGTGGAATATTGTTATAAGCCAAGATATTCTCTTCCATCTTTGCGCGACCTTTGGTTGAGCTTCTTGATGATTCTTGCTTCTCCTTTGTTGAGCGATTGGAATGTACTGAAAAATATAAACAGTCTTGTAAAAATACAAATCTGAAAATCGCATGTTACACAGGAGCATCAGCCAAACATCTACTCACCAGACTTGACGCTCTCTTTAGACCTCGCACTATCCTTGGCGTATTGTTCCTTAACGCTGAACCCAGAACCCTTGGATCGTGCAGAGGAGCGCGCTGAAGAAAGCGCACTGTCGATGCCCAAGCTGTCGAGCGCGCGCAGCCGCTCCGCGATCTGGTCGCGAACTATGTCCCGGTGCGGAGCTGCGTGGCCAAGGTCTTCCATTTCTGCCAACCACTCGGCGCGCTCGCGGATTTGGGTGAGCACTGGAAAATAACAAGTGAATGTTGATGTAATTCTTACATAACAACAGAACGGTTCTCAAAAGGTTAATGGATGACACGACCAGTCGCCCACACACTGAGAACCCTGAGGCAGATGAGGCTTGGACGTGTTCGTGTACTTCAACAGTCGTGGGCAGCTGAAGTTTTGGCTTCCTTGATGTCTGCTTCAGGGTGCCATCATGCTCCATGCTTTTAACAGTTGCTCACTCTCTAAAGCTCCCTTTCCTCGAAGGCCCACTTACGCTCATTTCTCTTATCCTTGTCTGTTGGCAGCTGAGGCTTGGGCTTGCTGGCTACACGTGGTGGTGGTGGAGGTATCTGCTCCGGAGTATCTCCATACTCCATGCTGATCGCTAGCCTAGCCTTCAGCGCCTCACGATCTTCGCCCCGCTTAAGTGGGACATATCTTAAAAGAAAGGACAAAGTTACATAATTTGAGCAAATTCAAAAGGACTTTTTCCTCTCTACTCAAAAATAAAACCCTTTAATGATACTTCTCGTTTTTTGTGTAGTAGATAATTTTGGCTTATGAAGTTGAGCATAGCTTTACTAACTCTTCCATTTCAAATATGCCCGACTCTCTGATGGCAGACTGCGAGCGGCGGCGCGATGTCCTCGGTCGAATCATGGGCACCTGCCTCCTGGGACATCGTATTTCCTTAGGCTCATCCGGCTCCCGTAACGCCCATGCCTGCTTCTGGCGTTGGGTGATGCTCAATTTTGACTCTTCTAGAAGAACTGGAAGAAAACATTTTACAAAACATACAAGCACAAAAAAGTCTTCAGTGGTAATATTGATCCCACCAAAAACATTTTGATGTAAAATGTTGCCAAGGCGATACGAGTACGAGAGTAACGAGAGGGGGTACGTATCACAATATCTAAAATTAAAAAACCTAACGTTAAATGACCTACGTTCAAAATACCTAAAATCATAATACCTAATGATTTTAAATACCTAAGCAAGTTTCACCTACGCACGAATTACCGAAATTTAAAATACCTATTGGACTAAATACCTAATGTTTGAAATACCAAAAACTATGTAACCTAAATTTTATACATTAACATTTGAAATACCCTATGGTCAAAATACCTAAAATGATTAACCGGTCAAATTACCGAAGTAGTAGGGTAGGTTCCGCGAGCGTAAAAGAGGGTATATTGAAGTATTAATTTTAAGCATAGTATAGTTACGCATAATTTACCTAGGCATATTTTTGTTTGTTCGAATATATGTTGTGCATAAAGGTGTGGTTTTTATGCATAACATTGTTTAGTCGAAATCACGCAGAATTTTTATCATAGCTAATACTACTATATTGATGTTGCAGTTCTAACCTAACCTAACCTAACCGACATTCGTGCATTCTTAACAAAATATTGTATTTCTTGAGGTCGCAGTTCTAACCTAACCGACTCTCCTGACTGCATTTAGTATGAGTGGTTATTCTGATTTTAAGAAATATTCCAAATACAATTTTGCAAATCAATGTTATTCATAAAAAAGAATCAGCGTAAAAAGTATTATTCGAACTCATTTTCGTAAAAAGTAATATTAGTATTATTTTATATTATGTCAAATAAGTTTTCTGCCAAATTAACATTCGTCGATAATCGATTATGCGAAGTCTGTTATGCGAAAATCGTTTCGGACAATTAAAGGTATGCCAAATAGAGGGAACCCGATTGGTTTAAATCTAAAATTAGGTTAGAACTGCGATCACACAGAAAAGAACGGCTTTCAGAGTATATACCACGATATAAAGTATACTCGGAATAAGTTATCTACGAAGTAAAAGTCCACGGTTTAATTTGACTTGTATCGATCATTCTACGATATGAACTGTCGATGAAATGAAATTATTTGAAACGTTGTGTTTGAAATAATATTCGATTAATTGTCTGTCGACGATTCAAGGGTAAACCGGTTATTTAAGCCCCATTTATTAGACATTTTTGCTTTTCGGATTTAATCATTAGGTATTTCGATTTTAGGTATTTTGAACGTAGGTCATTTAACGTTTGTTTTTTTAATTTTAGGTATTTTGAACGTAGGTCATTTAACGTTAGTTTTTTTATTTTAAACATTATAATGTGCACCTTTTTAAACTTTAGGTATTTTGAATTTCGGTCGAAACACCATTATGTATTTTGATTTTAGGTATTTTGAACGTAGGTCATTTAACGTTAGGTTTTTTAACTTTAGACATTGTGATACGTACCCAACGAGAGGTCTCATGTAGAGCCAAGCTTCTTACTCTACAAACCCCAACTTCACAAACTCTACACGTTAGATAAAAATGTGCGGCTTGGCCGTACCGTACTACCGTGCCCCCATGCAGATTCCAAGCATGTTGTTGGAGGGAAAGAAATGCGTAGTCTCTAAACCTGTATAAAACAAATAGACTTAAAAAATAAAACATTCAAACCTTTCAAGAATTGTTGTTGTGCTACAGAAGGTTCTACAGTGCGGGTATGAAATATACCACCATGAGGTATAGTTTTACTAGGCCACTGTACGTGGACATAACCGTTCGCATCTGGCGTCTGCATAATCAAGCAAATATGCTGTAAGTAATAAAATATATCGCAACAATTTCCTCACAATTTATTAAATCACATTTGTAGCCAAGTGTCACTTTATCGACGTTTTTGTTTTCAAATTACCCGGGTAACCAGGTAACGGTATAATACCTATATGCTACTTATACTCTCGCCCCAACTCCGTTACACGCTGTTATTACACGCTGCTGTATGATAATTAATAACTCCGTACTCGATCCTCTTTGATAATTATGAAAGTCTTAATTATTTTAAATTTAAACCATTACAACACTCATGTGGGTTTAACAAATACATTAAAACATGGATAAAGAGTAAGTTTTTGGAAAAGCTTAAAAGTATAAAAAATAAATATTTTTAATTTGGCTGAAAATATAGTTAGTCAAAGTCGCAAGTGAATTAAAACAAAAATATTTTATCCAGGTGGCGGGAAAAAGAAATTTGAAAAAGTTAATTATACTTACGTTGTGTGGTGTAGTCGAAATTTTGGTTTACTTATGAAAAAATGGAAAATAATGTAGGAACTACAATAGAAAAAATTAAATTACAGGAGCAAGATAAAGAGGCCAAACTGCGTGAAAAACGAGAATGTGAGTAATTTAGTTATGAGCTTTGCTTTACTTCATTTTCATTACATTAGTGTATTATGAAGTTATAAAATACAAACACAGTAGGTATAATTGTCTCAATTTAACAGATGAAGCAGCAGTGAACTCTTTGAATCGTTCTATTCGCGAAGCAGTATTCCAAATTGAAAAACATCAAGAAGAAATTAAGGAGTTGACCAAAGGAAATGATGTACTAAAAGCTCAGTTAGAGGTGGAACGCATTAAACGTAATGCAGTTGCAGCTCAGGTGGAGGCTTGTAGCAAAGAAATAGAAGTTTTAAGAGCCCAATCTGTAAGAATTAAAGTTGCCTAGTTCAGAGTTACAACACATTTTCATCATTTTTCTACAGATACTTAAAATATTTGATTATAAGGTTATTACACTTTTATTTCAAATCTTTGTTTTAAAGGATAAAGGTATTTCCGATGTATGGTCTCTCCGGTCCTCCTTATGCAAAGCAGTTCAAAATGTGTCAGATGAATGCGACGTTTGGGGCCTTTTGGTAAAGCCCATAAACTCTGACCCAATACACAGGGTAGTGAAGAAACCTAATTCCGAAAATAATGAAGAGGCAGAATTCGAGGAACGACTCAAACTGGCTAAAGAAAGACACGAACGGGCTGTGGCAGAGCGTGAGCGTTTGTTGGCTGAACCTGAGAAGGGTGAAGAGTTTATAAGGTTATAATACCTACCCTACCTATCTAATGTTTAAATAATAAAATGTACCTAAGATACGTTGCTTCTAGGTTTAGAATCAATTTAAAAGTGGAAAATTGCTGCCATAGATGAGACTTGAACTCGCAGCCTCTGGATCGATATTTCAGCGTTCTTCCAAATGAAATGAGCCACCAAGACTTCTACCAAGCCAGCGAATAGATTAATGGAACCTGTAGTGACATCTACCGTAAGAGCATTAAGCTTCTTAAACGGCTACCGGACCGATCCAGTGCAGTGGTCGTAAGTTCAAGTCTCACCCAAGGCAATAATTTTCCATTTTTAAATTGATTATGACGATGGTTTTAATTTTTCATTTACAGGATTAAAAATGCGCTTCGATACTCATTAGAAATGACTGCGAATTTGCGAAAAGAGTAAAAAAAAGGAACTAATTGTTCAAGAATCCACTTTAAAAAAAAACAATCACCGTCAATGCGTCAATGTCATCTGTCACTCAACCATAAAAAAATCGCATGGTTCTTTCCCTTTGCTTTATTTATTTTTAAAGATTCTATAATTTATTATTGGAAATGATTCGCTATTTTCGTCTTTTAAGGTAAATAACGGCATGTTTAACGTTACTATTTTATTGTTTAATGTTATGCAACTTAGTAATGTTTTAAGTATGTTATTCCTTTTACAAGATTCTGTATTTAATTTTATCATGTTCTATTTTGATGATTATTCGTGTTGTGAATATGTTTCCCTGCTCTTAATATTTTGTTGTTTACTCCTTTAAGGATACGAAATATCGTCCCTGCACTGGTCGTGATCGTTACATTACAAAATATATTTTTCACGTTACTTTCAGTCCTTACAGACCTCCCATCAATGCATTTCATTATTCCAGAGGCTGCATCCAGCAACAGCGATCAATTAAAAGCTTTAGTTCTAAAATAGAAGCCAGCGAAAATGAACCCATCAAATTCACAACAAGTGCAGCTGCTCGTAAGAAGACCATTAGACCAGTTGCAGTGAAATATAAACCATCAGAGATGCCATGGTACCAACCCTATTCCGTACTGGCCAGCGTAACAGTGTTCCTTATCTACTTCTGTGTGCTGAGGGAAGAGAGTGATGTAGATTTAGAATTTAATAAGACCCTTTATGAACGGATAAAAGGCTTGGAAAAGGAACAGTTGTTGCAGTCATACAAATATAATAAAGAAAGTGGCCTAAGTGTTGAAGCAATAGAAGAGAGGCTTAAACAGCTTGAGCTTGAGGAGGCCAAGACAGTAGCATAAGTTAAGATTTTAATTGTTGTGTAATTTATTTAATAGACTTAGTTTATTGTTGAGAGTAAATATTATCAGATACCTATATATATCTGTTGTTTTACTTTTGTTTGTTTTCTAAGAAAATGGAATAGAAAATAATTCTAAGAGGTGGCAGATTTTATAACACAATGCCACTCAATAAAATTCAAAGTAACCTAATTCATGCCAATATTACAGAATTGAGTAAGTAGACACTACCACAGATTAATAAATAGTTACTACATAACCCTTCGAGCCCCAAGCATCTATATGTATTTACTTATATTTTACTGACATCACATGATGTCGCTGGGACTCGAAGGGATAAACACTACTCATACGGGGGGCAGCTCACTCCGGCTGCGATTCTATCCCCATGCTACAAGTACATGCCGGGGGCCGCGTCTTCGCGGCCCATTCAATGGTGACGACCTTCGGACGGCGCAATAGAATTCAATGTCGGCTGCTCGCGTGCGGTCCGGTTGTTAATGTAGGGAAGAATTTAGAGTGACAGCATTTTGTGAATATCAAAGGAGTGAGCCTTGTGTTTTTGTACTATTATAATTATATTCTGTGCTCATACCTTTCTTTTTATTTATAAACTTTCATAGGTTTCCTCAAACAACTTATAATAACAACTCAATTTCATTTTATTATTCATAACAGCAGGGTTAGCACATGATTGGTGCGAGAGTATGTTCTCGCGAGATAAGGCTACCCATCTTCTATATTAATGACATAAAGACGGGTAGTCTATCTCGCGCCAATCCTGCTGTAATTAAATAATAAACAAATACAAGTAATACTACTGTAATGTACTATTCCTTTATATAAGCTGATAGATACATGTAGACAGTAGACACAGAACATAATTACATGTACATGTAGGTAATAAAGCACTAATTATATGGGGGTAGACATTTTGTGCTGATGTCAGTACAGTAATACTATATAGTTACTTTAGTCGGTAGTTACATTATGTAAACCTGCACTGGAAAAATGCAATTAATATTAGTTTTGCAAGGATAAGGGTGCATTCATTTGATTCAACAAAGCCTACACACTACAACTACGTATTGTCAATGCACCTGGCCTAATTCTTTTGTCAACAACGGGGCAATGTTTAGGAGGGAGACGATTTTATCAATAGTTCTTCAGTAGTAATCAATTTCAAGTTTGCATTTATCATGTAACGCCCCATTGTCCATCATACTGACAATAATAAAATAAGCAAGGTCAAGTCATGCTACCTACATTTCTAGAATAGTTCACTTATAGGCTCCCCACAGACAGTCTTAAAAATTCATAATCTTAAAAAAAACTTGTATGCAATCTGACAGTTCAAACTGACACTGACAAGACACTGACAGATCTGAACTGTCAGATTGCATACAAGTTTTTTTTAAGATTATGAATTTTTAAGACTGTCTGTGGGGAGCCATAGACTTGCTTCATAGAGAATGAGGTGCTGTACCAATCCTGTAGCTATACATGCACGTATATCTAAAGGCCGCTGTACACACATGGCCAACAGCTCCACCAACCCCCTTGGCCATGTGTGTAGAGGGCTACTTGGCCGTAAGTTGGCAGTTGGCGCTAGCGCTTGCCGGCCAACCGATTCGTGTCGGTTTTTTGTCCACACATCAAAGGATCTTGGCGCCAATGGCCAACTGCGTTTACACATTGGCGCTTCATTCAGTTGGTCGTCAGCCGTCAGAGAGGACGGTAGTGAAATATTTACGAAAATAATAAGTTTATCTATGTCAATAATAGTGTAGATTTTAGGAAATAAAATAACCTTGCAAATGTTTAATGTATTTCCTAAAAAAGATAAATGTTCTTATCATAATATTAAAAAAATTGTTAATATTTCAAATAATTTAATTTTACTACGGGGTTATTATTTTTTAATCAAATTTTTCTGTCAATGTCTATGATCTAGAATTTCCTAGATTTTTCCATTCCACGTCCATCTTTCATGAAGAGCCAATGCCAAGTGATTGGTTCGCCAATGTGTAAACAGCGGCTCTAATCTTTGCCAAGGGCTTTCACAAAGGGTTGGTGGAGCTGTTGGCCATGTGTGTACAGGGGCCATATGATTACAAGGATGGCGTGCCTTGCCGGCTGCCGCCATTTGTAAAAGCAATACAAGTGGTGAAATGGGTAACTTGATATTCGTCAAGTATATACTTGCAGTTTAGGAAAATATAATAAAAAAGAAAACTAATATGTAGATTCTAATTATATTTAATCAACACCAAGTTTTCTCATTACACATACATTAAGTGCATCAAATTACTGCTATGAATTCTCATACTGTCTCAGCAACGACATTGCCTTTTACACTAATTAGAGCTACAGTCACTAAAAATAAAACTACTGCCTCGCACATGATACTGTAACCGTATCTTGCATCAAAATTATCAAGAAAAAATTACAATAAAATTGTAAACTCATTGTCGCCTAACATTCACCCCAGTATCTAATGCGAACACATAGTAAACTTACACAATAAGAATGTATGTATAAAAAAATTCAGTTCTGCCACTTACAAATATAGTTATGAATGTTAATAAAAGACAAGTTACATGTGAGATGTTATAGAAAAATGTTATGGAATTTAATATTAATTGAATTACATATAAATTATAGTAAAATACACTATGACTTAATTAAGCGCGTTCTCCACGGATTCGTCGGGCCAGCTGAATGTCTTTAGGCATAATGGTCACACGTTTAGCGTGGATAGCGCACAAGTTGGTGTCCTCAAACAGGCCGACGAGGTAAGCCTCACTCGCTTCCTGGAAAGATATTGACATTTAATAAATTGCGCAATGCAGATCACATATTAGTCATACATATGAAATAAATATATGTACAAAAACATTTTATAGGTGTATTGTCCAGACTAGTGTAGTTACTAATTATTGAGACTGAAATTAAGACTTATAGTACTAAAAATACCATATGTTAAAATACAGCTATTTATAATAGTAGACCCACCTGGAGAGCGCCAATGGCAGCAGACTGGAAACGCAGATCAGTCTTGAAATCCTGAGCAATTTCTCTCACGAGACGCTGGAAAGGCAGCTTGCGGATGAGCAACTCGGTAGACTTTTGGTAACGACGGATTTCACGAAGAGCCACGGTACCAGGGCGGTAACGATGGGGCTTCTTGACTCCACCAGTGCTTGGCGCCGATTTACGCGCGGCTTTGGTGGCCAACTGTTTGCGAGGAGCCTTTCCTCCCGTGGATTTACGAGCAGTCTGCTTGGTACGTGCCATTTTTAGCTAGAAAGAAAACAGATAATGCTTAGGATATCGTAATTAATTATTGGCATTTTTTCATTGAGATAGGCTACTTTTCATGAGAGTTTAAATGTCCTAAATTGAACTTTTCACTGATAAATTTCATAGTAAAATTAATTATTGCAAAGAAATGAACTATTTTACTCACCTTTTACAATGATTTGCAGGGATTCAACGAAATTAAACACAATTTACACACGGAGCTTCACAACAATGATCATATGCTCAAAATGGCGCCGAGAGAATGGCGGGTTAACGTTCAGTGACGCTAGTTCAATGCCCGTTGATTGGTTGCCGTCGCAACGATTCTCAGCCTGTGATTTGTCGAAATGTAGGCTTTCTGATTGGTTAGCCTTTAAGCTGTTTGTGTAATAATTTTTTATTGGTTTATCCTGTTCAAAATGTTGACAGCTAACAAAATTGTATGTTTTTGTGTATTATTTTGGTGGGTTTTTTGCTTTTCATTTAATAAATAATATTGTTTGAATCGTCTTATGTAACTGTATGTTTAAGGTAGAAATTTAAAAGCAACATGTTTTTAATTTATTGTTCATGTAATTACTTTTTTCAAATTGTCAATCCATTAATATCTATTTGTTTCAGCAGAAACCAACTCAATCAACTAAAACTACCTTTTTAAAGTCCTTGTAACCTTTATTTTACTTGTTTTATAAGTAATTTATTTCCAACGAAATTATTCGTAACAAAAGTATAGTAAACTTTGTGGGTTTAGACAAACAACACTGGCCTATTTTTTGTTTCCGTCTAACTAATACATCAAGACTGTAGAGAAAAAGAGACGTACATAGATAACATTTGATGTGACAGTTCAGTAATCTGTCAAAAATAGTTTGCGTTTAGTTTATTAATTTTCTTTTGTTCGATATTCGGTTTCGGTCATTGAAGATAAGTTTTTTAAGTTCAAGGCCATTAAAAACTAATGGCGTGTGTCTTTCTTGATAATAATTATATTAGATTATTTCTATGTTTACAATTTGTGGCTTTCCAAAATATTTTGCATCACGTGATCTTATTGAATTTTAATTGGTTGTCGGTGAGCGTGCCCTGCGCGACGCGAGAGGCGCAACGCAATAATAGTTTTCCAAAATGCCGTCGGAATCGAAGCCTTTGTTGACAGCTCAAACAGAAAAACCAAATCATTATAAGTAAGTTCCGTAATAAAATGTTAGATTTTGTGAAGTGAAAGTGTGATAAACGTAGTTTTTAGTGGTGTGCCATTCACTCAGCCCCGTGGTTTATTCTTGCAGGTATCTAAAGGAATTCCGAGTGGAGCAGTGTCCGTCTTTCTTACAACACAAATGTACACAACACAGGCCTTTCACATGTTTTCATTGGCATTTCAATAACCAGAGAAGAAGAAGACCCGTTAGAAAAAGAGATGGATCCTTCAATTATAGCGCAGATAATTACTGTACCAAATATAATGAGACATCGGGTATTTGCGAGGATGGGGACGAGTGAGTATTGCTGTCGTTGCTTTGTTTTCGACTATCGCCTTGCTTTCGTGGCATGGAATAACTCGTAGCTACGTAAATATGTGAAAAAAGCTATTTCAGAATCAAATTACATGGCACTGTCAGTGAAATTGTCGTAAATTGCGATAAAAAACTTGTTTACCAATAGTAAATTATTGTGCTACCTGTTTTAGAGTGTTGCTATGTCTTGTACTTGTGGTATTGTTGGGGTTACATCTTGTTTTGGCAGGGTTTTGCAAGCCCATTGTTCAATATAAAAGCTGTTTTCACTGATCCTCTGACATTTTGATATTTTTGCCAATCTATTGAGGTTTTATGTGTGTTAGCCTGATACATATGAGATAAACACATTATTTACTTGTTTATTTGTGCTGAAAATAAACTCTTATGTGATGTTATGAAAGAGATTATTGACCCTTTAGTTGGGTTTCTTTGTTATTGTTGAGAGGAAAGGTGAAAGTTGCTTTGCAGTTAATAATTCCAATTGGATGTAAGAACCTTGATTATAGAGTACACAAAACATGACCATTAGCTTGTTACCAATGTTTGTTCAAGTGTTAGCATTTAAAGTCAATGTAGCCTGAACAACAGCTTTATATACTCAAGACAGTTAAAAATCCTGAAAATAGGCATAATGTTAATTAAGATTTAAGATAAATTTATAATTTAGACATTGGGATAACACAATGAAATTGGGGTCAAAGTGTTTGTGTAACCACTCATGTTTATATTGATATGATACCCAAGTAAGCAATAAATTGAAATATTGAACCATGAGCATAGTAAGTGGTCCGAGAAATGGAATCTTGAGTATTGCAAGGCTTTCAGGGAACAAAGGTTAACCTCCTACGGCCCAACTTTTTAGAGGGTACTTCCGAGGAAGACCCAATGTCCTAATACTAGAACTAATTAATGAAGTCCTGAACGCCCAGACCAAAAATTGTTCATATCTGATTAACCGTAACAAGTACAAGTCTCATATTTTAGGGGTGTTATAATAACGGTTTAGGCTTGCCAGGGAATAAAAAAAAACACCAAAATCTTTTGTTCTATATTTATCACATTGGGCTTTTACTTATAATAAAAGCACATCAATCGCCCTTAAAGATCTTATAGAAAACCATGATTTTAACACTTTTTACTAGCAGAAATCAACTAAGTTATCACTTTTATAATTTAAGACACAAAAAATAGCATGTTTCACAATCGAAATTTAAAATCGCCACCTCGACCTCGCCCTTGAAAAAGTTGCGGGGCTGGTGCAGGGCTCAGACTGACAGGCTCTTATTCTGAGCTGATATTTCTATCGCTGTCAATTTCGCTGGCCTTGTCCCCACCAGAAATGTACTTGTCGTATTTATCATTTCCTCCAAAAGGATCATCTTCGTTGTCTTCAGAATCAGACGGCTGGAGTAATTCCAACACATGAGTAATTTTACAGCTGTAAAATAACTTTATAAGCCCGACAGCCTAATACTAGTACAATTTATGTTGTTTTTTTACATAAATATCTATCTTTTTCTTTATCACACGAGCACATAAACACATTAGAGTAAGAAAGATGGTAAACCAATAAGGAAGGAAAATTATGGTATAACCGCCCAGCGTACTAGTACTAGTACGAATACATTTTCACACAAAATTCATATTAAAATATTCAAAATTAAGTTAAAATAACAGTGTTTACGAATAATTTATTTCTTTATCTCGAAAATAAAACTAATTAAAGTCAGTTCAATATAAAGATTTCAAAGATAATAATAAGTTAGACTAACCTCTTTTCGTTTCACGTGTCATTGCTGCGACGTCTTGTGACAGAAGTCCGAAAATATTCCTTCCCGCTCACTTCAAGCAGTGCTGCCACAATGCCAAATATATCCACAGACTAATCAGTAACGTAAAAGTGATATGGCGGGTAATTCAAACGCACCTGGTGGGTGTAAATATTTTGTTCTAGTACTATCACGTTGGGTCTTTGCTCCAAGTATATATTTTGATACTTGGGTTTTCACTGCAAACTGATTTTGTCCTAGTATTATCACTTCGGACCCCAGGAGGTTAAAGAAATTTTATCCCCCAGTGAAATACAAATTTTTCAGCACATAAGGAAAATATAAACTGTAAAACCTCAAATTAAATTAAATCCATCAAAAGAATAGTAAAAATTTGTATAAAATTACTTCACACTCTTGTTGTTAAAGTGCAACTTTCTCATCAGTTTTTGAAGTATCAGTTGTTGTGATGAAATACAATGTGTTTCCGGTATCACTCAAAACCTCAGACACCCCAACAGATTTTTATTTTTTAAAACTCATCTAGAGTATTCATCTTTTAATCTGATGGTTAATTTTTTATAAATTGAATTTTTAGATTTCTGTACAGCTCTAGTTGACTTTTAGCTCTACACTTAATAAAATAATTGCTAACTACCATCATAAACCATATAACTATTTATTTGTGTACGTTACTGCAACGACTTAAGGTTTAACAATAGACAGCAAAGATGTCATTGTAGAACACTTTAAAGCTTTGTCACAGTAAACTTCAAATTGGACAGGTAATCGCAGTAAGCAAATTTAAACCCAATATTCAGAATGCCAAGGTTGTAATTAGGTACGAGTTCAATTTGTTATGACTTATGATAAACATTAAGACAAACAACGTCAAACTCGTAGCGGAAAAAATAATCGCCCAAGTAACCTATTTTCGGTTTGATTCTAAATTTGGTACCTTATTCAAGTGACCCCGATATACGCGAAATTCGCTTTACGCGAATTGCCCTGAAACGCATCTCTCTCTTAAAGCGGGTATTACTGTACCTAGTATAATAATATCATTCTGACAGATGTCCCTACCTGCACCGCACGGCTGGCGACACCGAGCGCCGCTACCACCTCCGGTACTACAAGACGTGTATGTGCGTGCACGACACGGATGCGCGCGGCCTCTGCACGAAGAACGGTGCGCACTGCGCGTTCGCGCACGGTGCGCCCGACCTGCGGCCGCCCGTGCTCGACGTCCGGGAGCTCCAAGCTATGGAGAACCCGGACCAGGCGGACGGGGACGCCGCCGCGCCTAATGCTTTAGATAGGGAACGGAATTTGATGAATGAAGATCCTAAATGGCAAGGTAAGTGGTTATGTAGTTTTGTGTTGATAAGAACAGCGCGCCCGACCTGCGGGTCACCCGTGCTCGACGTTCGAGAGGTCCAAGCTATGGAGAACCCGGACCAGGCGGATGGGGACGCCGCCGCGCCTAGTGCTTTAGATAGGGAACGGAATTTGATGAATGAAGATCCTAAATGGCAAGGTAAGTGGTTTTTATGTAGTCTTGGATTGATAAGAACATCACGCCCGACCTGCGGTCGCCCATGCTCGCGGGAGCTCCAAGCTATGGAGAATCCGGACCACAGACGGCGACGGTGCGGCGCCGTGATTTGAGAGAACGGAATTTGATGAATGAAGACCCTAAATGGCAAGGTAATTTGTGTTTATATTTGTGGTGGATAGCAAAAATGGATATCAAGTACAACAAGTAGTTTACATCTCTATTGACACTTACCTGGGACAGTCTTCCGCGACCATGGCCAATGCAAATTGGCCGAAATGTTGGTGAACAGGTAAATCGACTCGTAAAAGTCACTTTTAAATATGTGCAATAAACACAAGATTTTAAAGTGTTAAAAAGTAATTTGTTATAATATAGTATTTGCCTTTTACACTGTATGTTATTGGTATATCTATCTATCTATCTATCTATTCACAATAATAGATATCGACTCCTTGCTTCGCAACACGTTACACGCAACTCGCAGCTCCGGCATCTGATATCCATCTGCGCGTCCACGCGCGTAGGAGACGACATAATACACGCTTTTCCTTCACACATATACTACAATAGCCTCAGGCTCCATTCATAGGGTTTAATTTAGGTTTAAACATGTTCATAACTGAATAACTCTTGTTTCAGATACGAATTATGTATTATCGTCGTATAAAACGGAGCCATGTAAAAGACCTCCTAGGTTATGTAGACAAGGGTATGCCTGCCCACAATATCACAATAGTAAGGTAAGTAAATTTCTAAAATAGAACCGTTTTTCCCCCGAAGGGTAAAAAACGGATATTTAGGTTCCTGCCGAAGCTTGAACCACTAATGAGATTAACACCTTCATAACTCGGCCCTAATCGAGTGAATTCCTCGACTAGTAGCGCCATCTGGCGCGCCAGTCAAGTACTAGTGTCGCCCGGTTACCAGCGCTCGGCTGCTTTTTCCTCAGTACCTTTAGCCGGCAAGGCCCTTAAGGGTGGTTCAAGCTTCGGCAGGAACCTAAATATCCGTTTTTTACCCTTCGGGGGAAAAACGGTTCTATTTAGGTGTCCGTGCCTTCGCTTGAACCACTAATGAGACGTGTTTAAACCTCTGCCGGCGCTGGTTAGGGCGTACTGTGACTGATATACTTTATTTATACAGAAATGTCATAATAAATAATAGGAAGGTATACAATAGTTTCATGAATTGAAACTGACTCAACACAGCACTCTATGATGGTGGTGAATCACTTAATTTATGTATAACATAAAACCGACAGGAAGCCAGTAGTTGATAGATCGGTATTACAATATTTACGGAAATAAAACCTGTTATTTCAATAACATTTTTGTGAGAAAATATCTGTAGCAACCCAAACTCTGAAGAGCTTCCCCTTCATCAATGGGTGTTACATCAACGTCGGCTAAATTTGTCTCGCGTTTCCCTTACGACAGTCCCTAGTCAGAACAAGATCATATACATTAGACCGTGATCATGATGCATGAAACTGCGTCGAAATATCGGGAGCTCGACAAAAATCAAAAAGGTAATCACGGTCTATATCCCGGTCAATATAAGTCTAATGAAAATAACCGTGAATCATTCAAAACTCTTAAGATCATATACATGTTTTTTGTCTTATAAATTCACCAAGATACTAGTCTTCTTCTGCTTAAGATAACTATAATTATATCATGTAACTATAATACACAATTATATCATAGCACTGCCATGAGCATTATGACATTATGTTTAAATTTTTATTTTTCATGTAAATTGATTACTGTACCATAAGTAATGCGCCTATATGTATCTCCGAATATGCACATATTATTGTTAGTATACTGAGTAATAAGCAATATTGACATAGCTTAAACATTGTCTTACATAGCCCACTGCCAAATGTCAACATTTCCCATAACATAATGTGTTATGAATTCTGTATATGAAATATACATTTGCCAAAACAATTGAAATAAACGCTTGAGTTGGAAGAAATTGCACGCTATCATATGTTAATTTGTAATGTATACCCACATCACGATAATGTATGCGTTACTGCTGGACTGGTAGCAAAACTGCAAATAAGATGATAATACATTTTCGGCTTCCGACTGAATTGACAATACCATGGCCATGGTTAGCTAAGGATCCATATAATAAAAGGTAAGCTCCTACTCAAAGTCTTTACGAGAACGGAAACTATGCAAATTTTTCCTATTAAATTAAAATGGGTTAACTGAGCAAAAAGCTTTGGGATACAAGCGATTGAAACGAATCAATGATCTAATGAGTCACACATACTTAGGCGAAGATCAAATGAAGGCAATTATTTCAAATTAAATTGACTTTGATACTTCCATGAATATACATGAATGTTAATGCGGGAATCCTCTCTACACTGTACGCGTCAGCTTTATTTAGTCTTTTACTATGTCTAGCTAGTATGCTTTTTTCGATATTTGAAATATTTAATTTGTGTTTGAATAATTATGAATATGTGATGCATATATTTTTAGGCTTATCATTTTTATGACTTATGTGCTGACTAGCCGAATTTATAAAGGCAAAATTGTACGATTCGTGAGCTAGTAATTCTAAAACATTACGACTTATGGCTCTTTAGTCCATTTCGATATTCTAATAAGAATGTAAGACGACAGATAACTCTTCAAATAAGGGTTAATGATGTACGATTACCCATTTATAATAAAAATTCAGTCATCAGCTTAAGATAGTAAATACATAGTTTTCTTTTCAGAACTTTCGTAATTTATCACCAAATTGCAAAGCAATATATTCTATATTGCTCTTTTGTGCGAATAATATAAATGTCTCACGTTCTTTATAAACTGATGTATACACATAAACATACGGGTTAATATTTACTGTATTCTTGCTTATTTCACAAAATCCATATGCAGCGGGACTTCCCACAAACAAGATGCAACTGTTATGTAGGGTAATACCTGATTCTACAATTATATCGAGATGACAATTATTTATTTATCGTATGGCATATAATTAGAATTTTCTTAAAAGTCGTACGTGCGCACGGCTGTAGCATGTAGTGCCACGGACGATGACAATGGTATTTACACTTGCCTGTCATCCGAGACCAATAGGTCAAAATATCGTAGCTATAAGTACTGCGTACCTTAAGCGCTGAGCTTTTATTTTTCATTTAGGTTTCAAGACCTTACTTCTGATAAATATAGTTCATCAATATCTATTTAAACGGCAATAATTTTAAGTTTTCTGTTACCACTAGAAACCCATTTTGCCTAGAATCTGCGCTCCCTTTTATGAGTGTCCTAACAAATTCTTGTATATCAGGTATATTAGGAGTCCGAAGTCTTCTAAATTAAGTCATAAGCACAGTAACGTTATAAACATCATATTTCTAGTTCCTTACACTAAATTCAATTGGGACTGGGACTCGTCCTCTGACCTTACGAACCGTTTTTGAATAAGTTGTGGCGTCTACTCTGTTACTGACAAATAGTCGCGCCGCAAAATTCTAATAAATGGCGCTTAGTAAGCAACTGCGGAAATGTGTATCGATCCTACAACGCGCTAATGGAGTTCCAAAAGTTAATTGTAAATATACAACTTCTGTTAATCTCTCTAGGCCCCAGAAACCTATTCAGAAAACATTTGTCAAATGAAATAAACGGGAATTTTCTGTTAGTAATACCGCAGTAGCGGGAGATAATTTTAGGATGCGAGCGCCTCTTTATTTGTAAGAGGAAACTGTGTTCTAAAATCGAAAGAGATTCATCCTTCAATTTCCGTTTAATTTATTATTTCAGAAACAGGCCTCCACATTCAGTGACTACCTTTCAACATTTTATCCATAAGAGTGCCTTAGCAAACTGTGAAAATCGGCTTCTCTCGGAAAATGTATTGCCCTATTGGTTTTAATGAGCTTAAAGTGTTTTCGATATATCATACTCATACAACAAATAAGCACTTTGAATACAATTTACCTACACGGTTTCTTGCTTTGTTTTGTGTAGTTGTTTAAGTTTAGGACCAACTTCATTTACTTCGGTCAAGAGATGTAAGCCATAGTTCTTCGCTGTAAATAGTTTGAGAATATTGTTCGGTCGTCTCTTTAATCTAATTCGTTAGTTATTTAAAGAAACAGGATTCGTAACATTACGCCAACGAACTGGGCAACCGACAAATCCTTTTACGACGAGAGTCCGTCCTGAGTAACAATGCAACAAGGCATACTAAAATGCTATTGTACTAAATAACATATCCTTTAAGTCATTTTGCCAAACTATCCACAAAATATCGTATATATTTGGGAGTCAGATTTCCGGTACGAGTTTGTTGTCTTTGTAATTAACCTCTTCAAGGATTGTCTGTAATCTTGGTCTAGCTAACGTTAGTAATAATGCATGATTGAGTATTCTAACCGTTGGTCGATTAACGGCAGTTTGAGGTCAATTTGTAGTACATATATGTATATATCGTACTTAGAAAACTTTCCGAGCTGTAGCTTTTTATTTCTAAATGAATTGGTTCAGAAGTCTCTACTAGGTCGATTGTTACAGAAGTAATACGTTTGTCAGTTCGGTATACTGAACAACATATACTGGAACATTATTCGCCATTAGTCCGACTGGATGTTTCAGCCGGACAGCTATAAGTTTGCTGAAATACAGACGAATATCCAGGTTTCACAGAGTAATGAGCCTAGTACAAGAATTTTCCTTTGCGGTAAGTTATTTTGTAGCTAATAGTCAACATTTGCTAAGTACCTGAGTGGTTCTTCTGCATTTCTAAAGTCCGTATCAAGACCCAAGACCATGCGTCAATTATTGATGCCCGTGAGTTGATGAGACTAGAGCTCTAATCATTCATTTAAAAGAATCTGCACTCTAGGAATAGCGTAAAACAGTGGCATAAATTAATGGATTTTTTTTTCCCTTGGTATCTTCGCCGCCCCCTCTCCCTTTCTGATTGGGCAAGAAGGGCTTTGTAATATAAAGTGGTTTTTCATTCTGTTTAGCATCACTATTATGTATATTTCTTAATTCGCTTAGTATCTGGCAACAAAGTGCTAGTTAATTGCTACCGAAGCTCCACCCACACGTTTTTAGATGTGGAAGTGGATTTTCACAACGTCAAACCTGCTAATAAACCTCTATCATGACGAGCATTCTAAAAGTTGACATGACAAATTAGGTTGGCAATAACGGCGTTGCTTAACAGTAATTGGATCACACATTCGTCATCATTATGGCCGTTCAGATATTCTCGAGTGAGATAAATTTGGACATTCCTCACAATCATTCATCTGTTGGTCAAGTGACCACGCTGATTATGTATTGGCTAATTAGGCAATTGAGACGACGCCGATGTCGTTCACTTTACCTGTATAAAACGACCCCACTTATGGGAACCCATCACGTGATGATTTTTGTCTAATAAGACAATGACTAAACTGTGTAATTGTGTATGTCTCAGGTTAACACGTACGCTGTGGTTCTGATTCGAAAGACCTTCTACAAAGTAGGTACATATGTTTAGAAATACCTTATACAAAGTATGTTTAGTTAAGAGTTGTGCTAATTACCGCAAAGTAGATGTTAAAGCGACATAATCTCATTGAGATTCGTGTACAAATACAACATTTTGCCTCGAGATCATTACGCTCGTCTCATGACACGAAAGGTGAATTAGTGCATAGCATGTAATAATCCAATGGGTTCTCAAAGGATGTCGTAAATCATCGCATAGGGCAACGAAATCCAAATTCCAAGTCGCTGCAAAGTTTAATCTTTTACGGGGCGACGCTTGTCAATTTATATGACAGTGTACTTTTGCGCACAGCACAACTTTACTCATGTTGTCTCTAATGACGAATCATGTCTGCACAATGAATGATCTCCTTTGTCATATCACGAGGCGATGCCCTATCGGATCGTGGGCCCTATCTTTTCATAGGCCAGGTTATCTAATGGGACCTCATCTGTCGTTTCAAAACATCTCTTGTGTCCTGTCACCTCACGAGGCGAAGCTATGACTTTTCAAGGGACGAACCTATGTCGTCTCACGAGACGTCGCTCTGTCTCGTCTTACGTGAGCGTGGCATTTGTCCCTTATATTCTTTATGACGGTGCATAGGATTACATTGCGTCCCATCGCTGTCAATTTTCTTCATCGTCTCCATGCCACCACACAGGAACAACCCTGTCGTCTCGCGGGGCAATGCAATGTCGTCTCATTGGACGACGCCTGTCGTGTCACAGCACGACGCCATGTCGTCTAACGGGACGACATCTGTCATCTCACTGGACGACGTCATGTCGTCTCACGGGACGACGCCTGTCGTCTCACGGGACGACGTCTTTCGTCTCACAGGACGACGTTTGTCATCTCACAGGACAACGTCTATCGTCTTACGGGACGACATCTTTCGTCTCACGGGACGACGTCTGTCGTCTCACAGGACGACGTCTGTCGTCTCATGGGACGACGTCTGTCGTCTCACGGGACGACGTCTGTCGTCTCACGGGACGACGTCTGTCGTCTCACGGGACGACGTCTGTCGTCTCACGGGACGACGTCATGTCAGTCTCACGTGAGTGAGGCATATGTATCCGCGTATTTATGACGGTGCCTACAGGAGGTCACTGCGTCTCGTCGCTGGGCCAAAGGCACCGAGCGGAATATCACGAAGTTAGAAGTAATCATAATCTTTTCGATGTTTTAAATTTCTCGAACTTTTTAAGACTTGCTTTTGTAAACGTGTTGCTCGGCCGAGTTACAAAAGCGTACTGAGGAAAAAGCAGCCGAGCGCTGGTAACCGGGCGACACTAGTACTTGACTGGCGCGCCAGATGGCGCTACTAGTCGAGGAATTCACTCGATTAGGGCCGAGTTATGAAGGTGTTAATCTCATTAGTGGTTCAAGCGAAGGCACGGACACCTAAATAGTTTATTACAATCAGAATCGCAATACACAAAGACCTTATATTGATAATGCTCAATTGATAGTCTTGTTCATTTATCTATTTCCAAGTCAAATGTTTAAGAGTCGCTTGTAAGATATCAAGAATACAAGTTATAAATGAAGAGCATATCAAAAGAAAGTCATTAGTAATGTTCATGCTACAAAAATGTCTAGGTCTATTAATGACTGAGGCATCTTTATACATAGATATCTTAGTTGCTTTTAAATCAAACCAAGACATCATTTTGCCCAATATTCATCAATAAATTGTTTTTTGTTATAAACAATAAAATATTGTATGTAACCCTATCAGTGACAAAACAATAATAGAGCAGGTTAGTTTGTTAGAAGAACTTAACTGAATAACCTAGAGAGATCCTATGAGATGAGAGGCCTATGCATAGCAGTGGGCGATAAAGGGCTGATATGATGATGAACTTAATAAAATATCAGAAATGTAAAAAGTAAGATGAAATGAAAATATCATATTCCATGGCAAATAAAAATATCATTTTCGTTTTCTTTCAACCCCCTTATTTGCCAAGAGGGGCACTGAAGCTGTAGTAGTTTCATGTGTTCTGCCTACCCCTTTATGGGATACAGGCGTGATTGTATGTATGTATGTATGTATGTATGTATATTCCATGGCAAAGAGTGACAATAAAAAGTGTATTCTTCCAAATAAACCAGAACATCAACTTCCAGGATAAACGCAGATCACCGCGCAAGTACAAATACCGGAGCACCCCGTGCCCCAACGTGAAGCACGGCGAGGAGTGGGGCGAGCCCAGCAACTGCGAGGCCGGCGAGGCGTGCGGCTACTGCCACACGCGCACCGAGCAGCAGTTCCACCCCGAGATATACAAGAGCACCAAGTGCAACGACGTGCAGCAGGCTGGCTACTGCCCGAGGGGGCTCTTTTGTGCCTTCGCGCATGTTGAACGTGAGTATACTTTCTTATCAACTAACTAATCTGAAAAACGCTTTGCTGTAATAGAGATGGAGCTATCAGGTAACAGCTAGTCTTGTTTAGTGAGTCAAGCCATTAGACATTCATCAAACGTGTCGCTGATATCCGGTCGTAATTTGCAGCGGAAGATCTGACGGCGGCGCGCGATATGGCCGCGCCGCTCGAGTGCGGCACCAACCTGGCCGAGCTGCTGTCGTCCGCGCTGCCCGACGCCAAGCCCGAGCTGCTGCTGCCCGCCTCGCCGCCCGCGCCCGCGCCCGCCACCAACGGCAGCGGCGACTCCGAGTGCGCCTCCACCTCCAGCGGCGGCTCCAGCGGCGGCCGCGCCGTCGGCGCGCGCCTGCCCGACTCCAAGCCGCCGCCGCACAACGTCTGGGCCCAGCGCAGCGCCTTCGACGCCACCGTGCTGCAGGAGGTCGTCGGCAACGCGCTCGACGACTTGCACCTCGACGACCCGCTCTCGCTGGTCGCCACGCTGGACAGGGATCTCGCGGACGGGGAGTCGATGCTCGCGCCGTCGGCGCCGGTCAACATTCCCCGCGGCCCGCACCCCTCGCTGCGCGCCTTCAGCCCGCCCTCGGCCGGCTCGCCGCTGCCGCCGTTCCTGCGCTACGCGCACGACACGGAGCGGCTGTTCAACTCGCACGCGACGCTCAAGACCGGCAGCTACGGCGGCACCGGGTTCGAGTTCGCGGCCACGTCGCCGTCGGCGCCCGGCGAGATCTCGCGCCTGCGCGAGGAGGTGGTGGCGTCGCGCGCGGCGGCGCTGCGCTGGGACGAGCGGATAGCGCAGGCGCGGTCGGCGTGCGGCGCGTGGCAGCGCGAGGCGGACGAGGCGGTGCGCGCGGCGCAGGTGGCGGAGCGGCAGCGGGACGAGGCGGTGGCGCGCGCGCACAGCCTGCGCCGCGAGCTGGACGCGGCGCGCGCGGCCGGCGCGGCGGGCGGCGCTGGGCGCGCGCGCGAGCTGCGCACGCTGCCGCTGGGCACGCTCAAGCAGCTGCAGGCGGCCGCGCGCGCCGAGCTCGAGGAGATCGAGAAGGTGCTGTACCTGGAGACGGCCACCAAGTGCATGGCGTGCGAGGAGCGCCCGCGCGCGGTCACGCTGGCGCCCTGCAACCACTACGTGCTGTGCGACGCGTGCGCGCGCGCCGCCGACGAGTGCCCCTACTGCCAGACGCCCGTGCAGCGCCACCAGTAATCCGCCACTTGAATCGTATTGATCTATCGAGACGCATGTGAGTGATTCCCGTTTAATGCTGGTCATAGCACTCGAAGAAACCGAAGCCTCACTTTTAAGCTTTGACTTTGCATTTGTAATACTAATAACGGTAACGCAAGATTGCTCTTAATTGACGGCTCGGTATAACTTTAGGCGTCAATGATGTCCTAAGAAAATAAAAATCATATTTTTTTTGGTTATAAAAGTTAGGCCTACGACTATAAAAAGTAAATTTCCTCTTGTGATATACATCTATCAAAATGGTTTACCATAAAGAAGCTCAAGTATTTTGATAGTTCATTGCGATTCAATTATAGATTTGGGCCGATATTACTACACCATATAGTCCATATATTACGGAGACGTATGTTTTCATTTGATAAGTCATATATATTCTTTACACCTGACTTAACAAATTTATATAGACTACTCAGTAGGTTTACTGAATATCAAGTTTTACTACTAACATATTAACCATTGAATACATTACTAACATTATTATATGGCAACATAATATCGGTCCCTAGTCGACGGCCGAGCTCTACTTGTGAAATTGACTTGGCTATTGATTGTCTAAATTATGAGATGCATATTTTGAAACTAATGTAAGTGTAGGTTTATATAGAGGTAGACCACGGCCGTTGACTGAGCGCTCTCTACTCGTTTAGACTTTCGAATAACACCCGTCGGTGGGACAGATACTTTCCTTGATATTTTTATATGGGTAGATTGGGGTGTAACGTGTTATATCACTTGATAATAATGATAGAATATTTAATTTTAGTAAAGAGCAAGACTTATTCTAATAAATTTATCGAATGAATTTATAATACATGGACTAGGGTTTCTCAAATTAACTGCCAACATCATTTCATAGTGAATTATGTATCCCTTGAGTGGAGTTTCCATGGTATCTATTCTTACTGGAAACGTTCCATAGTCTTTTTCATAGTAAGTTGGTAATGCGCAGTGGCAGAACAAGAGCTATCGCACATGATGCGACGACTTTTTACAGCGATATAGTCGCACTTCAGTGGCTAGGCAACACGACCACCTAACAAAAGGTTCTTTATACATTGTCTCTTTCGTTTTACTGAACGCGCGAACGTATCTTTGGAAATAGTCGAAGTGTCCTAACAAATTTTCACGAATCATCCGGCATGGACACCATATATTTCCTATCCCCATTTTTCTATCAACTCTTCAAACTTCTTGAGAGACGTCAAGATATTTTTCAACATATATAGACATTATTTAGTGCATGGTTTACACAGTAGAGATTTATAATGTTACAAGATAAAATAATATGCTTTTGATGTTATTTCGTTTAGATCATTACTAGTGGAGTTGTTGCTTTTACTGAACATACACATATTATAGGCATTTAACGAGGTTTTATAGGACGACGCCTGGCCATGCTTTCACCAAGAATCGGACGGTAATGGATATAATTATAGCGATTTGCAAAATTAAAGGTTTGACTTTGAAAAATAAAGATATTGGTGGAAGCACGCCCAAGACAACTAGAATTTATATAATAATTGAAGAATATTAAAAGTAGTTTTTAGTTTTATAACGATATTCAAACATCATTTTGCATGTTCATTAGGATATCTAGTAGTAATAAAATCATCAACAATCTGAGAGTTGTTAATTTTTTCTACATTTTTTAAAATCGTATATATGTAAGTGACAAAAGTGTGACTGCAATTTTGCTTCCTGGAGGTTCTCGGCACAATTGTTTGCGCGCTGTCGGACCAATCTTAGATCGTACACCGGCCGATAGGCGGCGAACTGGCGTTATATTAGCGATATTAAAGCGACTTAGTTTAGTACTGTGCATACTTTGAAAATTTAATTTATGGCATGATATTTTGGGGTACTTACATGAATGTTAGAAACTCTAAGCAAATTATTATTACAACGCCAGTTCGTCGTCCTACTGCTCTATGCGTCCCGTTGTCGGCACGTGGCGGCTCGGTATTTGCATCCTGTTCAATTCATAGCCAAGTTGATAGTTTTCATATATTTGTAACCAGATTTTTTTAGATTTATCCTGAGTATGGAAATATATTAGTTAGAATTTGCCGAGCCGCCTGACAGCTTTCTGACGCAAAGGAGGGTACTAGCGAGTTTATTGCCCGGGTCTTTCCCGAGTGCATTCTTTGCGAATAGTATAGTGCATTTTATGTTAACATTCCTAATTAACTGTTAGAAGTTACGTTTTTATTTCTCTATCGGTGTGGGTACGCATTTAGTTTTAATCATTGTGTTTAACGAGTAAATAATAAATACTGTTATAGTCTCTATAGAGAGTTGCGTTACCCAACTTTGCCGTAGTGGTCACTTCGTGAGCCAGGTCTCACCGTGACCTCACGAAGTGACGTCATCGCCATCAAAGATGAGAAGTGCCACTTTGTATATAAGTTACCAGTCTTCATTATTTATTTGTCAGGTTTTAGTGTTTTTCAATTTTCCGAGTACCGTCTTTTGGGTCAAACGACTCAGCAGATATATATATTTGTCTACGAACGGTACGGACATGTACGCTAACGATTTACTACGCTATACTACATTATACAAACGCATTTTATATAAAGTTTATTTCGATTTTAGTACATTATAAAATATTTATATATTTTGAAAATCTTGAAAGTTTTGTATCGGTATATTATAACAAATTTAACCTAGGCGTATGGATTAGATGTAAGTAGTGTTTTCAAATTGTAATGGACATTATTTTTAAGTGTGTAGTTGCGAGCCGTCGTGTATCTTAAGCAATATGACCACAGCCGCCTTTACTCAAATATATAACATATTTATAAACATATAGTATGTCGACACGGTACATTTTGGTGTGGAGTGTTCAAGTAAAGAGTTGGCGTGATTTTCTATAAATTGGTGTGTTATAAATGTCAAAGGCCGCTATGTGCATATCGGCCGCACACGGGCGACGCGCGACAGAAAATACTCAGACAGTCGTTCGTGCGCGGCAGGCCTAAATCGTCACAAATAAATTATTCATTGATCGAGTCTCAAAATTCGTGTGAAATCACACTGGTGTCGTAATTGTCGGTTCAGAATGTCCTGTGTGGCCATAGAATATAAGTATTCTAGCTTTCTAGCTATTTGTATTTCTAATGATTTAAAAATTTAGATAGTATTAGAGTCACACTTATTTTTATATAGAGTCTTTATCACATGGAGAGAGTACTTTCATTATTGAAATTGGAATATTTATATTGGTCAATTGGTCAGACAGAAATATCCAGTGACAGTATTTGAAGAGACGCTGCGTCTTTGCCGACATACAAAGTCAGCGAGAGTTTTGTAATAGGGAAGTTCCGCTAAGAGAGACCACACACTAGGGTCTCCCGAGTGTTGTCGTGTAGCCTATGGCTGGTGCTCGACGCAACGTAGATGAAACTCCGTATGATCATTTTTATAGCGTTGGTTTTTTAGCCAGCGTTAGCCGTCAGCGTCAGCCGGCGTTCTAAACGCTAGTGTGTGCTCTCCCAATCTTAGTCTGCGATTTACCTTTGTGTCTAGAACTACAACATCATCACTCGTTTACTGCAACAGCAAAATAAACAGAATTTTTGATTTTGAACATTATGTTATGATACAGACATGTCTGCAGAACGTAGCGTCATTCCCGAATAATGTGCAATATTCAAAATAAACAATTTTGAATATTGCACATTATTCGGCACATTATTTTTGTCAATAAAGCATCGCCTGTGTGTGTCGATGCGCGGCGTGGTTGTTGTGTTATCCATTATATTCGTTTATAAGCATTATTTTTACTTTCATAGGAGTAATAAAACCGAACAGAGTAACAGTATGGCATAAACGTGCTATGAGATGACGGAAAAATGTAAGCAAATATCAACCTCGCGCATGAATTGGTCAATCCAAGCTAGCATCACGGTTATATAAAATTGTTATTCTGATCGGTTTCATTACTCCTGTGCTTTTATTCCGTTTTTACTGCATTTTGCATTAGTTAACTATTTAGATCCAATTCTTGTTTAAATCTAGCTTGCAAGTATGTCGCGTACGCATAATAACAACCCCTTTTTATATGTTCTTATTAATATAATATTTTTTCAATTATTTAATCTTTAGGTAGGTAGCTCCAACAAATTCTTTAAAATTATTATTGTTAAATTAGAAATAGCTAATATTGTAGTAGAAAACAAATTGCGATTCTCACGCTGAAGAAGATCAAATGAATTATGTTTTCATTTTTTATATTTATTATTATAACTGCGGAACATGCATTCAGGCTTCGACATAGTATTTTATAATCAAATAATTTTCAAATCCATGTGATACATATGTGTAACAGAGATGTGAAGATTATAATTATTATTACTAGGTAGGTAGGTTTAATAAATTTTCAATTCCATTCAATAAAATTGTGTTTCATTTCTAAAACTCCTCGATTAGGTTCATATATAATAATATCCCTATCCTATTATTTGTACCCCTTTTACTACTCAAAACTTTTCTCAGAGGGCGCCACTTGCACATTAAGGAGGGCCTCCTACGCGATCCTTGTTTGACGTGTTACCCCTTAATATTCCCTACTCTATTGAAGGGACAAAAATACTTAAGTACTTTAGATGTTTTTTAGATGTTTGCAAGCGATCCTCAGTAATTATCACACTTATATAGTTTATCGCTCCCTTTTTGAATTTCACATAATACTTACGACTTATAGCTTCAACTTGTTCATAATTCACTTAGATTACATATTTACTTAATTTAAATTAGGTAAGACAACTAGACTCCCTTCCAGGGCACTAAGTCCAAGTGTCAAAATGACCACGGAGACAATATGGCCAAAGGTCAAAATGTCTAGAGTCAATATGTCCAAAGGGTCAACATGTCCAAAACGTTCTAGGAGTCAATATGCCCAAAGAGGCAAAATGTCATCTGGGCAGGGGCGGCTCACTCCGCGATCCTTTCGCCGCGCTACAAGTACATGCCGGCGGCCGCGAGTTCGCGGCCCATTCACTGGCGACGACCTTCGCGCGGCGCAATAGAATTCAATGTCGTCTGCACGCGTGCGGTCCGTTTGTTAATGTAGGTAAGAATTTAGAATGGCGGCGTTTTGTGAACATCAAAGGAGTGAGCCTTCTGTACTTGTACTATTATATATTCTGTGATCTGGGTAAATATGTCCAAGAGTCAAAATGTCCAATGAGTGAATGTGCCCAAGTGTCCAAGTCAAATTTTGACTGCCTAAAATTACTATCTACCTACGGTAATTTTACTAACAATTCATTGCCTTCACACTGTACATTAGTTATCTAGGTTTTATTTTTTCTGACTCTCATCCAAAAATATAGATTCCGTATACTTACTTTAAAATGCGATTTTTATATGAGATGGCAAAAATAGTTATAATAATCCCGCCGAGGGGGAATTCCAACTATTGATAATAAGTTTCATTATGTTTAAAGAACTTTATTTCCCAAAAGAAAATTTACATTTTCACTTAATGAGAATAACGTGTTATACTAATACTAAGAATATATCAGTAAATCAGTGAGCATCTTAAAGTATACATACCTATAAGAAATTAATTAAAAAAGAACATCGCAAAAATAACTAACTAAAAATAACACTAATCTTTTTATCGCATAGTCATAGTTAATACTTTGTAGGCATAGTAGTAAGTAAACAATGCAGAATGTAGGTAGCACTACAAAAGTATTACGTATAATTTTTAAGAAAAAATAAAAAAACCGGCCAAGAGCGTGTCTGGCCACGCTCAGTGTAGGGTTCCGTAGTTTTTCTCAAAAACTACTGAACCTATCAAGTTCAAAACAATTTTCCTAGAAGTTCTTTATAAAGTTCTACTTTTGTGATTTTTTTCATATTTTTTAAACATATGGTTCAAAAGTTAGAGGGGGGGGGACGCACTTTTTTTTCCTTTAGGAGCGATTATTTCCGAAAGTATTAATATTATCAAAAAACGATCTTAGTAAACCCTTAGTCATTTTTAAATACCTATCTAACAATATATCACAAGTTGGGGTTGGAATGAAAAAAAATATCAGCCTCCACTTTACATGTAGGGGGGGTACCCTAATAAAACATTTTTTTCCATTTTTTATTTTTGCACTTTGTTGGCGTAATTGATATACATACTGGTACTAAATTTCAGCTTTCTAGTGCTTACGGATACTGAGATTATCCGCGGACGGACGGACGGACGGACGGACGGACAGACAGACATGGCGAAACTATAAGGGTTCCTAGTTGACTACGGAACCCTAAAAACCGGTCAAGTGCGAGTCGGACTCGCTCACCGAGGGTTCCGTACAAACTTTCAATTGTTGAATCATCAAAATGTTATTCATAGAACTCTACAGATTTTACTAAATCCCTCAAGACTCAATTTCCCACATAACAAGTAATATTTTAATATACAATTTTATTGGTAGACAACGTCCAAATAAAATCAAGACTATTCGACTTCAATAGTTTACGACTTACGACATGTCGCAACGACGCTCCTGAACCGACCTCATTATATCAGGAAAAACGCGATGTAGGAAATGAGCGTTCAACGTACAGCGACATCTATCGGCAAATTGAGTAAACTAATGCGCGCGAGCTAGTATGGAAGATGATTTTTATGGAATAATTGTTTATTGCGTGAACCGATTTTAACCATTTTGCCTCTATTTGAAAGCAGGTAATTTCATTGTTATTTTGTTAAAAAATACAGGTACAATAAACATCCGCAAGGGTGTTGAAATTGAAAATGTAAATCTGAAAGGTTTTTTATAAATAAATAAAAAAGTTTTCAAGATACGTGTACGATTTTATTTTTCCTGTAATATTCATTATAATACCCATGTTTGGTGAAAATTTCATACATTTATGTTGGTAAACTTCGGAGATAAGGGGGGGGGGGGGAACGGTATTTTTTTTTACATTTTCCTTCAAAAATCATTTTTTTTCCACAACAAAAAAATTATAAAAAAATAGTTTTGATATGTACAATTTGAGCTCTTTTTAACGATAACCCACTTGACCTAGTTACTTGAAATTTTCAGTTTGCCCCCCTTTCATTTTGGCCATTTTCTATCATTTATATTAATTAATTAAAAAAAAAATTACTTTCAACTTACACAAATTACAACAACTAGCATAAGTAGTTCTCGAGATATTTAACAATGTGACAGACGGACAGACAGACGGACAGAGTCGCACCATAAGGGTTCCTGTTGTACCTTTTTGGTACGGAACCCTAAAAACCGCCTTCCTTTGGGGTTCTGGTGATAAATACTTTCAAATGTTGGATTATGTTATCAATTCGTCTGTATATTTTTTAATGTTTGTTATTCGATATCTCCGTCATTTCTGAACCAATTTTGAAATTTGGATGATTCTGAAGTACTTACAGATGAGAATGATTATCAGAACGGAACTCTAACCAGGGGCGGCTCACTCTTCATCAGCAGTTCCACTGCACCAAATGTCACTGTTCTGGACGTAAGTGCATGCTGTTCTTATAAAAACACAAAAATCACCACATGTATGCCTTTTAGATTTGAGGAGTTCCCTCGATTTCTCCAGGATCCCATCATCAGAACTGGGTTCTGAGAAAAATGGGACCAATCTGTATGCATATACGTTCAATAAAAAAAAAATGTTCAAAATCGGTCCAGTAACGACGGAGATATCGTGGAACAAACATTAAAAAAAATAAAAAATAAAAACATGACTTGAAAACCACCTTCCTTGAGAGATTTGAGGCGGCGGTTAAAAATATAGAAAATAATTCGATTAGTTACAATTGTCCCGTAGTTACAGTTATTGCCCCGACTGACCTTAAGCAGTTTTTACCTCGGCATCTAAGTTAGTTGTATCTTGTATCAGTATTCCACACTACGCAGTCGCCGGTCGCTCGAGTAAATCCGCGCGCTTGGCCGCCGCGCGCCGGTGCGGAAGTTCATGGGGTTTCCTTTTCCGCGCTGTTTATGTATTATGCGCGATCCGCTAGTTGCCACCGCCGAAGCAAGTCGCGCAAAATCGTGGCCAGGCGGTTAGAGTCCCTATTTTCTAATATTGACTCCTTAGGCGTTTTGGCCCTTGGACATATTGACTCTTGAGCACATTGCCTCCTTGGACGTTTTGACCCTTGAACATGACTCTGAGCATATTGACTTCTTGGACGTTTCGACTCTTAGACATGTTGACTCTATGGACATATTGACTTCTTGGACATTTTGACCCTTCGTCATATTGACTCCTTGGGCATATTGACTTCTTGGACGTTTCGACCCCTAGACATGTTGACTCTATTGACATATTGACTTCTTGGTCATTTTGACCCTTGGGCATTTTGCCTACTTAGACGTTTTGACCCTTGGACATTTTGTCTCTTTGGGCATATTGACTCCGAGGACGTTTTGACCTTTGGACATATTGACTCCATAGACATTTTGACCTTTGGACATATTGTCCCCATGGACATTTTGACACCTGGACTTAGTGCCCTGGAAGGCTAGACTCTGACTAGACTACTCTTGAAATAAAACAAATCACATTTCCTCAACGCTTTATTAAATAAAAATCTCACAACATTGCATTTATTAAACAAAAATGCCACAAGGCATTACACTAGCACTTATCACCCACACATCCATCTCTTTTATACTATACAAGGATGAGTGAGACAGACTAGTTGTGTCGGTGATAAAAGATAGTATACTTAGTACAGCGATAGCGTATTTGTAAACATTTTGGGTTCATGAAAAAATACTGAAAAGTTCGGGGGGACGGATTGTTAAACCAAATGAGATGGCCCGGTGGTAATAAAAAAACTTTCAACTTGACGTTAATTGGAGTCCTACTGGCTCTGTAAAAATTTGACCACCAACTTGATGTTACAACGGGTAATTTTGGTAAAAGCTAACTGTAGGTGGCATGTCAAGCTTTATATCACTTCCAAGAATTGGAATTGGCTTTATTCTCTACTAGCTTTTGCCCGCGGCTTCGCTCGCAATAGAAAGAGACAAAAAAGTAGCCTATGTCACTCTCCATACCTTGAACTATCTCCACTTAAAAAAACACGTCAATTCGTCGCTCCATTTTGCCGTGAAAGACGGACAAACAGACACACACACTTTCCCATTTATAATATTAGTATGGATGTCAACAGTCTTCCGTTTTCATATAGAAAAAATAAGGCTCTTTGAAAAAAAAAACCCCCCTAATTTGACGTTCTAGCCTAGTAGGTAAAGGTTATTATCATGCAGCCGTTAGTTGTCTATGCTTTCAACAGATTGGTGGCGAAATTTTTAGAGTCAGTAAGTCCCTAAAATTTTACTTTGAAGGGTACCTTATAACACAAACATTTAAAAACAGTAACCTAACTAAAGCTCCAGAATGGCTCTAACTTATGCTAAAATACTAAAGCCATTTTACAATTCTGTTAATGTTATAAATTATAATTGTTATAAACATAGTTTGTGACGAAAATTAGGCACATCCAGTACAAATCATGTAATATTTATGAGAGCATCACGATTATTTCATAAAACAAACATGTGCTGACTTAAAACTAACATTATGAAGACAAGACTTAAGACTAGGTGTTAATTAATGAGCAAAATCGAGTGGGCTAAGGCGATCACGAGTGAGGGAGACGGGAGAACTAAGCTGTCTCTCTCTTACATGTGTGTAGTGTGTCATTTGAACTAGCCTAGGTAGCTGCCACTTTGTGGTCATATGTCACACTTGGTAATCTTGGGGAAAAAGTTGGCTGACTTACACATTAAAAATTTAATGTTACTCCCATTGTTGATGGACTAGGTATTTTGCGAGAAAAGTAGTAGTAGAATATTTAATTATATAAGTTTGACGATGATCCCTTTTAATGTTAATATTATGCAATTTTTATGCTGAGAGAAACGCTACAAACCAATTCATCACAAATATTGACTTGTCGATAATATTGCTTTCTCGGCAGTATTTAGAATTAGAACGTTGTATCGTCTATCCTCAAAACAAACAACAAATAATACAATCTGGCTTAAAATTACCATGACTCCATTTGTGTATAATAAATAACATAACTATACCTATATATTAATTTCAATCCATACATATTTGGCTTTAGAATCTAAGAGAGAGCGTTAAAGTTCAATAGTTACAATATACTTCTTACAATAGGTCGAGAACTCCTGCCTGTCTGATCTCGTCGCTCAATGACCAATCATATAAATCTGCGGTAATCAATAAACGATTTTGATTGGATATTGAGCGACCTTTACTGGATGTCAAACAGGAGTTCTCAACCTAAAATCGCACTTTATACTACAATAAATATAATCCCTAGCCTAATGTAACCTAACTAAAGCTTACTGTCATGGTCACTTAAAATGTTGCAACATTTAAACTCTACTCTAGCAAATGCTTTATAATTTGTTCTTTCGGTAGTTTTAGGTCTTGACCCGGTTTTACCGGAAACTTTTTAGCTACAGATATATTAGACCAATATTCAGGTATTTTGTACAAAAACAGTACTCAAAAGAAGTAACGGTTTTCGTTTGTAATATAGATTGAAAGGAAACTAAGACAATAAATCAATTCATTTTAGTTTTATGTACATTTTGTTTCGTAACATAACGTAAAAAGGAATTTATATAAATATTTTTCCTAAGAAAGGATATAGTGATTTGGACGTTATAAAAAAAAATTATCTTTAAGGGCTAGTTTAGACACGGCGGATTCCGCGCGGTCCTAATCCGCGCGGATCCAATCCGCGAGCGAACGAAAGTGTTCAGACATGCGCGGTTATCGTGCGGTGCGAGGTGAGGTGACGTGATAGCCTCTCAGTTCAATGATACACAATTTTGTTAGAACAAGAGATGGTGTGCGGTATAAAGACACTTTATACTCTGCACCCATGAGAAATCTTAATAGATCGTACGCAGGAAGAAGTACACCGTCATCTTTGAACATAAGAGATAGATATGCTCATTACTTTGTAAATGGGTCGCGTAGAATGGCAAGATATAAAAATATAGAATTTACATGTAACTACTGTAGAAAATTGTAAATAAAGTACCAACTAACCAAACATTTTTTTTTCGCCAACGAATCCTCTTTGTCACCTAAAATCTCTACCGGCTCCTGCCTACCTCTGTTTATGACTATTTTACTGGAATAATCTGCACACTGGATGTCCCATAGTGCTGGTCTTTTTTCAATTTCGTCTACAAATAATTCGGTGTCAAAGCACTCCATCGTCATGTAACGTGCGGCACGCGCGGATTCCGCGAAGCAACTGAACACGCGTAGGCAACGTCATAGAATTTAGACCGCGCGGCGAACGCGCGTTTTTATTTTCTTGCGGTCGAGTTGCGGCTACCGCGCGGATGCATAGTCCGCGCGGTGTGGTGTGAACGTTCTAGTACTATGCTATTGTAATAAGATCCGCGCGGTTGATCCGCGCGGTTTGCATCCGCGCGGTTTCCGCCGTGTCTGAACTAGCCCTAAGTTTTATTTTAGAATCATATACATTTGAGCGTGCCAAGCGTACACACTTAGCCTAAAGGCATAGCAACGCCTCTATCTCTACATCTAAGGTCAGTGCAGACACTCAATAGCAGATAATCGGTCGATAATATTACAAAACTATTAAATCAAAAAGAATCCAATGTTTGCAAATTTATTAACTTACTTGTGATCCTTGAAAGATCTCGTCTAAAATTAAACGCACAAGGGATGAAATTAGTCCTACTAGGATCAATACATAAAAATCGATTAAAAATTGAGCTGGTGCTCACGCTCAATCTAGTAGTCAGACCGTGAACTACTAATGTCTTACACTTAAGCGTTGAACTATTTTTTTCAATTGTATATATATATGCAGCAATCGAATAAGATAATTGAACAGCTAAGTTTAGACAGAACTACGTGCCTCTAACACAACACAAGGCAAAGTGCTACTATGATTATGAGTAGACCCCCAACGCTGGCACTGCATAGGTGGAGTGGACCCGTCTTGTAAACCTACTGTCACTCGCCATTAGATAATCGGAACACCCGAAGTGCTCAAATGTATTTGAAGATACACCACGAGTAGCACAGCAGAAATTGGGGTGTGTTCAGATATTTGTGAGCACTTAGGCCGGTCCGATATATCTGATAGCTACTACACATTGAGTCGACATTAGCCAAAGAACCAGTTAGAACGTGAAAGCTTTGTTGCTATGTATATCGTTTCAATGGATCGATGAGATTGGTCAATATAGGCCCAATGTGAATACAGAGGCCTTAGTTCTGCCAGCGTTGCGATCAACTCTTGGACGTAATGATACCGACCCAATCGTGTCGTTACAGGGACGACTATATGTTATAATTTATAATTATAAACGTAGGAAACTGAAGTCTTTCTTAAATTCTATCTCAGGTATGACCGCTATTTTTTGATCTGCTGCTCGATATTTTAAAAACGAACCACGGGCAGCTTTAGGTTTAATTTATGTAAATATTACCTACATTCCGAAAAAAATACATAGGTACATATAAAAGTCACTGTGTAATTGTGTATAGAATATTAAAATTAGGTATAATGGGAGAGATGAAACCGAGACTTTTCCTCAAAAAAGGGTTGTTAAATAACATGTAAATGCGTCCCCGTAAATCACGTAAACCAATTGGTAAAAATAGCGGGTATAAATACCTACTGGTTCAAACATCTGGTGATCCGATTTATTACAATATTCCTAATGACTAATGAACTAAACCGAATCAATTAAGCGCAATGTTAGTTAATTAATTAATTAAGTTCTGAAATGATCTAGCAGATGTGACTTAATGTTCGCTTGTAATATGTAAAATTCAAAAGAGCTATCTAAAATAATTCCTAGTTTACTTGTTAATATTATTGCACTTCTACATTTGGTTAAGTGGATAGAAATATTTTAAATAAAAATGACTAATTACAGGTTATAAATATTTACAACCTTTTGGGACATCTCAATGGCGCCAAAAACGGATACAAAGGGTCTTATGGTATTTTAAACTGAAATAGATATCATACACTAAAGAAAAAGCGATCAAGTCCACTGGTGGCGAAGCCGGGAATCGAACCGGGTCTCCAGCTAACGCGGCTGACGGTCTTATGTTATGGCAATATATATGAGGCGTATTTAGTATCTTAGGCCCAACCAAGTAAGCTTTTTGTAGGAGCGGCAAATCAGGTTTTTTCTTAAATTAAGTACTCTATCGTCAAAACTAACTGGCCCGGGGAGCTAAACCCTTAAAATACGCCCCTATAAAAATAAAGAATTTGCCAATAATACCGATTTTCTGCGCCATAAAACCTCTTAATTTATGCATTGTTGTACCTATGGGCTGCAAAATGAAGCATATTCCATCCACTTTCATCATTTTGGAAGAAAATATTTAGTTTATTAAAGTCAAGTCCACTAAATCATGAGGTATTCTTCTTTGTAGGGTTTCATATAGGCCGATACCGTATAGCTTGTACGTAAAATACATGATTTCTACCATATCGGTAAAGTTTCAGTTCTAAGAAAAAAATGGCACGAAAAAAATGTCGAAACTAAAATAACTACAAAGTTTGTAAAACTATTATAAAAAGTTCTTTGTAAGAGTAAATGCCACAATTTGAAAGAATAAACATTAAATTTGTGCAACTACGTATAAAATAGAGTAAATGAGAGATCGAAATAAATGCGTTAAATTAATGCTCCCCGATGAAAATGATTTAGTAATTAAATATTAAAATCTCAAGCTAATACTAAGAGAATCAAACAATAACGTAGCCCAACTGAATTACTAACCCTGAATTTTTCGGCAATAATAAGACATAATTATCTAAAGTACTAGAAAGAATAAGGTTTCGAACGTTAAGAACACACTAAAGGTGTAATCGCCTGAAACATGCCCACATAATAACGGCCCATTTAGACGGTACGAGAACTTGCATATGAGCCTTATTACATTGCGGCGTTTGATGGCTGTACAAAATTGCAGGTAACCTCTACAGCCCGCAATGTAACTAAAATCGCATGCGAGTTCGCACGCCTTCTAAATCAGGCCTAAGGGTCGATTGCACTTCAAACCGTCTGTCACCGTTAAAGCGTTCGTTAAATTTTATTGTATGGGAAGTTCCATAAGCGTCTGCTGTCAAATGTGGTTGATGCAATTGGCCCTAAGTGTTATGGCGTTATAAAATAATCTTCAGAAACTTCAGTAAGGTTTAGATACTTTAGATTACCTTACTTGGCGAGTGAGTTCAAGTTTTTGTACATGACGCAAAGTGTTCAGAATGCTCTCGCCATTATAAAAATACTGCGCAAGATAAAATCAAACCACAATCAGCCTTATTTTGTTTCAAAAAAAAGGAAAATAGTGTTAGTAATTCAGAATGGCCCGTACCACAGCGCTATCGTTGTTTCTTAAAAGTGCACTTTAAAGTCTTCCTAGCATCCTCCAATTTAATATTATAGCTAGGCGTCCACATGTCCATATCGTACGCATCACATCGCATTTCGTCCACTAAGATTGCAAGTGACTTTCTATATAAATAATAATATTATTACATACCATGCGTCTGATGTGTGCGGGTCTGTGGACGCCTCGGAGGAAATATAGACTGGAGTAGCCTTCATGTTGCGTCTACGTACAAATAATTCTGCCAAGATTCGCGGGAGGTGAGGAAATAACACATGTAAAGGAGTACTCACAAATGCAAAAAATATTATTGTCAATACACACGCACATTATGATAAAAAAATAACACATGCTCATTATGATGCACACAGACATATCACACATGGAAATACTTCGTAGAAACACAGTGTGTACGGACACTAAATGCGCACGTGTGTGTCTCAAACTATAGGGATGAGGCAGGCATCGATAACAGAAGTCGATAATAATTAATCAAGCAAATTATAATTTTAATGATGTCGTAGTTTTTCCTAGATCTGTTTAATGTTTGGCACCACAGAACTTAATTTAGATAGAAGAAACAAATTCATATATTTGTATAGGGGCCGAGCGTGTCAAATTTTGTACTGAAGTTGATTTTTGCCTGTAATTTTAAATATGTCTCAGGCTCTTGATTGTTCATAATTTTTGTGTTGTTGCAATTGAATATCACGTAACGAGGCATTTTTTATGTTTTGGTTGACTTCAACTTACAAAAATTGACGCCCGAAAGCTGCAAGCTGCGAGTAAAGACGGACAACTCAGTGGATTTCACTGAGTTCATTTGACACGCTAAGTAGATACGTTTGCTTGATCTATGGTATATATGACATCTGTGTTTGGCACTATTATAATCATATTAAGATTCACTAATGACAATCCTGGGTAGTAGGTATCACGCGGGTGGACTAGCGATGGATAATACGATTAGTAGGTAAAGAAATATTTGACATTTTGACAAAACATTAATTTATTTTTCCAGACTAACTAATCAACAACGTTTACTGCGGTTGGTGGTACTAAATCATTATAAACAAACTTGGTTAAATAAATAAACTAGAAATGGTTTAGTCTTCATTAACTGTTATCAATACTGGTTCAAAGTGAAAATTTTATTAAGTACATGTAATAAAACTCAAATCATTCTCTTTCGGAAAATTGCAAATAAGTATATTTCAAATGAATTGTGTGATCAAGGTTTGCAAATCATACTTTTTTATCGATATTTGGTATTTTATCGACCATGCCCACATCTCTAAGACAAGTCTCGGTCAAATGATCTTTCTAATTTTCAATTATCCTTGTCAATATTATTATATGCTCTATTCTAATTGCAATGAGGTTAATTCTTACAAAATATATAAATGAAGTCTCGTGGGGAGTGCGTCTTTTTATGAATAAATTGATATATAAATATCGACCCTATTTTAAACCACATTAGGTAACTTCTTAAACAGCAAAAAATCGAAGTCTCGTGGGGAGTGTTCGTGACGTAATTTCTACCCACCAACAAATTTCAAATCGATTGCATTCGATCACATAAATCGATATTCGATGACGTATGACAAAAATATTATCATTTAGATAATAAAAACAGTAATACAGCAATATTAAAATTACTTACAAATGGAATATTATGCCATCTTTTTGCAAACTTGAGGTATTTGAGCGCTTATTACAAGTGTTCACAGCACACGCGGGCATTTTTAATTACCAGTGATATGTGTCGTGGCGATTCTGTGCATGAGCATGAATCGATTGTGAAATTGTATTTACGTGACTTTATGAACATTTGTTCAAGTTTTTTGGCAGAGGGGTAAGTAACTGAAAGGCTACTCCAGTCTATATTTCCTCCGAGGTGGACGCTTACCTTAAAACTATGCATGAAATACGACCTCAGGATGGCGTTCACTTAACGGATCTTTTACTTTAAATTCAGTCACCAAATTCATATTTGACAGCTTTCAATTTGCTGAAAAAATGTAAAAATGTACATCATATCATACACAATACAATTTCCTATAAAAAAAGTAAATTGTGTTTTTAAAAAAGTAATAAACATAACTATTGCATTTAAAAGCGTAATAAACATAAAAACAAAGCTAGAGAGAAATAAAGCTATGCTCGTGATCTTATGTTTAGGGAAGAACATTCGAAAATCAATGTAACGTAAAAATCTTAGAGTAGAAATTATTCTAGCCGTAGTTTAGCCAAAACAGCTCACTACAATATTTGAATTAAAGACTAAACGTATTCACACAAACGAAATAAAAACTTGTTTAAAGCTGTACAGTTGAATATTGAGTTATTTTTACTTTTTAGGCCTAAATACTCCATTCAAGTACGATCTACTTGTAAAAAAAAAATGTCATGCTAAAGCTTAAAATTATTTGAACCTGTTCTAAGGTTCAAATATTTAAAAATGTGATCGAATCTAATGATATAAGAAATATATTTACTGTTAAAAGCAGGTAGGTATGCGTTTTCATGAAATACACACCGTTGTCTTTTTCATTCTTTTGTTTTTTCACTCTCATTCATTTGCATCCTCTTAATACGTGTCAGTATCGTATAGCTTACAACTACAAACAAATCATGCACACACACAAAATCACCAGCTGCGAATTGACAATACCACTTCCAATCAAAGTTAAGTCTTACTGCGTCGATTCTAATGTTTATATTACTACAACATTCCACTTTAAGCTTAGGGCACACTTTATCACTAGTATGAAACTAAACTGATTCAGATTTCGGACAGTAGTATAAATGTTTTAAGAGAGTAATCTGAATCGTTTTTTTCGACCGGCGGCGATTCTGACAGCAAACTTCAAAATTCACCAACCATCATGCCCGTGCATCAGGCCCGTTTCTCGAAAGGTACAAACCTTGTATTACAAGTGTGTTTCCATGACAACCCATACGATTTGACAGTTCGCGCACTTGTAATACAAGGCTTGTACCTTTCGAGAAACGGGCCCCTGGGGCCCGTTTCTCGAAAGGTACAAGCCTTGTATTACAAGTGTGTTTCCATGACAACCCATACGATTTGACAGTTCGCGCACTTGTAATACAAGGCTTGTACCTTTCGAGAAACGGGCCCCTGATCGCACAGGATAGGAGCGAAAGGCGGAATCTAGTGTCGGAGGCCAATATTCACTTCGGATCGCTGAGCCAGCTCAATAAGTAAGTATTTGATTGGTGTATTAGGAAGTTTGCTGTCAGAAAGACCTGGCGCCTCATTATTACCAACTTGCGATAAAAATAATGGAGAATAATAATGGCTTCATTATGTTTTTTAAGCCGCGAGTTTGGGATTCAATAATACATATCTCATTCTCGTAATAATAAGATTCTTGAGATGTATACCTAGATCTAAAAACTGACTGCGTCACAACAAAATAATTCCTGTGAAGCTGAGTCATTTCAACTTTTTAACAATCTATCTATTTAGAATATTCGATCAATACGGTAGAGTACAAAAAGAAACTACCTTGTCATTTTTTAAAGCATCTTAGAATCTATAGCTCTACATTCGAGTTCCTATCTTCGGTATTTATCGTAAGCGTTTTAATTTTACCATAATCATCAATCATTCCCAAAACTAAACAGACTTATGCGACTTACTAAACCACATTAGTGGTTAATAAGGGTTATTCAAAGAACCATCTTCGGCGTGTGAACCAGTCGCTAATCGAATGAGCATTTTCTGTAGTCGCCATAAGGTTATCTGAACCTCGCAGGTCTGAGATCGGTAGCGATCGGGAAGTCGCGGTACCATCGACAGTAACTTTTTGCGGTGGTAATAGTAAGGCCTAAGGCAAACGCCTTCATACGAACCAATCGCCAATTTAAAGTGTTCTGTCTCCTTAAGCCTGCATGGACTGATGATTGGTAGCGAAAGCTCGTAATGGCCTGTGTCGCGTTATTTCCGATTGTGAACTTTCTGCGATGGTAGTAACCATCTGTGGCGTATGAACCAGTCGCCAGTCAAACGTGCATTTTCTGTAGTCGCCGCAAGATTATCTGAACTTCGCAGGAGATCGGGAAGCGTCGTTTTCCATCGCGTTACCTTCTACTATTAACTTCAGTGATGAGGTTCAGACGGAGGTGCCGACGTGCGAGCGGTCGGTGTCGAGAGTGACGTCCTCGGGGCTGGCGAGGTCGGCTCGCAGGCGAACGCCGCGCCCCGTCAGTGTCCAGCGGCATGCGGCGCGCTCTGCGCTCGGCATCACTCTGCAAATAAGTAGATTTGGCATGAACACTAGATCAGAAATACCATTTTATTGGTTCATGTGACATAAATAAATATTTCCATACACATGGGTTAGCACATTGTTACTGGCGAATACTCAATGTAAATTGAGACTCCAGTGCCTGTTAAGATCTATTCTTACGGGTAGATGTTTGCTATAACGCCACCCTAAGGCGGTTGAGAATTGAGGGAAGGCATGGATAAATTCGCACACATCCAGCAGGCCTCCGTGGCGCAGTTGGAAGCGCGATGGCCCCGGCAAGGCCAAAGATCGCAGGTTCGAGTCCTGTCGGAGGTGTGAATTTTTCCATTTTTCCTTTAATTTAAAAATATGTATTTCCATACAGTAATTCATTCAGATTTTAGGCCCCGCGAGACAAGAGGATGGCTCTTGAAGAGTCAGGAAAAACTTGGAGGTGAAAAAACTAGTGGGCGAGCCCAACGTAAGTTAAGGTGTAAATATTCAACACAATCTTGTATTGTTCTATGAATAAATAAATAAATAAAAACGTCATCGGCGAGAGCAAGGCTGCTCATCTTCGCTGGCTCAACCATGTGGAAAGCATGGGAGAGGATCGTGCCGCCAAAAGGGCTGCCTGTGGCGGTTTACTGAGAAACGTACAGTCTGAAAGCACAGGTACCAAATGGATCGATAAGGCCCAGAAAGCCCTGTGTGACCTTCAAGCGACTGAGTGGCATCAGATTGCGCGGGACAGGAGCGAATGGCGAAGTCTAGTGTCGAAGGCCAAGATCCGCTTCGGGTCGCTGAGCCAGCGAAATAATTCATCCACTTCGTGCCACTAATGACTTGCTCTTGTAAGTCTACCTGGATGTAGTAGATAGATTGGGTAACAGAAACATTGTGAACAAACCTGCAGAGCGCTCCATCAGTGTCTCTGGTGTGGTTGGAACTAGCGTCATCGTCAAGCGTTCCTTCGCTCGCGCCGTCGCTTCCACCCTCGTCGCTACCTCCGCCTCTATACCGTTCGACGCCATCTAAAAATAAAGACAGATATAATGACCATGAGAGAACATAGAAATAAACAACTTACATTAAAATCTAAGTCTACTACATTCTATAGACGGTAAAAGCAAGTCTTGTCTCTAAAAAAGGCGCGAAAAAAAAATTCCTTTCGGATGATAAAAGCTTCTCCTTACATTTTCAATATTTTTTAAGCGAGGAAGGCACGCGCTTTATAAATAGAATGGGCCGGTGAGCACTTTGATGTCGTATTTTAGTGACAATATGTGCTTGACTGTTTATAACAAAATGTTAATTTAAACAAATAAAAAATTACATCTAGTCAAACAGCTAGTCACAGAACATTATTGTTGAGAAGTTGACTATAGATCAGACGTTTTTCATCTCTGTTTTTGCTTGTATTTTACAAAATCTTACCTCTTCTATCATCACAGTCTGGGGCGTCTTCTAAACTTCTTAAGATTTCGGCGCACAGGTCCGAGTCTAGAGGGACGGGGTTATCTGATTCCCTGCAAAAATGTATTTTTAATTTTTCTTTCTGTCATGTTCCTCGTCATGCTCATAACCCACGGCTACCATGTTTGTAGGTTTTTTTGTGCTCAAAGGATCGGCAATATGAAGTGCGACGCGACTAATCGCGTGAGTACAGCAGTGTGGCTAGAGAGAGAAGCACAACAGCAGCTTGAGAAGTACAATGTAGTAGGCGTATATTAGGTATCTGTTTATGCAACATCAGAGCACGGGTGGTACCTAAAGTCAGACCAGAAATATATGTCAAGAGGGCGTTGTTATCCTGATGTATGGGGTGACAGTTCCGTTTAGTATGAAGAAAATAGTTCTAATGAAATTCCGCAACATGGCCGAGTCAGACGACGCAACGGAGCCACGCTGTTACGTCGTCGCCCAAATCTAATGTTTAATTTGTTTATTTTTTGTATGTCTTTTGTATTTTTTTGTTTTTTGTGAGTCATGTTTTGTATTTTGTAGTTTCGCAGTGCCTTGGTGTAAACTGTAATGCTGTGATACTTTTTGATTAAATAAATAAATAAATGGCGCGTAGTCATATATTTTTGGTCAGGGTATGGTGGTATGGAGGCGACGCGAAAACTGAAGGCACTCACACTCAGTTCTAAGTGTTCTAACGTCGGAGGTGGTACTCGCAATGCTACCATATAATCCATACTAATATTATAAATGGGAAAGTGTGTGTGTCTGTGTCCGTCTTTGACGGCAAAACGGAGCGACGTATTGACGTGATTTTTTAAGTGGAGATACTTGAGGATGGAGAGTGACATAGGCTACCTTTTGTCTCTTTCTAACGCGAGCGAAGCCGCGGGTAAAAGCTAGTATGTGTACAAAATACCTGTTATGCAACACCAGGGCGACGACGGGAGGCGGAGGTACGGGCGGCATGGAGGGAACACGAGGACTGAAGGCGCTCAGCTCTAACGTCGGAGGTGGCACTCGCGGCGCAGGCGTACCGCCCCACTCCCCCCACATTCCTGTCAAACATAACATGTAAATGTCAATAAAGTCAAACAAAATTACAGGGTTAGGTATTTATGTTGATTGATAATTCAGTTGACGAACAGTATATTGGCTATTGAGTCGGGAATCCATATTACCCGATAATGGAAACCTCATGCACCCCATATGTGAGTCCTATTTGGACTCCCGACCCACTCTATGGTGGCAGTCTAGCTGAGATCTCTTTTCTAGCATGTTTGAGACGTTCATATGTAAAATGTAAGGCAGTGTCACACTGACCGTGCGCGCGGCGCCAGTCGGCTCGGTAAGCACGCTTCGCTCGACTTTTAAAAATGAGGGGCGCCTTCGCCGCCTGGCTTTGGACCGCGTACGTCGGTCTTCGCCCGACACCTTAAGTGTGAGGGCGCCTCGCTCCGCTCTCCTCTAGCGCTACTAGGATGACAGAGACAACATGTGGAGTGTGAGGCAGGGCACTGACCGTGCGCGCGGCGCCAGTCGTCCCGCTCGGCGAGCACGTCGGGCGGCGCCTCGTCGCGGCCGCCTCGCTCCGCTCTCCTCTAGCGCTACTAGGATGACAGAGACAACATGTGGAGTGTGAGGCAGGGCACTGACCGTGCGCGCGGCGCCAGTCGTCCCGCTCGGCGAGCACGTCGGGCGGCGCCTCGTCGCGGCCGCCTCGCTCCGCTCTCCTCTAGCGCTACTAGGATGACAGAGACAACATGTGGAGTGTGAGGCAGGGCACTGACCGTGCGCGCGGCGCCAGTCGTCCCGCTCGGCGAGCACGTCGGGCGGCGCCTCGTCGCGGCCGCCTCGCTCCGCTCTCCTCTAGCGCTACTAGGATGACAGAGACAACATGTGGAGTGTGAGGCAGGGCACTGACCGTGCGCGCGGCGCCAGTCGTCCCGCTCGGCGAGCACGTCGGGCGGCGCCTCGTCGCGGCCGCCTCGCTCCGCTCTCCTCTAGCGCTACTAGGATGACAGAGACAACATGTGGAGTGTGAGGCAGGGCACTGACCGTGCGCGCGGCGCCAGTCGTCCCGCTCGGCGAGCACGTCGGGCGGCGCCTCGTCGCGGCCGCCTCGCTCCGCTCTCCTCTAGCGCTACTAGGATGACAGAGACAACATGTGGAGTGTGAGGCAGGGCACTGACCGTGCGCGCGGCGCCAGTCGTCCCGCTCGGCGAGCACGTCGGGCGGCGCCTCGTCGCGGCCGCCTCGCTCCGCTCTCCTCTAGCGCTACTAGGATGACAGAGACAACATGTGGAGTGTGAGGCAGGGCACTGACCGTGCGCGCGGCGCCAGTCGTCCCGCTCGGCGAGCACGTCGGGCGGCGCCTCGTCGCGGCCGCCTCGCTCCGCTCTCCTCTAGCGCTACTAGGATGACAGAGACAACATGTGGAGTGTGAGGCAGGGCACTGACCGTGCGCGCGGCGCCAGTCGTCCCGCTCGGCGAGCACGTCGGGCGGCGCCTCGTCGCGGCCGCCTCGCTCCGCTCTCCTCTAGCGCTACTAGGATGACAGAGACAACATGTGGAGTGTGAGGCAGGGCACTGACCGTGCGCGCGGCGCCAGTCGTCCCGCTCGGCGAGCACGTCGGGCGGCGCCTCGTCGCGGCCGCCTCGCTCCGCTCTCCTCTAGCGCTACTAGGATGACAGAGACAACATGTGGAGTGTGAGGCAGGGCACTGACCGTGCGCGCGGCGCCAGTCGTCCCGCTCGGCGAGCACGTCGGGCGGCGCCTCGTCGCGGCCGCCTCGCTCCGCTCTCCTCTAGCGCTACTAGGATGACAGAGACAACATGTGGAGTGTGAGGCAGGGCACTGACCGTGCGCGCGGCGCCAGTCGTCCCGCTCGGCGAGCACGTCGGGCGGCGCCTCGTCGCGGCCGCCTCGCTCCGCTCTCCTCTAGCGCTACTAGGATGACAGAGACAACATGTGGAGTGTGAGGCAGGGCACTGACCGTGCGCGCGGCGCCAGTCGTCCCGCTCGGCGAGCACGTCGGGCGGCGCCTCGTCGCGGCCGCCTCGCTCCGCTCTCCTCTAGCGCTACTAGGATGACAGAGACAACATGTGGAGTGTGAGGCAGGGCACTGACCGTGCGCGCGGCGCCAGTCGTCCCGCTCGGCGAGCACGTCGGGCGGCGCCTCGTCGCGGCCGCCTCGCTCCGCTCTCCTCTAGCGCTACTAGGATGACAGAGACAACATGTGGAGTGTGAGGCAGGGCACTGACCGTGCGCGCGGCGCCAGTCGTCCCGCTCGGCGAGCACGTCGGGCGGCGCCTCGTCGCGGCCGCCTCGCTCCGCTCTCCTCTAGCGCTACTAGGATGACAGAGACAACATGTGGAGTGTGAGGCAGGGCACTGACCGTGCGCGCGGCGCCAGTCGTCCCGCTCGGCGAGCACGTCGGGCGGCGCCTCGTCGCGGCCGCCTCGCTCCGCTCTCCTCTAGCGCTACTAGGATGACAGAGACAACATGTGGAGTGTGAGGCAGGGCACTGACCGTGCGCGCGGCGCCAGTCGTCCCGCTCGGCGAGCACGTCGGGCGGCGCCTCGTCGCGGCCGCCTCGCTCCGCTCTCCTCTAGCGCTACTAGGATGACAGAGACAACATGTGGAGTGTGAGGCAGGGCACTGACCGTGCGCGCGGCGCCAGTCGTCCCGCTCGGCGAGCACGTCGGGCGGCGCCTCGTCGCGGCCGCCTCGCTCCGCTCTCCTCTAGCGCTACTAGGATGACAGAGACAACATGTGGAGTGTGAGGCAGGGCACTGACCGTGCGCGCGGCGCCAGTCGTCCCGCTCGGCGAGCACGTCGGGCGGCGCCTCGTCGCGGCCGCCTCGCTCCGCTCTCCTCTAGCGCTACTAGGATGACAGAGACAACATGTGGAGTGTGAGGCAGGGCACTGACCGTGCGCGCGGCGCCAGTCGTCCCGCTCGGCGAGCACGTCGGGCGGCGCCTCGTCGCGGCCGCCTCGCTCCGCTCTCCTCTAGCGCTACTAGGATGACAGAGACAACATGTGGAGTGTGAGGCAGGGCACTGACCGTGCGCGCGGCGCCAGTCGTCCCGCTCGGCGAGCACGTCGGGCGGCGCCTCGTCGCGGCCGCCTCGCTCCGCTCTCCTCTAGCGCTACTAGGATGACAGAGACAACATGTGGAGTGTGAGGCAGGGCACTGACCGTGCGCGCGGCGCCAGTCGTCCCGCTCGGCGAGCACGTCGGGCGGCGCCTCGTCGCGGCCGCCTCGCTCCGCTCTCCTCTAGCGCTACTAGGATGACAGAGACAACATGTGGAGTGTGAGGCAGGGCACTGACCGTGCGCGCGGCGCCAGTCGTCCCGCTCGGCGAGCACGTCGGGCGGCGCCTCGTCGCGGCCGCCTCGCTCCGCTCTCCTCTAGCGCTACTAGGATGACAGAGACAACATGTGGAGTGTGAGGCAGGGCACTGACCGTGCGCGCGGCGCCAGTCGTCCCGCTCGGCGAGCACGTCGGGCGGCGCCTCGTCGCGGCCGCCTCGCTCCGCTCTCCTCTAGCGCTACTAGGATGACAGAGACAACATGTGGAGTGTGAGGCAGGGCACTGACCGTGCGCGCGGCGCCAGTCGTCCCGCTCGGCGAGCACGTCGGGCGGCGCCTCGTCGCGGCCGCCTCGCTCCGCTCTCCTCTAGCGCTACTAGGATGACAGAGACAACATGTGGAGTGTGAGGCAGGGCACTGACCGTGCGCGCGGCGCCAGTCGTCCCGCTCGGCGAGCACGTCGGGCGGCGCCTCGTCGCGGCCGCCTCGCTCCGCTCTCCTCTAGCGCTACTAGGATGACAGAGACAACATGTGGAGTGTGAGGCAGGGCACTGACCGTGCGCGCGGCGCCAGTCGTCCCGCTCGGCGAGCACGTCGGGCGGCGCCTCGTCGCGGCCGCCTCGCTCCGCTCTCCTCTAGCGCTACTAGGATGACAGAGACAACATGTGGAGTGTGAGGCAGGGCACTGACCGTGCGCGCGGCGCCAGTCGTCCCGCTCGGCGAGCACGTCGGGCGGCGCCTCGTCGCGGCCGCAGCGCGCCGCCCACGTGCGCGCTCCCGCCCCGCTCTCTAGCGGCAGTCGAGCTTCGCTCTCCTCTAGGGCTACTAGAATTTCTGGGTCGAACACCTGGAGAGAAAAGCTATAGCTGTATTTTTTTTACATAATATCTAAATAAATTAAACTTGTGAATTCTCAAGATCAAGGGTAGAAAACCGTGCACTAACTCACAGTCGCGCCAGCTGGTGCGATTCATGTACAGTATCTACTAATATAGGGTCACAATGAACGTAACTAGAAAAGTTGCAGATTAGTGAAGTTAGGTATTTCAATTTAGTTGCACTCACCTCGCCCAGCGTGTTGGCCGCGAGCGCGTGCCAGTCACCAGCGCTGAGCCCGCGCGCGCCCCACCACTCGTCCCCGCGCGCACACTCGCCCCACAGCCTTGCTAGCTCGAGCGCCGCTGCCTGTATTGCTCTCTGAAAAACACACGATGATACAAATCGTATGAAAAAAAAAAGGAGAGTTTTTTTAGTCCAAATGTCATTCTTATAAATTCGAAGTGTCCGTTCCTAGCTGCAGAGTAGTCTACTAAATGATTCACAATCGGATGTAGATTAAGGAAAAGAATCCAATTCACATACATGCATAATCTATCTAATATCAATATAGCTTTATATCAAAAGGAAAAGTCATTAATTAAGTGGCAAAATTTAGAGGATGGATCTTTTTCGCTAAACCACGTCCTTCATAAGATCATCGTAAAATGAAGATAGTTTCCAGCCGCAACCGAAACAGACGCAAAAAAACCTAGACGTAGAAAGTTGGAAGGTATTTAAGTTTAACCTACTCTGAGGTCGTTGGCGCTCATCCGCACTCGAACTCGCGCGGCGTCGCTCAGCCCCAGAGCGAGTTCGTGCCGTCTCGCTTCAACCTTCTCTCGGAGCGACGTTATCAGCTCGCTGCACTCTTTTTCTAGTTGAGCGTACACTCCTCCTGCGTTCTGCAATATTAATAGAGGTGGTTCATGGAAAACCTACTATTATATTTTGAGTTCTTTGTACTGAAATATCGTCACTACTGTGAAAAAATCTCGTATATAGTATATATGCATTCCATACATACTTACTACAATTTTATTTTTATTGACAGAAGGAGATAGAAGTTTTTTTCAAAGATGATATGGTTTCAACATTTGCTCAATGCTCATTGAACCCAATTATTTATGTTCCATTAAAAATCGAAATGCAACTACTGCTGCTGTAAAGGTTGTGTAAATCGAAAACCAAATATGTTGTTTTCGAGTACCCCGGCGTTGTGAGCGAGCGTGTAGGAAAAAACCCCTCTTTCATATATCTCGTAGTCGTACTTCTTATTCTAAAAACGGTTTCATTAGGAGAGCATGCAGGCTTTATGATGAAAAATTCCAAGAGTTAGACATTTTTCACGAAACACTTGGTAGCTTCAAACGATTATCTTTACAATGTATTCAACAAGCACACTATTTGTTATATATAGATATTTTCACTTGTATTACTTAGCGATGTATACCGATACCACTCAAACACCAGTAAACAATATTTTGAATGTTATAACACTTTTAACTGATAATGTTTAGGTTAAGATAGTTAAATTAAGGAAACTGTAAGTCTACAATATTAGTAATTTACACTGTAATAATTGTCATAATATGAGACTGTTTGTTTCTTAAGAAATAAAATAAAATAAAAATGTAGATAGCCTCGATTTTTGTATATTTTTTTTTATCAGCCTTGAAATCTACTGCCATTAACCAAAGAGTCACATTGTAATGAACGCCTCGAACGGACCAAAGAAGAGGGCGTTTCACAGCGCGCTCGGCCGCGGTCACCCACTAGCCTAGCATTTGCACTTTACTTCGCCTACTAATTTATCACTTAAATAGAATAAGATATATAGCAAAGGTCGGTTACCTTAGCTATCTGCACGGAGAATGGCCCAAAGCAAGCCGTGACGAAGTGCTCGTAGTCCCGCAGAGGGCGCTCCACGGCGCGCTCGGCCGCGGTCGCCCACTCGCCTAGAACTTGCGCTTCGCCGCGCGCCGCCACCGCGGCGACAGCTTGAGCACATCTGTTGAAAAATATTATGAGAATGAACTAGGGAAAACCTATAAATTTTAAGTTCTCATTCTTTTTAGGATTAGAAAGTAGCGATGTAGTTTCATCAAGACGAACATACGAAGTTGAAATGACGTCTACGACTCTGCATATACATTGCGTTTTAGTGCCTCAAACAGTCTATCTAGTCTTATGTGATTTGATAGCGTGCCATATCGCCAGTACGCGCGCTGCTCTGCTAATTAATCTTTGGCACGCTATAATCTCAAGTAGTGCACCAACAAAAAACTCAATTTATAGATTCATACGATGCGTTACATTTTGGTGCCGTGACCAGGATTAAATGTACCAGACTCACGTGATCAGATAGTGAGTGCGGGTCCTCAGGCCAGGCTGATCAACGCTACGACTGAAGGCAGAATATCACTAACTACTCAATTTGTAGGTTCTTAGTATGCGTTACATTTTGGTGCCGTGACCAAGATCAACTAGTGTAAAGTTCATTATACTCACGTGATCTGATAGTGCGTGCGTGTCCTCAGGCCAGGCCCATCGACGCGGCGACAGAAGGCAGAGTCGTGTGCAGGCACGCGCGCCGCTCGGCTGATTAGTACTCGCCACGCCACCATCTCCCATAGTGCGCGGACCCCCCACCAACTCACACCTCCTACAAAGGAATAAAACAAAATAAATACAGCAGGAAGTATATAAGAATCTTCTCCCCTTAAGTATATAACATCGTGTCATTGTGTAGTCAATAGTCATCTTCTTCGAGTTGTCCCGGCCTTTGCCATGGATCGCTTTTCTAATGCCTTTCCTTCACTTTGTGCAATCCTTTTTTAAGTCTGTTCCAAACATCATCATCTGTCATCACTACAAGTAGGACCGTATTCATAGCCTTAATTTCTCCAGAATCGAATCATTAGATCCCGACATTTAGTTAAATCGATATAAATATTAATACATACAGTTCAGTGCACAGTGAAATTGTTTTAAATGTATATCCTTGATTTAATTTAATTTGATATAAGTACCTAAGTTTTCGTTGTAATTTTCTTTTCTTTCTTTCTTTTCTTTTGTGAATATGTGTACCTATGGACTAAAGTTTTCTGAAATAAATGATTTAATTTAATAAAAAAATTAAACTTACCAACTAGAAGTAAGAACGCGCTGACGGGACACAAGACAACGGCAACCACAATCGCGGCTATAGGCTGCAAGATTCCCAGTATTGCGATCCGCCAGATTAGAACTTCAAATAACACCATTATCCTGAAACAATAAAAACACTAATTAGAATTTGAATAAAAATACTTTAACAAAAGTTTTCAAATTACACTTCATTTCAATCATATGGGAGTTGGGAAGATTTGCTGTTTGTCACCACTCAGCGTTCACCGAGTTGTCATGCGTAGGATAGAACGGTACTAACGAAATCTTCTGCCATTCATATACGATGGATCAGAGGTTCCTGCACCCTTGCAGGGTCCATATTATGTAGTCAGCTGCAGAGAAAATTAGACCCCTCTGCATACAAATTTGTATGCTAAGGCGTCTACTTTTTTGTGTAGCTGACTGTACCAGATAAAGACTATGTAATATGTATGCAATAAATGCTTATGACTTAGAGTAAAGAAGACAGAATACGCACACTTTAATAAAACAAAACACTTGCCTATTGAGCCGCGGAGGATCAGGACAATCCAAGTCGTATAACAGCGCGTTGCCGGCATACACGCCTGCCGTCAGCGGCGGCATCCATAATGGTACTGTAGCTGCTGCGGCCAGCGCTAGCAAACTGCCCACTAGGGCTGCCAGCGGGAACAGTAGTAGCAGACAGAGAGAGCCCAGGCCGCCGACGACTCCGTAGTTCCACAGCCGGTTGGCTTGCCGGCTGAGACCCTTGCCCAGGAGACCTGAGAAAGATACATTGTTCGTAAGTGTAGTCTGTTATATTCGTTATAACAAAAGGTTCTGCAGCGCTGAGTTTGCTCCTTGTTTTGATATGTCTATGATCGATATGTCTTGTATTATAGAATTAAACCTTTGCAGGGCTTTGTTTCGAAGGGTGTCCGGGGTGTCCCTCTTTCGAGACACGTCTACACCATAGTGTCTTACTGTATTGATTGTGTCTCGCTTCTTCTTTTCGACACAGTAAAATTCTTCTGTTTTACGCCGATATTACACTATCATATGTCTTTGATCAAAGGTATGTATGCCTCCCTTTTTCTTCAACGTGAAGAAAAAGGACGGCATGCTTTTTATGGTCATATTTCTATGTATGATAGTGTAATATCGACCTCACACAAGGGTCAAAATGGATTGACAGTTACCTGTATCAGGCTCCGTTTCGAAGCGCGTTCTCTCCTTCGAGACGTGTCTCCAGAGTTTTAGGAGCCGCGACCACATCGTCTGCGTCTCACTACTTCTTTTCGGAAACAGCGTGCCATTTACCTGTAGAGTAAGGAGACATGAGAATTTGTCGATTTGAACACAAGATAATGAGACTTGACAGAATGAATAACACTTGCTAAAAAATGTTTAAGACTAAGTTCGGCCTGGCCAGACATATTAGAGCCCATAATAGATGTGATCCATAAATGAGCGCCAGGTGGCCTAACGGTAAGAGCGTGCGACTTTCAATACGGAGGTCGCGGGTTCGAACCCCGCCTCGTACCAATGAGTTCTTCGGAACTTATGTTCGAAATGTCATTTGATATTTGCCAGTCGCTTTTCGGTGAAGAAAAACATCGTGAGGAAACCGGACTAGTTCCAATAAGACCTAGGTACCCTTTGGGTTGGAAGGTCAGATGGCAGTCGCTTTCGTAAAACTAGTGCCTACGCCAAATCTTAGTTGTCACAGCGGACCCCAGGCTCCCATGAGCCGTGGCAAATGCCGGGATAACGCAAGGACGATAATGAATAGACGTAATCCATAATTGCTAAGGTCGCGGTCATCGAAATCGGTGAGGACTATAAATATAATGAGAATGAAATGTGTTCTGTTTTACCTGTGACAGTTCAAGGTCAGGAGCTAGCGGTTTGACCCTTATAAGTGTCCGTAACGAAATTGGTGAACTCCACGCCACTACCACTCCAAGCAGGAACATCATGTTCCAACTCCAGCTCCAACACCTGTAGAAGTCAGAGATTCTTAATATTGTCGACCAAAATATCAATCGCTTGCCCTTATCCCAGTTATTTGCGGTCGGCGCAGCAATGTCTCCTTCCACACTTCTCTATCGCCTGTCATCTCATCATTATTATCATTAACTTGGTTTGTCTCGAACCGATGGCAAACGTCCCGACGGGCTGACGCTGGTTCCTTGGCAGAGAGGGCGGTGTCTTATATGGGATGCAACGTGTGTGAGTACATTTGCTGCATCCAATATCAGACACAGTTAAGACGGCAGGCTCAGCAGCAGAGACTGCCGCCAAAACAAACGCCTGAAGTACTCTGCCTTGGAAGCCACTTATGACTTCGTGCCCTTCGCGGTTGAGACAGCCGGGCCCTGGGGAAGAGAGGCGCGTGAACTCTTCCGAGAGATCGGAAAGCGCCTCAGGGAGAAAACAAAAGATCCCCGTTATGAGTCATGGCTTGTCCAACAGGTCTCCATCGCCATACAGCGGGGTAAAGCTGCTAGCGTGACGGGGACCTTTGGACCCGGCATGGCTAAGAACGGGTTCCTTTAGGTATCCTACCTTTTTTTATATATATATATGTAGTAATAATTGTTTTTTTTCTTTTTTATAATTGTACGCAAGTTAATAAATAAATATACTGTAAAATTGAGCAGAATTACATTAATATTAAGCAATATTTAAATATTATTATTTTCTTTACTAAGCAGTAAACCAATATGTGAATAAATTTAATTATTCACTTGCTTTTGTTTCATATTATCTCCAAAATACGAAAACACAAATTAGTATTTATAGTTCACATAATGCATTCGTATGTGCTCGTAAGGTCTGTTTTTTTAAGTTTAGTTTAGGGCCGGTTGCATCAAACCGTCTGTCACCGTTATTTAAAGCCTTCCTTAAATTTTATTGTATGGGAACTCCGTGGCGGCTGGTGAAAGTATCTGCTAAGCAACACTGAACAAAAAGACCCGGAATCGGCTTGTATGGACCAGCCGCTGCTGATGGAAAGTTCCATAGACGTCTGCTGCGTGACGATGATGTGTCTGTCAAATGTGGTTGATGCAACTGGCCCTATGTACATTATAAATTAGGAGTTAGCACTTAGTAGGATTATTTGAGATGCACAAATGTGACTGAACGATACCAGGCTCATGTTCTCTTTGTTTCATTTCTTAAAAATTGTTTCTAACGAAAAGTAATTAATGGCTAATTTTAAAAATAGTGAAAGATAAAAAAGAGCTGTAATATTAAACTTCTCCTAAATGTTTAGCTCTATACTGATTAGTTGGTGGTAACGGCAGGTTTTAAACTGTGAAACTATAAAATGTGAAATAGCTTTAACTAACCTGTGAGCCAGATTGACGAGTCTCCAGCCCGGCCAGCGGGTGCTAGTTCTCCTCACAGTCTCCTTATCAACCAGGAACACAGGCTGACTAGGGTCCGAGCGCGGGGTGACTATGGACGTGGCTCTAGTGCTGAGCACGGTCGGTATCCGCTCCGAGCGGCCGCGGAAGTGGCGGACGACCACCCAGTTCTGTGGTAGCCAGATGCGGGTCTCCCAGGTGAATTCGCGGGTCGGTGTTTTGGCGGCACGTAGCTCCTGTAAAAAAAATCCTCATTACAAAAACTAACGCCTGTATTCCCAAAGGGGTAAACACATGGAAAACCCAATGAACAGTGGCAACATTAATGGGGTTGAAAGAAAAATAAATTTTGATATTGCATGGACAGGTTGCTAGCCTAGACCATCACCCAAACCACAATCGATATTCCATCTATCTACTTTCACGACACCGTGGCTAAATTATTGCTCAGAGCTGTTGGGAGTTGAGCATCCAAACTAGAGATCGTTACAAATGTTATATATGACAAAGGCATGACAGGGCCTCGGCTCGATGGTAGCACAGGACTCGCAGTGGGAACCCGTTCCTCGGGTATATTTTCATCAGAGTTCATATTGGTGAAATACACACGTGGGCGATGAAATAATAACACGTCGTGATAAAGAATGATCGACTGTATTGTGCACTAATGATCAAACACCAAAATAACTAGCGATTGCTTTAATTCGACTGGATTACAAAATCGCAACAAAGAAACGCAGTGATCCCAGAGATGACGTCACGTGGACGACCGCACTGTTTGTCTGTCAGAATCATAATGGCCGCTCCGGCCGTGCTACCCTACCGAATACCAGTTTTCAGGTACGCAACGCCATCTCTGATTCCACTCAGGCAAAACTACCTGACGTTTCTTTCTTCAAACAGTCAACTGAGAACCTATCGATCTACTTAACACTTTCGCTACCAAGAACCCGACTGTCGGGCACACCGCTCGTAGAAGCGTAGCCGATTACATGGGTTTCCCCGTATGTAGCGAAAATGTCGTAGCGCCGCGTAGAGCCCGGTTTAGAAAGTGTTAAGCTAAGTGCAAGCGCGTCTGTAGTTGTTTGACGCCTGTCTGATAGATGGCAGCACTCCGACACGGCCATCCTGCTTGTCACACGTCCTCGAGTGACTTGCCTACAAAAAAAAAGAAGAACAAACAGCCTCTCACTCGCTCGGCCCATTCTGACCTCAACGAAGGTATAAGAATGAGCAAAGCACATAGCTAAAAAAAAAGATTACTTACAACAAACACACAATACACATAAACCATCATTGATAATTGCAATCATCTATAGGCACACTTTCACCATCTACAACCTAAATTAGGCTTGTAGGAACACCTTCTACAGTTACAATCCACTGTAGGTACTCATCTTACTCATCATTACTATGCAAGTAATGGGACACCACATGCTTTTCAGCAACCTTCATTACTCTTGGCGGGGTAAAGGAATACTCGTAATAACTGATGTGGACACTGAACAAACCCACAAGTTACTCTCAAGGCAACAGCATAGCTTATGCTCTTCTTTACCTCCCAAGACGTAATGGAATACTTGACATACACAAACATCTTACAACACAACATGTTACAATATCATCAGAGCACTTTATTATTACTCGGGATCAGATATATTAACCACTTTATGATCTAGTGTCATTATAATCCTCTGACATGCTTCGTAAACGATCATGTAAATAGCGTCGAAACTGTTTTACAACACTGACTACCGCCAGAGTTTCCAACACATACGAGTAGTATTGAGACTCTGCGGCAGACATCAGTCATCCGACAATACATGAAACAGTATTTCGAAAGTAATAGAGTCAATTTCAACGGTAGCAAAAATCTGCATACAACTAGGTACTAACACCCTTTTATAATGTCAGTAAAGGACACAACATTATTAATCCGTTTTCCGCTCAATTTAGCACAATAAGACTCGGCAATAAGCAAACTATGCTGATCCGGAGTCATAATAAAATGAAATGCGCTCACCCTGATGCCTTCAAATTCCAAAACGCTCCTTGATACTGCACATGTCCACACGTCGCTCAGTTGTAGCGCTGGAAGAAGCGCTGCCGTCCTTGGAGCCCGAGGAAACGCAGCGTGAAGCGATGTGTCCCGGCTGTCCACATTTGTAACACGTGAGGGTAGATGAAGATTTAGCAGTTCCTGACGTTTTGGTGGAATTGCTTGACGACGAAGCAGTGGCACCACTGTCTTTTATTCCATCCTTTTTTATTCGACAAGCTGCTGCTCGGTGGCCCGTTTTATCACAGTTGTAACACTTCAATGGGGCTGTAGGTTTAAATCTCTTGCTTTCAGGTTCAGTCTCATCATCACTAGTTTCATTGTTGCACCGTTTCAGATAAGCCACAGCCTTTAATTCACGCTGCATGTCATTTCTAGATGTGAAGTTAGTAGTAAAAGCTATTCTCTGAGCACGTGGTTCAAATTGCGCAACATGCGACATAATAGTCGCTATGGCTAGCTGTTCGGTAGACAATCCGGACCATCTGGACATAAGTGAAGTCATCATTCTTACTGCATATGCTGAGAGACATTCATTTTCTTTCGGCTTACTCGCACTCATGTTAATTAAAAATGCAGCGACTGTATCAGCGCAATCATATCTCGCAACAAAAACTTCTTTAAAATTTGTCCACGTCATGCCATCAAATGAAATTTCAGAAAGCCAAGATGATGCTTGACCTTTCATTGCACGACTGAGTGAGATCATAAGTGAAGCCCCAGTAAGTTGTTTATCACTCATACACATGTCTGCTGTAGTTATCCACGAACGTGGATCCACATTTATTTTGTCGGGATCAAACTCCGGTAGAATAATATGGGTACTCACGGTTGCCGGTTTCATGGTTTCCAACAAAGCCATAAAATTTTTGTTTTGTTGGTCCATAAGCATTTTCCACATATTCACATCCATGTTCACATTTGCTGAGCGTAGATTACATCCCACATCTGATGACAAAGGCATGACAGGGCCTCGGCTCGATGGTAGCACAGGACTCGCAGTGGGAACCCGTTCCTCGGGTATATTTTCATCAGAGTTCATATTGGTGAAATACACACGTGGGCGATGAAATAATAACACGTCGTGATAAAGAATGATCGACTGTATTGTGCACTAATGATCAAACACCAAAATAACTAGCGATTGCTTTAATTCGACTGGATTACAAAATCGCAACAAAGAAACGCAGTGATCCCAGAGATGACGTCACGTGGACGACCGCACTGTTTGTCTGTCAGAATCATAATGGCCGCTCCGGCCGTGCTACCCTACCGAATACCAGTTTTCAGGTACGCAACGCCATCTCTGATTCCACTCAGGCAAAACTACCTGACGTTTCTTTCTTCAAACAGTCAACTGAGAACCTATCGATCTACTTAACACTTTCGCTACCAAGAACCCGACTGTCGGGCACACCGCTCGTAGAAGCGTAGCCGATTACATGGGTTTCCCCGTATGTAGCGAAAATGTCGTAGCGCCGCGTAGAGCCCGGTTTAGAAAGTGTTAAGCTAAGTGCAAGCGCGTCTGTAGTTGTTTGACGCCTGTCTGATAGATGGCAGCACTCCGACATATATACCTTCGCGAGTAAAGGTTTCCGCTCTCTCTTGAAAGTCAGTTCGCGCATCAGGAAGTACCGATCTACCATTGCTGTATTGCGACGCCAGAGTCCTATAGCACCGCCTTACGCAACTCCCAGCCCAGCCAACCCAGACAGCTTTGAGATGGTCCATGGACCAGGAATCAACGCGCGATAGTACCATGTTAGATCAATACACTAACCTTCGCCATTAGTGGCTCTCGCTCTCTCTTGAAGGCCAGCTCGCGCAGCAGGAAGTACCGGTGTTGTTGCAGCGAGTGCGCCGACATAGCGGCAGCGGCGTCCTCCAGCGCCGCCCAGCGCAGCTCGGCGCCAATTCGCTCGGCGGCGGCGTTCAGACGCTCCTTACGCCAGGAGTCAGCTCGAGATAGGATGGAGTGAGACGTTACAGTACACTAACCTTGGCTAGCAGAGGCTCTCTTTCTCTCTTGAAGGCCAGCTCGCGCAGCAGGAAGTACCGGTGTTGTTGCAGCGAGTGCGCCGACATAGCGGCGGCGGCGTCCTCCAGCGCCGCCCAGCGCAGCTCGGCGCCAATTCGCTCGGCGGCGGCGTTCAGACGCTCCTTACGCCAGGAGTCAGCTCGAGATAAGATGGAGTGAGACGTTACAATACACTAACCTTGGCTAGCAGAGGCTCTCTTTCTCTCTTGAAGGCCAGCTCGCGCAGCAGGAAGTACCGGTGTTGTTGAAGCGAATGCGCCGACATGGCGGCTGCGGCGTCCTCCAGCGCCGCCCAGCGCAGTTCCGCACCAATTCGCTCGGCGGCAGCGTTTAGACGCTCTTTACGCCAGGAGTCAGCGCGTGATAGGATGGGGTGCGATGCGCGAAGGCGGGCTTCGGCCGTTGCTAAGGAGGCCTCGATTTTGTTGCGGACGCCTTCTTCGGCTCTGAAGACAACACAGATACATGCATATAGTAGTGAGGCGCGCAGAGATCCTTACAGCGTTTTCACATTATCCAATCTAATCGGATGTATTAAAGGCGCTGCCATCTTTGACATCTGTTTTTGGCATCCTTCCTACATCCGATATCGGATCGGATAGAGTGAATACGCACTTACGGTGCTTGTTGAATATGTACAGCTAGCACGTCAATAAATGTGACAGTGTCGCCCTCCATAAGGAGCTTGAATAGCTAGCAAATCTAGAGCACAGCCTAACTAGGGAAGTTTAGTTTAAGCTAGTTATAAGTAAGTGTTTTGTGTATTAATCTTTACTTCAAGTAGCATCTTGCAGAAAACCGCAGCTAAATAACACCAGACCAGACCCTACTTATATTCTTATGTTCCTGTGGGTAAGGAAGGTTACCAGAACAGGTCACATTAGACAAGTAGATTTAGGTACCTGTTAATAACGTCGTGAGCTTTCAGTTGGTCGTGTAAGAGTTCCGGTATGCCGGGACCCAGCGCTCGTAGTTGTTCGCTAGAGAGTACAGCGTTGCAAACTCGATTAACATATTCGCGCATAGATGCCGCTCGCACCTCCTGCAAAAACGATATAATTCAAATGACAAAGAATGCGAGACAGATTAATGAAACTTTGTACTCAGTTTGTGTAATCTATGCAGAGTTTTGCATAATAATTCACATTGATTGAAGTAGTCCGAAAGCTGCGCTGCGTGAGAATGGAGATACTCAAGATTCTATTAGAGACGGGAACACAAAATACACTTATTTATTTATTACCTGTTCTATATCCCTCGGTGGAACTTTTTGACTAGCGAGGTGCGCGGCTCTGCGCTCTCGAAAGTGTAAAAACCAGCCTCTGGCTTCACGCTCAAGAATGGCTTGCAGTGGTGCAGCCGCGCGACGGGTTATTTCACGCCGGTATAACCGTAGGTCCACCTGAATACATAAATGTTTAATTTTAGAGTTCCTAGACAGTGAGCTTGAAGGAGAAAAATCGTTAAGGTGATAGATGACTGTCGAAAAATGTAAATGATTGGCTTTTAGCTGCCCCGGGGTAGACTACGCGTTCTTACATCATTAATACAATTAGAAAAATTGGTGTCTCAATTACAAGTAAAAGACAGTAAGGTACATAATTCAAATTGAATCAATTGACTATTCCGACATAAGGAAGTGTACTGAATAGGGTTACCTCTGTGCGCTGCGGTGTAGTATAAATACAAGGGACACGTGGTGCAATTCTTGGAGGCTCGCGTGCATCAGTTTTCTCAGATGCGGCCCTACGCATAGCCCGGGTCACCCACGCTGCTAGAGCCGCTATGTCTTCCTGGTGTTCAGGCTATAAAAAATAATTCTGGATGTAATCAAGATTAGGCAGATATTAAAGGCGCATTGTGAAGGCCAAAAAGCATAAAGAAATATTCAAAATATCCTTTCTATGCGACGAAATCCGGTTATATCCGTTAGCATTAGCAATAATGTTTACTAAGGAAATCTGTTATAGACGTTATAGTACTCATAGTTAAGGGAATATCACTCTAGCTGTAGGTACATAATACAATGACAAAAGACAGTTAACAATTATTTACCATACAGATAAGCTCGGCCACAAGGTATCTGGAGCGTTCTTCTCGAATCTTCTTTTCTAGATCTTTGGCTTCTAGTGACGGCATTCCGATTATGAGATCCATTAGTCTGTAAGAAATGGGAAATCGCTAAATCACACTTAAACAGAGTTAAAACATTTATCTGAAAGAAATATTTGCAATAAAACTATAATAGTTGGGAGAGAGATAAAGGTACAATGTGGTAAAATTAGGTTATTACAAAGACAAAGTAAAATAAGGCACTCCTATTAAGTTCTCAGAAATATCAGCATTTTCCAAAGGTGGCGTAAGTACGTAGAATCACCTAAGAATGAGATCGCGCCGCTTGGCAGACATTCATAAACATACCAGGCTTAACGGACTCACCGATGCAGCCCGGCCAGCAGACTCTCCGCCCCCGCCAACACAGACAGTGGCTCATTCTTCAATAGCCGGTCCCGAGCCACGACCACGACAAGTGAACATGCGCGGGCCACGTGACCATACAGCTCTTCGCGAGCCCGCGAGCGCCCGCGCTGCAGCCAACCGGACACACGCCAGACGTGTGTCTGACCGGGGAAGTGGCGGGAAGGGACTTCGAACTCGCTGTGGAAACATAGGTACTTATTAAATAGACCAGATGGTGCATGTTTAAATAAATGTAGTTAGGTTAGTTTTCTTTCAGGATATTTTAGACTGGTATAAGAATTATGAGAGTCAAAGAGATTCAACTTAAACGTAGCATCTCGTCTTATGGGACCCTGACAGGCAACACTGTTTTAGGCAAAATGCACCAATTTATTAGTTGTTGATAAGGATTATTTAATATTTCTTTTTATGTGACGCCTTATTGAAAATAGTAATACAAGGTGTCCCCCAATATTTATTTATTTTTATTTTAATGCGTATAATCCTTTACCACCGTATTTCTTCGGACACGTTCGTATTTGTCGTGGTTCTTCTAACTATGGTAAAGGATTCTACACTAAACCAATAAGGTACTTGCCACTCCAAAGTGTGTGTCTCCAGAGATTACGTAGTATTTCTAATAATTTATAAAAAGGTACACAAACAATTCTTAGTCTATAACACAACACCTAGAGAAGTTGGAAGATAGGTATAGATAATATAAAAGATTTTGGAGACATTGAGAGAAAATAGGTGGGCAATTTTATACCACCTGTAATTTTGTAGCGGCTGTAAAGTTTTTTTCTCGCATTATCGTTTCAGAGAAGTCATTGCGTTTTTGTTTACCAATGGACGGGATGAAATCAAACATGCTGAAATAAATCGCTAAATTATGATTACAAAAACAGCGATACTGTTGACTAGAATGGAAATTTAGGAAAATATAAAGAAAAAGTCATACTTGCAAACAAATTAGGTAAACGCCGATTTGTGTCGATTTTAACTTTGAAAAATTAAATACATAGTTTCTTCGATACAAAACAGACTTTCACAAATCGTCGGCCACCTCGCTTTATAATTAAAACTCTATGGATCACAAGTGTCCAATATTTCTAATATGTATACTTAATGCGGATTCCTAAAGGACTAGACAATAATATTGTCTTCGGTTACCGCGATAGTTACTCATGAAATAAAACTATGGAAACGGATTAAATCGCGTATAATGAATTTAAAATACATCCCGACGTTTCGAACTCTTTACAGCGTTCGTGGTCAACGGGTGACTGAGGAAAAATTAAAATGACGAATGAATTAAACGTCGGGATGTATTTTAAATTCATTATACGCGATTTAATCCGTTTCCATGGACTAGACAATGTTAAGCGACATAATTGATATAAATATCGAAAAGAAGATACAACGTAATGATACAAACATATACACAATAATATAAAGCGTGCTGACTAATGAGGACTGGGGTTTGGCTATGAATGCAATGTTGGCAGTTGGCACCAATTTCCGATTGGTAACATCGTTTTTCTTAGAGTACGCAAAGATTAACTTTGCAGAAAATTTGATAGAACAAAGCGAGGCAGCGCCATGTTTTGATAAAAATTGCCATTAATAATGATATTATCACACTTATTTTGTAAATGCCATTGCAGTTTTACGTTTATTTACGTTGAAGTTAAGTTAGTATATTTAATTTAGTCATTTGAAAACGGAAAAATAAGCATCTTCATCTTTACCACTGTTGAGCAAGTGGTTGATTATGCGTACAAGGAGATTTTTACCGACACAGATTTAAAAACATGATGAGGCCAAAGAGGATCCGTTTCATCACACTTCATTTACGTAGGTACTAGGTGTAGGTAGTAACTATCAATCTCAAATACCCAGTTTTGAACATTGGTAAATAAATAAACATATATATTCTATATCAAATGACAATTAATGTTATACTAAAGCACATTATAATAAAGAGTACTATCGTACAGTATGGCCACTCCCGCTCCCCTCTGAAAGTGCCGCCCACCCCCTGTCGGTTACCTGACAGTTACCGCCTGTCAAAAACGCGAACAATCGCCCTGTCATATCTCATTCATACAAGCATGGTACGCGATCACCTACACGAGCTTAATAGACTGTGTGCTAGGAACGCGCCTCTTTCATATATTTGATCGCCAGTGTCCGAGATGTGACTAAAGCGAATACATGGAACTGTGATACTGATATAACGAATCATCATTCGTTGCGTCTATTATTAATGAGGTATGTAATATGTATATACCTATTGAAGATCCACTTTAATGTGATATTACCACTTGACCTCACTTTGAACTATCCTTGAACAGCCCGCATACTATTTGCCAAACATTGGTGCCAACGCTTAATACATACACATGACATACATATAAGTACATATACGAGTACGACATACCCCCATTCACGAATTGATTCCAACTGTTTACTATTTAGCTTCTTCGGCATTAGTCTGTCCTTGTGCAAGCTTAAGAGAAAAAAACTAGGTAAAATGGATGATGCTTAGCAGAAAATATTCGACTCAACAAGTGGTAACTCAACAAATTGCCTGACAAATCGGCAGGCTCATTCTACCTACTTATTGATGAAACATTATATAAAAAGTAAAAACTTATAATTTTTAATTGCTTTCTTTTGTTTTAATTCAAATAAATAAATTTTATTACCTATATTTATGTGGGGCGTAAAACAAAAGAAAACAGTTAAAAACTGTAAGTTTTTAGTTTTTATATAAAGTTTCATCAATACTTAGGATATGATAATCATACACATCTAGCAAAAATTATACCTGTAATCATACACATCTAGCAAAAATTATACCTGTAGGTAAGAAAAAAAAACCCTGATATAAAAAAAAATGCAATCAAATCAAATAGGTATCCAATTTGTAGTGTAGTTATACTCTAGGTACGTGAACTAAAATTGTGCGCAGAATATCTTCTGCCTAACGTCATCCACGTGTACTTTGCAAAGTATAGAAATGTCCAGGTATTCATGTGTGACAAATGGGTGCAACATAAGTAACATAACTATAATTATAATATAGTGTACTACAATATTAGTATAGATGTCTAAAATGAATCATGTAATTTATATTTCGGGGTGGTAACATTAATATAACTTAAAAAATACTTGGTGCTATTGTCAATGTTTTATTATTTTCATCAGTATGAAGTATTTACGTGTTACAATACATCCAATACCTAATACTACCTATCATAAAATAGTACGGTAAAATTCTGATAGGTCTACTATTAAAAATGAAATAAGCTATTTTTCTTATTTACATCATAGTTACACGTAACAAGATCTAATTTTTAACACCGCCAAATACCCATATCCGACCATGCAGGCAATTATGGTCGCGCGATAAATGATAAAACATCTGGCCGTCCCTATCGCACTTACTAATAGTGCGATAGGGACGGCCTGATATTTTATCGTCTATCGCGCGACCATGCTACCCGTGCATGTCTATATCCAAGTATATTCCCATGCAGAATGACGTCTAGCCATGGTTTAAAGCTCTATAAAGGGCGGCGATAAAACTCGCTTCCATAGCAATGTGCACGTTTGGGTTGAATGAATTGAATGGAGTGAACGGTCTCTATCGCACAATTTGCTGGGCTCAGAAGAATAAGGGCCGATTTCACTGGTTTTTGATAGCCGCGGAAAACTTTTTGCTCTTGGCTTTTATTTGCTAAATAGACTTATTGAGCTACCTAATATAGCTACCTGGCCATTTTCAGAATTTGGGACAATTAAGCATAAAATCTGTCTAACAATTTACTTTTTTTTTCACATTCTGAATATAGATTATCGCTTAAAGTTTGTGTAATTATATGTGATTCATTTTAGACATCTATACTAATATTGTAGTACACTATATTATAAATATTAACACAAAAACAATATTTTTATACAAATTTCATGCTTAATTATCGTCACAAAACTAACAGTGAGTTAATTTTTGTTAACAACTTACGTTAATTTTGGGTCCCAAATTTTGAAAATGCCCACCTATTTAAGTGAACTACATAAAGGAGTATACGAATGACAAATGTCGAGGTTCAACCCAATAAAACTCCACTTTTTCAAACATGTATATCAGTGTTATAACTCTACGTAAAAATCGCGTAACTTATGAAATAAAACTATGGAAACGGATTAAATAGCGTATAATGAATTTACAAATTATCCCGACGTTTCGAACACTTTACAGTATTCGTGGTCAACGGGTGGGTGGTCGCGTAACTACTTGCATGCTGTATCGCCTGTGTCTTTATCAGCAGTTCTCGAAAAGTTTGTACAAAAATTAAGGGAAAAGTTAAATTTGTTTTTATTAATTCCTATTTTGTTACCAAGATTTTGTTGATGAATTGAGATTTTATTAAGTTTTATTTCGTCATTAAGGTTCTCTAGTATCTATATTTTCTTAATTATAACAATTATCCTGTATATATCTTACAAAAGTCGAATTATATTACTAAATGTTGGTAACAAAATAGGATCAATTAAAATTTGCTGACGTGGCATTGTACAAAGTTGACGGGAATTGCTGTTATAACACATAACGCAAAGCTAATGCAGCTCATTTCGGTTTAATTATTTTTTAAATCGGGACTTAATCGCGTATGATATATTAAACTGACCTCCAACGTTTCAGGGACTTCGTTGTCCCCGTGGACTAGGAGAAGACCACCCAACATCCATCATTGATCTTTTCCGAGACCACGGGGACATGTTATGTGTAATAATAATTGTGAAAGTTTAAATAAATATTTAGGTTTATCGACTATCGAGAAATTCCTGAGTGACCAGGCGTTCGACGTGTGAAATGAATCTCACGTAGTAGACTAACTCATCGATGTAATACAATCTATCAATATCACATGAAGTAGTATCGATTACACTATAGACGTTCTACAATCTACATAATCCTCATGTTTTGTTATCGTGAAGTAAAACGTAAATCGTTCTATTCTATCTAATTCAGCAGCTTGTAAAAAATACATAGGTATGACTAAATTCTAAATGACCTTTAACGGCTTTAAAAAAGTCTCATATTGTCTGACTAGACACTAGTTGACTAGTTAACCCGACTGACACAGCAAGTTAGTGGAAAAAACTCACCTTTGCCTACACTACATCTGATTCAAACAAATCAAGTATTTGTATATTAAACATATTCAGAGTGCATGTACGATCAAATACAACAATAAACTATAAAATGGCAGACAAAGAAAGCAGTCCCCATATCGCTGGCATCAATCAAGTTCAATTCGTGTTGTCGCAGCGTCCCATTACCGTATCTACCGGACCCTCCGCAAACACACAGACACTCTTAATTCACGCTAATTACGCTGTATCCTATACTGTGGCGTTTTTATAAATGCATGTTAATGTTTTAATTTATATGTACAGTCAACCAATTAGAATCCTAGGCCACTTTAGAACTCTGTCGTATTGACACCGTGCTTTATTTGCTATAGAAGTCACTTTGACTTTTACTGTGAAAGGGTTCTACAGTGGCCACAGAATATATTATAATAGTACAAGTACAGAAGGCTCACTTTGATGTTCACAAAACGCCGCCATTCTAAATTGTTACCTACGTTAACTAACGGACCACACGCGAGCAGCCGACATTGAATTCTATTGCGCCGCGCGAAGGTTGTCGCCGCTGAATGGGCCGCGAACTCGCGGCCGTCGGCATGTACAGTCAACAACACAGATGTAAATATAGACAAAGTGCCAAAAATATGTACTCAAACCTTAATGTAGTCAATAAAGTTCTGTATAGGTACATATTTTTGGCACTTTGGATGTATTCACAGCTCTGTTGTTGACTTTTCATGTAGCGCGGCAATAGAACCGCGGAGTGAGCCGCCCCTGCAGTGGATCCAAATTGGTTGACTGTGTACAGTCGCGTTCAGTTACATCTACACACGTAGAATATAATTATGACGATTGTAACTGAGAAGTTGAGAACGTGACTGTACAATGTACATATAGACGCATATACTGATTACGCGGAAATCGTTCGAAATTCTTACGTTTTTCGAGACATATCTGTGATTAATTTATAATGCTCGAGGTTTCAAAATAGTTCGATTGTATTATAAAAATAGGCAGCTGCATTAAGTTTTCACGGTATTCCTTTTCTTTGAAATACGATACATGCAATGCCGAAAAAATTAACCTTCACTTCTATTTTAGCGCTATGTACGAGACAAATATGTGGGCTGTGTGCTAAATATTTAAGTCTTTATTTCTAGAGAAATATTTAGTATGTTCATCAAGATAAATTGTATACATAGGTATTGGCAGCATCTTGACAGATGATTTTTGCAGTAATTTTTCAAGAGGTATGCCCACCGTCAGAGATCGGCGGAGGCGCAGAACTTGCTTTCCTGTGGCTGTATTTTTTTTTTAATGTGATACGGGAATTAAGATTTAAGCCTCTATCCTATTATCCTCTATACGGACTTGACGTGGTCCCTCTATACGGGGAATGTGGCTGTAAAGTCCAATGGTCTACCGCAGGCTACAGATTAGCTGAATGTCTGAATCCCGACTAAGTTGGAAACATACAAGAGTATGTTTTAATTTCTTTACAGATTATTAGTTTCACCGAATTCGCGTGTCAATTGTGCAATTTTCAGCAACTTTCGAAACTTTGTGTAAAAAATGAAATTTCAATTAACATTCCTCTTAATTTGAGTGAACTATTAATGAACACATTATTGGTAAATAGCTGAGAGAGAATAGGCTACTAGACTCATTTCGAATTTGGCGCAATAAATGATTGTCTTCTGTAGTATTTGACATAAAAAAACTTAAACTTTATAGATTTTGGGTATTAAAAGTGTATTATGACTACGTATTTTCTATTAAAAATGTGTGTAATTTTTTATTTATTTTGGCCACCGAAAACGCTGTCAGCGATGTAGTGACGTCATCGAATTCGAACCTGCATGTCAAAACAATCACTGACATATTGAACTTTATCCCTTCATACTTAAAAAGTCAGAAAATGTTTTCGAGTAGAATGACCTGATGCGCAGATAATCTATAGAAGAGGCCTTATTCCTAAAGACGAGCGTTTTTTGCAAAATAGAACCTTTTTCATTCAAAATTATAAAGAAACTATAAATGATTATTAAAAAAATGATAATGTTCCTAAAAGTACATATCTTAAGCTAGAAAGTCAATTGGTACTACTTTAAAATATGTCTTTTTATACTTCCGAAAAATCAGTTTTTCGGAAGACGTTTTCAATTTTCATAGTGGGATAGCTCGTTTAGAATCGTGATTGTGCTGTTAAAAATGTTATTTGGGGTAATAAATGATCACAATCCTATTTGTTATATCCTGTACGAGTTAGCTAATACTTTGACATTTTAAGATTTACTTGCAATGGTGGATAAATAACCTTCCGTATCCTCCCCATTTTTTCGATAAAAAGAGGTTTACATTATGTATTTTTCCTGCGATTCCTGCATTTTTTGTAACTCTTAAATAATATTATCCTAAACTAGAACTTCTTATTGACCTATAAGAAAAAAATCATACATATAAGACATACCTTTCTGTCGATAGATATGTTTTTAAAACACCTAAAATTCGAATAAAAGACACTGTGCTAACGCGAGCCCGCTCAGTCTGCGCCGAGCGCTCGAAGACAACGGACCTGCGTTTGATCGTCCGGCGCACCTAGCTTTCGTAAGCAGCTCGATAGTTCCGAGAAGTGCCGTAAACTGCGACTAAACAAATCTTGATCCTTTTTACACCTTATGCAATTTTAGCATTCGACATGCTTTTCATATGATTTTGGATTTTAAGTTATACGTGAAGTTTGTTGAGAGTTTGAATTATTATTATATTTTGGGACCAGGATGAGGTTCTGGTTCTCATGATGATGGAGTCAGGCAGGAGATGTTCAACAGAACTGCTATTCTACTTATCATAACTCCACCATGTTTGGGCTCATTAGATTTGGGCTGATGAGCACCATCGATCTAGATGAGGTCCAAGGTCTCATGATGGAGTCAGGAGGTGGTCAACAGAACTGCTATTCTCCTCATCATAACCCCATCATGTTTGGGCTCATTAGATTTGGGCTGACGAGCACCATCGAACTAGATGAGGTCCAAGGTCTCATGACGGGGTCAGGAGGTGGCCAACAGAACTGCTATTCTCCTCATCATAACCCCATCATGTTCGGGCTCATTAGATTTGGGCTGACGAGCACCATCGAACTAGATGAGGTCCAAGGTCTCATGATGGAGTCAGGAGGTGGTCAACAGAACTGCTATTCTCCTCATCATAACCCCATCATGTTTGGGCTCATTAGATTTGGGCTGACGAGCACCATCGAACTAGATGAGGTCCAGGGTCTCATGATGGAGTCAGGAGGTGGTCAACAGAACTGCTATTCTCCTCATCATAACCCCATCATGTTTGGGCTCATTAGATTTGGGCTGACGAGCACCACCGAACTAGATGAGGTCCAAGGTCTTATGACGGGGTCAGGAGGTGGCCAACAGAACTGCTATTCTCCTCATCATAACCCCATCATGTTCGGGCTCATTAGATTTGGGCTGACGAGCACCATCGAACTAGATGAGGTCCAAGGTCTCATGATGGAGTCAGGAGGTGGTCAACAGAACTGCTATTCTCCTCATCATAACCCCATCATGTTTGGGCTCATTAGATTTGGGCTGACGAGCACCATCGAACTAGATTAGGTCCAGGGTCTCATGATGGAGTCAGGAGGTAGCCAACAGAACTGCTATTCTCCTCATCATAATCCCATCATGTTCGGGCTCATTAGATTTGGGCTGACGAGCACCATCGAACTAGACGAGGTCCAAGTTCTCATGATGGAGTCAGGAGGTGGTCAACAGAACTGCTATTCTCCTCATCATAACCCCATCATGTTTGGGCTCATTATAAATATGTGGAAGGTCGTTAATAATAATAAATGTTTTATTAGGGTAGGGTTTAAAAATATGAAAAAATCACAAAAGTAGAACTTTACAAAGACTTTCTTTGAAAATTTGTTTTGAACTTTATAGGTTAGTTTTTGAGAAAAATACGGAAAACTACGGAACCCTACACTGAGCGTGGCCCGACACGCTTTTGGCCGGTTTTTATTTTATTTTAATACTTTTCTGTGCTATTCATACATAGCCCACCCTAGGGGATTCAGTATTGACAGCTTCTTTTTTTCTTTCTGCATATATTTGTTTCCGCTTTTAAGTTTATTGTAAATAAGACTGCTTGCACTTACATTGAGATTATAATTACATAATGCTATTAAATTAAATCTAATGAAGCGTTGTTTTATTTCCTAAATCTCAAAACCCTTTAAATCGAATATGTATAGTAATGAGCAAAAATTTTACCGCAGGCTTTCCAAACCGACGATGCTTGATCAGCTACTTTTAGAACGAACATGTACACCGTGTCCAATAAGTCCGAATACTCACATTTTACCTCAGTTCTAAAGATATAGGGATCACAGGCCATCAAATTCTTATTTAAACTGAAGAGTATATTCCTTTTAATAAAATACAAGCACAAAGTTCATGAAATTTCCGAAGTGTCTAAGAAAAACAAAGAGGTAAAGTGCCAACAAAATACTTGCTCGGCACGCAGGTGACGAGTTATTTTTTATAAGCAGAATCTGTATGTGATAAAACAGACGCCACGTGTCCAAAATAAACTATTATGGGTACCGAGGATAGATAACGTTCCGGGCAACTAGAAAAATGTGCCTAGGTTCCAGAGCTCACCATTCGGCCCAGGTGTGGGATGCAGTATGTAAGCGAGGTAAACTACCTTCAGTACTTACAGATAAAAGCGTTAAAATCAACGTTTTTTTCTTTAAAACCAAGGTTTTGGAGAAAAAAATGCCTTAAAGTTAAAAAGGATGCTTGGGAATGAGTATCATGTGTCCCAACAAGACGCACCTCCAGCACATTCGGCAAATGGTATTCTAGCGTAGTTTCAGACTAATTTGGCAGTTTTTTATCCGAAACATGAGTGGCCACCCAGGCCTCCAGGTTTAGGCGTATTAGACTACTTTGTATGGTCATACATGCTTTGAAGACTAAATTTTTATAAAATCATAAACCTAGATCATTTCAAAAAGATTATTGAGAGTATTTGGGATGAAATGTGAAGAAAACGGTGCGTGCCGCGTGTGATCCGTTTGAGAAGCGTTTGAGGCTGGTAAACAAGTTAATGCTGGAGTTATTCCAAAACATTTGTTGTGAATGTAGTAAATAAGAGTGCCATTCATAAAATATAATAATAATGTAGTAACTATTTGTACATTTTGTTTTATTGGCTATTTGTGCTGTATTCAAACTTATTGGACACGGTGTACATATTTTGATTTTCACCCTTTAAAATGTTTCTAAGACGCAACGTTTTGCAAATTTGGTCACGTCATGCACAGTTAAACTGTGGAATGAATTGTCGCCAGCGGTATTTCCGGACCAATGCGACCATCAAACCTTCAAGAAAAGAGCGTACATCCATCTTAAAGGCCGGCAACGCACCTCCAACACTTCTGGTGTCCATGGGCGGCAGTGATCGCTTACCATCAGGCAGCCTATCTGCTCGTTTGCCTCCTATCCCATAAAAAAACTGTTCTGAACTTAAATGCATGCTTTTCTTACAAAAATACCAAAGTCACTATGAGTGTGCCGTTCAAATTTGAGGAGTTCGGTTCTGACCATCATCAGCAGTTCCACTGCACCAAATGTCACTGTTCCGGACGTAAGTGCATGCTGTTCTTATAAAAATACCAAAGTCACTATAAGCGTGCCGTTCAGATTTGAAGAGTTTGGTTCTGAGTGTTCTGACCATCATCAGCAGTTCCACTGCACCAAATATCACTGTTCTGGACTGGACGTAAGTGCATGATGTTCTTATAAGAATACCAAAGTCACTATAAGTGTACCGTTCAGATTTGAGAAGATCGGTTCTGATCTGACCATCATCAGCAGTTCCACTGCACCAAATGTCACTGTTCTGGACGAAAGTGCATGCTGTTCTTATAAAAATACCAAAGTCACTATAAGCGTGCCGTTCAGATTTGAGAAGTTCCGTTCTGGCCATCATCAGCAGTTCCACTGCACCAAATGTCACTGTTCCGTACCTAAATGCATGCTGTTCCTTTAAAAACACAAAAATCACCATACGTATGCCTTTCAGATTCGAGGAGTTCCCTCGATTACTCCAGGATCCCATCATCAGAACTGGGTTCTGAGAAAAATGGGACCAATCTGTATTCATATACATTCAATATTTTTTTTATCGGTCCAGTAACAACGGAGATATCGAGGAACAAACATAAAAAAATGAAAAAAATAAATAAACATACAGACGAATTGAGAACCTCGCCTCAAATCTCTCAGATTTGAGGCGACGGTTAAAAAGTGACACATCATGAGCAGTTCCAATGCACCAAATGTCACTGTTCTGGACGTAAGTGCATGCTGTTCTTATAAAAATATGAAAGTCAGTATAACTGTGATAATTTCCGAAAATATTAATATTATCAAAAAACCGGCCAAGAGCGTGTCGGGCCACGCTCAGTGTAGGGTTCCGTAGTTTTCCGTATTTTTCTCAAAAACTACTGAACCTATCAAGTTCAAAACAATTTTCCTAGAAAGCCTTTATAAAGTTCTACTTTTGTGATTTTTTTCATATTTTTTAAACATATGGTTCAAAAGTTAGAGGGGGGGGGACGCACTTTTTTTTCCTTTAGGAGTGATTATTTCCGAAAATATTAATATTATCAAAAAACGATCTTAGCAAACCCTTATTCATTTTTAAATACCTATCCAACAATATATCACACGTCGGGGTTGGAATGAAAAAAAATATCAGCCCCCACTTTACATGTAGGGGGGGTACCCTAATAAAACATTTTTTTCCATTTTTTATTTTTTCACTTTGTTGGCGTGATTGATATACATATTGGTATCAAATTTCAGCTTTATAGTGCTAACGGTTACTGAGATTATCCGCGGACGGACGGACGGACGGACGGACAGACAGACATGGCGAAACTATAAGGGTTCCTAGTTGACTACGGAACCATAAAAACGATCTTAGTAAACCCTTATTCATTTTTAAATACCTATCCAAAAATATATCACACGTTGGGGTTGGAATGAAAAAAAAATCAGCCCCCACTTTACACTAATAAAACATTTTTTTCCATTTTTCATTTCTGCACTTTGTTGACGTGATTGATATACATATTGTTACTAAATTTCAGCTTTCTAGTGCTTACGGTTACTGAGATTATCCGCGGACGGACGGACGGACGGACGGACGGACGGACGGACGGACGGACGGACGGACGGAGGGACGGACGGACGGATGGACAGACAGACACTACGGAACCCTAAAAAACAGAAATCACTATTAAACTATTCTCTAATTTCAAGTTCCTAACTAAAATTTTCCTAATAAAAAAAAAACAAATTGATCCCGCTACAAACTTTCACCCCCTTTTTCCCTCTACTAGGGGTGTAAATTTTCATAATCGATTCTTATCTCTTCGAAATTTTGTTAATGCAATCTATACAAATTTCGACTTTCTAGCTTTCGTAGTTTCAGCTCAGCGGTGTTGGTTGTTGAATCAATCAATTAGGAAACCTGAATTTATATATGTACATGTAGACTAATACTATACTTTTACTACATTCATATACCTTATTTACTACTACCATACCATGAATATGAAATTAAATAAAGAGTCCCCAAAATTGAAAATTATGTTATTAGCAATTTAATTCAAAACTATCAAGATTATTCGTGTCTGCGTTGAAACGCGCGTTGAGTTGCCGGTGCTAGCGTACCGAGTGCCAACGCCATCTATCGATGGCCGTTTCGTGAAATTGATGAGCGCTCTAAGGAGTAAGGGGTCTTGTTGTTTTCGCCTGATTAAGTAAAACTATACTTTAAAAATATTTTTTGCTGTTTTTAAGTCATAATAAAATATGGTAATATTTTATTTCGGTTAATTGGACAGTACTCATATAAGACAGACTTTAAATAAATATTAAAATTTTTAAAATACGGGGGTACCGCGACATAGTAGACCGATTTTCATAAAACATGGCTAAGAACAATCCCGACTAACTCAGCTTTCAGACAAAAAAAACTAAATCGAAATCAGTTCATCCGTTCGGGAGCTACGATGCCACAGACAGACACACACACAGACAGACAGACAAACAGACAGACAGACACACACACAGACAGACACGTCAAACTTATAACACCCCGTCGTTTTTGCGTCGGGGGTTAAAAAGGGTTAAGTAGCCTATTATGCCTAGATAAATTGTTTACATTTTATACGCACGCGTTTAAGAGGGCTTTCGTGTTAAAAATAGTGAAATCGCAACCGAGCGCTCGATCATACCGTGTGTGGTATCAAATTAAAGGGCTTTGCGAGTAGTTTATAAATATATATCACATTATAGGACTTTTTCTACTTGGTCTAACAAAATATGAGAAAATGTCCAAAAGTGGTAATAATTGTACCGGTGAAGGCTCGTTTTCAAAAAATTGGCAAAAATCAATAATAGCAATTTATAATCACTAAGGCATAACAGCAATTTAAGTAAACGTTGCAGATTAATTTAGTACAAAACTTACTTCGATGTGATGTAGATTTTCAAAGAAATTGTCACTTAATTTTAGGTAATTTCTGAAAAAAATTGAATTCGCCTTAGGCTAGTTTACTCTTTTTCAAAAACTTAAAATAAAAATCTAGTCTGAAATGATTGTGGTACAGGATATACGAATTATAAATTTACCCGTTTTAATATTCAAAATTGTCCAAATTTTACAAATAAGATCGACTGATTCAGCTCTATACGTGCGTTTTTCTAAACGTGCATTAGAGAAAAATTCATAATTAATTTAGAGAGTTAGTTTTCAAAAATCCAGTCTTATAAAAATCAAGATAATAAGATGCTCTAACTGGAACTTGAATTAAATAAATCTATTGGATAACGGAAAGTGTAGTATTTCACCGACTAAAACTATCAATTTTACATTCTTTTGACGTTTTTTTTGAAAGCAGCCTTAAAGCCGTGTCCATAGAGGGCATAGGTATATAAATTTCGAACAAAGCCCCGTTTAGAAATAAATCCAAGCATCAAATTTACAATTTATTTGATTTCTTTAAAATATGATGTGATTCATAATTGGCGATTATGTGTGGTATTTTTCATAGCATATTGATGACTTGTTCTAGCTTTTCATGCAAATAAATATACTAAATGTAATAATTACTATATTATACCTAGGAACTGATTTGTAACAAGCCAGGTTTTGTGAATGAAAATTGTGATGTGTACTTATGATGTCTACAATACAATATGTTACAATGTTTAGAAATTCAATTTTCATATTTAGGTTTATTGGGAAATACATGTACCTATTTAAATTGTAATTGATGTCGTAAAGTCTACTTTACATTCCCATTCTAATGGGTTCAATTTCGGACTAGCCCGCCGATTTTTGTGTATGGTTGTGCACATTGCAATCATACCTAATTTAAAATGCACGTAAATAATTAGAGCCTTCAGCGAAAAGGCACCTTTTCAGACCTAATTGCACAGTAACATAGGCACCAGAGGGGGAATAGCAAATTTCAAGATTCTTTCCCTGTTACTCTAACTACGAATTCGAGTATAAAAGAAAGTTGCCCTTAATTTGCGAAATTCTTCGGGGTTCATGGTGGGCTCCTTGATATACTGCGCTCTGGCGATCTACCACCGCTTGCGTTCTCGCCCGCGAGACATACATACACCAAACGTGATTAAATTTCAAGTATCGACTCGCACGCGATAACTCAATCTGTGTTAGGGTTTCCCCAAACCTACGAATAGGCTAGTTTCCTACTAGTCAAATCAGCTTCTTTTTAAGAACTGTCAAAACGATTTGGTAATATGGAATTACTATGAAATACTGAGGAGTGACGTCACGGTCAATTCATTTACTTTATATCTTTCTCTTTGACTTATTAAATAGAAATTATGTTTAAACATAACTACTGTCCATATTTTTCTTCTAATTATGTGGTGCTCTATTTCGTGCACTGCATAAAATATTTTATTTTAAGTATAGGAAACTAGCCTAACGTTAGTATGAAGACGTTTACGCGTCATCGTCGCTGAATGCAGCCGTACGCATATTTGGGCGATAGGTTTGGGGAGACCCTTAGACTGCCTGGTCAAAACTCCAATGTCAAAAGATAGCTCAGCTCACCCTTTCTCCCTAATCTGGTGCAGCTGCTTCGGCGAGAGCGGATGGGGCTCCAGGCCCGCGTCGAGAGCGGCGGCGTCTAGCTCGTCGCAGGGTGGGGCCACGATGATGTCCGAGGGCCGGTTTCCAGGGCCGGTGAAGCGGGATGATGGGAGGACTGGGAGAAAAAAATCATGTTTACTTTACAATATAAATTAAGAATAACATGAGACCTTAACTTATAGTGTTGAGTTCGTGGCAGTGTGAAAAATTGCCAGTGAAAAGAGGGTGTGGAGTTTTAGGGTCAGCAATGCGCATGTATGTCTATGAAGATTGCTTCCCATCAGGTAGGCCATATGAATGTTTTCCACTGATGTCTTTAAAATTATGCATGCGGCCAGTGTGGACCCGGCTAATAACAAACATAATTATATCTGATCACATGTCTGTTAAAATATTATAAGTAAGGTGCATTAGGGTAATTCCGAAAGTCGTCTAATTTCGAAAGTCGCATAAAAATCACCATTATTTCCATTATATCAAGATTCCCCTTTCGAAATAGCTTGAGCATTCCTGTCATTCGAAATTACCCTAATGCACCTTAATATTTTTACTTGAGAGAAACTAAATTTTTGGGAAAGTATTAATCCCTATTTAAATTATGTTAAAACAGGAGCTTACTAACATTCCACTATGTTTGGGCCACATGTGGTGTGTAATTCCAAACATGTGTTTGAAACCTGCAGTTGATCTAAATATGCCACCCGAAAAGTGATTTTATATCAAACGCCAGATGACTTGTATTCATGTACTGAGCAGTTTCATTAAACAGTGCTATGATTCATGTAAGTTATTCAATATCTCAAATAACTTGATACATGAAAGTTTGTTTTGAGACTGAGATGGGCATTGGATAGTTTCCAATGTGTATATTTGGCATTAAATTTGAATATACTGTAATAATTGATTACTTAAAGAATTTTATTATTTTTCCACTTTATTCATTTTAATTCTTAGGCTAGGTTTTATAATATGATTATAAAAGTAAAATACAAAACCACATACAAAACAATACAAAATATATAAACACATTATAAAAAACCTAACCTAGGGTGCCGCCAGCAGCGGGGCAGGGCCCAAGCTGCCGGTGGTTAGGGCTGCAGAGAGAGGAACCGTCGGACTATCCGCGCTGTGTCCAAGATCACCGCCTTCTGCATCTGGCCCTTGATCCAGCCACCTAGCGAGAGTCTCTTAAGATGTTGGTCGAGACTCTTCGCTATGAGACCGTTCGCTGAAACGACTATCGGAACAATGATCGTTGATTCAACATCCCACATGGCGGTTATCTCGTGAGCCAAGTCTAGGTACTTACTGGACTTGTCCTTCTCGGCTTTCACGAGATTCTCATCATGGGGGATGGTGATGTCAACGAGCACTGCCCGACGTTGCAGTCGATCTATTATCACAATGTCAGGCTTATTGGCTGCAATAGTCCTGTCAGTGATAATAGATCGATCCCAATAGAGCGTGGCACGACCATTTTCGAGAACCGGCGCAGGTAAGTACTTGTAGTACGGTACTTCGCGGTCCACAAGGCCATATTGAAGAGCAAGTTGCTGGTGAATAATCCTGGCTACGAGATTATGTCTGTGCAAGTACTCGCCGTTAGCAAGATGAGAACAACCGGAAATATTATTATTATTATTATTATTATTTAATAAGCAGGCAGGCAGTTAAAGAACTGATATAGCCTGTATCCAGTGATCATTGTGACAGTAATCATAGCCGAGTTGTAGATGTGATGTGCTTGTCTAGTCTATTTTTAAACTGATTCACATTTTGTGCTGAGACCACGTCTTCTGGGAGTTTGTTCCAAGATCTCACTACTCGATTTATTGCATTAAAAATGTATAATGGAAAAGAATAAGAAGTTTGGGTACTTCTTGACTCAATAAATATTTCTCTTTTATCCTCCTGTCTACAGGTATTTTTAGTTTGAACAAAACGGGACTTAATCACTTAATCGCGTAAACACTTACATTTATATTAGGCCCGACGACGAAGTACGTGAAGCGATTGAAATTAGGAAGCATCGAAATTTCAACCAAAATGAGGGACAGGGAATTTCTTCTTCGTGGAATCCAGTGATTAGCAAATGTAAGCGTGAAAAAACACCGAGGGACACACCGGCTGATGTCGTGAGTGTTGTGTGTAGGCAAAGTGACAACCCTAGCGCAAAAGTGAATAATCAAGAACAAGTGCGGGTAGTTCGAGAAACTCGCGCGGCTAGAAGATGTTGATGCAATTCCTCGCCAGTCTACCCGTGACCACGAACATAATGTGATGTTCGAAACGTCGGGCCTAATATAAATGTAAGTGTTTACGCGATTAAGTCCCGTTTTGTTCTAAAATTATGAGTGCATACCGCTGGTTTATGTCCTATGTGTAGGAAAAATGTAGGCACAAGGTTATATTTAGTGTAATTCCCTCTAATCTCATTTTGAAATATCATCTAACTAGATGAAACCACTGATGTGCATCATATGAGTGAATTGGTATAGTGAAAGTAAAGAAATATCTTAGTAATTGAAAACTCGGTATCTGACAGATTTTTCTCAGCAAAAGAAAAAGGCATTGTTTATGTACACTGGTTGCATCTCCTTTCACCTGTTCATATATTGCTAATCTATTATTGTTTTTTTTTTGTTTCTACATACTATTATTTTATGGGATTGATTATTAGATTTCCAATTTAAGTACAAAGAAAATATTAGAAAAAATAAGTGACATTTTTGTGATGGTGAACAATAATAATTAGGCAGAACAAGAGAGATTGAAATAATGACAGCAATAAAAAATTGCAGAAGAAATCAAATCACCTAAACCTAAAACTTTTCTGTACCCATATCTGCTCACATTAGATTCTTATTGTTTATTTTATAGATACAGTCTTATTTATAAAAGTTTTAGAAGTATTGATAAATGTGGTTCAATAGTTTAAATAGGTCTCTCCCTTGTCTCTACCACCATTCAGGTTTATTCTGAGTACCACTCATCATGTCTTTCAAGTTCTACCAGTAACGTATAATTTAACCAGATTAACTCCTACTACAAACTAAAACAATTGACAATCAGTGCTCACCAATAGGAAAGGTTTTCCAATGATACAAGAAGTCTTCAGCCACTTGCTTGATGTTGTTGACGAGCTGTTCAACCTCGGGCGGAGCGCCGACCAGCTGCACGTCGAAGCGGAGCGGCTCGCGCTCCGGCGGCGGCACCTCCAGCAGCAGCGAGTTGGGCCGCGAGGCCCGCTCCGCATCCGCCATGCCTCCGCTCACTACCACTCCACCACCTTATCACACACACTCCTCAACGCTCATAGCTCAATCGCGTAATGAACTCCAGTGGGCGGAGAAATCGCTTGACCGAACTCATTGTTTCATTACAATTTTATTTGATCAATTCAACATGACATGATCTATAGCGCATCGTAGCTGACGACTTATTTCCGTCGGGCAATCTGATACGGGGAGGTCGTCAGTGGATGTTTTATTTGTTTTGGTCACAAATGGGTTTAGGATAAAAGAAAAACGAGAGACAACGACCAAACGACCGACCGACGGTCCCCTGATCCTTTGACGTACATGACAGCTTGTTTTTTTTCTAGCTTGGCAAGTCGCAAGTGGTCGGCGAGCGATTATAGCCACGTTAATCAATGAAAAATCAGTCGAATAATAAAGAAATATCCTGCTTATAACAATATATAAGATTTTTTTGATGTAGCGTTCATGTTTCTCTTATAAACATACATTTGAATTTTAGATCAATAGAAAATTATCGGGAAAGTCACGAAAAATATCTCGTTGTTCTGGCAACACTGTTGGCCTCACATTCCGTTTCAGATTCTTGAACTTCATGGAAACGGAATAAATTATATTATAATTAGGTCATTATTCTTATCGGTAAAGATATTTTCCCATTCTTAATTCTTTTGTCTGAATATGTGTTTTATGAAATTATTTGTAGTTAGATAGTTACGAGCAGTTCTGAAAATAATTTTGGCAGTATTATCAACAAGTCAAAGCTCACGTACTGTCCTATAGTAATAAAAAAAGTAGATGTTGTCAATGTGGTGGTAATTTGTGGAGTTGTTTATTATTTCAGAAATAATAAAATACAGGAAATATTGTATTAAATCATTTCATTTTACTAAACACATATCACATTCCATTAAAATACGTTATAACCGCTTTAGGTTTTACGTTTTGGTAATAAGAAAAAGCCCATTTCTTTCGTTGCTTCCGACTCCGAAGGTGCTTGGACTAGGTATGTCCTACATTATCTACATTTTAGAGTAGTTAGCAGTTATTTATTTACATTTACGCGTACGTGTTTACGGAATGTGTTTTCATTCGCGATTGTGTTATCTGTTGGTATTTAGCTGGGTAAGTTTTCGTTTCTTCAGCAAATTCTTTCGGTTTCTTTTGTGTAGCTAATAGACTTTGTGTTTTCAGATCGAGATGGAGGCTATGGATATTCAGGCAGTGGAGTCGAAACTGAGCGATGTGACTGTTACGGCGATACCGATGAGCGGGAAGAATGTGCACAAAGACCTGGGCCATGGGGGCAGCAGCCATGCGACCATATCTACGGTGCCGGCGGCGTCACCATCTTCCATAGGGAAGGATAAGGACAACGGGACGTCCAAGTACGCACAGTTATTGGCTGTGATAGAAGAGATGGGTAAGGAGGTGCGACCAAGCTACTCGGGCAGCCGCAGCTCAGCAGAGCGTCTGAAGCGTGGGATCGTGCACGCGCGTATTCTCGTGAGGGAGTGCTTGATTGAAACAGAGCGATCTGCACGACAGTAAAGTTCTGTCTCAACATCAACACGGTCAATTTTAGCATACCTCAGAAACAAATTCTTTGTGTAACTGCCAACAAAGTTGTAATATAAAGACACTGCTTATTTATCTCATCTATTTCTCAAGCTCTCTGTTCCTAGATTGTGAACCTTAAGCAGCAAAGAGTTAGTTTACTTGTTGAGTAATCATGCACAAGTGAACTTGAGAAATGAAGTAGTCTAGAACGTGTGTTGAAGGCTTCAAATAGCCCTGAAAGTTATTTATTGCTCATGCAGCAGTCAAAGTATATTAGCGTAAGTCTCAAGTATACTAATAATAATATTTCTTCTGGTAATGTGTCCCTAACACTTATTGATATTAGAACTGTCACATAATTTTGCAGCTTTATTCTTATTCTTATCTTACTCCATAATATAAAACATACAAAACAAAATAGTGAAAAATAGTTTCCATCCAATTTCTTCATATAAATATATACAAAAAGGAAATAAAGATGACTAGAACAGAATAATATTACTTAGCGAATAAGAATATTGCTGCAATAATAAAAGTTAGGGTCTTATTTATTAGAAATAAAAAGAAAATATAATTCAGGGTACTTAGACTAAATTTAAGAGATTTATTTTGAAAATGTGATTATAACATAAATTTTCTGTATTGGAAGTTAATAGGCAAAACACGTAACAATACATATTGTGGGTTAAATAAAACCCACTTGACACTTGAAATATGCAGGTAACTTGGAAAGTGTTATGATGAGAAGAATCCATGTTTTATTTTGAAAATGAACTTCTTTGTCCTACAAAGTTTGTGCTTTTAAATGTGTTTGTGAAATGGCAATACATTTGATTGTCTACTTTATATTACTGATGAAACTGACAGCTGCTTGTTTTGTAGTAGAAAATTTAATCAGCAGCCCCACATTTACTAGTAATCAAGATATTTAGCCACAAATAGTATTGTATCTGTACATTTCAAATAACCATCATTTACAGAACATTTTAGCAGAATTATGTTATACAACACATTTGATGATGATTCTTTCAAAATCACATAGTTAAATAGTGAGTAAGTTACAATAATTGGCAGTTGTTACCTAATACAATAAATATAGGCATTAAACAGACAGGTTAGAGCCTCAGTCCTCTGCATCTTTTTCAGCAGTTTAGGGCAATTAAGAAAGAAAACGACAGAATTTTTAACAATAGTCCGGTCCACACAGAGCTAGGCACGTCGCGAGGCAATTTCCTCGCGTAGCAAACGTAGTGTGCCTCGGCCGACACAATACGCGAGTTATGCTCAGCCGAGCAACCTGGCCTCACTCTAATTTATTTACCTTTGGGTTCACTATAAGTTAAACAATATCTACAGATGTGCTGCATTTGAGAATAGAGCGAAATAGGTTTCATAGCACAATTTGTTTCTGAGATTATTAGCACTTAATTTTCTGGGTTGCTAATGTTCAATATATCTTTTATGTAAAACGTTACAGGGCTTTTCACAAAATATATTTAAAATAAAATGAAGATCTACAGCTAATGAAAATTTTAAAATTGAAGGAATTTTGTTCAATTATTTCATTAATATTTTAATTAGTTTCAGTTGTATAGGTAGTAGGTACTGTAGAATATGTATATTAAAAAAAATCTCTATTATATGTCGGTAACTATCATAAACGTGTTATTACATCTCAAGTGCGTGGTCTGAAATTAAAGCGATAATCACACTTGTCATGGCAAAATAATGAACTTTTGTGGGCTTTAATATGAATACTTCTTATTTGACAAATTTGCTCAAATAACTAATGTGTCCCACATCCGTTAAAAGAGCGCCATAATCGCGCACAGTTAATGAAGCAGGGGTCTTCAACCTTTTTGTCCCATATTCCAAGTATCTATTCATGCCCTATTTACTTAATAAGTAAGATAGACCTTGCCGGTTCGTTCCGACCTCAGTTGGGCATCCCTGCTATATAGATACCTGTTAGAGATAGCTGTCCTGAAAAGCCAGGCTGTGATCGAAACATTTATTGTGAACATCTACCTCAGACAAAACAATATATAAAGTAAAATATTATTAATGTTTAATAAGCGCATATTTTAAGACACCTTTGGTATTTTGTGATGTTGATGTTTCATGATATTAAAGTGAATAGTGCAGCCATAGTAAGTTAGTTACGAAGTACGTGAGGCAAAAATTGAGTTACAATCATTTTTGAAGGACTGTAGACACGTAACTTACACAAATTAAGCCCTTTGGCTTACTATAATGCGGCATTCTAAATTGGCATCTTACGTAATTGGGCCACGGTACATTAATAAATGTTTACTCAATCCTTGCCTCACGGACTATACTTGATGTAACTGCCCACAAGATACTCATTACAAGTAGTTTGAGACTTGAAACTATCAAGTCAAGTCACATTTTATGTCTAGTATTAGTCAAAAATTCATGATTTTCACAGTATTCTAATGTACCAAGGGTCAAAGATGTACCAAGATTAAAAGTGGCCTATAAAATAATATCTGAAGATTCCTAAAAAAATTAAGATTCATTATACTTTGACGAATGAACCAAAATATACAAAAAAAAAATTGGGTGACTTTCTGCGAGTATGGATAATTTGCTTGGTAGGTACATCTTTTTAAGAGCAATATATCTTGATATTATTTTTACGTATGAATTTCCTCATACATTTGCTCAGAAACTGTAAAACCACAAAGGCAATCATGTGAAATTAGAGTAACACTATGTAAGATAAAGTGCTCATTGTTTGATAATTTTGAATTATTAGAATTAAGTTGTATATATTTTCAGTACTGCTTCAGCACTTTAAACTTTGTTACTTGTTTGTGTTCCTAATATATTTTGTCTAATATGTTTGCTGCCGATTTATGATTTAATTGTAGTTTCAAAATTTCTATTTAATCCTGCTGTCTGGTTATGTTTATCTTTTCTATACATTTTAACTTTGGTGCTTATATTTTAAAGGTGTGTGTTTGGTTAAAATCAAATATGGGCATCACCTTTAATTTGTTAGAAAGTAAAGTGGATGACATGATACACAATTAAATATTGATATACTGATAGGCGATAGCGTATATCTGATGGAAGTGATGGAACACTAACAAGTATGTTATAAACTAAAAGCTCTTTGTAGAGGGCGCCTCTAACCATTTGTACGTACGTAAAGGGCAAAACTGTATCATTCATTACCTTCCTTGGTGCACGGTTTTGACTTAAACCCTTTCGTGACAGACCACACATAATAAATCAATATAAAAACTTTTTTTTTCGGATCAGTGCGGGCTGCTTCGGCCCCAAAGCACGGTCTCTGGACTGGATATAAAACTTACAGGCGCCCTCTGTTGTGAGCCATTGGCACTTTGATTTGGATGTAACATTTTGGTCCAACTGCCGAAAATGTATACTTTTAGTATAACGCTAGTGCTAAGGAGAAATTACGAAATAGTCTTTAAATATATAAAATAAGTTACCATTAAAGAATAAAGTACTTACTTGAATGTTAATCTTACTAAATGTAATTCGAGTCCATTTCAATATTTTTTATAAATAGATTTTTCCTGTATATTTTTTCCCATTCGATGTCAAACTTAAATTTACGTCTTCTCGTTCGATCTGTAGGTTTTAGCTGTTTTATGAATTATCAAAGTTTTCGAAGTAATTGTAAGTAATGAACCATGAAACAGTACAAATTTTTAGCAAATTAAATGTAAAGAATTGTGAAATAAATGTTAAATTCATTACAGTTTATGAGAAATAGCTTTAGTCGGCTGTATTTATTCATGTATGGGCATATTTTTATTATATTAATAAATGGGTTTAAAATAGTACAGATTAGTTTCATTGAATTTCTCTTTAAAATTGTTTAGGCAGGTAATTCTAATTCGACAGTTATGTCAAGCTAAGTTGATTGTCACGTTAAAACAGCCCTTACGCGGGGGGTATCAAAATTGATGCCAACTTGTCTTAGTCTTACGCTATTACACTATTGATTGAAGCAAAAGATAACTTTAATAGAGATGTAAGTTTTAAGCGTGTATTGTATTAATTTCTTTTATTGTTCACTGTTATTTGCCAGTAACATCTACACAAGATGGTGTCTTGGAGCACAAATTGGCGGTGGAACACCGGCTACAGCGCGGACTCCGTCGAATGGTGCCCCGTGGAGCCCTACCGCGATGTCCTGGTCTGCGGCACTTACCAGCTTGAGAAAAAAGACGAAGGTAATAGCAATTCAATATCGCCATTTTGAAATCCGGTTCGAAGGACCACTTTTTTATTAAGATATTTTATGAAACTCCGAAACTTTTAGGTACCTAGAAGTTGTCTAGAAGAGATCGTTTTTGACTCTCACCTGTTTACCTCTCAAGGTGCTGTATGCGGTATCGTTTTTCTGTAGGTATTGATCGAGTTGCGGTGTTAAAGAGCCCTTCTCTATTATTGTATCCTTTAGTCAACCTTAATTGTCGATGATTATCGATGGAAAAAATATCAAACTAATGATACTTATTTTTAGATCAGCAACCGAAAAAACAGACAAGACTCGGCAGAATCTACCTCTTCCAAATAAACCAAGACACAGTCGAGTTGTGCCCCGTCCAAACAGTCGATACCGCCGGCATCCTAGACCAAAAATGGAGTTATCACACCATTCAAAACCACGCAGTGCTCGCTGTAGTAACCTCTGAAGGATCACTCCAGCTCTACCAACTGTATAAAAACGACGGTTATAATTTTAAACTGTGGCTCGAAGATTCGATTGGTCAAGACGTTTTAGCGCTGTCTCTTGATTGGTCGACTAACAAGGTATCGGGTGAGCCAATGATAGTTGTGAGTGGTTCTGCGGGAGATGTGACTGTTTTTAAGATTGTCGAGAATGGATTGATGAGGGTTGGGACGTGGAAGAGTCATGGGTTTGAGGCGTGGATAGCTGCGTTCAATTATTGGAATCTTGACTTATTTTATTCAGGTAAGTAATTTGAATGTGCGTCAACTGTATTATTGTATTAACGCAGTAGTTCATTTGAAGCGTAGACCCTTTTATCAACTGCACGAAGAAACTAGTCAGTAAGGGTATCTTTCGACAAGGTCATGAAATATTTCTATTTTGTAGGTGGAGATGATTGTGTCTTCAAAAGCTACGACATCAGGGTTCCCGACGCGGCAGTAATGACGAACCGAAGCCACGAGGCAGGCGTTACCTCCATCAGAAGTCATATCGACGTTGAACATCAACTTATCACAGGAAGGTCTGTGACTACGAACCAAAAATAATTGAGAGCATTCCATTTATTCGTGCTTTATATTAATTCTAGCTTTTGCCCGCGGCTTTGCTTGCGTTAGAAGGAGACAAAAAGTAGCCTATGTCACTCACCATCCCTTCAAATATCTCCACTTAAAAAATCACGTCAATAAGTCGCTCCGTTTTGCCGTGAAAGACAGACAAACAAACAGGCACACACTTTCCCCTTTATTCACACAGATTCTGATATTTTTGGCTTCGTTGAACAAAATCCAAAAAAATGTATGGAAAATGGTGTTTTCAGCATGTCACGCATACAAGTGCTAAAGCTCTACGTACAAAAATATGAACATTTTAGTCTTATAGCCATATTTATCTGTTTACAGTTATGATGAAAAAGTGCGTCTCTGGGACGCTAGGAGCCTAAAGCGCTGCTTGACCGAGAGCTCGGTGAACGGTGGCGTTTGGAGACTGAAGTATCACCCCAGAAATCCTACCAGAGTGTTAGCGGCCTGCATGTATGGAGGCTTCAGAGTTCTAGGTATGTATTCTAACGAAGGCCACGTTTGTTGGAATTTTGCGTAAAAAGATCCATATCATGACTCGCCTTGCAAAGACTTTGCCGTGTGAATCAGCTCGGATGGTTAAAACGTGCCTCGTCGTTCGACGCATTTCGGTCACGAATGTGTAGCTTTCCCAGATCATGTCTACACATACAGAGCTGCTATAAGACCTGGATTTAGAGGCTCCTAGACGCTTTGAATTCCAAAATCCCGTCCAATTTATTTGGTCCCCCTTCTCAATCTTAGAACTTTTGACAGGCAACCTGGCTCTTACTTAGGATCCAAATCAAGGCCTGAACTCGCGTGGTAGTGAATCTATCTATAGACCGAGACCCGTCTAATCATTAACTTCCTTCAACTGTTTTTTACAGGCGTTACAGACTCCATTTCGGTGTTATGTGAATACATGGAACATGAGAGCATAGCGTACGGAGCTGATTGGAAGTTTGACGACTCTGGAACCGTGGCCACGTGCTCTTTCTATGATTGCAGCATGCATATTGGCAAGATTGATCTTGAGGACTGATTTTTTGTGAGCGTCAGAACCCCTGGACCACTACAGATATTTGATGTTTAGTACATACTAAAATTTAGTACCTATTTGATACTATTTGGTACCTGAGTACATATATTTGGTACCTCCACTGATATCGAAAAATCTAGCAAATAAAGTGGCCAGACATTCTGACGTCAGGATGTCTGGACCATTTTTGGTTTACATAGTTCTAGACAACACTACTAATTGATATCTTAGTCAATATTTACTACCTATTTGGTACCTGTCAATATATTTTTTTCAAATTTTTTTGGCGTACCAGAAAAAAGTTATGACGGAATTTAAAGTTGTGAGCCCGGCCGTGCCGTTGAAGTATGTAGCGCCAGTCAAAAGAATAGAGGCGAATCCGCCTGCTCTCCTGCGCGTCAACTTAAAAAGGAATTTATTTTTAGGCACTCGCACATCATCTCTACTGACTAGTGGCATTAATATAGTCGAAATATAAAAGTAATTAGTGTAATTACACTAGTTTTCAACTTTAAATTCCATCATAACTTTTTTCTGGTACGCCAAAAAAATTTGAAAAAAATATATTACAGGTACCAAATAGGTAGTAAATATTGACTAAGATATCAATTAGTAGTGTTGTCTAGAACTATGTAAACCAAAAATGGTCCAGACATCCTGACGTCAGAATGTCTGGCCACTTTATTCGCTCGATTTTTCGATATCAGTGGAGGTACCAAATATATGTACTCAGGTACCAAATAGTATCAAATAGGTACTAAATTTTAGTATGTACTAAACATCAAATATCTGTAGTGGTCATAGAAATAGGATGACAAAGAATGCCCCTCAAGCTTCAAAAACGAGACCAAAAATGACATTCACGTGTGTGCGTAATTTGTGTATGTGTGTGTCAAAAATAGTGATGTGATGTCTATAGACATAAATATTTTATCGATATTCCACTATTTTATCGACTAGGTAGTAGGTACTTTTCAAATAATGTTCTTTTGATATGTATTATAATAAAACTGGTACGAGTATTACGTATTCCTTTATTTATCTTTTTTCTCTAGGTAAGAGATTTAAAAAACGCATACAAAGTTAATACAAAATAGTACATTGCCATATGAGTGCGGAAAAAAGGAAATTCGAAACGAAACGAGTGGCGATAAACTAAAACACGAGTTACGAATTCCGTTACAATGGTCCTGCCAGTCAGTGCTGATTAGATAACCGACGGTACAGTCAGCAGTTTCGCCGCTTCCTCCATCAGCTGTACTCCGCGCGCAGCAAAAATCCAAGCGTACTTGAAGCCCTGGATACATAGTAATTCCTTGTTTAGTAGAGACGGTGGGTTTATGGGATTTGATGCTGCTTAATCCTAAGCGAAAGCCTGCCAAAAGAGAGTAGAAATTAATAGGGGCGCCACCGTCTATGTAAACCGTTTTGCATGTGGCAACTATTGAGTCACTTTAGTATGAGAGCAGTAAGTGTTGATAAGATAAAAAATAGTTCTATTACAGGTAACCTTGTGTCTCCTTGTGATGTACAAAGTCGTTGAAAGTGGCAAAATAAGGTAACTGTACACTATTCCGGGATAGTAAAATGTGGTACATTATTCCGGGATACTTTGGTTTTTGTCGTAAACTAAGGAAACTATCAGTAAAATCATAATTTAATGCAGTATTTTATTAACTATAGATCAAATAGAACCGAAAAAGTCGATTTTCGAATAAGTGTCATATCTTTTGAAGCCGTGAGGTACCTCCAAACGCGTCAGTCGCAACCACGCAGTGGTTTCTATGGGCGTGTTTGACGGTGAGCTTAACGCGGCAGCGGAACTTCTTAAGGGTTTACTGTGATGCGGGTAAGTTTATTTATATTAAATTTGTATCATAATGGTCTTATAGTTATTAAAAAATATTTATATCATCTTTTCAAATTAATTTAAAGCATATTTTAATTAAAATACCCGCTCCCGGGATAATGTACACCATTTTGACGCGGTGTACATAATTGCGGGAGTATCACGGAATAACGGAAACACAGTCTACAATGTTTTTATGTTTTATTACTATTTGCGGTGAATTATATTTATATATTTGATGTAAATATATTGAGTAAAGATTTCAGATTTATAGTGACATAATTACGGCACATATATTTTTTAGATTTTAGTCTCATAATTGAGTACGAAATGTATACTCGTTGAGTAATACGTGCGAAATATTGGAGTGTGGCATCGACATTAAATTTGTTTTATTTCATAAAATTAAAGCACAAAGGTTACTTATTTCGATGTTTTGAGTATAATTGTTATATAATCTTCCAATGTACTAAGAATTAATCTTGTTTGTCTTTTAATATAGCCTCCGTTTTGACTGCCGTAATTAAGTAGACGACTTTATATAATTTAGCTCAATCATTATTAGTACTAGAAAGCTATATAAATATCAAATAGTACAAATTCGTCGGACAGTCAATCTGTGTAAGAACGGCCTATAATATTTATTAAGTACTATTTATTTATATATACATACTTGAATAACGTATCACCACCATATATGTATACGGTGTAGCTCAGTGATCACCAGTAACAAAAAACTGAAATTTTCACGAGTACCTTGCAATTTTTATAACCGGCAATAGCTTCTGGATTGAAATTAAATTTTGAAAAAATAAACCCCGACATTGTGAAGTGTTTTTCATCAAACATGGCTAATAACAACACTCTCGACTAATTCAGCTTTCAAACGAAAAAAACTAATCTAAATCGGTTCATCCATTCGTAAGCGATGCCTTAGACAGACAGACAGTAAAACTTATAACACCCTGTCATTATATCATACAATCGTTATACCGTAAAATATCATGTTTCCCATCCCACCCCAACCCATCAAAACATTGCCAATTATAAAAAATACACTCTGTATAAGCATCTATTAAAACGATATGTGCATTTATATATTTATGTAAACAACATTTTTAATTCATTTTCTTATATTATGCTTAAAGAACGTCGACTTTAAAGGTATCCCGTAATTACGTACAACGACTCCCGGAATTGAAGCCATACCAAAATTGTATCCCGGAATAATGGGCAAACTAAGGGTTAAGTAAAACAACGGTAATTTCTATAAATTAGAAGTTACGATGGAAAATAGTGTCTTAAATCCATCGTAGAAGAATTATCTTTAAAATAAAATAATTAACACGACTAGAAACTTCGCATTTTTTTTACAATCTTCACTCAAAGTAGGAAACGTCTTAAGTTCCCGTAATATGGGACAGTTACCTTATAAGATATAATTAGCTATTGCATTGGCTGTTATAAAATAAAAAAATATAATATTAAACTAATTTTAGCAGTGAATATTAGTGAATGTTTTATTCATTATTATATAATAATTGATATCTTAATAATTACATATCGACTAACATAATATTGCACTTTTGTAAGTTATCGATACTGTCATTATGAAATTGTCAAGCCCTAGCGTAAACTAACAATTTAGGTTTTTACACAAAATATTGAAAATGATTGAATATTTTGATGAAATATTAGCACACAGCAGAAGAAAACCTAATAATGGACTATGTGAGTAGGCTTCTAAACACTTTTAAGTTATTAATTTGACAAAATATCGTAAAGAAAATTTCAATCGGAAGATCATAATTACCTGTGAAATGAGTATTTCAGCGGATTATTTGGCCCTATAACAGAACAATCTAGTACACTGCACGACACCATATTTTACACATCCCTTTTTATTACCCCAACCCCCGAATTATTTATTATTTTGAATATCTTCAAAATATGTAAACAAAGCGGCCGCTGTCGGACTCAGAAATGGTCACGTTTTGTCAATGGTAGTCCGACTCTTTCTCACTCATGGTATGTTCATATACGTGACGGCTTCTCTTTCGCACACTTCAGCTGTCTTTAAGCGTAAGCGAAATGATAGGTCTGTGGTAGTGGTCCAGGGGTCCTGACGCTCACGATTTTTTAAAGCGTCTCAAGGGCGGTTCCAGATTAGCGCTTTAGACGCGCGTTCGTGTATCTGGCTTATTTTGAAAGCGTGCTAAGTAAATGTAAACAGGGTGTCCACTACTAAACCCCAAAAAAATTCCCTGACTTTTCCCTGACTTTCCATGACCATTTAAGAAAATTTCCCTGACCAAATTTTCATTCAACTATTACCACTTTTGCTTAGAGTTGCAAAAAAACGGTTTTTTTCTGTCTTAAAAAAAAAACCTGAAAAAAATAAGTTTTTACAAAAAGGAAAAACGGAATCCTTATAGGATCACTTGTGCGTCTGTCTGTCCATCTGTCACAGATTTTTTTTCTTTGTGTTTAATGTTTGTTTTTAAAAGTATGAAATATTAAAATTAGCAAGGCAGTTCATACTTTTATACCTATGGTTTTTTTTATCTTTATGTCAACTATCAAACTTTAATTTCTGGTTTTATAAAACTAACATTAACGAAATCTGTAGTTGGTAGTTATTGCCATTTAGTTTTGGTTATAGTTTGAGTTTCGGCGCCGTTGGGCAATCTATGTTCGAAAAAAACATCGCGAGCGCAGCGAGCGCGAAAATTTTTCCACTTTTATACGTCCCTGGGGCTGATAGTAGTTATTATGTACATAACATTGGAAATAAAATGGAGTACCTAGTCTATCAGAGCTGAGTAGTTATGAGCAAATTGCGGAAACTTTCCAAAAAATTTAAATTTCATGAAACTTTCACGAAAATAAAGGGAATTAAAGTTGATGAAACGGAAAATATTAAACGCGAGCGAAGCGAGCGCGAAATTTTTTCGTTGTTGTCAGCATCGGGATGCCCATTTAGGTGTTTTGCCACTACATGCCTTTAGGTTTCCAAGTATTTTGAAGTTCTCTCATCGTCACGCTTATTATTCTCCTATGTTCCTTTGACTCATACAAAATTGCGCCTCTATGTGACGTTATGCGCCATGGGCTTTATGAGGAACTCCGCTTTGGATTGTCGGATAGATACTTAGAATTTGGACAGCGACGTAACTTTGTCTTTGTCGTTTTCACATCGCCATAGCAAAAGCAAATTATGAATGTTGTATATGGTGACATTGTGGTGCAACTTTCCAGTTAATCTGAATCACAATAACTGAATTTATTCCCGACTCCCTTCGCCATTTTGGAATATGTGGGTAGGGCACGCAATGTAAAAAAAAATCTGGATTTTTCCGCATTTACGATTTTGGGCCGGATAAATTAAGGTCAGCTAGAGCATGAAGATATCCCTGACATCTCTCATTAGCAATCACTGGGATGGAGGAGGCCAGGTACTATACTCAGGTACTATACTTGTAATGAAAAGTCTAAAGTGACAATTTTAAGTTGCCTTAAAATCACTACCGGGAATCGATCTTTGCTGTCATGGTCAACCCTGGTTAAATACTTTTTGATTTTTTTTCTTGGTGCCAAGTTTTTCCCTGACCTCCAAATCATTTCCCTGACTTTTCCTGACTTTCCATGACCACTATGAGCTTCCCTGACTTTCCCTGATTTTCCAGAAAGTGGACACCCTGGTAAATCTAACCTTGCAAAATGCCGTGCGTAAAAACCAGTAGCAGAAAAACGCAAGTGAAACCGCCTTTAGGGACCTCTTACTGGGCAATACTTCACTAGTCTTATTTTGAGTCATATTGTAATAAAATAATAAAGGTTCATTTTAAACATGTTGTATTTCAATTTGCTTATAATGTCATGATAAATATAATTTATAACAATTACATACTTAATAAAGTAATCATTTGCCGTAAGTGAAAAAAAATCTTACACCATTTACAAAAAAACAAGGCTTTGGGTAGCTATCCATACATTGCTTCGTAAATTTTAAAAATCCTAACTGGCCAGATCTCCCTACCGTAAATTTGTACCTTAATATTCTTTACTAAATACAGTCTATGTCCTATCCTTGGAATTAAAGTACATGATTAATTTATGAAGCGCGCGCTCACGCCATGATAGCTCGTACCCTCTTATACGAAATGCCTTTCACTTTGATTACACGTTTGATTTTGACGAAATTTTCTCAATCTGACACATGAACTGTAGTCAGTATGCAACTGCAGATACGTATATGTACTTATATTTTAAAGAACTGCCCACGTTTTGGTGTAGTCAGTAAATTTCAAGTAAATAATTTACTGGAATGATTCAAGATTTCGTTTTGTTTGTCTTTTTTAAAGTATAATGTTTTAAATACATATACGAATAAAATTATCATTGTAACAAATCTTGCATTTATATTCCTTGTAAATACTTTTTTTTTACTTCCTTGACGCTGATCTTTTTTATATGCCTTAAGTCTGTTAACATTTTCGTTATAATGATAGTAATTAAGTTGGTAAACAGTACGCTCTTGCCAAAGAGATTTAGTCTATGTTTCACATAAGGCCAGGTTACAAAAATCACATTCAAAATCAAACAGCGTAAACAATTTCAGGTATTTCAGTTACATTTTAAGCGTAAAATTCTTGGTACAAATAACCATTAAGTATAATCACTACACATAATTGTGTATTTAATTTATGCTCAACAATATATGATCGACATACCTATATGAAGCTAAAAAGATAATTGTATTTTTAATAGACCCCAGAATTTTTTTAATAATTTTAAAAATCACAAGATACTAACATTAGACTAGTTTTGATACTAAAATGGCAACTGAAAAGTTGTATGGTGTACATAAAATATAACATTACACGTACTTATGTAACGCATTTATTATTTATATAATATCACTGCCTTGTTACACGTCTATGTGAACGATTTTATGGCCCGACCAACAAGGAGAAAAATGGCTGACAAAAAAAAATTCATTACAATATCTCACGGTGTAGTCTGTGCGGGAAGAGTCAGAAGTGTATAGGATCCCATACAAAAATATCGTAATAATTACAATATTGTTGGTATCTTTCGTTTTATGCCTACATTTTTAAATACAACTTCATCAGTATCTACACTATCTACGTATGTATGTATTTATACATATAAATTAAAACGGCGCATGTTCAACCATACAGTAAAATATCATGACGAAGAAAATCGGTCAGTTTTTTCACTTCCTTGTTGATAGGTATTAGATGAGGTTTACATATTTGAAACGTTTTAAAATTCAGAATATTCAAAATTAAAATGATTACAATATAGAATTCGTTATAACTCATTGTACTAAATGTTTTACACAATTTGGATAGATCACAATTTTTTTTTTTAATTAGTTGATATTCGTCAGGTATTATGTTTATTAGATGGCAGTACAATAGGTTATAATTCATGTAATTTTCCCTTTCGAGTGCGAGAAGGGTATGCCACAACAGAGGGCCTACTGTGGACACTACAGATCGTTAATTGGGGGCATCTTTCTCTCTCACTCCAATTACGCGTAAATGAGAATAATGCCAACAATTCGTGAGCTCCAGTCTTCGCGGTAGGCCCCCAGCCTTAAATGTCTTTATAGGAGCTCATTGAAACACAAATAATGTAAACCTCATAGTTGTCTGCAATACTGTTCCATTTACTAAGTATACCTTTGATAGGTACCCCGATGTCCTCAATATAACTGCTATTTACATTAAAACTATATTTACAGTCCTGGTCACCCCAGAGGGATAACCATGCATATTTACATAATTCTAAAATTCCGATTACTAAAAAAATTACACCTATTCACTGTTAAATTTTAATGTATATGTAAAATATTCTGTACATATTTTTTTATTATTTTCTGGATTTCGAAAATTGGATAATATATTATGTTAACATTATCTACAAATTGTCTATACATGCATTTAATCGTACCAATCGTCTAAGGTGAAATGAGACAACGAGCGAAGCGAGGAGGAATATGATTGTTAGAGTCTGCATTTATAGTTAGAGAATAGAAACATTGGAATCGAGAATATAAGATTGAAAAGAAAAATGGGTCATATAACTCGTTCGTATTGAACAAAGTATTATCAAACTGAACCAAAGCTGCCATAAGGACTTCTTAACATAGTAATCATTGTTGTGCACATGTTTATGCCCAACTATTTTATCATTTATCATATTAGTTACAGAGCTGTTATGAACTTACTAGTGACTGCACAACTAGTACGTATATGGCATTTGTTCAGTTTTTGTACAGCATGTTCAATAGTTTTTTATGTTAGTTGTTAAAGCTCCTCGCTTAACATTAATCGCAATAATCGCTATGATACCTCAATGCCTCATCAAGCACAAAGTCACTGGCTCATAATAACTGTTTAAAAAAATCGTTTTATTGCTTACGGATCAAACGGCAGTAGACTTAGATAGCGCAGCCACAGTAGACGCAGCAAAAACAATACACCCCATAAAAGGTGAAATCAGGTAGATAAAGTTTTGTTTTAAGTGAGATTACTGATTTTGATGCTTTTACTGTGACTTGATAGCTCTATGATTATAAATTGCAGTAGTTATTTGAAAAATACGTTAAATAGAATGTACAATTTCTCATTGTAATGACGTTTTTAAAACGAAGCTGCAATCACAATGATGTATTTTTAAAATACTACTGCAACCAATGTAACTTCTCACAAAGCACATTCAATACTGGCATTACATATTTTGCTTACATTTATGTATCTAGATGTACTTACACACCAGAACACACCTTAAACGGTGCAAAGCTTATATAGGAACCATCCCTCTAATAAACATTGACGAAACGTCAAATCATAGGTAACAGAGATTCCATCATCAGATACGAGTACTTTCCAAATTTACAAAAAACTTAATTAAAATAAAAAAGGGCGAAAAAATAAAGTCTAAGACATAAATACATCAAAAGGGCAATCATACGTTGCAGTAAAATCATATCACAAGAGTTGCGCGCAAGCGAATTCATCATTTAAGCTCACTTTTAACTTAATATGTCCAGAGTATAACACATTCAGTCGAAAATCTCTACTGAAAGTAAGTTTGTAAGTAAACTACTCAATATGTACCACACTTAAGCAATGTTTTGTTTCTCGAGTATGGTACAAATATTGAATGATAGATGTAGAGGTGCGGCGCGTCACTTTAGTATCTGAAACGGAGCGGTTTTCATGCGGACCCGCCGCGTTTAGTCCGATATTTTTTTTCAAATTTAGATTTATTTTACTTATAATAAAATTAAGTAGAAGTATTCATGTTTATTATAGTTCATAGAAGCCTCATTTTTTTCTACAAGTGAATGTCGCGCTATTCAGTTTTCTCTAGTTAATTCGCATCGTACGCATTAAGTACGTTCACATGCGGTTTTATCGGCGCCATTACAACAATCTAGTTTTCCGGCACATACCGAAAGGGGGCAGTGTGGCCCGTCATACGCCCTCACCGTTTACGGGTCCCCGGCGTTTTATCCGCAACGATTTCGCACAAGAACGCCACCGGTCCATTCGACACTAACGCGCCGCACCTCAAACGCACACTACACTCGGTCCCGCCTTCACCGAATCGAACGTCACTCCGCACGGTATATTCCACTGCACACGGTCTTAGCTGGGCTCGGCGTGGCGGACACAAGTGGCCTTGAAGAGGTCGTCGTCGAGCGTCCAGCGCTGCGCGCGCGCGCACGGTACGTGGGCGCGCGCGCGGCAGCCGCGCGCGCCGCACGCCAGCCCCGCGCCGTGCGACGAGCACACCATGCACCGCGTGCCGCGGCACGACCACACCGCACCTGGGTAACACGCCAATCGATCAATACAGGATTCCATGTTATTTCAAAATCGATGCTCGATGATATTGATTGTGAGGCGATGCTCATGACGGAAGGCGAGGGCCGGCTCACACCGGAACGGCAGCGACGCGGCGAGCACTTTTGGTGTGAAATAATTTTAAACTTTATTTACATATTTAAAAACATTCAGTCGAATTGAGAACCTCCTCCTTTTTTTGAAGTCGGTTAAAAAGACCAGTATCATTTGACTAACTCAAACTGGTCGCGCGGCCGCCCTCGGAGACGCGAGCGGACGCGCGTCGCCGCGTTTCTTGGCTGCGGCGAAACTAGCATCGCCACCGTACGCTAATAGTTTAATTATTCTCTGTCAGTCTCTTGACATACTTGCGACTCGATACTTACTTGCGAGTCCCCAGAGCCTCGCGCCGGCCGCCAGTAGCCCGGGCGCCCACACCGCGCAAGCCTCGTGCAGCCACGCGGACCCGGCCGCTTCATATTTCCGTCGCGTCGCTTCGTCCAATGCCCTGGAAATATGATAAGATATTTTATTATTATTATTATTTAATAAGCAGGCAGGCAGTTAAAGAACTGATATAGCCCGTATCCAGTGATCATTGTGACAGTAATCATAGCCGAGTTGTAGATGTGATGTGCTTGTCTAGTCTATTTTTAAACTGATTCACATTTTGTGCTGAGACCACGTCTTCTGGGAGTTTGTTCCAAGATCTCACTACTCGATTGCTCAAAAAGTGTTTATAAGGGTTACTGTGAGATCTATCACTCTCTAGCTATTATTTACATGTCATGAAAAAATTATGATTAGTTTTATTACATCCAATAACATAATAAAGATAAACTATATCTATTGTGACATTATCTACTTGTTCCACTGATATACGGATGGAAAAAAGTGAAATTTAATTTTAGGGTATTATGCATATATCACGAAACGAAACGCTAGTAGGTACATCACGTAAGCACTGTGCCCTGGATTTCAGCTAAATCTGTAATTGAAACAGTCCGTAGTGGCTTTATGCACCAGTATAGGCAGACCACATCAACAATACAAACATTGAACAGTTTCAAAAAGCCAGGTCCACACAGTGTGAGGTACGTCGCAAGGCAATGTATTTGCAAACTCAACAAAGTCCAACGGAGACATGTCTCGGTTGAGGTATGTTGCTTGTTGCAAATAAAAAAACGTGCCCTGACTCGGCCAAGGCTAGTCTTCACTAACCATTTGTCACGTGAGGACATTGTCTCGAAACGTGTCTGGCTCTGTGTGGTCCCGTCTATAGCTAATGTAAATACCTGTACTCTTCGCAGTCGGTTTCGAGAGGGTAGGGCCCGAAGAGGTCCCCGAGGCCGGCCGCGTGGGGCCCGCGCTCGCAGAACACGCATAACCACGTCGCGTCAGGCGTCGTCGCGTCGTATCTGAAAACGGATCATTTTAACTTGAGTTGTTACTTATGATGTCTTTAAAAGTTTTTAGATTTGGCGGCGAAGTTATAAAAAACAATCAATGTAGTCGCTGAATAGTGTGCTAGCATTCCGAGAACAGGAAGAATATTGGGTTAGGAGCTTAGATGAGATTAGGTTTTGGTAAGTTCTCTATAACTATCTATAAAAGAAAACTTGAAAATCTTAGCCATTTCCTAAATGGGCATTGTGTCGCAAGCAGAGCATGATGTACTACAGGTGTCCTGTTGTCACGTTCATAAGTGACCGGCCACACCAGACCGTCGCGTGTCTCGGGGCGCGCAACGGGCGTCCGCGCCACGCCGCTTCAGTGTAATTAAAAAAACGTCTCCTCAGTACATTTTGTATAGGAAAGACGTAAGACGCGCCCCAGGTGGCGTGGCGGCGGCGGGGCGCGCGCCGCGCCGCTCGGCGGCGCGCCTTACGTCTTCAATCCCTCCATGAAAAAAGCAAATCACTGTATAAAATCATGGGGTTCAAGCTCCTGGCACCTGAACAACGCCGTGGATTATCACTGGGTAAACGAATACACGGTAATACACTGGGCTGAAGCTTTTAGTAGGCTTGAGAAGCTTTTAGTAGATTTTGAACCCTTATCAATTATGCAGCATAATTTCGCTATCACCGTAGTCCTAACGTGTTGCAGTGCAGGCCTCGCGTGCGCAGCCCGTTGCGGAAGTCGTCCTCGTCCGACGCCGCATTGATTACTAACAATTGACAGCCAGGCAGAACGAGGGAATTGAACCTCACCAAGGTAGTTTTAGACTCTCCATGAGCTTGTATCCATTGGGTGCACTAATATATTCGCTATCGTACCGTAGTCCGAGCGTGCTGCAGTGCAGGCCTCGCGTGCGCAGGCCGTTGCGGAAGTCGTCCTTACGCCGCGGCTCCTCGTCCTCGCCCGTGGCCGCGTTGATCACCGACACAGACAGCGGAGAGTCGCGCGGCCCGCGGATCTGGTAAATTAAGCAATCAATATTTACTCTGTGAGTCTCGGAACCAATGGCTTACACGCACTTGAGGTTCCTACCCCAGTGCTTGATGGCAACTGATATAAAATGACAAATCTAAATAACAAATAGCCTAGAGGTACTTATACCACACCTCGGACACTGGCGATCAAATATATGAAAGAGGCGCGTTCCTAGCACACAGTCTAAGCTCGTGTAGGTGAACGCGTACTACGCTTATATGAGTGACATATGACAGGTCGACTGTTCGCGTTTTTGACAGGCGGTAACTGTGAGGTAACCGAGAGGGGGTGGGTGGCACTTTCAGCGGGGAGCGGGAGTGGCCATACTGTACTATAATACTCTTTATTATACTGTGCTTATACTGAACTCTGTTCCATAAAGAAGCACCACACATTTTGTACGATATTAGCACAGTTCAATATTGAAAGTCAAATTAAATGTGCAATTACTTCCCGAGTCATAAGAATCCTTGGTCTCATGCATTCTTCCCTTCTCTCCCTTTCTTCTTATTATATTCCTCTCGCCTTTTGTGGATTCACCAACTTTATTAAAAATGCAACATACCTGTATGTATGGCCCCCTCGACCGCCCGGAGCTCGCATTGCTGCCCGAATCATAAGCGTCCTTAGTCTCCTTGGCCTTCTTTCCCGGCCCCTTCTTTTTCTTCTTATCATACGTGTCTGCTCGGGAGGCGCGACGCGCGGCTTTCCTCTCGCCTTTGGTGGGAGCGGATTTTCGCCGCTTCCGCGCTTTTGTCGTTTGAGGTTTCTCTTTTTCTACTGGTTGGTCGCCTGAAATGGAAATAGGGTCGATATTTGAACATGAGAATGTACGTGGAAGTTATTTTGTTAGAAAAAAAATCCTATTGACTTTCTAATTGTATAAAACTTTTAAAGATTAGTTTAATAATGTAAATGCTGGTTATTTATTTATATTGCTAAATATTAAGGGCAGTGTTTACGAAAGTGTCTTGGTAGAATTAAAAAGTATAAGTAGAGATATTTAAGTTTTTGAGCCTCGAAAATATTAGCTAGTATTTTTTTTCGTGGTAGTACTTATTCTATCAACTATTATTTATTACGTTGTGATATTTTTGGTATCGTTTACAATTTATAGTCACTGTTTTAGAGGCAAACTGTGATGTAATAAATCGTTTTTACGATTCGAGGTTTTCGTTTTCGCGAACATGTCTCTAGGCTGATTTTCGACGTCCACAAAGTTAGACGCACCGGGTTCAGTCGCTAGATAAGGACGGTCGGGGAGGTTAAGTTGGTGCGGTTTTTGAAGTCGATTTTAACATTCGTAATATGTGAAAACGATGAGCGAGGTAAGGAAACTGTACGGTACCAGGGGCGGTTAACTCCGCGATTCTATCGCCGCGCTACAAGTACAGGCGGCCGCGAGTTCGCGGCCCATTAAGCGGTGACGACCTTCGCGCGGCGCAATAGAATTCAACGTCGGCCGCTCGCGTGCGGTCCGTTTGTTAACGTAATTAAGAATTTATAATGGCGGCATTTCGTGAAGGACAAAGGAGCTCGCCTTCCGTACTCGCAGTATTATATATATTTTGTGACGATACCTTCTAGATCTCGGGGCGGCTCCTCGATGCCGGCGAACATCTTCTCGAGCTGGTTCTCCACCTCCACGAAGCTGGCGGCGGGCTCGGGCGCGGGGGCGGGGTGTGCGGGGTCGGGCTCGGCGGGCTCGGCGGGCTTGCCCTCGGACGGGGACTGCACGGGCACGTTGGCCGAGGCGGCGTGCGGGGCGCGCGGGCGGCGGCGCGGGGCGGCGGCCTGCCCCGGCGCGGGCGGCGAGGGGGCGGACGCGGGCGCGGGCTCCGCAACTGGCTCTTCTACCTGCTAACGATTACAAATAATCACTACTCTAAAACGTCTCTCTTTGTAACGTCTAAAAAAATTTCTGATTACATATTTACAAAATATAGCAATACTAGCTTTTACCCGCGGCTTCGCCCGCGTAATAAAAGTATTCATTAAGATTTTCATTTGGATCCTTAGGTTTCTCTGTAGGTATATTTATCTGCGATTATTTCGATTGCACATAATACTTTTGCTTGCAATGATTGTAGAAATATTACACATCGACCACAGCGTAGGTAATTCTATATACGCTGGGGAAACCTTTATAAACATCCCACATAGCCCGTATTTCGACACTATGATCGGTGGGTAAAAAGTACTTTTTTCTATTATCCCTTACAATTTTTTACATTTTGCTTATACTTACCTATCGCAAACGTAATCTTCAAGCAAGCAAACAACGATCGTCTTAGAGCACATTGATTGTAAGAGACCGCCGACCGATTATCCGTATCCCTCTAACGATACCCATATTATCCGTATCCGTATCGCTATCGCTAACGCTATCGCTAACGCTATCGCTATCACTATCGCTATCGCTACCGCTATCGCTATCGCTATCGCTATCCCTATCGCTATCCCTATCGCTATCCCTATCCCTATCGCTATCCCTATCGCTATCCCTATCCCTATCCCTATCCCTTATCAAGATGTTTAATGATATAACACTAAGTTCTCGCGCTTTGTACACATATTTAAAGTCACATACAGGTCGAACGCGATTAATTAAGAGGGGGTCGTACGAAATCCTCGAAAAGTGCACTCGGCGTTTAACAAATGCTGCTCACATTTCTAAATTAAATGAAATAAAATAAATGTAGTTATTATCTTAAAGAGTGTGTCTACAACTTTTGACTATTCACAATCTCCAATTATTAACGGTGTAATAACTAAACCCACACAAAGTTGACCTAAAATGAGAAAAACGTATGTCGCCGTTTAGTAAACTTTGTTAAAAAAATTCAATACTTTAGTTATAAGGTTAAGTGATTCTAAAAGCCAGATAAATGGACTACAAGTTTTGAGGTTTTTTATATTTTTCCTCTCAAAGGCAACAAATAAATTTTACCTTAAATTTAAACTATCGTAAAATTTCCATACATTCGCCATTGCTGTCAGAATTCTCCTTTCGATTAGACGCCGTGATATAATATCTTAGTTTGGGTTAAAACGTAGAAGCTAAATTTGGCCCACTTTCCGGTTTCCGATTGAGCTGAAATTTTGCACACATATGTAAATCACGTGACAATGCAATATTATGGTATAATATCATGGAGGTGATCTGATGATGGAGCAGAAAGGTGGTCAGAGGAACTCTGTTATGAAACGTCGTATCCCCATTGAGTAAGGGGTTTTTAAAAACATCTCTTAGAGCAATAGATGATTGTTGAAAGAAAGGTACAGTCGGCTAAGGTAAAGCTTGTGCCAAAAATGAATTTTTTGCAAAAAAACTTATTATAAATTGGGAGGTGTAATTTTTTATTATCTCTGTATTTCATTGCGAAGAAAAACCGGGCGCGTCGGGCCACGGTCAGTGTAGGGTTCCGTAGTTTCTGACATTTTACATATTGACAATTTAGAAAATACCGTAATTTGGGGTGAATAGGATTCCGGGGGTATATAATGCTATTATATTTTTCCACATATTCCTTCTATTTTCCGCAATAAAAAGTAGGAAAATAATATATTTAGGGGCATGAAAATGTCTGTCAAAGTTGGCATTCAAATTTATTGGATTCTTTACTCATTTTAACTTCATTTTGTGTGAAATTTTGTTCAGAATTTGTTCGTTATCCTTTTGAATGTAGTGTATACCTACACTTCTAAAGTTTATGTTTAACAGAAAATCATAAGACATATCGTCACTACTTTTAAAAAATCTCGTAGCTCATGCTTCTCCTCAAAGTTAAAACGCAGTAAGTCTATATGCATTCCATACATACTACAATTTTCTTTTCATTGACAGACGAAGATACAAGTTTTTTTAAAAGTAGTGACGATATTTTAATTTTTATAATGGTTTTCATGAAGAAAGCGATGCAACTGTGTTGGGGAACATTTACGGGATGAATAAATATCCGCGGCCTGAGGGGTGAATAGGATCAGGAATGGGGGGAATCGGGTCGCAAAGGGGGTGTATAGGTTTACGAAGGGGGTGATTAGGGTCGGAAGAGGGGTGAATTGGGATGTGTGGTCAATGGTTGTCAAATTGTATAAAAGATATATAACTTACCTAAAGTGATGTTTTTATGAATGACCTCTCTGTATAATTATGGACGCAATTTAAACGTCAATGTATTGCTTCGTAGTTAGACTAGATACAAGAAATTAACATTTAGAAATGTTAATTACACTTCTGTCAACCTCCACGTTTCACCCATGGTTGCTATAATATAAATGGATTAAGAGTTTTGAATGATTCACGGTTATTTTCATTAGACTTATATTGACCGGGATATAGACCGTGATTACCTTTTTGAAAAGGTAATCACGGTCTATATCCCGGTCAATATAAGTCTAATAAATGGATTACTTTAAAATAAAAGTCATAACTATGAAACTATACAACTAGGGAAGAAATTTTATTGAATAATTTTTGATTTGTTCTTTTTCAAGTTTATATAAATAATAAATTTTCAATTCGCTCAAAGGTTGGAAGAGACACCTTATAGGGATAAGTTCGCCTTTGTACACCATAACTATACTGTATTTATATGTCCTAACTTGTCTTATGTACAATATGTAAAGTGTTCACATACATACATCCATAAATTAAAATAGATATTATACACGAAAGAAAAAACGACAAGGCCCACTGGTGGCCGAGCCGGGAATCGAACCCGGGTCTTCAGCTTAGTGATATTAAAAAAAAAACTATACATTTATAACCTTTTGAATTTTGGAAGTCGGTTAAAAAATCCGGCCAAATCAGAATCTTTTTTCGCACAATTGTAAAACTAAATTATCTTTACTACTTACCTCCAAAATACTAAATGAAATGACATCTACTCGTATTGCGACTTAAGTAGTTTGCATAAATTAGTAATCCAATTCACCTAGAGACGGCGCTACACTTTGGGCTACTTAGTACATCGTTTTCTGAAGATTTTGGGTTCATGGGGTCGGAACGGGTATGAACTACCGTAATTTGTGGTGAATAGGGCCAAAACCGACTTTTGAACGTCGATAGCACTTTTTTTATATGTGCCATGCTAATTTTTTACACAAAAAATCTTCCAGCGGTGTGAACTTCGGTTTGTCTTTGAGAATATGTCGTTTTATTTAGTAATTTTCGCTCATCCTAACGTTGGGGTGAATAGGGAAAAGCGCTAGGGTTGACTCTATTGGACAACGAACAAAACCTGACCTGGGGGCCGATTTTTGAGTCTCACGGCGTTCGAATTAAGAAACATGTCACTGAAAATAATAGGCGATTCACCGTTTTCAACCGGTATTTTAGTGACAGTGAGACTCAAAAATCGGCCCCCTGTCACGAGCATATTATATTTATTTTACCAAAAAATAAGGAACTAATACGAGTATGTTATGAGTAGTCGGTTATGTATTAATAAAATAAATTTATCGAAATCTAGACATATGATAACCTTAAACCAACCTTTATAGTTAGATGGTGCTCTGACGCAGTGAACAAGTAAGTATGGTCGTGGGCAGTGCGGATAACGTGTCAAAATATAAGCATAGTTTGTTGCTATTTTTCATGTTTAAATCACTTCTAAAGTAACGTAGTGGGTATACAAGTAAAAGGTTCACAGTGAATATTAGCTTGCCAGAAATGTGTTTCTGCTTAGCTATACCATTGTAAGTATTGAGTTTTGTATCATAAAGTCAAACTAGGCATTTATTACTAATGATTTACTCTGTGGGGTGTCTTTGATCACTTGCATGGGGTAACATTGACCATACTGACACATAGTTGATTATTGTCTGATTATGTCACGGTACTTGTTGAGGCTGATAATTTGATCTCTTCGTGTGATAAATATTGAAACAATTGCAAATAAAGTTGGTGTTTCGAAGATGGTAGGTAATTTTTATTTTTGATCAAAGTAACCCCAAAATAGCGTTAAAGAGTTGTAATATTTGACTTTGCAAACCGTTTTTTTTTATCTTTTCTTGAGAGAAAATAGTTTTGCAAGGGATTACATTCGATTACCATTAAAAAAACATAGGGTATCAAAGTAACTCCAATGTCAGTTTAAGTTTGATCTCATAGTTTTTTTTTCTGCGTACATTATTTTGTTACCTTTCTAGATTTTTAGCAGGAAAAGACTAAAAAAGTTGATGGTCCCATTTTTTTTCTTTCTTTACATTTAATGGGTACCTAAAAATACCTATGAAATGTAGAAGCTAGGTACCCATTAAATGTAGAAGCTAGAGAAGTTTAAATTTCCCAAATTGTTCAATGTAACGCCTGTTTACGGTAGACACCGTGAACCTATTCTAATAATTCTCTTTTTATTTGAAAGAAAAATCGTTACGATACTAAAATATGCAATCTAAGATAAAACTGCTTTTCATATATAGTTACAAACTTAGCTCAGAATTTTTTTTTGTACAACTTTTATAAATTGTTCTACCTATCAAGTTCAAAATATTTTTTCATATTTGAGAAAATGGCCCTTATTGCCTGAAATACGGCAGTGATATTGACATTGATATTTGCTTTTTCGTATTTGGATGGTATTTTGACTGCACTGTTGTATTTTTTGCCATGCTAATTTGAACCTTATCTCTGAGCGATGTTTTTTTAATTTTCAGTCACGTCACAGATGTTCATGACTTAACATCTAGGTATTTAGCCATTTAAAAGAAACTACAAGGGGCTTTACAGACGTAGCGACTGCAACTGGTACAGGGCCTAAGCCATAATTTAAAATTATATTGTGATTTTTATATGTATTTGTGTTTTATTTAATACTAAGTATGAGTTTCAACATTTTCAACTCAAGAAACTGAAATTAAGAGAAGAGACTCGGAAATTGGGTAAGATCAAGAGTCTGATGCAGACGGCGATGGCGGTATTGGATAAGAATGCGTCGATATTCCCTGTCTTACTTTGTGTCTCTGACTTGACTGCTGCTAGCTGTACTCTAGGTATTCATTAGGTTTTTATTTTATACACATACTTTATTTTTGTATCAAACTAAATGATAAAAAAACCTTACGACCAAAAAGAATAAAGAAAATATCTGATAAGGTAACGGCGGCTATCAACGCGGGTATCGAAATCGACGTCCATCACCGCCGCATTTGCAAATACGCATTTTATAGGCAAACCGTCCAATTTCCTAGAAAAAGTTACTCACACAATGGAAGCCTGTTTAGTTGACTAACGCACATATAGGCGCTAGAGAATGTGAATGAAAGAAGACGCTCGCTATTTGACAGTTTTTGCCACGGGGCCGCAAGAAGAGGTTGTGTCATACTGACGCGTGACGCTAAACCTAAGTGAACTCCAATCTCATTTAGTAGTTTACGTAATAATTATGGCAAATAGGTGAAAGTTATGCATTTTAAATTATTGTTTATAGTTTTCTACATGACTTCTGAGTACTTTTTAAGTATTGTTTAGCCTGGAAATGTGTTTAAAGTGGAAATTAAATGACAGCGGTGAAAGGCGCCATTTCGTGAGTAGATTCTATTACTGTGGTATACCACAGTAATAGTTGAAGTAGTGATATTAGTTCTTTATGCTTTATTTTAAGTACATATATGTGATCAGTAACATAATTTCTTACAGTTGTTTCAATCTTGATCTATTCACGCTATCAAAGAACTATTTACGCGGTATATTCAACAAAACCTCAATTTTTAGCAGAAACTTCATTACTGATTTCGTAGTTTCTATGAAAACCGTTCATTCATAAATTTTTTTAAACATTGAGATAAAGTATGATGTTTACCAGTTATGTAAACTTGGTTTTAATATAAGGTTGCAATATTTTATTTTGATTTGTAATGAAAATACATCTGTATGACATTGTTTTTATTGGTCGGAATTAGATTTTATAATATTTATGCCTATTACCGATGTTACGATCAGATAACCCTCGGTAATAGAATATATAAGAATCTATTACCGATCCATGCAAAATTTGTTTCGGTCGGTAATAGGTTCCTATGTAAGCATCTATTACCGAGCGACTTAGTCTTGTATCAAAATATTATGATATTTAGTGTACCGTAAGTACAGATTTCTTAGGTGAAACTGAGTCTTCTTTGGGTATTCATAAAGGAGAATAGTATAGGTGTATATATTTGTCATAATTTGTATATTCAACCGTCGGTATTAAGCTCCAAATTTTGAGATGGGTTTCTGTTTACCGATGGCAGAAAAACACTGTCATTCATACCCTCGGTAATGAAATCTCAATTCGCGTTAATAGAACCGCAGCCTGCTCATTACCACGGTAATAGAAAATTTAGGTATGTTGGCTTCAAAAATTATTTTATGACATATAATAAACTAAAATGATCCAAAAACTCTTCAAAACTAATAGTTCAATAAATACTCTTCCATAAAAAAAATATTTGTGGTCGTTAATGAGCTTTGATACAACAGAACTTAATTTAGATAGAAGAAACAAATTCATATATTTGTATAGGGGCCGAGCGTGTCAAATTTTGTACTGAAGTTGATTCTTGCCTGTAATTTTAAATATGTCTCAGGCTCTTGATTGTTCATAATTTTTGTGTTGTTGCAATTGAATATCACGTAACGAGGCATTTTTTATGTTTTGGTTGACTTCAACTTACAAAAATTGACGCCCGAAAGCTGCAAGCTGCGAGTAAAGACGGACAACTCAGTGGATTTCACTGAGTTCATTTGACACGCTAAGTAGATACGTTTGCTTGATCTAAATACCCTTAATTTTTTGGAATCTTTTGAAATCTTCCCTCAGTACCACGTTAATAGGCGCCATTACCTTAGTCTTTAATACAACCCGCATATACGTAATGCACAGCACAGGCCTCTGAAGACCTGCAGGGCAATCATGGTCGCGCGATAAATGATAAAACATCGGGCCGTCCCTATTGCACTTACAAATAGTGCGATAGGAATGTTTTATCATTTATCACGCGACCATAATTGTCTGCCTGGAGGTATCGGCCTTCACACACGACTTTGAATAATGTTTGCGGGGATAGGCAGGCTGACGATTTTTAATCTAAGTATAGAAAAGTAACGCAAAATGAAGTGCAAAGTACTTTGCCTTAGTTCAAATTACTTTGCCTAGATAAACAATCAATTGAGTAAGGAACGTTATCTACATATTTAGGTAAATTTAAGTCACATGAGACATGAACAGAGAAGGAAAGCTAGATGATGCGTATTTTTTCTCTGTCTGATCGGTTTAGCCATGCTACCTTTTTTACAGTTTTAATTTCTCAAAGGAGGTCAGTAGTTGACTACAAACTCAAAATAACACTTTTGAAAAAAATTAAGGGTCACTGACCTTTCACAGTAAATTGAGGTAGTGTGAGTGAAGGGTGTTTGTGTGTGTAATGGGGTAATTTGACAGATTCTGAAAATTCTCCCTGCTCTACCCCCTCTTAACATTATTTTTACCTTTTTTCCCAACGTTTCGGCCAGGTTGCACTGGCCGTGGTCGCGGAAGACTGACGTCCCAGCAAAATGTCACCGGAGATGTAAACAACACAAAACTACCCGATATTAATTTATATAAATGTTCGGGGTAGACAAATAAATATAATCTACCCGCTTTTAGTTAATGTTTATTTCCCACCATGTTTATTTTAAAGGTAAAAATAATGTTAATTAATCGCGTTCGACCTGTATGTGACTTTAAATATATGTTTAATGATTTCTTATCAAGTGCTAAAATATAAAGTTTCATGGTTTTATCATTTAAAATTAAGAAATCCCATACAAACTTTCAACCTCTTTTTCAACCCCTTCATCCCTTTTTTTCGAAATAAAAAGTAGCCTATGTTCTGTCTCAGGGTCTAAAGATTGTCTGTTCCAAATTTCATCAAAATCGGTCGCGTGGTTTAAGCGGGAAAGCGTAACAGACAGACAGACAGAGTTACTTTCGCATTTATAATATTAGTATGGATTAATCGCGTTCGACCTGTATGTGACTTTAAATATATGTTTAATGATTTCTTATCAAGTGCTAAAATATAAAGTTTCATGGTTTTATCATTTAAAATTAAGAAATCCCATACAAACTTTCAACCTCTTTTTCAACCCCTTCATCCCTTTTTTTCGAAATAAAAAGTAGCCTATGTTCTGTCTCAGGGTCTAAAGATTGTCTGTTCCAAATTTCATCAAAATCGGTCGCGTGGTTTAAGCGGGAAAGCGTAACAGACAGACAGACAGAGTTACTTTCGCATTTATAATATTAGTATGGATGGATAGTATGGATTACTGTTACAAAAAAACACACACTTTCAAGCTTGTTATAAAAAAGTTGACATTCATTCGATTTAACGACTTACTCGTGTAAAAAAAACACTTTAACGCATCGACATAAGATCTTTCTCCGATTACATAACGACTAAAATTAAATTAGTCATTTACGACGCGAGTACTTAATCGATAACAAAACATCTAAAATGAATTCATTTACAATAACTAGTAAAAATTAACACTTTTGACATTTAAATAAAATTCATACACCACATCTCGATAAATAATCAAGTAATCACGTTATAATAAAATGAATTATATTTATACAAATACACAGAATTCACTTTCACTACAACATGACATGACCGATCCAATTATTATCAATTTACAACAATGTATGAAATTTACTGCAAATGACAATAAATGAAAAATTCCCAAAAAAATATAAACGTGAAATGAACTGACCTGCTGGTGCTGAACCTTCGGCGGTGATATAGGAGCTTCATCGGGCTTGTTTTCCAAGTCGCTCGCGAGTACACTTTTCAGCTTGTCAATGGTAACGGGGGGCTCGATGGGCTTCTCTGGCTCTTTCAGCGTGGGCTCCTCAACCTGTACATTGATTGTATTAAAGTTTTATCTTTTTACAAATAAGTTTACGTTTCTGGTATTCTTCATATTGTATGAACACTTATAACTTTAAAATCGTTACATGCGCGTCGCTGACCCTTAACATTTCACACTCGCGTTGAATTTTGGCAACTTTAGGTACTCATTGGCAGGACTATAATACTATAAGTAGTTTTATTTACATACATTTCATAGATAATTTGTAGTAAACTGAAGATATAGATGTTTTTGTGTTCCTTTTTAAGACAAACGTAGAACACCTTTCCCGGATCACGTATAGGATAGTTTCGTCAAGCGTTATTACAATTATTTTTGCTTAATAGGTAAAGAATGCTTAGTAGGTAAGTACTCCAAAGAAAAACCCACCTTTTGTTCCGTACTGGCGATCATAGCGGCGATATCGTCAATGGTCTCCGCGGAGCCGGAGCGCGTTTTTCTCCGTACCGGGGGCTCCGGCGGCTGCGGGCGAGCCTCGGGCCGCAGCTCGGGCCCGTTGCGCGCCGGCGACGAGCCGTTCACCTCCCGCGACTCTCGAGGCTCTAGGGGCGGGGACGCCGCGAGCGGGAGGGGGAGAGGTAGGGAGGGGACGCGGATGGTGCGTTCGGGTTTTCTTTTCCGCTTGGGGGCGCCGCCGGAGTCCGCCGAGTCCTCGTTGGAGGAAGGCGGGGAGGGGGTGGGCGCGGCGCGGGCTGTGACTATGACGCTGTGCGGGGACACGGGCGCGGGGAGCGGCGGCGCAGGCGCGAGGCGCTCCAGCAGCTCGTCCACCCGGTGGTGGCGCGGCGCGCGCGCGATGAGGGAGTTGATGGTGGGCGCGTCGCGCACGGACAGCGCGGCGCCGTTGGCGCGCGTGCCCACCGAGAGGTCCACCCCGCGCGAGTACGCAGCCGGAAGGAGCTCCGCGCCGCGCATTAGTTTTTCTGCAATTTAATAACAGTATCTTAAACACAAACTTATCCTAATAAAATAAAAAACCGGCCAAGAGCGTGTAGGGCCACGCTCAGTGTAGGGTTCCGTATTTTTCTCAAAAACTACTAAACCTATCAAGTTGAAAACAATTTTCCTAGAAAGTCTTTATAAAGTTCTACTTTTGTGATTTTTTTCATATTTTTTAAACATATGGTTCAAAAGTTAGAGGGGGGACACACTTTTTTTCCTTTAGGAGCGATTATTTCCGAAAATATTAATATTATCAAAAAACGATTTTAGTAAACCCTTATTCATTTTTAAATACCTATCCAACAATATATCACACGTTGGGGTTGTAATGAAAAAAAAAAATCAGTCCCCACTTTACATGTAGGGGGGGTACCCTAACAAAACATTTCTTTTTCACTTTTTATTTTACCACTTTGTCGGCGTGATTGATATACATATTGGTACCAAATTTCAGCTTTCTAGTGCTAACGGTCACTGAGATTATCCGCGGAAGGACGGACGAACGGACGGACGGACAGACAGACATGGCGAAACTATAAGGGTTAGTTGACTACTGAACCCTAAAAACTCTCTACATTAATATTTCACTATTAGAAAGACTGCAGTAAATTACGATCAAAAATATATTAAAATACTTACCTCTCCCTGGTCCCAAATGTGCATACAAGTCGGCCGGAGGCAGAGCGGCACCTGACTTCACATCACCAGGCGACGGAGTATGTCTGTAATAAAAATAACAACCCTGATTATTCTCTCTTCTAAGCATCTACAAAATATGTATTTAACTTACCAATTAAGTAAACTCTTACCATTGAATACAAATTAGAAAACCCCCATTTACTGTATGGTTCCACAGTTCCAAGGCACAGCCCTTACCTTGTCAGGAAGTATTGGGATCCTCGGAGTCAACATTTCGAGTAACGTCCAATTCCGTTGTCACTTGGAAGGGAAAGCTGCGTTGGCAACTTGGCATCCAAAAAGCTCGATGCTCAATAGAGCGAGGGGATTACTCCAGGGCAAAGACTGCTCTTGTACAAGTCGCAAGTTAGACCCCACATGAAGTACTGCTGTCACCTTTGGGCAGGAGTACCTGGATACCAGCTTGGACCCTTTGACTCGATCCAGAGACGCGCTGTACGAATTGTCGACGATCCCAAACTCACAGGCGATATTGAACCCATAAGTCTAAGGAGAGACTTCGTCTCCTTATGTCTGTTCTATCGCCTGTACAATGGGTTGTGTTCTGAAGAACTGTTTGACATGATGCCAACGGCCACTTTTCATCATCGCACCGCTCGCCATCGACAGGGCGCTCATCCACACACCTTGCAACCTAAATGGTCGCGCACCGTGCGGATTCAGAGGAATTTCCTCCCACGAACGCTCCGGCTGTAGAATGAGCTCCCTGCCGAGATATTCACGATGAACTACAGTATGGGGTGCTTCAAAAAAGGAGTGTACAAGTTTGTAATGGGTCGGCAACGCGCATGTGACACTACTTGAGTTGCAGGCGTCCATAGGTTACGGTGACCACTTTCCATCAGGCGGGGCGTGTGCCTGTTTGCCACCGACGTGGTATTAAAAAAAAAATCCACCACTTTCAAGTGACATCTTCAAAAACACATGAGCACCTTTTATAGCCGTACATGAGTAGGTAGCAGCAGCGGCTGGTCCATACAAGCCGATTCCCACCGGCTTGCCTAAAATTGATTACTAGTAAAGTACTTACCTAATGTTAAGGTAGGTTTCATTTTGCTTAGTGTTGCCTAGCAGAAATTTTCACCAGCCACCACTGGCAGGTAGGTAATATCGGGAGGAGTGGACGTATGTTAATACAGTGGCCTGTAATAACATGTTACTGCGCGTGGGTGCTTGTCCGGCGGAGTAGGCGTGTGGCGATACAGTTCCGGCGGCGTTGCCGTGTACCGGAACACCGAGTTGCCGGCTCCCTTCATGGCCTGCAACACGAGCGCCTGTTATATGGCCTTACCTGAGTAGATGCTTGTCTGGCGGAGTAGGCGTGTGGCGGTACAGTTCCGGCGGCGTGGCCGTGTGCCGGAACACTGAGTTGCCGGCTCCCTTCATGGCCTGCAACATACGCGCCTGTTGTATGGCCGTACCTGAGTAGATGCTTGTCCGGCGGAGTGGGCGTGTGGCGGTACAGTTCCGGCGGCGTGGCCGTGTGCCGGAACACTGAGTTGCCGGCTCCCTTCATGGCCTGCAACATACGCGCCTGTTGTATGGCCGTACCTGAGTAGATGCTTGTCCGGCGGAGTGGGCGTGTGGCGGTACAGTTCCGGCGGCGTGGCCGTGTGCCGGAACACTGAGTTGCCGGCTCCCTTCATTGCCTGCAACATACGCGCCTGTTGTATGGCCGTACCTGAGTAGATGCTTGTCCGGCGGAGTGGGCGTGTGGCGGTACAGTTCCGGAGGTGTTGCCGTGTGCCGGAACACCGAGTTGCCGGCTCCCTTCATTGCCTGCAACATAAGCGCCTTTTAAGGGATAAATATTATAAATGATTTTTTTTCTTAATGTTCGAGTTTTTTGTAATGGTTATAAGTGCTCATTGAGCACGTCTGTTTGTGATTTAAATCATGACTAATCATGAATGAAAACCGATTTACATACTGTTTTCTTTATTTTGCTTTAAAAATAATAATCCAAATGAATGAAAAATAAACACAAGAAAATTTGCTCAAAGTGAAATAGATCAGAACACAGACGTAAAAAATGCAAAAAATACCTCGACTTATATTATTGTAAACCGACATTTATATAAGAGATTTTTTGCATTCTACAGCCTATGTTAACAGTTATGACGCTATCATAGAGACATGCAGAAACACTTATTTAAGTATAATTTGCAATCTTAAAAAAATAATCCTCCTTAGAACTTGTACACTCTTGTTGCTGTGTACTTAACACAGCAAAAGGGAATGTACAAGTTTCTAATGGGTTGGAAACGCGCATGTGACACTCCTTGAGTTGCCGGCGTCCACAGGTGACCGCTTTCCATCAGGCGGACCGTATGCCTGTTTGCCACCGACGTAGTATAAAAAAATATGGCTAAACAAAGAAATAAGAACAGCTAATTTTATGCAATGAGTTTATCATTGTCATTTGCCAATGATAAAATTGGTATTATCTATCCCAGGATAAGATACAAACATGACAAGAGTGTAGACAACCTTATACATACATTCCAATAAATCTAAAGCTCGCATACAAAATTCCACCCCCCCTTTTTCGGGAAGTGGGGGGGGGGGGGGGGGGGGGGGGGTTAGGAAGAGCGAGTTAAGAAGACTCCATCCCTTCAACTATCTCCACTTTAAAAATCACGTCAATTCGTCGATCCCTTTTGCCGTGAAAAACGGACAAACAAACAGACACACACACTTTCCCATTTATAACATTAGTATGGACTATGGATGACTATCGATTTTTTGTTATTTAGGTACTAATGATATTTGATCAAGTGGCGTATCGACGGCGAAGTAACAAGAACTCCTAAGTACAGGTCGATTACAAAGATATGTATAACTTTTTCACCTTATTACAATGCAATAAGGTGAAAAAGTGGATACATATCTCTGTAATCGACCTGTACTTAGGAGTTCTTGTTACTTCGCCGTCGGTATATTATTTTACGGTCTCTTAAGACCATAGTAACAGTTGGCAGTAAAATTTACAGTAAAAACAGGTTGTTTAGCTAATATCGAATGAGTATAATTGTTTTAAAATGAAGTGAACGAATCTAGTTATGTACAGATGTAGTGCATAATAGTTTTCCATCGTATTTGCCGTGCCAGTTCATTCAACGTTACTATTAGTTATTATATTATTTCGTGTATTAAGACTGAAACAGCATGACATGTTAGTGAGTTCCGTAACAATAGGAAGGAAAATCTTTTGCACACTACATCTGTATCCGCACCTCCAAGCCTTCTGGTGTTTTGGCTATCCATTTGCGGCCGTGATACGTATGCGGCTTACGTTCAGGCACCCCTTAGCTTGTTTGCCTCCTATTTCATTTAAAAAAAAATGAATAAGGCACTGGTCCCAGCGAGCTAGTAAACTATGAGCTATCGGCTATAAAAACGAACAAAAGATAATCACGCCCGTGTAAATAAAAGAGACACGGCGATGTTTATAGTTACTCGCCCAGCGGTGAGCTATCAATGTCGCCGTGTCTCTTTTATTTGCACGGGAGTGCTTATCTTTTGTTCGTTTTTATAGCCGATAGCTCATAGTTTACTAGCTCGCGGTGGGACCAGTGCCTATGACTGATGTCACTGCGAGATACTCTCGCGCCAATCATGTGCTAGCCCTACTAGCTGGCTACGATCCTCCCAAGTATGTACTTGAGATTTTTTTGTTGTAAATATTCCAAAATGTATTTTGGCCTTTTATTTTATTGAGTAACAAAGGGTTCCTAATTCAAAAACAAAACAAATGCTTCCTGGATTCAAGAGGCTACAACTGGGTCTGAGGCCTGAGTGTTCTTATCTGCAGCAGGTTGGTGTTGAACTTTTATCGAGGGTTCCAAATTCAAAAACAAAACCAATGCTATGCCATGTGCTACGTCGGCTGTGGGTACTACAGCTTGGCCTGAGCGTTCTCATTCTCACCTGCAGCGGGTCGGGCGGCGAGGGCTGCGGCACGTGGTAGAGATGCGGCGGCGGGGTGGGCGTGTGCCACGTCACGCCGCGCTCCGAGGCCATGTGCGCCTGGGGCGCGCGCGCCAGCAGGTTCGCCATCTGCAACTGAGTGTGAGCGTTCTTAATACGATTTTGGACGATGCTGATTGGGCTAGCACCAGAAATCAATTTTTTTTTTAAATAGGTGGGTCCACACAGAGTGGGGCATCTTGCAAAGCAAACGTCCAATGCAGATGCGCCTTAGCAGGCTATATCTATCTATATTAAGCCCTTTGTCACGCTAGGACATTGCCTTGATCTGTGTGGATCCTCCTAATCAGTAACTATGCAGTTTGTTAGTATGTTCCTGTCTAGGGCCACCTACAAGATATATTAAGCATAACAATACGCATTTTACAATTCATCCCGACGTTTCGAACACGTTACAGCGTTGGTCAACGGGTGGCTGACGGGTGTCACCTGTTGACCATGAACGCTGTAGTGTTCGAAATGTCGGGATGAATCGTAAATTCATTATACGCGATTTAATCCATTTCCATAGTTTTATTTCACAGTTGTAACTGCCAAACAATTATTTTCAGGAATTAATTCCTGTAACAAATTACAAAATATTTTCAGGAAAACATTTGATTCAGTCATTGTTGGATACTGAATTTAAAGAAAATCCAAATTTTCATATATATCTACCTACCACTACATACAAACATTTTCATGTACCTAAGATATTGTTAATATAAAAGTTTTGATCAAATCAGCTTATCTTAGAATAAAATCAAATCTCTCACTACATCCATATATAAACACATACAGATTCGGCTAACATTTGTGATGACATCTCACTCATTTTCCTTGAGTGGTGTGAGATACAATCAGCCCATTGCAAATATCCACTAAATCCCTATATGTGTATTCTCACGATCATGTAAGCCAAGTTCTACAAGCCCTGAATCAAACTCTATACTTGTGAAATTATGTGCTAAGTGCATCCAGGCAAGGTCACAGTAGTGACGAAAAAGCACAAGTATGACTTCTTAAGATGATTGAAAACACAATCATGGTGTCTTTTTTCAGTTTGAGCACTAAATGGGGGTTTCCTTTTAATGATAAATACAACAATGAATTTAATGAATATCTAGTAATAATAGTATAGATCATATATACACAGGTTATGTACATAAAGAAAATGAGTTTTTGATAATTTGCAAGTTAGATTAAAATAATGACATAATATTATATGACCTTAGGCTGTTGACACAGATTTATGGCTGGATCAGCTGACATGCACATGTGCACTGATAACAGGGAGAACTAATATAAGGTACAATTTAACTTTGTAAACAAGTGAATTGTTAAATAACATGCAATTTTGTTAGTTTTATTGTTATGTGAATACATGGAATTGAAACATTTTATTTAGTAATTAATATTTCAGACCATATAAACATTCAAAAAGCTTTCAACTGTGCGATTTTGATATGATTTTATTGTGTCAGATAGTTGATATATTTTAGTGTGTCAGATAAGCTCATCAATTCATTGATAAGACTAAAGTGAATTGTTTTAAATAAAGTAACGTTCTACAAATAAACGATTCCAACAAGACCAGGCAACTAGGTTAAGAATGCTTTTGGGACAACAAAACAAGAATATAAAGTACCACCTGCAGGGGGCTCCAGCTAGAGCCCAGTTGCGCCTGCCGCCCGTTGGGGTTGTGCTGCGAGCCGGACATGGCGGTTCTCGACGCGAGTCCAGCTGAGTCCCACAACAAACACCCTCTCAGTCCACCATAATGATGCCGGCAATTTTCAAGCCTTCGCCCGCGTAACTCTTCTCTCTTACGACGTGTGCAGATCCTTCTGAAACGTTCCCATGCGAACACATTAATTTATCATCGCCAGCGCACAGCCTATCACTATCCCGAAACACCGTCAGCACTCTCACGGGTGTAAACAACACTTGTATCGAAGAAAACCAGATTTATTTCACGTGTGGAATGGTGTTCACGGGTCTGATGCTCACTTCGCGTGACATTTTGAACGCTTTTACATTTAGAAATTAAGCACTTTTGCGGCAATTTAAGACTTGAAAGACGTGTAAGGAATGTTGACTAACGTGTCTTACCGAGTTTAACTTTGTATATTGCCGAGAACTATCACAAATTATACAAATTTCGACAAAATGCTGTAAAATCACTTCCAACAATGGTGGCCGATTGGCGAATTTTTGAAAGAAGCTCCATCTAGTGACAAAATTTTTAGTCGTGTCGGTAAAGCAGTTTAACGGAAGCATGTTTTCGTATTGTTTATGGTTCTAAAAAAACCGTAACTTTACAAAATAAATTTAACTTTCATAAATTAAATTAACTTTACTCTTTCTGACGACCTTGTTTATTTTTATAGCAGTAATTAATAAAAAATACAGATATTTTTTAGTATATTGAATACATTTTACGGTTTTCCGACGTCGCATTTGATTTCTGGCAACATTCGTTGCTATAGCGACGTTTGTTTTGGTTTCATTTTCCTGTCAACACAAATCCGGTTTACGCGGAAATTGTGAATGTGAGATAAAATAATTTAGTGAATTAACAAATGAAAGAGATCGAAATCACCAAGTTTCTCGTGTCATTCACGGGTCAAATTGAAAATGTGGTGTTTCCGGCTGGTGTATTTGACGAGTTGTTGTATATTCAATATGAGGCTGTATGGGGCCCCGATTGGAGCCCTGTGTCGGGCTTAACATCAGGGAACAGTCAGATGGCTCGTTCTGGAGCTGACCCTGAGAGAGTAGTATTTAACATGCCCTTGGAAATGGTTTTCAGCAGCACAAATGTGTCTGGATGTAAGTTGAAATGCAAAACTATTTGATCCTCTGTTCTCAGTCGGTACTAGTCGGTACCATATAAAATGAAATTACTTGAGTTATATTCATGTGACTCAGAAATCATTAATGATTCTATATTTAAGTACCTCCAGGTCCTTACTATGACTACAATAAAAATACTGATTTAAACTTTCACGATTATTACACATCATTATTTTTAAAATCGGGACTTAATCGCGTATAACTACATATTAAACTTTGTGTATTAAAAGTTTAATGATATCAACCATATTTTTTTATTGCAACAGTAATACTATTATATTATATTCTGTTCAGTAATTTTACATCCCACGAACTCAAACAGGGCCCCAATTGGTGATCACAGTCCGAGCACAAAACACGATAGGCGGGGACACGCTACGCGGCTACGCGTTAGTTCCTCTACCGGCCACGGCAGGCGCGCGGGCGGTCGTGGCGCCACTGCTGCGCCCGCTTGCCGCGACGATGCTGGGAGAGTGGCTCGCCTGGCTAGCTGGCAGGCATCCTGAACTCGCAGAGCCGAGGATGCTGGCATCTGGAAAAGAAAATTACTGTAAGTATATCACGCTTAGTTCTGTATGGTGAGGCGTTAAAAATTTTACCACCCCCTTTCCTCCTGTGGGTATCGTAAAAATCGACTGTGGGATATGGGATATGGATTATTCAATTGTGTTGTGGGTGATAGGCGAGCAACCTGTCGTAGCAGTATCACCATTTCGTTTCTTTTCAACCCCTTAATTGCTAAGAGTTCTTTGACCGTCTATACCAACTATTGACATCTTGGTTACCTATATGTCTTCCAAAGATAGTCCGTGCCTTTTCTAAAAATATTTTCAAAGCACGAGTGTTTTTAACTGATTAAGAAAATAAACAAATTGTGTAATCACTGCTTCCTATTCGTATAAAAACCTCAGTGTAAACAAAAATAATGAGATAGGAAATTGCGAGTTTGGCAAAAAAGAGTAGAAATTAATAAGTGGCAACATGGACGTGTCAATACCATTGTTTTTTTTAAATAGTACGTCAACTAGGAACCCTTATAGTTTCGCCATGTCTGTCTGTCTGTCTGTCTGTCCGTCCGTCCGTCCGTCCGTCCGTGGATAATCTAAGTAACCGTTAGCACTAGAAAGCTCAAATTTGGTATCAATATGTATATCAATCACGACGACAAAGTGGTAGAATAAAAATGGTAATAAATGTTTTTTTAGGGTACCCCCCCTATACGTAAAGTGGGGAGTGATCTTTTTTTCATTTCAACCCTAACGTGTGATATGTTGTTGGATAGGCATTTAAAAATGAATAGGGGTTTTTTAAAATACTTTTTTGAAAATGTTCATATTTTCGGAAATAATCGCTCCTAAAGTTAAAAAAAATGTGTCCCCCCCTCTAACTTTTGAACCCTAAGTTTAAAAAATATGAAAAAAATCACAAAAGTAGAACTTAATAAAGATTTTCTAGGAAAATTATTTTGAACTTGAAGGTTGAACAGTTTTCGAAAAAAATTCGGGAAACTACGGAACCCTACACTGAGCGTGGCCCGACACGCTCTTGGCCGGTTTTTTATCAAATGTGTTAGAAAGTTTTTTTTTTCAATATTTTATATAGTACCTACTTAAATGTTAATCTCAACCGTAAATAGTGGCCGTTTGCATTTTTAACCGTCGCCTCATATCTCAAGAAGGACGGTTATCAAGTCGTCTGTATGTTTTTTTTTTTATTTTTTTTATTTTTTTTAAAGTTTGTTCCTCGATATCTCCGTCGTTACTGGACCGATTTTGAAATATTTTTTTTAATTGAATGTATATGCATACAGATTGGTCCCATTTTTCTCAGAACCCAGTTCTGATGATGGGATCCTGGAGAAATCGAGGGAACTCCTCGAATCTGAAAGGCATACATATAGTGATTTTTGTGTTTTATAAAGGAACAGCATGCATTTAGGTACGGAACAGTGACATTTGGTGCAGTGGAACTGCTGATGATGGCCAGAATAGAACTCTTCAAATCTGAACGGCACGCTTATAGTGACTTTGGTATTTTTATAAGAACAGCATGCACTTTCATCCAGAACAGTGACATTTGGTGCAGCGGAATTGCTGATGATGGTCAGAACCGAACTCCTCAAATCTGAACGGCACGCTTATAGTGACTTTGCCATTTTTATAAGAACAGCATGCGCTTACGTCTAGAACAGTGACATTTGGTACAGTGGAACTGCTGATGGTCAGAACCGAACTCCTCAAATCTGAACGGCACGCTTATAGTGACTTTGGTATTTTTATAAGAACAGCATGCACTTGCGTCCAGAACAGTGACATTTGGTGCAGTGGAACTGCTGATGATAGTCAGAACCGTACTCCTCAAATCTGAACGGCACACTCATAAGTGACTTTGGTATTTTTGCAAGAAAAGCATGCATTTAAGTTCAGAACAGTGACATTTATTTATTTAGTTATGTTTGTTAAGCATATTGAGTTTTCAAGTCAAAGTTTGTCAAGCTTCGATTTCTTATAATATAATATCGGATTCATGAGGAATTGAGGAAACTCCTCAAACCTTAAAGTTATACGTATATTCATTTATGTTGCCATCTAATTATTAAAGCATTAAAAGCAGTTTTGAAAAATACCTACACATTTCTACATAATCCAACATTCGCAAGTAACTTTCACCAGAACCCGAAAGGCGACGGTTTTTTTTTCTTAAAAATTATACATTAATTACTCTACGCTTCTAAAACTTTGTTAGCGAGACATGTCAGCATTTCAAATCGATCACCAAGCCTGGGAAACCTTAGCTGAAGATCATGGTGGATGTCGAAAGCGTGTTGTGGAGGGGAGAAGACAACGCGTTTAATCTTTAGATTCGAATCGGTCACTACAGTCACCAAACCCGCTTCTAAACAACAATGCGTAAATCGTCTCCAAATCTAATTTGTTTCAGTATTGAGAACAGAGTCGTACGGGACAGTTGAGGTGCGAACGTCCATGGTTTCCAAGGACTTCAGGCGCCTTGGGTACGACAACCAACCGTCTTCAAACGAAACTTATTCCTGATATTCATAGGCAAGTTTGTAATAGGTAACATTCAAAATTGGGGCAAAATTATTTTCGTTATCTTGTTTTGTCCCCAATAAAAGTTACGGAATAGACCTTCTTGTACAGGGTGATATTTTGTTTTTAATTTTACCCATTATAATTTACCTACTGCTAAAACTAACAACTCGATTTTTATCCATTTGATAAATGAGAAAAATAAAAGAGAGACAGTGATCAGAATCAAAACAACGGAAATAATTATGACCCTTATACCTATGTTTTTAATTATTAAAGTTTGTAGACGTTTGCTATCATTCTATATAACTCCATCTAATTTTCTTAAGTTGAAACTGGATAATATCTACTTATATAATAATACAATCGCTACTGCATTAATAACTAAATATAGTAGAATAAATTGTCGTTTTAAGTAAATTTGTTGTATGCTTTATTTGGTTTCTTGTCCATTGTACTATTTTCCCGTAGTTTTGTAATCTAAAATGGGAGCCATTCGTTTTTGAGTCTGTAAGTATGTGGTGAAAAGTGTAGTAACATTTAAATATTTAAATGTATGTTTCAAATAAGCTTTTAAAGTATTAGATTGTCTTTTTACCTACTATTGTATGACGCAGATAATAGGACTGTTCAGTCAAGTGTAAAAATACTATCAAAGTTGTCCTAAACCTAGCTTCATCGATACTTATTTATTTATTTAATCTTTATTGCACAAACAAAATAAGGTACAAATGGCTGACTTAATGCCTCGAGGCATTCTCTACCAGTCAACCAATGGGCTAAACCAGAAAGATTAAGTAAGTGCAGTGTCTTAATAAAAAGAAGGAAAAGGAAACTGTAACCTAACTAAACTATGTATAGATGAGTATTAAACTATATATATTCAAGATAAAATTACCTACATTTACGTAATAAAAATAAACATACATATATATTTCGATATCAGAGTTTGTACATGGTAGGTACATATTAAAACATAGATAAAAACACCTGAATCTTATGGATTCTGGATCTTACCCCACCAGTTTTCGAAACTCATAAAAATATAATTATTTCTAACGTATGTATTAATTATTTAAATTACATTTCACACTGCAACTGCTGGAAAACATGTGAACGTTACATAGACATTTATGTTATAAAATGTGTTAGGTAGGTGCTTAAAGTTTTCCTGCTTTTTGTATATCTGACATACCTACTCGTATAGGTAAGATATTTCTTAAATTGTCGAGGTAGATTTACCTGCTCGTTTATTATGAGTTTAATTGTATTGCATACCTGTAAAAAATATGCGAGCTCGAGAACTTAGTAACCTTAAATCGAAAACATATAAGTACTAGCTTTTTCTATCTAATCTTGTTTTCCCATACAAACTTTGGACCCACATTTCACCCCCTTAGGAGATGAATTTTGAAAAATCCTTTCTTAGTGCTCCTCTACACCTTATAAGGAACCGACATGCCAAATTTGGAATCTCTAGGACCAGGGGGCCGATTTTTGAATCTCACTTTCACTAAAATACCGGTTGAAAACGGTGAATTGCCTATTATTTTCAGTGACAATTTTCTGAATTCGAACGCCGTGAGGTTTCGGCTGTGAGTTGAGATGTCAATCAGTCAGTCAGTTTCTTCTTTTATATATTTAGATTAGTGTAGCCTAATTAAAATAGACTTACACTAATATTGCACAATTTTCGCACTAAGTTATATCATAAGATTCATAACCCTATAAAGTTAGTGGTTACCAACTTACCATATTTGAAAACATTAGCATAGGAGCCCGATTTTTGAATCTCGCATACGGGATCTTGTCACTAAAATACCGCGGTTGAAAACGGTGACTTGGTTATTATTTTCAATGAAAATTTTCTGAATTCAAACGCGTGAGACTCAAAAATCGGCCCTACTCGTCATACTCGTGGTGTTTGGGTGATTTGAGTAGACAACAAGTGTAAACCATACTTATAAACGCATAATATTATTACCTCTATATGATAGGTTTAGGTATGCGTTACATTGCAATATCGATTTGATCCCTGCGCGTATGTGTAATAAACAGTTGTTACAATTTGTTTACTAAGTACTCTGCAAATATTGGCATGAAGTGCAGGGGAAAACTGCGGGGATGTCTTGTGACGTCGGTGCGGTAGGTGTGTTTGACACATTGTGTGGTTTAGGTACTTTAGGTGTGGTGAGGCGCACGACAGGTCACGTAGACGAGCCCCTTACACGTCACTCTAGGATAACTGGACAGGTATATATTGTATACTTATATGTACCTATGGTTATAGTTTAATATATGTAAAACGTAGAATTAAAACCGGCGGAGAACTGTTGAAGTCTATTGAGTGAATGGGAAAAAATTAAAAAACTAAATAGGTACCTAAGGTAAAATGCGGTAAGGTAACATTTTTCATCTTACCTCTCCAGAAAAACCCTTCGCGCGCCACAATGCCCGGAGGCGCGTCTTACGTCCTTCCTATACAAAATGTACTGAGGACTTGAGGAGACGTTTTTGAATTACATTCGGGCGGCGTGGCGGAGACGTCCGTTGCGCGCCGCAAGACATGCGTCTCATGAGTGTGGATGGTCCCTTATGTCACTTTACTTAATCCGACTTAATGGAAAATTAGTATTATATTTCAATTATAGGTGAGTCAGGCACTTTATGTTTGTGAAGACAACACGTAAAATTTGTAGAAGAGAACATTCATTTTCAATGGCATACTTACGATTGAAACTATTATTTTTACCTGTTCTCATAATATTAAATATATTGACTTCCTGGTACTTATCAAATTGCCTTTATGATCTTCTTAATACCTACATATTATGTACATTATACTTTGATCATTCTTGAAACTTGTTGTTGATGAGTTAATATAATATCTAATGAGTTTATTAATCTCTAACCGCAACATACAAGATTTGTGTTATTAAGCACCTTATGACTAAAAATATTAAACCTGTTATTGTATTGGAATTGGATGATATCATTTATAAATTATTATAAACAATTAGAAGGAAGAACAATAGTTTAATATTGTGACTAATAAGTCACTTGGTGGGTGTGTCAAGACTTCAAGAGTGTCAAGTCATAGTCACGTCGGTTACAGAACTTGTCTGAGAGAACGAGCCGGCCTAGCTAATCGAAATCTCTCTATCTCGCTCTTCCGTATTGATGCGCCTGAGCCAGTTGCGTTTCGTTTGCCACGGATCGTGAACGATTGTTATTTCGGCATGCGGCAGAGTATATTTGGCCTCTTAATCCATTAGAAATATAGGTGATATTTATACCATACTTTTCCGGGAGTAAATGATAAGAGGGTACAACTGTTCTTCCGGACAGTAGTTTTCAAAGTTGATTGGCTTTCAATTTCTCAAACAAAACCTGCCAAATTCAGGACCCACCTCTTGGCCTTAAAAGGGACTAGTTCTTCAAGATATCAAATCTTTCCTAACAGCCGCTACCTACGTGTTGGATCTAAATACATAGGGAAATGACAGGGTCGTCGCACGCCTTATAAATTACCGGGAATGAAAGAACGGAGACCCGAGAGTTTAAAAACGGTGAAAGAAATAAACAATTGGCAATGCTCATTACTCAGGTAATTATCCCGAGATTAGTTGCAGCGTTAAGGAAATGCCACTGACGGCCCTTGGAAATGAAGATAGAATAGAATGTGTTGCGTACCTATTGTTAATCTTTTCAAATCTATTTTCTTAGTAATGTTAGTTTACCGCACAGTGTGCGTAGCCGAATGCACAAACGCTCACGATAATATCTCTTTCGTAGCTATCTCTATCGCTCTTGCGTATTGGCGCGACAGAGCCAGACTGCATTTCTGCGGCGTTTGGCGTCGCGTCGCGGAAATGCCATTCGGCTACGCTGCCTGGTGTTGCCAGTTGCCACAAAATTATAGTTAAGCCAGAGATTTGAGTAGTTAGGTCAAAAAGTGTGTCGACATGAGAGGGCATTGTTTGGGCTGGTGTCCCTCTCGCATTTACTGACAATGTCAACATTATTCAGTGACGTCATCACTGTCATAAATTGGGGATACCAGTCAATTTTCAAAATCTACTAATACCCAATTGAAGGTATTTTTTAAAATAATGACATTATAATTATTTGGCAATTCTTTATAAAATACATCGAAATCCTTGTTTGATTAGAATACTAAAATAATATAAGAAGTTATAAAGTCAGGTAATATACAGATAAAAATATTACTACTGTGGTAACCTCATTAACACTGGCCACACGTGCGAGAGGGACACCAGCAAAGAATATAATACGTCCCTGGGTGTTGCTCTTTCCTTACCGTAACGTGCTGTATCTACTTACTCTACTTTAGGTACCCCTGTTTGATGGTGCACGAACTGTGCTGACACCTAAATGTTATTCTAGATTTTTTTTCCTCTTTTTCCTTATTCATCCGTCTGCGAATTCGTCCAAGTTCAAATATTTTTCACATTTTCATCACACAATATTTATCATTTTTTTTATTTTATTATGGACTGATCGGCGATTGACCCTAGTCACACCTGATGGGACGTGAAGATTTTATTTTATTTATTAAGAGAAAATTTAGATATTCTTTCAGAGTTCCTGCATGGTTATTTTCCAATATAGTAATTGTTCATTTGTTTACGATATTACAGTTTTACTCGTATTGTTTAGTCACCTGAAAATTTTTCTATGAACTACGCCTAATGGCATTTCGAGTACCCACTTAGGGGTCCTTTCTCCTACTTTAGTAATTTTCCATTTCAAGTACCTATACGTTGATGTTGTGATACTTGTGATTCTAATCTAGGAAAAACAACATGGAGAGGTTGGACTAAGGACTTGCAATACATATATTCCGCCTGATCTTTATCGGGCGGTAATGCAATTTTATTATGCACTAACGACCCGCACCGGCTTCGGCTATTATACATATAAATCTAGCTTCCTCTTGAATCATTCCATGTATTAAAAAAACCGCATTATAATCCGTTGCGTATTTTTAAAGACCTAAGCGAACATAGGGACTAACGTACAGCGGGAAGCGACTTTGTTTTATATTTTTTATATTGGATGAACATAAAACATTGATGGTCCAATGTATCATCAACATATATTATTAATGTGCACGCACACAGAATCAGTAGGCCTGGCTTGCTGAATAGGAAAACTCGTGGGGTCATCGCTGACAAAACTGTACAGAGGGGAAATCAAGATTGAGAAACTATGTGCTATCATCCTCATCTCAAGCATTATTTATGTAATGCGCATTACCAAGCATCGGGTATTTCTTTGCGACAATATTAGTAATACGTCGACGTAAGCCGTATCCATATTTTAAGCAACGGACGAAAAGGGAGAGACGTATTTTCCTCGTTTCTACTTAGTTTATTTTTATTACAAGTGTATTTTAATTTTCATATTTGAAATTAAAAGAAGAATTGTTTACTCGTAAGTAGGGTAAAAGGCACACATTTATGTCCAGGTATACCGCAGTAAGTGTTCCACCCCTTGCAGGCCTGAATCTAGGGGTTCAGTGGGGGCGCCAAGTTTAAACTTTGTAAGTCCAACAAATACGATTTATTTTTATTTTTTGCTCCCCTCGAAAAAGTCTAGATCTGGCGCTGACCGTTTGGTTCTCAATCTATCAGTGAAGCTGAATATCTACATTTTAGGTATGTGGTTTCTTCTTTTGAGTTGCCATAAGAATAAGTAAAATACCTGAAAAAATAAAAACCTTATGTCTTCCTCCAATTGTAAATTACAAAAGCATGGCAAATGCCGAGTATATTATTTATTAGGCAAATTAAAAACATTGTAGCACAATTTCAAGGTTGTGTAATATAAATACATCCACTCCACATACCTACATTTGATTGTTATTAATTTCTCAACATTGAACAGGTGCTACTATTAGGACCCGTTTGTACCTAAAGTGTATAGGCATTTTTATTCCTTTAGGTATGGCAAATTAATAGTAGTAGTAGTAATCACTTTATTAATATATTATATACGAATTCAATTATAAACCTTTACATCAAGGTACAAAAAAAAATACAAATACAAAATTCTCTAAAATGTGCCAAAACTTATAAATACGATACGTGCGAATAGTGTAATAAAAAAATCAACCTTCCTCTACATTTCGGAAAACATTTACTTTTAGTCGTAATTCTTAGTTTGAGGATAAGTAGAAGGTTTGGTCTGCACTAAATCTGACAGTTTATTACCAATACCAAAGTGTGTGGAATACTGAGATTGAAAGTGTCATTACAACCACCAGTTTAAAGCGAAACTTCTTATGCGACTTCTAACTGACAGCGTTAAACGATTAACGCTCAGTGTTGACACTTCCAACTGAGAGCGTTAAACGTTTAACGTTCAGTGTTGCCAAGCCAACTAGAATTTTGGAAAAAAAAATGCTAGATTGATGCCAGGAATAAATTTTAAAGTGAAACTCTTGAACTTATCCGTGTTTCATGAGTTTATGTTATTTTTTGTTTGAATTATTTGAACAATTAGCAATGTAAAATATTTTAAAACAATAAAGTAACTAAACGCAAATATGGGACAGTCGGGGGGGGGGGACTCCACGCACTACTTTTTAACCGTCGCCTCATATCTCTCAAGAAGGATGGTTATCAAGTCGTCTGTATGTTTTTTTTAATTTTTTTTTTTAATGTTTGTTCCTCGATATCTCCGTCGTTACTGGACCGATTTTGAAAATTTTTTTTTGATTGAATGTATATGCATACAGATTGGTCCCATTTTTCTCAGAACCCAGTTCTGATGATGGGATCCTGGAGAAATCGAGGAAACTCCTCGAATCTGAAAGGCATACATATGGTGATTTTTGTGTTTTTAAAGGAACAGCATGCATTTAGGTACGGAACAGTGACATTTGGTGCAGTGGAACTGCTGATGATGGCCAGAACGGAACTCTTCAAATCTGAACGGCACGCTTATTAGTGACTTTGGTATTTTTATAAGAACAGCATGCACTTTCGTCCAGAACAGTGACATTTGGTGCAGTGGAATTGCTGATGATGGTCAGAACCGAACTCCTCAAATCTGAACGGCACGCTTATAGTGACTTTGGTATTTTTATAAGAACAGCATGCACTTTCGTCCAGAACAGTGACATTTGGTGCAGTGGAACTGCTGATGATGGCCAGAACCAAACTCCTCAAATCTGAACGGCACGCTTATAGTGACTTTGCCATTTTTATAAGAACAGCATGCGCTTACGTCTAGAACAGTGACATTTGGTACAGTGGAACTGCTGATGATGATCAGAACCGAACTCCTCAAATCTGAACGGCACGCTTATAGTGACTTTGGTATTTTTATAAGAACAGCATGCACTTACGTCCAGAACAGTGACATTTGGTGCAGTGGAACTGCTGATGATAGTCAGAACCGAACTCCTCAAATCTGAACGGCACACTCATAGTGACTTTGGTATTTTTGTAAGAAAAGCATGCATTTAAGTTCAGAACAGTGACATTTATTTAGTTATGTTTGTTAAGCATATTGAGTTTTCAAGTCAAAGTTTGTCAAGCTTCGATTTCTTATAATATAATCGGATTCATGAGGAATTGAGGAAACTCCTCAAACCTTATTAACGTTATACGTATATTCATTTGTGCTGCCATCTTAATAATTAAAGCATTAAAAGCAGTTTTAAAAAATACTTACACATTTCTACATAATCCAACATTCGCAAGTAGCTTTCACCAGAACCCGAAAGGCGACGGTTTTTTTTTCTTAAAAATTATTTCACTAGCATATTGTGTTTAAATCGAGCAAATGTCTTCTTCTAAATACCATTCGCGTAGCCGCGAGGCATACGGTAGTTGCCATCATAGACCCAGTTTACAAAATACACCCTCTATAGTAGGTACAACGATAGCAGATGAGATGACCGATTATTTATCCCTAACCTGCCTGTCTGTACTGCTTTATAGACATCTCGATCTTACCAATAAATATACTAGCTGTCTTTATCAATGAATCAGTTCCACACTTCCCCTAGATGACACACTCTCTTCTCAGTTTTTCCTCCCGCCGCGGAACCGGCGAGGCCGCACGTACCAGCATTGTAGCTCACTCTGCGAGTGCAAAGCTTCCGGAAATATCTGTAATAAATCGATTTCCTTATCATTGGCATTCAAAAAGAGCGGTATGATGCTATAGTTGTCTTAATAAGTACCGTAAATCTCGAGCAAGAGGAACGTACCGAATGTGTTGCTTTTCATCCACGTGTTTCATCCTATTGCTTTATGGTTTCATTATAATTTATTGATTACAATGTTTCTAATGGTCTCACTGACTATCAGTTAGCCGGATGACAACGACTTGGCTTGTCGGATACGGCTCTGTAACTTTTTGACTCAGGGAGTCCAATAGGCGGCCGATATTATAGCGACGCTAAAATGTCTTAGATGGTAAATTACCAATTTAACCGCTCTCCTTAGAAAACAGTAACATATAAACATGAAGATCAATCAAAATATAACTTATGTCATCTTTTTGCTATAAGCAAAACCACAGCACACCTAAACGTCGCATTCATTTAGTAAACAATACACAATCGTACGTGGACATTAAAACAAATTGCTGCGATTTACTCTAGGAAGGGAACTCCCTCACACAAACATCTAAATGTGACATCGTCAACTTATTATGTCCTATTCAGAAATTATGAGCATAAACAGTTCTAGAACGAGAAACACCATGAATTTATGATGAAAATAGGTAAAGCGAGGTCGTCTTAGGAGTGTGTTTTCATTGTTCGATCCGGTTTATCATATCGGATATAAAGAAATCATGTGGGTTTTATATATTTTTAGAAAGTTCCACGACAAACAATTATGTTAAGATAACCTTCAAATTCCGAATTTCATCCGTCGCAGGTCGCGTCCCATCCCTCGTTTATTTGTCCACTAAGTACGGTCGATATTTTTTGTTTACCTATTGCGACACTGTGCATGCAGCATCTTGCATTAGTCGCATAGATTTTAGGATAGCCTCCGATATCGGACCGGGCAATGTAAAAACGCCTTAAGGGACTATTGTTATGGATCATACTGTGACTAAATGAACGACATAGGTAATTTTAAATGGAACTCAGTTGTCCTAAGTTAGTTAGCGGACATAATTGCCATAGCATCATTATTACGATATTTTATGGTTTTGTTTTCCAAAACATTTATACTTACCTACACTTTATACAGCCTGGCAAAAAGAGTAGAATTTTAAAAAGTGGAAACATCGTAGTGCCGATGCCGTCTCTTTCAAATCATGTGCAAGGAAACGGGACGACACTACGATGCTGCCACTTTTTAATTTTTACTCTTTTTTGCCAGGCTAGATTTGATTTGCACCTGCGATGACCTCTCTAAGCTAAAACTAACTTAATGATCGTGGTCGATTAAGCTAAAAATAAAAAAAACCGGTCAAGTGCGAGTCGGACTCGCTCACCGAGGGTTCCGTACAAACTTTCAATAGTTGAATCATTAAAATGTTATTCATAGAACTCTACAGATTTGACTAAATCCCTCAAGAATCAATTTCCCACATAACAAGTAATATTTTAATATACAATTTTATTGTTAGACAACGTCCAAATAAAATCAAGACTATTCGACTTCAATAGTTTACGACTTACGACATGTCGCAAGGACGCTCCTGAACCGACCTCATTATATCAGGAAAAACGCGATGTAGGAAATGAGCGTTCAACGTACAGCGACATCTACCGGCAAATTGAGTAAACTAATGCGCATCACGAGCTAGTATGGAAGATGATTTTTATGGAATAATTGTTTATTGCGTGAACCGATTTTAACCATTTTGCCTCTATTTGAAAGCAGGTAATTTCATTGTTATTTTGATAAAAAATACAGGTACAATAAACGCCCGCAAGGGTGTTAAAATTGAAAATGTAAATCTGAAAGGTTTTTTATAAATAAAAAAAAAGTTTTCAAGGTACATGTACGATTTTATTTTTCCTGTAATATTCATTATAATAGCCATGTTTGGTGAAAATTTCATAAATTTATGTTGGTAAACTTCGGAGATAAGGGAAGGGAACGGTATTTTTTTTACATTTTCCTTCAAAAAACATTTTTTTTCCACAACAAAAAAATTATAACAAATAGTTTTGATATGTACAGTTTGAGCTCTTTCTAACGATACCCCACTTGACCTAGTTTCTTGAAATTTTCAGTTTGACCCCATTTCATTTTGGCCATTTTCTATCATTTATATTAATTAAATAAAAAAAAAATTCTTTCAATTTGTAGAGGTTCACAATGTTTATAACTATTCCAAATTTCATATCGATAGCATAAGTAGTTCTCGAGATATTTAACAATGTGACAGACGGACAGACAGACGGACAGAGTCGCACCATAAGGGTTCCTGTTGTACCTTTTTTGGTACAGAACCCTAAAAAAGAGTGTATGGTCATTTTAAATACTTAAAGAGTGTTTTTTTTACATGCGCTATCAGTTATGAATTATACCTAACGTATGCGGAATGAAATCTGGACAAAATTCAATGTCTTATAAAATTAATATAACATAGTTTATTTTTGATATCTTTCGTGATTTTAATTATGTATTGAATATCGATAAATAAAAGAGTTAGTTTTCGCCAATGTGAAGCTTCTAACAGAACTTGTGATACTTTATATCCATCGGTGTCGACAAAACCAATGTTAGCATTTTTTAAGGTCCAAATTTATCTTCCATGTGATAACTTTTTAAAGAAGCTTCGTATGCTCGATATTTTTCACATTCTTGTCCGTAGGATCATTAGTGTTCTCAAAATAATAGTTTTCTAGTCATGAAATTCCATTTACTCGACATATTATTAGTCATTCATAAACCCAGAAATGCAAAAACAGCTGTTTTTTACATTTTTTGACTTAAGGCCGTTTTCACATTATCCGATCCGATATCGGGTGTCGGACCGACATCCTACACTCGATAAACGCTTCCGATAGTGTCGGATGTCGGTCCGATAAAACGCATTGTTCCAAATCAATGAAGTATGATTTTGTATCAAAAAATATATTTAATTTTTTTTATATTTAATAATTATACGCACTACATTTCAAATATTTTATTGTAAAATTTAAATAACGATCATAAAAATACTCAAGAGTGGCAGCTAAAATAAATAATTTTACATTTAACTATATCTACTAAAAGATGAAAAAAATAGTATCCGCAATTCGGACCGATGAATACCAATCTTTTTTTTTCAACAGAAATTCATCATTAACAGCTGTTTAATAGACGCCATTTTTGTCACGGACATTACTACAAACTACAAACGTATACCTACATTATATACGCACACGTGTATACAAATATTATCGGCCGACAGCTGGCGGGGGGTCCGGCTTGCCAAAAATGTCGGAAGCGTCCTGCCGATATCGGCAGTTCGATGGTACCTCGGACAAAAACTGTCGTAGGATAGTGCCATCTGGATTAAATCCGCAATTTTTGCGTTTTATATCGTTTTTTAGTAATAATGATCTATCAAATACATAAATAAAGACCTGGAAGCGCATAAATCTTACATTTTACATCCTTCCTACATCCGATATCGGATCGGATAATGTGAAATCGGCCTTACGGCGTAGCAGCATTTTCAAAGTTTTTTATTTTATTTATGAAGACTATAGGTCTAACTTTTTTTGAATGTGTATCGATACTCATGTCTTCAAGATAATTTTTATCACTTTCGCTGCCCCATTCGAATGCTGTCTCGAGCTCTCTGTAAGATTTTGTGCCTTAGGGGGCCGACATTTCTTTTAATCAAATCTCTCCCAGAAAACTTGCCAATGCTGTAATGTTTTCTTGAACCACGCTTTGTTGCGGTAGTTTTTGTAAAGAAAAAGGACGCAAAAATATTATAAATTGACTGTTAGCTTCTAACCCTTCCTACAAAACTTTCCTCGGGCTTTTGCATTCGGTCACAGAAAATTGGTATGTAGAAATAACAAACAGTTTCGCTAGGACGTCCTTCTCTATTGACCATCATTTCGAGAAAAGGAATTTTACCAGTTTAAATGACAGATATGTAAACTTTAATCTGGCATTTATACATTATTTTAGTTTATTTATTTACCTACTTACTCGGTACGATATCAAAACTTTGTCCAGATTTCATTCCGCATACGTTACATGACATGATTTTATTTTGGGCACCCTGAGTGGCCAATGTGGCCATATTACCATATACCTACAGTCCTACATAATATAGGAACGCAACCTAAATGCGTTCGGAATTATATTGATCGTCACCTTCGAGTACAGTCAGCGATAGAAGCTTAAGTATACAAAATATACAAATGACACATTTGACACAAACACTTTCAGAATCCTGCTTTATAATAATCAAAGTATTTTGATTGACATTTGTCCTACATATTAGGTAAGTATAGTTACTTAGTTATACATTGTCATTATGACGACCCGCATGGCAACGTAAGGTCAGCTTTTTGTTGCATTACTGAGATTTGAATTTGCCATTTATTGAATAAATTATTTAACAGAGAGAGAATCGACGTCTTTTTATCGAATCGAAGCTTATATATCTAAACCTGTAGATGTACAATGTACATATGAACAGGGATTAAGGGTTTCTAGACCAGTGGTGGGCAAAAATCTGAAGAAATTTTAGAGTAAGGTAAGGCCACATTTAGGTAGGTACACTTAAAAATGGCAAGTGTTCAATCTTGTAACTGTGAGCGCGCCTAAAATTTCGACAGTTTATTACCTGGAATTTGACGCCGATACTCGCTTAAACAGAAACCGAAATTTCAGCGGGACACTACCAAAAAAAATTGACGTAATTTCTAAAAATACCTGCTACGGGCGCACATGACACACTCGTAATGATTGTAATGAACTTATCTGTTCGAGAAGAAATACGAGCCAGCCCCCATGGATGTCAAGGTTGACATTATTTACTGGCATTATCATTAGCTGAAAGGTAAGGAAATGGTTTGTAAATAAAACTTATGCTTGGGAGGCTATTACCAGCTTTATCATGCGAACTAATTAGTGGATCTCACTATTCATTCTCACTTCCTATAGGCCTAGCACATGATGGCCGCGAGATATGATGGGGATGGGTAGTCTATCTCGCGGCGACATACTCTCGCGGCAATGATGTGCTAACCCTGCTGCACATCTTATTCCAGCCCACTATAATATGGAATAGATCTTAAACTATTTAAGAGTAAAGACCTAAACATCTTTTAGGTATACATGCTCTATCCTAGACTGTTTCGACACTTTCCATCAGGTGAGATCGTAGTCAAATGCGATACCTGTTTCCAATTTAAAACATTTTGGTACAGAACCCTAAAAACAATACTTTGGTCGGAAAACATATACCTACCTACCTAAATAAGTGCGGTTCTCTAGAGGTAAGCTGATCAGGTGTTTGCCCCCGAAAACCTCCATACAGCAAATTTCACCGAAATCGTTAAAGCCGTTTCCGAGACGTCCGAGGTGCCGAAGTGCATATCTGGCAGGCAATTATGGTCGCTCGATAAATGATAAAACATCTGGCCGTCCCTATCGCACTTACTAATAGTGCGATAGGGACGGCCTGATATTATATCGTCTATCGCGCGACCATGCTACCCGTGCAAAACAGGGTGCGTAGCAGAATGGCACAAACGCTCACGAAACGCTCACGAAACGCTCACGAAACGAATCGCTAGTAGATATCTATCTCTATCGCTTTTACGTATTGGCGCGACAGAGCCAGACTAGGTACCTTTCGCGGCGTTTCGTTTTCGTTTCGCGTCGGAGAAATGCCATTCGGCTACGAGGCCAGGCTTGTTCAGATACATGTGAGTGCCTTAGCCAGTCCAATATATTTGATGGAAAGTATACCAAGAATTGACCGTTTAAAAGATGTAATAGGTAAAATTGTACCTACATTCATAAGACGATTTCTACATTTAAAATGGGTTAAGTATCCGATAACATTATCACGCAACTTTCCTCGAACCAAGGCCAAATAATAGCAATAGCTACCATATTATCAGGGTGGCTAGCCGAATGGCACAATCGCTCACGAAACGCTCACGAAACGAAGCGCTAGTAGATATCTATCTCTATCGCGCTTGCGTATTGGCGCGACAGAGCCAGCGGCGTATCGCTTTCGTTTGGCGTCGGAGAAATGCCATTCGGCTACGGGGCCAGGATGTATTACGAGAACTGCCTTCAATTAATTCAGTGAGATAATGAAATGGAGCTACCATTGACGATTCACGCGTTACAGATGTCCCAATTAGAAACCAGTTGAATTGCTGTGCTACAAGTAGGTCAGGCTACGTGATAGTGAACTACATTTTGATCTTGTCACAGAAAAAATAGTAAGTAGGTAGTAAGTACCTATTAGGCCTGTTACTTAATACTATCAAGTACTATCATACAGAAAATACACTTCCTGCAATCTACATACCAAATGTTATCTAAGATGTGTTCCGTTTCGGCTAATTATTTAATAAATAAATAATAAATATTGGGTACACCTTACACAGATCAACTTAGCCCCAAACTAAGCAAAGCTTATACTATGGGTGCTATATAAGCGACGATATATGTACATACTCAAACAGATAAATACATACTTAATATATACATAGAAAACATCCATGACTCAGGAAGAAATATCTGTGCTCATCACACAAATAAATGCCCTTACCGGGATTCGGACCCTGCAGGATCGCGGCTCAGCAGGCAGGGTCACTACCGATTGAGCCAGACCGGTCGTCAAATTTAGGTTTGTCAACGCACAAGCAAGCGCGGATCCAGCTTCGTGCCCAGGTGGGGGGAGGGGGGGGGTCACGTGGTAAAGGCCCAGGCCCCAGAGGGGGGGTCACGTGGTCTATTTCATGATCACGGATCCAGGGGGAGGGGGTCATGACCCCCATGACCCCCCCCTGGATCCGCGCATGCGCACAAGTAGCGTCAAGTTGTGCGACCCCTAGTCATCTCGTAGCGTAGCAATGCTGAGTCGAATGGAGCAGTTTTCTCGAAAGGAACAGTGTCGCATGGCCTTGTATTTTCATATGATTTGACTTGGTCTAGTTATAGGTACCTACTAGAGATGGGTAGGGGTGAGTAAATACTGAGTATTTACCCGTAATTTACTCAAAGCACCGAGTAAATACTCGTATTTACTCATTTGGGTGAGTATAAACTGTTACCTAAAAATAATTTAAAAAATGAGATTTAAGTACTTAGTCGTGTTTATTTTAACTGTGTGGACATGTTTAAATGAGATTTATATTATTAGAAGCTTATGGGAGTCTTAGTTTGTCGAAAAAAAGGTAATCTTTGTGAGAAAAAAATAGTGATAATGTTTAGTTAGCAGTTTTGTTTTAAGAAAGCAGGTATTTACAGTAAAAGTATGAGACTTCAATGAAATTGATGTTCTAGATAACGGCATGAAGTTCGGAAGTGATTGTTAATGTGGCACTTACGACCTTTTATTAAGGGTTTTCTAAAGAAAACTCAAAAATGGCTCAGCTGGTGACGTTTAAAGTACTAGTTTTGTGTTTTGTATTATATGGCCAATAATTTGACGGTTTCTGGATATTTTTCCAACAACGAATTCGAAAGTTATAAAGGTATAAACATTATTTTGGCCTTAATTATCGTTTTATTCCAAAACTGTTCATATTATTAAAAAACTTTTTTAGAAACATTCAATTAATTTTTAAAGACCTATCAGATGATGTATAAACACACTGGTAATTTCTGAATTTTATTTTTGTGAAAAATAGTTACATGTATGGAGAGCACGTCTTTAAAATAAAATTAATATAAATTTGATTACTTAACTTAGTAGTCGATAACAAAATACACCAATATTTCTAATTTGTATTTCCATTTCAGCACGCGAAATAGTTTATACCCATCAATTTGAGTAAAAACGAGTAAATACGGGTATTTTGAGTAAATACTGAGTATTTACTCGATATTTACTCTTGAGTATTTACTCACTACCCATCTCTAGTACCTACCTACACGGTGCTCGTGAGAAATATTTTTTTTTAAATACAGATGAGGAAATAAGTATTGGCAATTTTTTTTTTGTATAATTGAATTTATTTTTACATAAAAAGTAAATGTTATTCATAAAACTGACACTTAAAATGAGTTTTGACGTTTTTTTCTGAAAACCTCCCCATATAACCATAATCGGTCGCCGTTCCTACGCAAATCCTCCTATTTTGTGTACACACAGGTCTTCGGGTCTCAATGTTTAGTCGCAGTACGGTCGACGTTTAGTCGCGGCGACCCAAATGGGGACGATTGGTAACAGGCACAAATGGTCACAGAAGTGACAGAAAGTGTGCACTACGCGTGCACACATTGTTACCGTTTGGCGACCATTTTCCCGAAATCATTCGTTCATTTCATTCTTTTTAAATGGCGACTGTCAGAGACGTCAAAGTGAAAAAGAAATAAAATCATTTGACATTAAAATGTAATGGCGTAAGAATTTGTTAAAGGTAAATATTGTTTGCATTTGTATTATGTATAATGTGGGCTAATTACCATGGCCAATTAAATTGCTCGAGTTATTTCATAAAATAAGTCTAAATTTATCAACGCGCCATCAATTTACCTCAGTTTAACCAGCAATAATATTATTGACTACTCGGTGTTTGTGTTTATAACTATTTGATTGGTGAAGTTTTAGTGCTGTGGTGTATATACTATACTGAAATAATAAAAATAATGCCTAGAAAACCAACAAAGTTGTTAAAATATGGATTAAGACTGGGTAATATTCTATGTAAAAAACAGTCGCCAAACGGTCACCAAAACGGTCGCAAAATGGTCGCAGCGTACACGCGTGACCGAAAGCAGTGAATATTTATAAGATTTTCAAGATGGATTCTTGTATTCATACGTCGACTAATAAAGTGTCGTTAAAAGTCATTCTGACAGTGACATTGACAGCCACAAATTCGTACACATTTTGTTACCGTAACGAGTGCACACGACGACTACACTTTGTTATTGTAACAATACGGTCGCATTGTTTGCACGACGTTACCACGCGTTATGTCACATTTGACAGTTAGTTACTGATTTGAAGATTTTGCGACTGAAATGGTTGTATGGGTCATTATTGAAAGGTTTTACTTCTCACTTTTTGACGTCTATCAATGAGGATACTGCGACTATTCTCCACAATGGCATTAACGTCGGCAGAAAACCCTTTTGTACTGAGTAACAATAAGAAAATATGTTTTTTTTAATTGGTAATAAAACTAGGCGAAATCCAGAAAAGTACGTATGACAGTTTAGTCTTAAAATGGAATCAGGAATATGCTGTTAAAATCTCTCACAATGCTCACGAGCACCGTGTATATGGTAGCCTGGTAGGATATATTTTAAACTAGCTTTTGCCCGCGGCTTCGCTCGCGTTAGAAAGAGGCAAAAAGTACCGTATGTCACTCTCCATCCCTTCAACTATCTCCACTTAAAAAATCACGTTAATTCGACGCTCCGTTTTGCCGTGAAAGACGGACAAACAAACAGACGCACACACTTTCCCATTTATAATATTAGTATGAATATGGATTTACTTAAATTTTGCTATTATGTTGTACCTATAGTCAGCGCCGGCCCGTGCATTCGATCAGGGTAGAGTGAGTTTTGAATTTCGGCGTCCTTGGGAAGAAGCTTTACGACGTAGATTAAAAAATCGCGAGCGTAGCGAGCGCGAAATTTTTTTCATAGTAATGCCGCAAGGCAATACTGAATTTATGGATTTCATCATACAGAAAAGGGACAAGGGTTGAACTTTCTCAGTCGCACCCTAGTATAATTACGTGGGGCTGAACGTCGATATCATGTAGGTACATAAAATAACAAACAAAAGTACTATAGTGGCCAAGTCGAGAAATTAGACTTGAAATGAAAACGCGAGAGCTGTGCGCGCGGAATTTTTCGTAAGTAACTAAAAGAGAACTGATGTAAATAGTAAGCGCGAGCGAAGCGAGCGCGATTATTTTTCCTATTGACGCAATTTATTAAAACTCAACCCGCTAGCGGGGAAGCAGCGAGTTTCCAAGCTTTGATCAATTGCAGAGCTGCGGTCTTTGGCATATTTTGGGGTATTTTGACTTCACAGGGCGCCTATGTCCCCCACTATTAGGCCTTATATTTCGCCATCACTATTATTTTTATAAAACTAAGAGTTGAAATTAAGACATTAACTGTGAATTCTATCGTCACCGTCAGGATGCCCATTTGAGAGTTGTAATTATTTTGCCACTAAGTGCCCTTCGGGATCTTAGTCCTTTGAAGTTCGCTCATCTCCTGTGACTCACAAAATTGCGCCTCTTTGAGACTTTTCGCGCCTTTGGCTTTATGAGGCACTCCGCTTTGGACTATCGGATAGACTCATATTTTTGCATTTGGATAACGACGTAGCTTTGTCTTTGGGCCGCAAAACAATGTGGTTCGTCAAGGGCTAATAGAATCCTCCTTTTACGACGCCCTAGCAACAGCGCCTTTATGAATGTTGCTATATGTTGGCTATGTGGTCCAACTTTCCACTTAATCTGAATTACAAATCTAGATTTTCAATAGGTGTATTAATTCCCGACTCCTCTCGCCATTTTGTGAAATGTGCGCGCCCACACAATGTATAATTTTTTTTGTATGGATTTTTCCACATTCTCGATTTTGGCGCCCCCTTACCATGTGGCGCCTAGAGCGGCCGCTCCACTCGCTCTACCCTTAATCCGGCCCTGCCTATAGTACTCTTTATGTGACTTACTGTGACGTTGTATTGCGGCGTCATATTTCAAAAGACGCAACCCTAAATATTTAGGTTACTTTACTACGCACTATTTCTGGAATTTGGGGTTTTCCGGTAGTATTAGGTTGTGCTTCAATTTCCCTGAATATTCCAGATACCGACATTTGATACATTTGACTGGCCAAGGTAACTCGTCACAGTACTCACAGTACGTCACAGTACCTATACTAGACATGATATGCAGGCGTAGTAATTACTAATAAGGAAAGAGGATCGAGTATTATAGAGTTACTGTCGAAGTAAAATGTGTAATCACAGTGCAAAGATTGACACAGGCTTAAAACTTTTGAACCTCAGTTTTGACAATTTGGCCCATATTCTTAGCTTGATATGTTTTAAAATGTCAAATAATAATATTAGCGCCATCTAGCTGAGCGTACCCCAAAGGTGTAAGGTGTAATGCCATCTAGGCTACCGTACCTTTTTCTGTATGGTACTGAGGTACGCTTTTTTCTTAGACTTTATCTGTCAATACGGAGTTATATATATATTTGCTACTACGCACTAATATTATTGGAATTTGGGGTTTTCCGGTAGGTTGTGCTTAAATTTCCCTGAATATTCCAGATACCGACATTTGATACATTTGACTGGCCAAGGTAACAACGTCACAGTACGTCACATGATATGCAGGCGTAGTAATTACTAATGAGTAATGAGGTACATACGTCATTAATGTCATTATGAACTGAATGAACGACTGGATTTTTGGCGGGACGACTGTACGCATGATTAGGCTACTAGACTCGTATCGAATTTAGCACATCAAGTTATTGTTTTCTGTAGTATTTGACTTAAGAAATCAATATTTATAGCTTGCGGGAATTAAAAGTGCGTGATGACTGCGTATTTTTAACCGCCTTCCAAATCTCAAGGGAAGGGGTTCTCAATTCGTCTGTATTTTTTTTATTTTTTTTAATGTTTATTCCTCTATATCTCCGTCGTTACTGGACCGATTTTGAAAAATTTTTTTTTGATTGAATGTATATGCATACAGATTGGTCCCATTTTTCTCAGAACCCAGTTCTGATGATGGGATCCTGGAGAAATCGAGGGAACTCCTCAAATCTGAAAGGCATACATATGGTGATTTTTGTGTTTTTAAAGGAACAGCATGCATTTACGTACGGAACAGTGACATTTGGTGCAGTGGAACTCCTGATGATGGTCAGAATGGAACTCCTCAAATCTGAACGGCACACTTATAGTGACTTTGGTATTTTTATAAGAACAGCATGCACTTACGTCCAGAACAGTGAAATTTGGTGCAGTGGAACTGCTGATGATGGTCAGAACGGAACTCCTCAAATCTGAACGGCACACTTATAGTGACTTTGGTATTTTTATAAGAACAGCATGCACTTACGTCCAGAACAGTGACATTTGGGTGAGCCGCCCCTGGTTAGAGTTTCGTTCTGATAATCATTCTCATCTGTAAGTACTTCAGAATCATCCAAATTTCAAAATTGGTTCAGAAATGACGGAGATATCGAATAACAAAAATTAAAAAATATACAGACGAATTGATAACATAATCCAACATTTGAAAGTATTTATTACCAGAACCCCAAAGGAAGGCGGTTTTTTTTTTCTTAAAAATTATTAATTAAACATGTGTGTATGTTTTTTTTTAATTATGGACTCCGAAAACGGTGTTGGCCAATGGAGTGACGTCACATAATTCAGATCAACTATGGAAATTAGAGGTAGTAATCTGATCTCCATAGAAGCAACCTCTATTGTATTAAAATTCATAGTCGTTGACGGGTGTGACAATGTGAAATATTTTTTCTAAATATACTGACGTCATGTCATAGATATTCTATAGATTAATATGGCTGATGTTGTTTTTGCCTGATCAAGTAAAAGTAAACTTTAAATAATTTTTTTGCGGGTTTTTAAGTCGTAATAAAATATGGTACTATTTTTTTTCGTTTAATTAGACAGTAATTAATAATATAAGACATACTTTGAAAAAGAGTCAAGTAGCCTATTGGGTATGGTACATAGCAAGTTATACTAGAAATTTATTAGTGTTAACATTAATTAAGAAGTGTTTTTAATATTCTTAATTTTCATCCTATAGATATTTTTTTTAAAGTTCTTAGCATTAATATATAAATAAATAATTTATTTATATATTAATTTGCATTTTGCAAACATTTTGCAATAAGATGTCAACTCAAAAATTTGACGATTAAAGTTGACATTTTATTGCAAAATTCATGTAGGATAACACATTATTGCGTATCAGCATCATGTACTGTAAACATGGTTGCTATGAAACTTAATGACAACTGTCAACGAGTGTTTAACGCGAGTCTGTTTGCATTGCATTGCGGGCCGAATTATTTTGTATGGATACATTTTTAATTTAAATTCTAAGCAAAAGTTATCTATATGATCATGATCAACTACGAAATCGTGAAACATACTAAAATTTAAAAATTGAAATAAGTTGTCATATTTAAAAGAAAAAGCTACTTAAAGACTACTCAAACAAAATAATTTGATTGTTCCCATAGTTGCGTATACTAAAATTATATAAAATTTCACCGTTTCATATGTACATGTTGGCGGTCTGACCTTGAGTTAGTAAAAGGTGCTCAGTATGAAAATAAATACATATTCCAGTAAAACAATTGCTGGTTATAAAATACTAAGTGCACACCATGTATGAACATAAATAAAGATTTTATTATGTATGTAGACAGCAAATAAACACAGCCTGTAAAGAAATACTTAAACATATTTTTAATTAAATTTTTAAAGTATGTTTGTAAAGTATTTAACTTCTCGCATCAATCAACAAAACTAATTATAAATTATAAAACCTAAAGCAAAAACTAGGACTAAAATTAAAAATCGTGGACTTACGCAACGCTTATTATGCTTTTTGCAATCAAGAATTCAAAACAATATTTTAACAAAAAGTTTTTTTTTTTTTAGTAATTTAGTCTTAAAACTAGTTTTATTGGATACACCACGTAGGATCTGACACTATAATAAATACCTATCTCAATAAAAACTGCAGCTACTTACGGAGGCTAAGTTGGTCATAGCGGCTGCACATCAAGCTAGCTGTTAATCACAGTGTAAACACGTATTTTTGAGCTTTTTTAACACAATCTTCCAAGCTTTGCTCGGTCTTTCGATTGGAAGCTAGCCGTCTATTTAAGCCGAATGGATAAATAATTATATTGAACCTGGCAGGTAAGCATGGTCGCGTGATAAACGATATAACGTCAGGCCGTCCTATTCGCACTATTTGTAAGTGCGATAGGGACGCACCGATGCGATAAAGTTTATTATCCAACTATTGTGCTACGTCCGCTGCTATCCTCCGTAGGTTATGCTTTTATCTTTGAGTAGATTCAAGATTAGTAACAATCTTTCATGGCTTAAAAATGTTAAACCTAGAAAAACCTTATAATAGAAATCGAAGAGAAAAATAAGGAAATGGCATAGTACCTACGTAAATATACAACCCTCTAGATAACAATAGTCATTTGTTTTACAAGAGGCAAAGTTGTTGTTTAACCGCACGTGCCAATATTGATACCCGAGCAAGCTAAGGATTCCAATATTGAACCGCGAGCCTAGCAAGTGGTTCAAAAAGTGGAATCTTGAGCGTTGCGAGGGTTTCAAGGCACGAAGGTTAAACAAACTTTGCCACCGAGTGAAACACAACATTTTCACCACACCATCAACGCGAACTAAATAGTTACTGACTATAGTATATTTTATAAAATATCAAACTAAATCAAAATCATTATTCAATATTTATGATTCTAAATCATCATTTATAGGTAAATTCTACCAGCCAGCTCAAGTTAAAATTTGTACGAAATTACTTTGCACTCTTGTGCATAAAATGCAATTTTGCTATCTGTTTTCGAATAGCAAAGAGAGCCTTTACCAGTTGGAGTGGTGAAAAACAAATTAAGATGTTTTAAATGTGTCCAAAAACGAAAACATGTAGAGGTTGATTATGTTTTCACAAATTGATGTAGTTCGGATTTTGTTTTGATACGACCTTCCAGGAACAATCACAGATGACCAGGGAGAGGTCCTCTGGTGCCGATAACAGACGTATGACGTCAAGCTACATAATATATAGAGTATTTTACCTGGATTATATATACGACCCATACAACCATTTCAGTCGCAAAAATCTTCAAATCAGTAACTAACTGTCAAATGTGACATAACGCGTGGTAACGTCGTGCAAACAATGCGACCGTATTGATACAATAACAAAATGTAGTCGTCGTGTGCACTCGTTACAGTAACAAAATGTGTACGAATTTGTGGCTGTCAATGTCACTGTCAGAATGACTTTTAACGACACTTTATTAGTCGACGTTTGCACACATAACGGTAACAACATGTGGACGAATTTGTGGCTGTCATTGTCACTGTCAGAACGGTTTCTGACAGTGACATTGACAGAATTTGTACACACATGTGTAGGTCTGATTACCGAACTGCTCCTAAACCACTGTATCCGCAAATGACAATCTGAAATACGAAGGTTTCTCAAACTGTCTTGTGAAGTTGTGGACTGGTTGCTTTGAATCATTTAAATATGAGCGAATTAAATAATAATAAACGACGACGACCATTTAAGCACTCTTCGACATTTTATAGAAATGTGGGAAAGTTAAGAAAAGTGCAGAATGATAATACAAATAGATAAGCACTTTATAGTTACTTAATGTATTAAATATATAATTTTTAATTCTTATTGATAAAAATGAAGTGTACTGTTGCTTTACACAATAAAAGTAGGAATCAAATGAAATAGAGTATTTACTGTGATATTAATAGAATTTCTGTTGCGCAATGATAGTTTTTTTCAGTACAGATGCTGCTTTTTTTAACGCAGTAGTGCGAGCAAATCAAACAATGATTAATTTCTTGTCTGGTCGAAACTCTTAGCTTAGATTTAGGTACTGAAAATCGTCGTACGATACACGTGCGAAAAGGACATTCACAACTCGTGTCGATTTAAAACACTCCCTTCGTTCGTGTATTAATTTATCGCTACTCGTATCGATTTTCCTCTTTTCCGCACTCGTATCTACAAGTATTTTGTTTGGGTTACAAAAAAAAACACATTATTTACTCTACTACGTTTTATTTATGTCTCTTTAACATTACAAATTTGTAGACACTTATCTATACAAAAATCTTGACAAAAGAAGTACAAATCGCTGAAATTAATGTTGATAGTAATATTAATGACGACTACTTCAACAAGTGTCAATTGTGAAATGCCGCAAAATACTAGTTGCTCTATAGAAGACCATAATAATATGATCCCCGATCCTTTACAACCCAGCAGCTCGGTACGCACGTTACAATTTTTTTTTAATCTTTTTTAGTGAGGGCAACTGAGTACGACGGCATATTTAATTGTTTATAAAGTTTGAGGATACCTGGAAAAAATTAATACATGAAGCCATTTTGAAAATATAATAAATATTCACTGCTTTCGGTCACGCGTGTACGCTGCGACCATTTTGCGACCGTTTGTCGACCGTTTGGTGACCGTTTGGCGACTGTTGTTTACATGGAATATTACCGTCTTAATCCATATTTTAACAACTTTATTGGTTTTCTAGGCATTATTTTTATTATTTCAGTATAGTATATGCACCGGAGCACTAAAACTTCACCAATCAATATACATAACACGCAAACACCGAGTAGTCAATAATATTATTACTGGTTCAACTGAGGTAAATTGATGGCGCGTTGATAAATTTAGACTTATTTTATGAAATCACTCGAGCAATTTAATTGGCCATGGTAATTAGCCCACATTATATTACAAATGCAAACAATATTTTATCTTTAACAAATTCTTACGCCATTACATTTTAATGTCAAATGATTTTATTTCTTTTTTACTTTGACGTCTCTGACAGTCGCCATTTGAAAAGAATGAAATGAACGAATGATTTTGGGAAAGTAGCCGCCAAACGGTAACAATGTGTGCACGTGTAGTGCACACTTCTGTCACTTCTGTGACCATTTGTGCCTGTTACCAATCGTCCCCATTTGGGTCGCCGCGACTAAACGTCGACCGTACTGCGACTAAGCATTGAGACCCGAAGACCTATGTGTACACAAAATAGGAGGATTTGCGTAGGAACAGCGACCGATTATGGTTATATGGGCGAGTATGTATGTAATGTACATTGCCAGAAGTTTTACCCGAAGAACAATTTTAAAGTCATTGCCATCAATAGTAATTTGTTTTATAAGGGGGAAAAGTTGTTGTTTAACCGCTCGTGCTAATATTTATACCCCGCAAGCGAAACATTGCAATATTGAACCACGAACATATCGACTTATCGAGTGTTTCGAGAAGTGGAATCTTGAACCCTGCGAGGGTTCCAAGGCACGAAGGTTAAAGAAAATTTTGCTTCCGGCATATTTCACTACACCAGCACAAGTAAAATACTAACCGAGTAGTATTCACGAGTTAACAGAATGGTGGCCGCTCACAGATGTAAGAAGCGCTTGGCGTCCGTTGGCTCGTTGGGTGGACGACATCCGGAAAATTGCGGGCCACAACTGGATGAGACTAGCTCAGGACCGGGACAAGTGGCGTACTAGAAGAGAGGCCTATGCTCAGCAGTGGGCGATAAAGGGCTGATATGATGATGATGATTCACGAGTCTATCATTATGCGTGTCACGCTGTACAATATACCTAAGTCAGGCAATGTAGGCAGGAAAAATCTGTGGGATCAACTGATGACACGTCTCAAGATTTCATCAAAATAAGATGAAACTTTATCGCTATTACGCACATGTTTTTTGCTCAATATAGATCTGCGAAGTGCTAGCAGGGCACTACTACTATACTTACCTACCTATCTTAGGCTACTTGCCTCCTAGTCAAATCAGCTTCTTTTTAAGCACTGTCAAAACGAATTTCAACGTCTTGCTAATATGGAATTAATATGAAATCGAATTGAGTGACGTCACGGTTAACTCAGTTACTTTATATATTTCTACCTGACTTATTGAATAGAAATTGGATTTAAAAATAACTTCAATCCATATTTTTCTTATATTTATCTGATGCTTTATTTCGTGCATGGTATAAAATATTTTATTTTAAGAACAGTCAAATTCCCTATTGTACATCGCATGTCGTTGCGCTTCGTCGTCATCTCATACTTAGACCAGTGATGGACATGCTTTTTCTATTGGGAGCCAAAATTTGAAGGAATTTTAGAGGGGCCACATTTCCACCAAAATTCATTCTTACTACAGAGCTAGCATATCACACACTATTTAGAAGGACCGGTAGAGTGCCCGATAACATCCTTTTGCGGGCCGGACTTGGCCCGCGGGCCGTATTTGATTCACCACTGTCATAGACATATGAAGTTTACAGAAACACCATTACAGGCTTCAAAAAATCAAGCAGCTAATTGATGAAACAGAAACAACGCCACGGTATAATTAGAAGGCTGAATAGTATTTACCGATTTAATAATAAGATCAATGTCCTCTGAAATAAACATTTTATGATGTTCTTCTTAAATCGTAATTGTTATGTTAAAGCATTTATTTTTAAATCTTAGTTTATGTATTTATTTTCACTGTTATCTTCATTGCTGAATTTTAGACGCTAGGTGAATATAATGAGGCGTGAAATTACTAGATCATTTCTAAAAAAATACTCGATAATATTTTGTTTTTTCATGTTTATTACAAAGTTTCAACAGCCATTTCCTGTCTTCATCTTCAGATCAACTCTAGGAATATGTCATCATAATATTGCATTTGGTATTCGAATTACATATGTACGCAAAACTTCAACTCGGATCGGAAATTAGGAAGTGGGTAAAATTTAGTTTCTCAGATTTGACCCACACTAACATACACACTATACGCTACTTCAGGACTTCTCCGATTTGATTCGCTCCGTCAACGAGCGTGTAAAGCGAATGCTATAGAAGTGAAAAAAGGGAAAGAGCTCGAGATCTCTGTCGGTCCCCAACAGGCGATATTTATAAAACAAAACTAGTATCATTTGATAATTAATATAAGGATAATATAAAAAAATACCTTTGCTCCATGTTATCGCTTTGCATATTTTTTTAAAATTAAGTTTGTTTCTGTTTATAGTGTTTTTTTTTAGAAAAGAGGTCTAATTTACAATTATTTTAAATTCATACTCTGATTTTGCAACGTAAACGTAAAGCAAGTAAAAGTAGGTATACATCAAACTCACACTAACACTCACCACCGCTGAAGTGTCATTTCAGGCTGAAGCTCGCGTCAGCTTTTATCAGCCTGCGTATAAAAGGATGCGCCTACGCCGCTACAGCGAGTCTACAAGCCGTCAGTCGGAACGGCGCGGGCTGGCGAGCGCACGTGGCGAGTAATCGAGTAGTCGAGAACGAGTATCGATTATAACTTGCGATCGATAAGATAGTGCTTGTGGATTCATTTTGCGGATTTTGTGAGAGGTACGTTGTTTTTTTTTTTGTGAATTATAATAGTGGCTTGTTAAATTTTAGGAAGCGTGTTGGGCCAGTCACCTAAAAAACATTTAGAACTATTTTAATGAAGTCTATCGAAATAGCGAAATATTTGAATGTTATGGTATAAAAGTATGTAGGTACATGTAACAGTAGGTACCTACTGGACTGTGTCAAAAAATATGTTTGAGTTTGCCTTTTCTCAGGTTTGGTTTGTGTACAAAAAATGTAAATGTATTAATTTGAGTAAGTACCTACTTGCCTATTTAACTGATATGTGGACATTAGTCCATCCTAGCATTAGCTAGGATTACAAATAGATAAGGAATAAATGCAATATACTTTCATAATCTACTGTTGAGTATTATGTAGAGAATGTAATTTTAACATTTCGAGTTATGTTTAGTTGCATATAAATAATGAAATATTTTAGAACAATTTTACCCATATATATCTAATTCCACAATAAGCTTAGTAGTAAGGTTTTGAGCTGAAAAATTGCATCGAGAAATTATGAATTAATTAATAAATTCACCAAGCACATTTGCAGCCCATTGTACTTACTATAAAGTGCTTAGGGGATATATTGAACGGTCTTTTCATGAGAGGTCAGGTAATATTCTTATTTACTTTACCTACTCTAATTTCTATCTAAATTAAGTACTTAGCCTTAGATTTTGTTTCACTTCTCACGGACGATGTAAACAGGCAAATATTATAAATAAATCTATTTTTTTTGTTAACATAATGTCTAGAAGAAGACGACCGGTTTGGCCTAGCGCGTAGTGACCCTGCCTGCTACGCCGCGGTCCCGGGTTCGAATCCCGGTAAGGGCATTTATTTGTGTGATGAACGCAGATATTTGTTCCTGAGTCATGGATGTTTTCTATGTATATAAGTATTTTGTATATTATATATATCGTTGTCTGAGTACCTGCAACACAAGCCTTCTTGAGCTTACCGTAGGACTCAGTCAATCTGTGTTCGAATGTCCTATATGTACTATTTATTTATTTATAGAAGAAGAACTAGTTAATTGAAGTTTTAAAGTTGTTTGTTAAACCAATTAATAGTTGATCTTCAAAACCAGAATATGTCATAAAAGGATGTTTATAAAAAGTACCTAAAGCTAAAAAAGTCTCTCAAACAAATTAAATATTGAGGTGATCTCCAAAACGGCCAGAAACATCGTTTTTTTTTTAAATTTATTTTTAAGGAAATTTATAAATAATTTTTAAGAAAAAAAAACCGCCGCCTTTGGGGTTCTGGTGAAAGCTACTTGCGAATGTTGGATTATGTAGAAATGTGTAGGTATTTTTTAAACTGCTTTTAATGCTTTAATTATTTGATGGCAACAAAAATCAATATACGTATACCGTTAAAGTTTGAGGAGTTTCCTCAATTCCTCATGAATCCGATTATAATAAATCGAAACTTGACAAAATTTGACTTGAAAAGTCAATATGCTTAACAAATATAACTAAATAAATGTTACTGTCTGAACTTAAATGCATGCTGTTCCTATAAAAATACCAAAGTCACTATAAGTGTGCCGTTCAGATTTGAGGAGTTCGGTTCTGACCATCATCTGCAGTTCCACTGCACCAAATGTCACTATTCTGGACGTAAGTGCATGCTGTTCTTATAAAAATACCAAAGTCACTATAAGCGTGCCGTTCAGATTTGAGGAGTTCCGTTCTGACCATCATCAGGAGTTCCACTGCACCAAATGTCACTGTTTTGGACGTAAGTGCATGCTGTTCTTATAAAAATACCAAAGTCACTATTATATATGCGTGTCGTTCAGATTTGAGGAGTTCCGTTCTGACCATCATCAGCAGTTCCACTGCACCAAATGTCACTGTTTCTTTAAAAACACAAAAATCGCCATATGTATGCCTTTCAGATTTGAGGAGTTCCCTCGATTTCTCCAGGATCCCATCATCAGAACTGGGTTCTGAGAAAAATGGGACCAATCTGTATGCATACAGTAACGACGGAGATATCGAGGAACAAACATTAAAAAAAATAAAAAATACAGACGAATAGAGAACCACCTTCTTTTGAGAGATTTGAGGCGGCGGCGGTTAAAAAAACATCGATTTTACGACTATACCTTTTTTTAATTTTATAAACCGGTTACTAAATTCCTACGTTTTCGGCCTAATGAGAGACAAGAAAGAATGTAATGTCATATTAATGTTGTCTATAAACTAATTATCTGCTTAATATATTACGTTTCTTGGCTATTATAGGTAATGTTGCGGTTGCTATACCGGATTCTCAATCTAATTGTTTTTAACGCTTTTTGCTGTACACTATGGTTTTGTGGTCGCAATTAACTTCGGTAGGATAATTACGGAGATGTTTGTGACATAATCGATTTATTCATAAATACGGATAAATCCCAAAATGCCCTGGCAACAGAAGCTTTTTACAAAAAAAACTTTCATGACATGAAGGTCAATCAAATTTTACCACCGAATGAAAATTTACCCTCCACTTGTAAGAGGAAAATATTAACTGTAAAACATCAAATTAAATTAAATAAAAAAAACAATTTCAATCATTTAAAGGTAAAAGCTTAGGAGCAAGTTAATATTAGTATGAATTTCTCAAATTACTTTGCACTCTCGTGGATAAAATGTAACGGTCTCAACACCTTTTGAAGAATTAAGAGAGCCTTTTACCAGTTAGTGTGGTGAAAATTAATTTAGGCGTACACGTACACTCTATATTTGTAGGTATCAAAGAGGATCGAGTATTAAAGAGATCGTCGAGTTACTGTCAAAGTAAAATGTGTAATCACAGTGCATAGACTGCCATCTCTCGACACAGGCTTAAAACTTTTGAACTTCAGTTTTGACAATTTGGCCCATATTCTTAGCTTTATGTGTTAAAATGTCAAATATTAAAATTAGCGCCATCTAGCCGAGCGTCCCCCAAAGGTGTATCGCCATCTAGGTCACCGTGCCTTTTTCTGTATGGTTATGAGGTACGTTTTTTTCTTAGACTTTATCTGTCTATACGGAGTTACATATGTCTTTGGTAGGTATACAATACAAAGTACCTATGTGTCTAGTGTCTACCTATAGCACAGTATAATAAAGAGTACTATCGTAATGCCTATTATAGTTTAAATTTAATACTTATAGTTTAAATTTAATATAATTTGTTTTATTTTTACACATTCGATCAATTAAATTTTTAAGTTATTTGGCGGTGTTAGAACGGTATAACAATAAATGTATAATACTTAAATTACCTCTCTTTGAAATACTTTCATTGATATTACCATTCGGAAACAGGTGTTACTTAGTATTGTTTTGTTATTTAATATTAAGTTAATTTACATTTCAACAAAATCTACAATTGTGTCAGTTAAAATATAGCAGGTGAATAAATAAACGTGCCGTTATGCGCTGTTTATAGATAATTTTCGGCACTATATTCGCGATTTTGGCTTGTTTGATTTTTATCAATTCAAAATGTAGGTAGGTACAAACGAGCGTAGATAGAACGTAGTAAGTTCTATCTACGCAAAATTGCAATAGGCTACTTGCCTCCTAGTCAAATCAGCTTCTTTTTAAGAACTGTCAAAACGAATTTGAACGACTTGCCAATATGGGATTTATATGAAATTGAATTGAGTGACGTCACGGTCAACTCAGTTACTTTATATATTGGGTTGGCACAAAAGTAATGACACACTCTACAAAACTCTATATAATATTCTCTCTATATATATTTATATATACTCTATATACTATATATAATATTCTAGTATGTTGTAGAACATTCTAGGTACTTCTAATGTGAGGGTATATAAAGCCGCCCTCGTGATTGGTTTAGTTAGATTCAAATAAAATGGACGAGCGACAAGTTCGAACACTTTACTTATACGAGTACTTGTTAGGCCACAGTGCGCGGGCTGCGGCTGACAATATCAACACTGCATTGGGCGCTGGAAGTACAAGCCATGCCACGGTGTCCAGATGGTTTGACCGTTTTAAATCAGGAGACAGGAGCCTTGAAAGTCAGTCACGCTCGACGACCACCTGCATTCAATGATGACGATTTACGCCGCGAACTACAGTCGAATCCTGATGCTACTACTCGTGAATTAGCGGAAGCACTTAACTGCAGTCACCACGCTGTGGAATACCATCTGCATGAGCTTGGGTATCGAAAAGTTTTGGCTCGATGGGTACCGCACATCCTTACCGACGCCAGTCGTGCAGTCCGTGTCGCCATCTGTCAATCACTTTTGCTACGACCCCGACGTAAAGAGTTTTTGACTGATCTGGTTACGGGAGATGAATCATGGATTTATTATGAGAACGATACACGTCGTGCTTTTTGGCTGCCTCGAGAAGAAACGCCACCAACTCAACCGAAGCTGAGTCAAAAGAACCACTTCAAAGTTTTGCTTTGTTGTTTCTGGGACTCGCAAGGCATGCTGTTTCATGAACTATTACACAATGCAACTGTAAACGCTAACAAATATTCAACACAGCTCACCGAACTATCTTCTGCTATCAAGAAAAAACGACGAAGACGAGCCACTGTAATTTTACTACATGATAACGCTCGACCTCATGTCGCATCTACCGTTCGCCAACAGCTGGAGAACTTGGGCTGGGAGACGATACCCCACTCACCTTATTCTCCAGACCTCGCACCATCAGACTTTCATTTGTTTAGAGCCCTGAAACGACATTTGCGGGGTAAACAATTCAATGATTTCCATGATGTACAGGTGGAGTTGAACAACTTTTTCGAGGCACAGCCATCAGAGTTCTGGGCGAAAGGCATCCAAACTTTAATAGATGCTAATGGTGATTACATCATCGACTAAGCTTTTTGTATTGTAATATAATAAAAAATATAAAACGTAAACCAAGTGTCTCATTACTTTTGTGCCAACCCAATATTTCTACCTGACTTATTAAATAATCTGACATATTGACGTTATAAAATACGTTACTTGATACGGATATGATATGATAAGGATAACGTAAACCTTATGGAAAGTGACATTGATTGTAAGGAGAAAGTTATAACAGCGCCCCCAAACGGTTACTTACTAGTACTAAAAAATACATTTTCACCACACTAACTGGTAAAGGCTTACTTTGCTATTCGGAAACAGATAGTAAAATTGCATTTTATTCACAAGAGAGCAAAGCAATTTCATACAAATTTTAACTTGATGTCTTAAGCTGGCTGGTAGAATTTACCTATAAATGATGATTTTGAATCATAAATATTGAATAAATTGATGGATTTGTTTTAATTTGATGTTTTATAGTTAGTATATTGTTCGTGTTGGTGTGGTGAAAAATTTTGTGTTTCACTCGGTGGCAAAGTTTCCCATATAACCATAATCGGTCGCCGTTCCTACGCAAATCCTCCTATTTTGTGTACACACAGGTCTTCGGGTCTCAATGCGTAGTCGCAGTACGGTCGACGTTTAGTCGCGGCGACCCAAATGGGGACGATTGGTAACAGGCACAAATGGTCACAGAAGTGATAGAAGTGTGCACTACGCGTGCACACATTGTTACCGTTTGGCGACTACTTTGACAAAATCATTCGTTCATTTCATTCTTTTCAAATGGCGACTGTCAGAGACGTCAAAGTAAAAAAGAAATAAAATCATTTGACATTAAAATGTAATGGCGTAAGAATTTGTTAAAGATAAATATTGTTTGCATTTGTAATATAATGTGGGCTAATTACCATGGCCAATTAAATTTCTCGAGTGATTTCATAAAATAAGTCTAAATTTATCAACGCGCCATCAATTTACCTCAGTTTAACCAGTAATAATATTATTGACTACTCGGTGTTTGCGTGTTATGTATATTGATTGGTGAAGTTTTAGTGCTCCGGTGCATATACTATACTGAAATAATAAAAATAATGCCTAGAAAACCAATAAAGTTGTTAAAATATGGATTAAGACGGTAATATTCCATGTAAAAAACAGTCGCCAAACGGTCACCAAACGGTCGACAAACGGTCGCAAAATGGTCGCAGCGTACACGCGTGACCGAAAGCAGTGAATATTTATTATGTTTTCAAAATGGCTTCTTGTATTAATTTTTTCCAGGTATCCTCAAACTTAATAAACAATTAAATATGCCGTCGTACTCAGTTGCCCTCACTAAAGAAGATTAAAAAAAATTGTAACGTGCGTACCGAGCTGCTGGGTTGTAAAGGATCGGGGATCATATTATTATGGTCTTCTATAGAGCAACTAGTATTTTGCGGCATTTCACAATTGACACTTGTTGAAGTAGTCGTCATTAATATTACTATCAACATTAATTTCAGCGATCTGTACTTCTTTTGTCAAGATTTTTGTATAGATAAGTGTCTACAAATTTGTAATGTTAAAGAGACATAAAATAAAACGTAGTAGAGTAAATAATGTGTTTTTTTTGTAACCCAAACAAAATACTTATAGATACGAGTGCGGAAAAGAGGAAAATCGATACGAGTAGCGATAAATTAATACACGAACGAAGGGAGTGTTTTAAATCGACACGAGTTGTGAATGTCCTTTTCGCACGTGTATCGTACGACGATTTTCAGTACCTAAATCTATGTTAAGAGTTTCGACCAGACAAGAAATGAATCATTGCTTGATTTGCTCGCACTACTGCGTTAAAAAAAGCAGCATCTGTACTGAAAAAAACTATCATTGCGCAACAGAAATTCTATTAATATCACAGTAAATACTCTATTTCATTTGATTCCTACTTTTATTGAAATGAAATGAAATCAATAAGAATTAAAAATTATACATATATTTAATACATTAAGTAACTATAAAGTGCTTATCTATTTGTATTATCATTCTGCACTTTTCTTAACTTTCCCACATTTCTACAAAATGTCGAAGAGTGCTTAAATGGTCGTCGTCGTTTATTATTATTTAATTCGCTCATATTTAAATGATTCAAAGCAACCAGTCCACAACTTCACAAGACAGTTTGAGAAACCTTCGTATTTCAGATTGTCATTTGCGGATACAGTGGTTTAGGAGCAGTTCGGTAATCAGACCTACACATGTGTGTACAAATTCTGTCAATGTCACTGTCAGAAACCGTTCTGACAGTGACAATGACAGCCACAAATTCGTCCACATGTTGTTACCGTTATGTGTGCAAACGTCGACTAATAAAGTGTCGTTAAAAGTCATTCTGACAGTGACATTGACAGCCACAAATTCGTACACATTTTGTTACCGTAACGAGTGCACACGACGACTACATTTTGTTATTGTATCAATACGGTCGCATTGTTTGCACGACGTTACCACGCGTTATGTCACATTTGACAGTTAGTTACTGATTTGAAGATTTTGCGACTGAAATGGTTGTATGGGTTGTTTAACCTTCGTGCCTTGAATTGAATATTGGCACGTGCGGTTAAACAACAACTTTTCCCCCTTGTAAAACAAATAACTATTAAAGTACATTTCCCTTGAAGTTTACGGTATCGAGTAACGTAGATTTCGATAACGTAGAGTTTTTTTTTTCATTTTGCCATGAATAAAAGTATTTCTATTCTATTCTATTTCTATTCTAGAATATCTACGTCAAAAACTCGTGAGAGATGCTCAGGTCACGTAAAAGTGAATATGATGCAAAAAATTACAATAAAAAAAACATTTCCTGTCAACCGTAACGAGTATCTAAAGAACTGTCAACGGCTCTACTAATGAATAACTTTATTTTTAGCAGTGCCTTATTAACGTCATAGCAATAGTAGTTATATCTAATCTATTATTCGTGACTGGATAATTAATGTCATTAAACCTTGTACAGTACTCTTTTGAGATCCGTGTAAAAACTAGCGTTAGGCCGGCAACAGACAGTCTTTAAAATTCATAATCTTAAAAAAAGACTTGTATGCAATCTGTCAGATCAATCTGAAAATTCATAATCTTTAAAAACAAGAGTGTGTGTGTGGACAGTCGCGAAATTGTATGACACTCCGTGCACTCGATTTGATTTTTGTAAGATTATGATTTTTTCAGATTATGAATTTTAAGACTGTCTGTTGTCGACCATAGTCCAAGACAAGATGGCAACAGTTTTAACAGCCTCGCCGGTGAAATTTTTGTTTTAGGCACGCCACAGACAGTCTTAAAAATTCATAATCTTGTAAATTCATATACCTAGTCTTAAAAAAGACTTATCTGAAAATAGGGATGACGACTACATAAAAAAAAGTTAAATCGTCCAAAAATACTGAACACATATTTTTCGCTTTTCCTAATTAATGAAAAAATACAAAGATATAGAGCATCAAAGTTCTGGAGGTGGGGTTTGTGACGTCACTTCTAAGTAAAAATTGTACCTAGGCGTGACGTCACGCAAAACTTCAGCGCGCTGTACCGTCGTCATTTTTCGTTTACCAGAAAAAAGAAAAAATACGTGTCTAAAATTCTTTGATAATCTAACTGACGGACTAATTAGTTTTTTTTAGTCGTCTCGCCTATTCTGTCAGTTTGAATTTGAACTGACAGGTTGCATACAAATCTTTTTTAAGATTATTAATTTTTAAACCCATTTTAAAACTGTCTGTGGCGTGCCTTAAATGTCAAATATCCATGAAAGTATGACGTTAAACTAAACCCTTTCAGAAGCGGGACTTTCGAGATCTCTATTATTTTAGACTTAGCTTATTTTCCGCGTCACAAAAAAAGGCAGACAAGGTAAATATTTATACAAAACAAATACTTAAAATTAGCATAATTTAAAAAAGCGGCTTTAATTATTTTAAGCAATAATGATAGGTCAAGTTTTTTTGCTAGAATCTAACTTTTGTGTTTGATTATTAGCATAAATTGGCGAAGGTCAAGACTAGTTCGGAAAGTATAAGTAAGTAGGTAAATGTGTTTTTTTTTTCAAGTAGAACTAGATGTGTTTACGTACTACGTACGTAACGCATGTGAGGGTTTTTTTTTTTATATTTTATATCAGCATATTAGACGTTCTATGGCAAAAGTTATCAGATATCGGCAATATCGTTTATCATAAGGACGAAATTTATTTGTGTCTTAATACGAATAACCTGTAAAGAGCGTATTTGTTTAAGAAGTGGTAAGTAGGTAAGTACTTTTTACTTGAATACGGCACAAAATATCAATTCAGTCAGGGGTCAACTGAGGAGTGTCTTTTTAAAAGGGCTTATTTTCACTTTGAACTTTTTTTGGGAAATCGAGAAAAACATAATTCCACGGTATTAATTTTGAAATTAATATTTAATTTGCAAAATTGTAATATTGTAAGTTGACGTTAATTACATCAAACGTAACATGTGTACCTAAATAAATATTTAATTACCATATGTTTTTGAGAATTAAGCACTTTTGATGCGAACTTTTGGGAATTAAACCCTTTTGTTGTGGCCTTGTAGCGTAATAGTTTTTTCAGTACAGATGGTCGTTTTTTTACGCACTAGTTCGAGAAGTGGTTCATTATATGCTAGGTTGAAACTTTAGAGGCTCATCTGTACTGAAAAACGTCGTACGATACACGTGCGAAAAGGAAATTCGAAACTCGTGTCGATTTAAAACACTCCCTTCGGTCGTGTTTTAATTTATCACCACTCGTTTCGAACTTCCTTTTTTACGCACTTGTATCGTAATGTACTATATTTTATATTTTTGGATTTTGTATTAAGTTAGTTGATATCAATGTTGTTTTACTACATACATTGGTTTATCCACATAAATAATCATTACACATTCTTCAAAATTTGTTCTAAACTTTGATGTTACTCTTTTTTTTAAAGATCAAGGCGATACTTTTTGAGCTTTAATCTCAAAACAACACGCTTTAATCTCAAAAAAACATCTATACTAATAAAAACTGCATTCATAGTTAAAAAAAAAGAAAAAATGGAAATAAGCCCTTTTGAAAAGACACTCCTCAACTTTGCTACGTAGCAATTAGGGTTGCTACCATTTGACGTAACTTTGCATGCGCAAGGCAAGATAATTTCTTGATTTTTGACAACCCCAATAATCGAAAGGGATAGCGCCATACCCTGAACCGTCTGTCAAAATTCGGTTTTGTTGGAAGTGTTCTTTCTGTACGTAAATTCTATTATTTATTCTATTTTACCCGTAGAGGTGGCGGTCATGACAAAGCAGTGAAAACAATGCACATCTAATGGCGATTTTATACGCGCCGCCAACTAAATCGTAATTAAGGAAAACTAGTTTTTTTCTGCGAATTCGCCTGAGTGGGATCGTGATGATGAATTGTGCCTTACTAAGCCAAGAAGCGCTATCTAAAAAGAAAATTCATAGCTAAATTATAGGTATGTACTTTATTATAGTCTATATAATACTTGACAGTTCCGTTTAAGGTTTTTGAAAATTGATTTTGATTAGCTAGAAACCTAGCCAACCTCACAATGGATTACGCTCTCCTTATCGCTCTTCTGTAGTGAATGTAGTGATGCGACAGCGGCAGACTGCGTTTCACGTAGCATTAACGATTGTAGTTTTTAAGTTCGGTAAGGCAGGCTGGGGCAGCCTTTGGGGATGGTGAGTGGGGCAACAGTTCGGGGCCTTGCACAAGCTCTGCCGCGAGCAAAGCCCTCGCACGGTGCCCTGAAAGAGTTAGCGCCTGGGGCCTCGCAAAAGTCGCAAACGCCCGCCCCTGTTTGACACCAAAAGACGGCTTGCTAATGAATACATTAGGTAACCCTGACCCTGAAAACCTATAAGTATAAGTACTTACACATTTTCATTTGACGGCTCATATTTTATTTACCTTTTTTAACCCCCAACGCAAAAACGGGTATTATAAGTTTGACGTGTCTGTCTGTTTGTGTGTGTGTGTGTGTGTGTCTGTCTCCCGAACGGATAAACCGATTTAGATTTAGTTTTTTTTGTTTGAAAGCTGAGTTGGGAGTGTTCTTAGCCATGTTTTATAAAAATCGGTCCACTATGTCGCGGTCGGGGGGTTTTTCACAATTTTAATTTTTATCATACTTTTTTTTTTACAATTTATCTACCATAATCTGACATTTAGATTAAAGAGTCCGAGTTAGGCAGTAAATTATTATCTCACAGATCTGCTCGAATGTAGATAAGGGGATAAACCGGAAATTTAGAGGAAAATGTATTTTCCTCATGGCCTTCATTTATAAATGTATCTATGCTGTTTTTTTAAATATGTGTTGTGTTTATAAATAGTATAAAAGTAATTTAAATACCTACTTTCCAAAGATATGGAGGTTCTAGTATTATTTTCATCTGTTCTACGGTGCATTATTGATTTTAAACTTTGGTTAAGGTGACTCGTAAGTCCCGGCGTACTTAATACAAGTACAAATTAAATTAGTGTCTTGAACTTATATAGAAACTAGCTTTTGCCCGCGGCTTCGCTCGCGTTAGAAAGAGACAAAAAGTAGCCTATGTCACTCTCCATCCCTTCAACTATCTCCACTTAAAAAATCACGTCAATTTGTCGCTCTTTTTTGCCGTGAAAGACGGACAAACAAACAGACACACACACTTTCCCATTTATATTATTAGTATGGATAAAAGAAAGTTTGAATTTGGAACTTTCTCGAAATCGGAAAAATTGGCTTGGGTTGGTACTTACAAGCGTAGGTACCTAAGCTACGACCGCAATGTAAACTATAATCTGATACTTATGCGTTATGCGTATTGCACAGATTGCACTTATATGTTACGTCATAGAAGTGCTTGCAAATTACGTCAAAGGCATACTGTTTTCCTCTAAAACGTACTTTAGCATTAACTTCATATCTCTTTCTATTTATAGTGGCAACGTCAGGCCCCGTAGCCGAATGGCATTTCTCCTACGCCAAACGAAAACGAAACGCCGCGAAAGTTAGTCTGGCTCTGTCGCGCATTGGCGAATTTGCAATGCAATATGCAAGAGCGATAGAGTTAGATATCTACTAGCGTTTCGTTTCATGAGCGTTTCGTGAGCGTTTGTGTAATTCGGCGCACCCTGTTCTCTATAGTCAGACCAACCTAAGTTGGCAACGATTTTGACGGCCTCGCCGCTGTAACTGTTATTTTAATCGCTAACTTCCTATGAAATTACCACGTTGACTTTACCCTTCTATAAGCAAAGCCATAGGATTTACACAATATAATTATTGTAATACATAACTCATCTTGGGTCTACGTCAATTATTTCATTAGCACCGGGAAAATCGTATTTGTTGTTACCTGTTGTATACCTATAATAAAGAAATAAGTATGGGAAGAGTTGTAATCAGTAAATTCAAGTTCTTGTAGTGACATCTAGCGTCAATCACGTGTCAAATAGCGTAAATTATCAGTAGCACTACTCGACACTAGGTGTCAACAGTGTTGAGTCTGCCAAAAATGTAATATTAAAAGAGTTTACAACTTATATTGCAAGCAGAAGGAATTGAAAACAGAGTACTGATTAATACTATTGTAGTATTTAGCTAAAAATTGTTGAGCATTAGCAGGGAGCGTACTTTTCATGCCGATGACATTAATCTGACGTCACGCTCCGTATAGGATAATCCCAAATAGTTTTATTGTAAATTATTAATCATTAGTCGTTAATCATTGTAATCGTATACAAATTACTTCAAATACAGTAGTCCATTTACATGTGGCATAAATAATACCTATTTGAAATGTGAAACGTGAATAAAATTATTTGATTTGTTTTTATAAATAAATTGAATTAAATAGTATTGTTAACAACACATTACAATACATACGTAGAAAAGAGAATGTCTCTCTAACGTAAAGCACACCATCCTTCTTGCATTCATTACCATGCAAAGAAATTCATAACTTAAAATGATTGATGACTAATGATTAATAATTAACTATAAAACAATTTGTGATCACTCTATATGGAGCGTGACGTCAAATTGATGTCATCGGCACGAAATGTACGCTCCCTGAGCATAAGACTTTTTGTTCCTCGTGACATCTATTGACAAGTAGCAGTACTGATAATTTACGCTAGTTGACGCGTGATTGACGCGTGGATAACGCTAGATGTCACTACAAATATATCACTCACTATGAAGTTACAACTCTTCCATTACTTATTCTTCTATGGTACCTACAAACATAGCACAATAAAATAATTGCACATGCAGCCATAGTTACCAATCCGATGATACATATAGTTATCTCAGCAAAGTGATACAATTAAAGTAGATTTTGCAAGTAATTGCTATGATTTTGTAGTCAGCCGTAGTGATTTGTAATATGGTAAGACGGTATTGTCTGACATTTCCTAGGCTAAAAATAAATCAGCACTACATCTTGGTTGTCTGGAAGAGATCGCTCTTTGGCGATAAGACAGCCTCTAGTTTTCCTCTTAAGTTGTTGTTTATACTTACTATGTTATGTTGTGTCCTGTAATTGAGGTGTGCAATAAAGCGTATTTGTATTGTATAGATTTTTTTGAATGCGATATGGACTACACATAGATAATCTCTCTGTATTTTCAAAAGGGGTAGGCAGAACATATGTGATACTTCATCATTAGGACACAATTACAGCATGATAACATACACCACGACTCCATACTTATAGGTACATCATGACAGTGTCATATAAATAAATTCACAAATGCGAGGTGTAAGGTATATAGCTTACTGCACAATCTTGTCAGTTGGGATGAGGTTAAAATAGTTTGTTTTACTCGGGACTAAAGCAAGAACGATTTAATACTGGACTGACAAAGCCCATACAAAAAAGCGTACACCTGAAATGTATGGGCTTTTTAGACTTATAAGTAGATGGCGCTGTTCGCAGCCTGGAAGTGGCCAAAATCATATTTTCCCCAAATATTTTTGCATGTTTTTAGTTTTTATGAGAACAAATGACATATTTCTTTATTTTAATATACTTAATGATATCATGTCAATACACATAAAAAAAAAACTAAATTTTGTAGGCATCATCAATGTAGTTATGATAGTACTATTTAATAGGTGGCGCTAAAAAATCGAGGTGCGATTCTTAGTATGAAGATTGTAAATCCTATTTAAATAATCCTTGGACTAAAGCATCAGTATGAGAATTTAGGATGCCCTACAAATGTTCTTGTTATTGCCCAATCTAAACACAAGCAGAGAAAATCCGTGCCAGTTTTTGCGAATGGTTCTTCTTTCATAACAAGAATATAATTATTCATCTTTTTAAAATAGGGATGACGACTACATAAAAAAAATGGCATTCTGTTTAGTCCGTCAGTTAGATCGTCCAAAAATACTGAACACATATTTTTCGCTTTTTCTAATTAATGAAAAAATACAAATAGTAAAATGAATATATATATATATATATATATATATATATATATATATATATATATATATATATATATATATATATATATATATATATATATATATATATTCAAAGTTCCGAAGTGGGGGCTTGTGACGTCACTTCTAAGTAAAAATTGTACCTAGGCGAGACGTCACGCGAAACTTCAACGCACTGTAGCGTCATCATTTTTTGTTTGCGACAAAAAAGAAAAAATACGTGTCTAAAATTCTTTGATAATCTAACTGACGGACTAGTTAGTTTTTTTAGTCGTCTCGCCTATTGTAATATCAAAAATAATGGCTAAACAGCGATTGTCTCATTTCTAAATTATATTCAATCTTGAGAGGTTACCGATAGCGCTTCGATCTCCGATATCAAGTTGTTTATTCAATCGTTCACTTTTTCTTGTTAAAAACGTCAGGCCTTCAATACTTAACAGTTATCTGAAGCATTATCACTATCAATGTAAACTGTTACGTGAGGCTTATCTTTGTTTGCACGGGCGAATTATCTCTCGAGTACTACTAAAGGGTACAATTAACTTGTTTACATTTCTTGGTATAAATAGTAATAGTACTTTTTATAAGCACCTAGAATTAGTCGGGTCTGGATGTGTCATATGGAATATAGTCATAAATTGTATGGCGTTAGTAATGGTAAATATCTGTACATTTTAAGTACATAATTGATATACATACCTATTTACCTGAAATCAAACCAATAAAGAGCCACTTGCACCAACGAAAATGGAGGGTTAGCCCCAGGTTAACCCTCCATTTTATATGGAATTTGACACATGACAGCCCACTAACCCTGAGTTAAGTGGTTGGTGCAAGTGGGCCTAAGTTGAATTTCAAAATAATTCTTAAGTTACGGGTTCAAATGAGTGGTTTCTAAAGGGTGCATTTTCCCTAAACTTTTAAGCTTGCAATTTAACGGTTTAAATTATGAAAAACCCAGTCAAATAAAAATTTGGAATACGAAATATCGGGCAAACATATCGTCACTACTTTTAAAAAAATCTCGTATCTCATGCTGCTTCTCAAAGTTAAAACGCAGTAAGTCTATGTGCATTCCATACATACTTACTACAATTTTCTTTTCATTGACAGACGAAGATACAAGTTTTTTTAAAAGTAGTGACGATATTTCAAAGTTAACATAGTGTCGCAAACATTAAACCGAGGTACCATAACAAATTACGTAGTAGGTAGTATTAGTTTCTTTATCAATCCGACATAATTTTGTTAAAAAAAAAATCTAATTTATAATGTGCATTTTCTCCCATAAATCTCATAATATCAATTCTCATGGAAAAGTCATTCCCTCATTTTCTGAGTTTATACTCTTCATTTTCTCCATTTCCTCTCGTCCATATACGTAAGTGTCGTAATAGAAAAGCAATTTAATAATAAATAATAATACAATAGGTGCTTAATGATATCATTGTTGTACATATATGAAGCGAATGACGCTTAGTCGTTTAGTGTTACGAGGGTTGACTTAAAAATGTTTTCAGAACATAATGGTGTTTTTTTTTTCGCACTTGTTTTCAAAGTAGTACATTTCTTGTCAAGTCGAAACTTTAAAGGGCTATATGTACTGAAAAACATCGTATGTCACGTGTACGTGTCGATTTAAAACACTCCCTTCGGTGTGTTAATTCGAAACTCGTTCGAAATTCCTCTTTTCCGCTCTTGTATCGTAATGTACTATTTACTTTTAGATTATTTCAATTTATTATATTATTTTTGTAGCTTTACGTAATACCATGACCAACTATTATACACTATCATCGGCTATATTCAATAAGTAGGTACTTTGTTATTTATGAGATCTCCTTCAATATTGTTACTTAAGAATGTTTTTTACTTGTTCTTTGCAGGTTGTGCCAATTTGCAAAAAATGTCCCGCTTTTACCACTTTTTTGCGAATTCCGTTGAGATTAACAAAAAACTTCATTTCACTAAAAGACGCGATTGTTTGGCTTAGCATGCTAGAATTTATTAACTGAATGCTTTCTAGATTACAGTAAACTGTCGATAAAAACTCGATATGTACCTACTGACATTCTTGCGTAACAATATAAAAAGTGTTTTAAAAACGTAATCAATTGATTATGAATAAAAACACGATACTGTAGCACCGGCCCATTTTATACTATTTATGTACCTATTTATTTTCCTTCAATAAGAGTTTTAAAAAAATACAACTTTTCCCATATATCCCAATGACAAATTTTCTTTTTTTATGCATTAATTTCCTTTAATTTATTTAATAGTGTGTTTTTCCATCCCTTAAAAATGAAAGTTAAGTAGGTAATAAATAAGTATTAAGAAAATACTCATGGCCTTCTCTAGATAAAAAATGTAACATTGAATAAAAATCTAATAATTTATTCTATAAGAAACATAAGGCTAAAATACAAAGAATACAGATATATTGAGGATAATGTGTAAGTTCATTCCTTCCTTATAACATTTGTGGTGGACCTAAAAAACCTAAATACAATCCGACAAATGTTCCGATGAAACAAAGCAGTTCGAAAAAATCTCATACTGCCATTCAAAGTAAAAACGCAGTAACTCTATATGGACTATATGCATCCCATACGTCGTTACTAAATTTTTTTTTGACAGAAGAAGATAAGAGGGTTTTTCAAAGTAGTGACGTAATGTCCTTATCATTTCAAAATCGTCAAGTAATCGGATCTAAAACACGATCGGTTCCGCTCCAGCGGGCCCGGCCGTGGTTTTTACACTCAAACGGAAAAACCGCAGTGCGTAAAAAATATCTCTTAACCATCTGATATATTATTTGTTTGTCTGTTACTAACCAATAGTAAACAGTTAGAATATTACCATTTATTCTATTTATTCCACTGGAGTCGAAATTATAACATACTAGCTTTAGCCCGCGGCTTCGCTCGCGTTAGAAAGAGACAAAAAGTAGCCTATGCCACTTTCCATCCCTTCAACTATCTCCATTTATAAAATCACGTCAATTCGTCCCTCGGTTTGCCGTGAAAGACGGACAAACAAACAGACACACACACTTTCCCATTTATAATATTAAAATATATTATGGATCTCTACATTTCGTTTACTTGACTGTTTTTCATTTTATACAAAATGAGTCATATTTAGACTCCCTAAGATATAATTTATGCTATGACATTGACAGAACTATTTTTAGCCATACAAAAGCGAAGAGTAGTTGAATATTTTTTTATAATATGTGCATCTTCATACTCTAACTTGATGCGTGCATTTCTTCCAAAAAAGTATTTTGATTTTGAAGGCAAATTAAACAAATACCGTAGTAATTCATTTTTGTGCATCGGTAACGCTCAATTTATGTTATCGTCTATACAATTCCATTGATTCTATTGTTAAAGAATTTAAAACCTTGAAGTAGTAAATAACTTAACCATAGAATAAAAAATATAAATATACAACTTCTTTTTATTGATTTCCGTTGACTCGTCCACGTCCTGAGACGAGACGGTTCCTTAGGTCAAATAGAATTTTGTGTAAAAAAACTAGTGTGACACTTACTGTTATTGAGTTATTCATAACATAATTTTAATTACTGACAAGTAAATGAAAAAAAAAAGTTTGACGTGTGCCGTCAGATAATTGACATTAACTAACACTTTCTAAGGTTTTCTTCTCTCACACTTAGGGCCATTTGCACCACCCACTTAACACAAAGTTAATGGGCTGTCAACTGTCAAATTCCATTCTGTGGTGCAAGTGACCCTTATTTTTTTATTATGTACGAAAACGAAAAAGTCTTTTTTTTACGAATTTAATAAAAAGCGATACTTATATCAATTTGCTTCCGAGAACTTCCTGTCGAATTTAACGGAAATGAAAAAAATCACAGTTGAAAAAACAAACAAGTTACAAAGGGTAAGAATACCAAAGTATAAAGACGAATGTCACGAAAGATGTTGGGTAGGTACCTACTTGTGTACAAAAATTAAATTATCTTTATAGCCATTTAATCCGTCTGTCAAGTTACAATGACCTGGAACATCATATTCGACCTTAAACGATTTATGGTGGTAAAATATTCAAATTGTCGTCTAATCACTAGCGCTTAACTCACGCACCGTTTTGTGAACAATTATAACTTGGTCTGCGCTTTCTCGGTGACTATTCTTAATCATAGGTCTCACTTAAACTGGATTTTTGAACAACGACCCTGGCATTGGTAGACGAGCGAGGTTACCAAGGCTTTACTTATTGAGGCTGCATTATTGTTATCTATGTAGGTCTTCAATGCCTTCGTTAATTACCTGGCACGTTAAGGAGAAAAATATAAAAAAGTCAATGATACCATAAACTTACAGTTTTATAAAAGTTAAACCCTTCGTTATCATGTTAATTAGCTAATATAGATTGTCTAGCAATTTTAGTCCAATTACTAATAAAAAAAAAAAAAAAATTTACTAATATTATATGTTAGGTACTGTATAATATGGGATAGAACTATGTACTATCAGCTGCAAAAGTGCATGGCGAATTTATCAATTAATTCATTCATAATTTCTTCATGCCATTTTGCAGCTCACTGTACATTACAAATCAGTGTTGGCCGGGGCTTGTCTCCAGCGGGTAACTACTTATAGCACACAAGCACGAAAAAGCTTACCTATGTTGTGCGGTTTTATCGCACCTTTCTGTAAGTGTAAACCGAAATATTGTAATAAGTACCGAATCTCAGGTTGACGCCAGGATATCCTTAAGACTAAACGCTACAGTCTGAAGAGGATTGGTTTAATTATTGTTTTTAAAAATAGTCATAATATTACTTCACCTAGTAACATAGATATGATAACAGATTAAGACCATCGACTTACGCAAAATATCCGAACTGGTGCATTTTATATAACAACTGATGTTACCAATACAAGTTCATAAATAAATAAACATTTAATAAAAATATGTACCTATTTCTACAACCTCTTACCAAATCATTGATCTAAATTTAGTCTTTTGTAATGTTAAATATGATTCAAATTCAAACAGTAACACGATGCGAGCTTTCGAGAGTTACTTTCCCAAATGTCTCTGGGAAGCGGTCAAAAATTAAACAACAACAACAGTTTCAAGTGCTGTATCTATGAAATTGTATCTTAATGGTCTAATGTTTGGGTTTAAACTGTAAGAAACAGTATGCATTTCTTTTCCGTCGTGTCGCAAGAGATGGCGCCTATCTTGATGCATGAAATCGTTACCATTAGATTAATTGATATACCTACTTTGAAAGAATCTCGTATCTCACACTGCTACTCAAAGTTAAAACGCAGTAACTCTATATGCATCCCATTCATATTTTTAATTGTCTTTTCATTGACAGAAGATATGAGCTTTTTCAAAGTAGTGACGATATGTATGGGTAATTCCATTCATGTTTACAGTTTGCTTAATTGCAAAACGCCTTATGTAAGATTGAGTTTAAAAATAAACATTGTTCCAATAACGTTGGCCTATTAGCACACAAACATTACAAAATTATGCATAATGTAATGTTAAATGTTGCTTTGTTACTTTCAGCCAATTTGCCATGCGATAACGAATCGGAGTCAAGTCCTTCATGATTTGATGTATAGTATAAATTTATATAGGTATATGTTATGTAGGTAATAATAAATAAACAGTATACTTACATTCAATAATCATTATTACTTTACCTCTACATTGGCGAACTAAATCGTTATTTACAAAACATGGTTTAATATAGTGAATTTTAGCCCTAAAAAATAGCAAAAATAAAGTACCAAAGTTTAAATTTGGAATGCACCAGAGCAGGTTAATTAGCATTTTGGCAAAAACAAAAAAGAAACTGTAAACGGGTCAAGGCGGACGAAAACAGGAAAACTGCACACTAACGACTTATCAATGATATCAGTAGGTGCTTGGGTCACGGCCGATTTTGTTTACCTTTTTATACACTTAAACTGCTTCTTTACAGTTTGGGTTTTACACTACCTAATCAAATGCTCTAAATTTCCACTAATCACATGTACCTATGTAGATATTATTAATTAGACAATCATTAATTTAAATAAAACTTAAAATTGGTCATTTTGTCCGATTTCTCAGAAGAAATCTTTTATTTTTTCACATTTTCTTTGCAGTGTCTCATGTTGAACTGATAGAGAATGCTTTTTGACATTAAGTCTTCTTTTGTAATATTTATAAACAAGTTTGTATTCTAACAAACTTGTTGATAAAAAGCACATTCCGAGGCAGAATAAAACTGATGAAAGTCCATATTTGTCCATATTTATAAAATTTGAGCTATACCTATTTGCTATTGGTCATAGAAGTCTTAAGCTTGAGTATACCTACGCTACGAAGGTCATCAAGTGACATCAGGGAACGATTATGTTATGACTTTGACCAACCATTTGAGGTTGTCATTTTCCCACATTTAATTTTGTAATCGGTTTTAAACAAGCTCAAACGACATCTTAGACGGTCATAAACTTATTTTTTGGCTTAATTCGTACTTAACGTGTTATGCGACAGCAAATACGTTAAAATGCACATTAATTTTGTAAATACCTTTGGGACCTCGGAGTTTGAGACCAATTTGTAAAATTACATGCTATATTTAAACCAACGATTAAAGATTTTCATATATTTAAATCGCACATAATAAAATAAATCTTTAAACTATCATGTATTTAATACACAATTTTTCGTCTTTTACAGATGTTGCGTGTTCTCCTAATAGCGGTTGCGGCCGCTACAGTCCTCGCCGCGGACCTGCCGCCAAGCTGCGACAACAAAGTGTACTGCCACAGCGACCTGCTCCACCATGTAGAGATGAAGCGCATCTACCAAGACTCCAAGACTTTCGTCGACCTCCCGATGAAACATGACCCGGATACCGTCCTCGCAGCGTTCGACAAGCTTTTGAACGAAACGAACGACCCCTCTAAAGAACAGCTCCTAGCTTTTGTTGACGAACACTTCAGTAAAGAAGATGAACTTGAGGTATGGTCTCCCCCGGATTATTCTAAGAAACCCGCTTTTCTCGCTAGAATCAGAGACGAAAAACTCAGGACGTTTGCCAAAAATATCAACGATATCTGGCCGACCCTGGGTAGAAAAGTAAAGTCTACTGTATTTGAAAATCCAAATCACCACAGCCTGATTCCGATTTCACACGGATTTATCATACCTGGCGGGAGATTCAAGGAGATTTACTATTGGGACACATATTGGATCATTGAAGGTCTCCTTATTTGTGGAATGCAGGATACCGCACGAGGGATGATCGAAAATCTTATTGAGCTGTTGACTAAGTTGGGCCACATTCCGAACGGTAGCCGAGTATACTACAATGAGCGCAGTCAGCCACCTCTCCTCACAGCCATGGTCTCTCTGTACTTTAGAGAAACAAAAGACATAAAATTCGTAATGAACAATATTGAACATATGGAGAAAGAATTGGAATATTGGAGGCAGACGCAATTTGTGACATTCCAGAAGGACGGCCGGTCTCATACTTTACTTAGATATTTTGCCCCGAGTGAAGGCCCTCGGCCAGAATCCTACTACGAAGATTATGAGGCTGCTCACAACTTAAGTAGTGATCCGGCTCGCCAGCAAGAATTTTACACCGATATCAAGAGCGCTGCTGAGAGCGGGTGGGACTTCTCTTCACGTTGGTTTATTGATGAGAAGGGAGATAACACGGGACGTATCCAAAACATCCACACGAGAGATATTATCCCAGTGGATTTGAATTCAATTTATGCAAATGCTCTTCAGAATGTAGCGACGTTCCACTTGTACCTAGGAAACCTTGTGAAAGCCGCTGAATATGCTTACCGCGCCAGGCAGTTAAGGAATTCAATCGAACAAACTTTATGGGACGAGAAAGATGGTATCTGGTACGACTATGATATACTTGACAATACGTTTAGAAAGTATTTCTATCCTAGTAATCTGTCTCCGCTCTGGATGGGGGCTGTTGAGAAAGGGCGAGTTAGGCAAAAATCAGGCCGTGTTTTAAAGTATCTGAAGTTGTCACATGGTTTGGACTTCCCTGGAGGTATTCCCACTTCGTTGATCCATAGTGGACAGCAGTGGGACTTCCCGAACGCGTGGCCGCCTCTAGTCAGTATCGTCGTTAACGCACTCGAGGCCTCAGGAAATCTGCAATCCAGGAGAACCGCGTTCGAGGTAGCTCAGTCCTGGGTGCGTGCGTGTTTACAGGGATTCAATGAGAATAAGCAAATGTTTGAGAAATATGACGCGGAAACTCCGGGGAAATTTGGGGGAGGTGGCGAGTACAATGTGCAGGAAGGATTCGGATGGTCCAACGGAGTTGTTCTGGAATTACTAAACAAATATGGCAGCATTTTAACCGCTGACGATAAGTCTGTCTTGGGGCTGGATTCTACCGACGACCGTTCTTCGAACATTGCCAGGGACAGTCGATGAAAATTAAAAAAATAGGGATGAAATGGCTACCAATAGATTTAGAGCAAAATTTAAGCAAACGTGTGCAATTTAAGTATTAGTACAAAATCAAGAGCATTTTCTATGAATTTATTACAATCAAATTACATAACTGAATAGAAGCGGCATTTAGGCTTTCAATGCGTTATCGGTAGGTGCATAATGTATTTAGATTTTTTGAGACATTTATTTATTTAAACTCAAGTGTCAGAGCCACTCTTGGCAAAAAGGGGTTGAAAGAAAATGAAATAATGACATTACAGTGACAGTGCCACGTGCCAGCCTCTCGCCTACGCCACAGTTTAACCCTTTTTGCCAAGAGTGGCACTAAACATGAGTAAGTTCATATATGCTCTGTCTATCCCTTCATGGGATACAGGCGTGATTATGTGTATGTATGTTATTTATTTCAACTAATCTTGAATAATATTTCAAGATCAGTCTAAAAACCTACGGGGCAAGACTTTGAATAATCAGTGATAAAATATTAGATGTTATATTTGTATTATTTATGAGCATACATCGGGGTTTTGGGAGCGGGAATGATTTACACTAGCCCAAAAATGGTGAAAACGATAAAAGATAAACATTACTTTAACATTTCTAGGTACATTTGGAGCCAGTTACATAGTTAAATACATATTTCAGTAATTCAAATTACTATAAACAAAGTTACAAATACACAAATTCATTCCCGCTCCCAAAACCCCGATGTATGTTTATGAGTAGGTAACTACTTAATATAAATAGATACCTAATTAAATGCCTAATTTATGTGAAGTTACCTCAAGATACGCTTACTTGTAAGTAAAATAAAATAACATGATTTTATTTTTCAGTTTGTAATGGTTTTCTATAGTACCTAAACGGTCAATACGGTATAAGGCACGCCACAGACAGCCTTAAATCATAATCTTAAAAAATATTTGTATGCAACCTGTCAGTTCAAACTGACAGAATTTTCAGATTGATCTGACAGTTTATATACAAATCTTTTTTAAGATTATGAATTTTTAAGACTGTATGTGGCGTGCCTAAGATTTGCCTAGAAGTAAATAACGAAATGGTTACTGCAGTTTCGTATTATGAAGCTATGGTATTTTTGTTAATAATGTGATAATAACATTTAATAAGCATTTCTTGTTATTTTTTGTTATAAGGAATTTACTTAAGTACCTAATTAAGTATACATGAATACATTAATTTTGTATAATATGTAACTATGAAAGACAAAGGTTTTCTAAATAATATTTAGAAATTATGTTACTAATATATCAATGCTATTTAAAAAATAATCAGTTAAATAATAATTATTTGTAAGATTGTATTAATACAAAAGGTAGGTATATATCAAATTATTAAAATGTGACTCAAATATACTACAATAATTGTTCAAATATTTTAAGTACTTAACTTTTCCTACCGTCCTACTTAAATTAAATAGTTGTATTGATATATATTTGTTATTTTCAAGGGATAACAAACAACTATACAAATACATTTTATAAATGGAATTACAAAATAAGTATTGTTTTATGCACAGCTAACGTTATCCACGAATTTAATTTATTTATGATATATTCTTTGAGAATAGTATTCTTAATTGTTGTGTTAGTTTTAAGAATATTACTTAAGTATTAGTTAATATTTAGATAGTGTTTGAAAATAAAAGGCTGTGTCTTTACATTGTTTTTATTTATTTTTCTACTACACCTATGGACCTGTATTCCAATAGTAAAATCATAGATATTATGATCACGGAATTGTGTGAACTTATAGACTGAACAGCCGAACAGCCTAAGGCACTGGTCCACCAAAAACGAGTAAGCGATGAACTATCGGCCATAGAAATGAACAAAAAATAGTCGCTCTCGTGTAAATGAAAGAGAGAGCGAGCGATTTATAATTAGATTTACAGGAACGGAATTGAATAGGACAAGCAATGCTTAATAATTGTTCACACTGTACTTTAAATATAGAGCTAATATGTTTCTCTAACTTTCATGACATATAAATGCAATACTGGTCTCCCGCGGTACAGGCCTAGCCTAGTGCGGGGACCCCTGGAAACTTGTGTTAATAATAATTAGGATATGCACAAATGGATGTAACCTTATCCTTCAACAATTGTATTTGTGTTTATGTGCAATAAACTAATTTTTATCTATATCTTTATGTTTAGCTTAGATTGAATTTGTATTTCTGTTTGGGTGTTTTGCAACGCCTGATATAATATTTAGAGCAACATTCATTTGATATTTTTTGTCCAGCTTCTTATTGTAGGATTACTTCTAGATCGAGATTTGGTACCCTGTATGTTTTATTGCAAAAATAAAAGGTTAATAAAGCAGAAAAAGTGTAAGTTCGAGGTGTGTTCTTATCATTTCAAAATATTGGACACTCGAAGTTGAATATTGAGTTTTTTTTTTTATGTCGATAGTAGAGCTAGGACCTTATTCCCTTTCTTCTCAGCATTTTGACGTTCTAGAAAATACTGTAAACATTTTTATTTAAGTATTATTGTGGTATCACACTATTTACAGACATAGGTACTATTACACTTAACTTATCATACTTAAAAAAAGAAACACGGGGAGGGGTCCATTTGTTTTCTTTTTCTTTTATTAGGTGCTTAAGCTGCTGAAAAATTGTACGAGGCGTTTAACGTTTCTAACTGGACGAGGTTAAAATTATCAAGCGTTTTGCCGAGGTTCTCTCATCTATTGTTTATTTCATTATTCATTATGTACTTCGGCGTGTCCCCAATGACCAAGGCCAGATGCTTAATACATAGTTATTATTATATTATACCTAAAGATTAGAATCTTAACGATTTACAACATATTGTCCATAATTGGACCCTGAAGTTGTTTCTTTTACTCTCATCATCATCATAGAATCTCCAAAACAAAAGAATATAAAAAAATCAAGAAGTATATATGCTTTTCATCTCTTATTTTGATGTTTTCTAAATATGTATATAAGTATGTATTTATCTATTTAAGTATGT